>NW_027526266.1:12748681-13418154 GCF_048455015.1 Haemaphysalis longicornis | reverse complement strand
AAAGAACTCCTCGGCTGCTATGACTATTTTGCATTATTCCTACCATTCCATTTGGGCGCCTGTGCAAGTAACAAAATACATTGTTGTCACTGCGGATGGTTGGTGGTTGATAGTAACAAGCCATCACTCTGCTAGATTAAACTGTCCGACAAAGTGTAGTGTTTTAGCCAATACAGAATTGTACCTTCTGTTTCTGAACTGCTATGTACCAAAAAGGTTGTCCAACCTATAGAATTTGAAAATTTAAGGTTACTGTGATAGAACTTTCTGGCTACCAACAACACATCACCCATCATTATCAAGGGATCAAGGATTGGACGTAAAATGTTCCCATGCTTACGTTTTCGCGTGTTTCTGCAATCGTATGTTTTTGGGTGGGCTATCTTCAGTTCTTTTACTGACCACCTTCCCAACAAAGTTAAATTACTCACCAGCTAGTTTTGTTTTATCACTCCTTACGCCGGTAATTCCCTAGATGAGTTTTTAGTGTTCTCTGGTCTGAGGACAAACATGCGATTTCATTGCCTTTGTTTGTTTCAAATTTGATTTTGTTCCAATTTCTTTCTTACCTCGCACGGGTAGCAAAGGGTGTTGTCGCGTATAATACAACTCACATAAGGACAGAAAATGAGCTTCCTTGATAAGGAAACAAACTCGCGTAGATGACATTACAGGTCAAATAATGAAAAAAAAAACTTTGACACGCAATCGAATCAGACGAGATGACAACCTGTGTGCCAGCAGGCTAACAAAGTACATATAAAGCGATGGGTCTAGAACAAGGGGAAGGCCAACAACTCCATGGAGAAAGAAATAAGTGAATTCCGGAGCGAAGAATGGACCACAGCTGCCCAGGATGGGACCGGTTGAAGGTCAATGTGAGACGCCGTCATAATGCAGTGGAGTAACTTAGGCTGTTGATGATGACGATGATTTGTTCTCATCGTTTTTTTGTCAATGGCGTTACATGAAATGGCATTGGTAATTACACGACAAGTACATGACGCGTGCCTCCGAATTCAGTGGGTGCGTGGGTCATAACGTATTGTGTAATAGCGTTAAGTACCAATGTAGGACAATATTTTCTCTCTCGTGTTTAGTACGCATTTGAGCAGATTCGACATCCTTTCCTATATTTTACTAGCGGCGCGTTCTTTCCTTTGCAAAGCCAGAATTGTTGCTTTAAAATTCTTTCCTTACAATTTTTTTACATTCATTTGTTCATGAGGTTCATTATCTAAACATGCCAAAATGTCACAGTCCTCCCAATTCTCCTCCATGCCTAACACATTGTGGTGAATAGGTCCCGTCTTTGTTCTCTTAGCTTGGTTGGCCTGACCTAGTTTCAGCAATTAATTATATGGAAGGCATTAGTGATCACCGTTTACTCCACACCACGTTGAATGTACCTGCCCTGACATCGCCAAACAAAAGAAAAAAGAAAAAAAAACTATGGCAAAGCCAATTTTACTGCTAATAATGAGAGACTTGAAAAATTTCTGGATGAATTCGTGATTGGCTTTGAATTGCGTTCGATTGACACAAACTGGTGTATGTTCAGGAATAAAATACAAGAACTTATCGACCTGCGTCTTCCCCGAAAAAAACATAACAACAAATCACAAGTGTCTATGGTATAACCAGACATTGAAACGTATGGCAAACAAAAAGAAAAAATTTTCCGCAAAGCCAAATCACCTGGCAAACCCGAACATTGGTGCAAGCTTAGAGAAATCGTTTCTCAATAGAAGAAAGAAATCAAAGAAGCAAAATATAATTTCTTTGCCAGCACGTAACCTTCAGTGTTAACAAATACCCCAAAGAAATTTTGGAGCATTATTAATAGAACAGGAACGATCTGATATGTCCCTTTTTGATCCTCATTCAAATCCAATTCCTAAGCGTGACTGTGCTAACGTTTTAAACCAAACCTTTGGCACTCCGTTTTTGGATGTCTCGGGCTCAAGATATCGTGATTTTAACTATTTCTTAAACTTTCCAATGAATGCGGTAATGATTGACTACACAGGTATTGTCGCCATCATTGAACGCCTAAAACTATCGTCATCTTGTGGCCCTGATAATATTAACACAAAGGTTCTCAAGAACACTGAAATATATAGCTCTATCATAGTATCCAAAATCTTTGAACAATCTTTCTTGCACGGGATTTTACCAGAAGACTGGAAAGTTGGTAAGGTGGTTCCACATCATAAGTCCGGAGACAAGCACTCACCATGCAATTATCGCCAAATATCATAACTAGTGTATGCTGTAAAATCATAGAACATGTCATATATTCTCAGCTAGTCAATTTCCTTGAGTCTTCATCTTTCTTTTCCCCCTCGCAACACGGGTTTAGAAAATTATATTCCTGTGAAACACAACTACTAATGCTAACTGATGATGTTCATTCTGTTCTTGATCGTGGTTCTGAAGTAGACTGTGTGTACTTGGATTTTTGTAAGGCATTTGATAAAGTTCCGCACAACTTGCTTCTTCTAAAATTAAGTAGACTTAACATTGACCCGAATGTTCTTACATGGATTAAATCTTTTTTAACCGATTGCTCACAATTTGTGCATGCCAATGGCTATAACTCTTCTTCTATTCCAGTAACTTCCTGAGTACCCCAAGGATCAGTCCTTGGTGCCTTACTCTTCTTGATTTATATTATTAATTTGCCCAGCAACTTAACCTCCACTGTAAAACTTTTTGCTGATGATTGTGCTGTTTACCGAGAGATTAAAAACGTTAATGACACCGTGTTACTCCAAGCAGATTTGGACGCGATTTGGTACTGGTGCTGCAAATGGAAAATGACATAAAACACTAACTAATGCAAACTAATCACTTCTCACGTCGTGAAATTACTGACCACGCTTCCTACACCCTTAATGACACGCTATTAGAAACAGTAACATCGTACCAATTCTTGGGTGTCTTACTCCCGAACTTTCTTGGAACAGTCACGTCAGCCACGTAATCGCCAATGCTAACCGCATGCTGGGGCATAATAAAATAAATTTTTATATGACATCACCTTCTGTTAAAACTCTTCTGTATAAGTCGTTAATTCGCAGTAAGCTTGAATATGCCGTGTCGAGATGGGACCCCCGAACTAAAGCACTAACAAATGCTATTGAGGCTGTTCAGAATCACGCAGCTCGATTTATTCTCTCTAACTTCCATCGTACAGCTAGTGTTACAACTATGACGCAGTCTTTATCCTTGACACCACTAAAACTACGCAGAAAGATTTCGCGCTTAAGCTCGTTCTTTAAAATATATCACATGAATTCATATCTAAGAAATGCATTGTTCACCCCGGCAAACAACGTTTCATCGCGCATGGATCATCGCCACAAAGTGGGCACGCCTTTTGGTCGTAGTGCTTCTTACTTATCATCATTCATTTCAAAGACGTCATCAGAGTGGAACCACCTTCCAGCAGCGGTCGGTGAAACAAACAATTTAGAAGAGTTCAAAAATCGGCTGCACGCGCACTTTGGAGTACAGGCTGCTGATTAGTTGCCTGCTTTGCACTTTTGTCATTGTGTACATCTTGTTAGTTTTTTGTACCCTTGAAGTGCCTGATCGTTGCATTGCTTGTAATCAAAAGTTGTTCCCTTTTTTCTCTGTCAGTGTATGGTATTGGATAAAACCGGTATCTTTTTTGCGTTTAATATATGTCTGTAAAGAAACTTGTCTAACATTTTTCTCTCCTAAAAATGTACGCTGTACCACTCCCCTCTCCAATGCACTCGAGCCCGCAGGGTACATGAAATAAATAAATAAGTAAATGCCTTCTCTAGAGTTTTTGACAAGGTTATGCCTTCATTTAATTACTCATATTCACTTCTTTTACACCCAAATTAAACAGGGTGATGGTTTGTGCCTGTTGGTAGAACATGAAAACGAATTGAAGCACTGGCACAACGGGACAAGCGAGTCAATGTGATACAGGTGTACACGTGATAACGTGCGTACGAGTTGCATGCTACGGCAGCATTCCCTCTCTACGAAATACACAAAGCAGTAGGATTTTCTCACCTGCCATGTCTTTCTTCAGCTTTGTGGGTGATTGCCATAGCGGGGAAATTTACCTAGGTAATTTTTTAAGACACGACAGTTGTGCTTCATTTTTTGTTGTTACTGAAAAACGCCCTCCATAAAATTAGGCAGCCTGTAAACGTCTCTGCACTTAAGGCCGCGTATTTCAGAATCTCGGACACGTTGGCCACCTGGCTTAGTGGTAACCGTTCTTCTTTTTTCTTTCAGTTAAGTGGCTGTTTATTCGAAAAAATTGGCTCGAATAGTGATACGACTATCCTGCATGTTTACGTCTCCATACTTTTGTTGGGTGGTGGTTTTCTTGTTTATGCGCTTAGATATGGTCGGTATGCCTCTTTTGGTCGGTATGCCTCTGTTAATTAGCTTTCGAAGCGAGGTACTCTGTCTTTTATTTTTTCTTGTGCTTTCGAATGCTTTGCTTGAAATCTTGTTTTTACATGGAGCAGGAATCAAAGAAATCACATTTTATATTTTTTTGGCTGGACTTTTTTTGTTTATTTTGTTTCGCGGTAGCCTTAGTTGTGTGGGTAAAGACCGTACGTATAGAATTTTTTGATATTTTGTTTCAGCTTCAGCGTTAGTTTTTTTCTTTTGGTGTCACTTTTGTTCTCTGTTGAGGGGACATCGTTTCCTTCAAACACGAGCAGATATAAAAACTTGGAGTCCTAAAACTCTGTGAAGAATCACCGGCGAATATGGGTGCATTCCAATCAGTACATAAAACAAAAGACGTTGTTTTCTAATTTTCGCAAAAAAATAAACCTAATGAAACTTCGAAGGCATAGAGTTTTAATTGTAACAGGAAAATATGGGTATGCCCTTTTTCTCTCCCGCGTCGTAGGCTTCTTAATTCTGTGTAACACCCCAAACGACAACGCTTGACCATGGTCGGAAAAAATCAGGTACCAACAAGGTTGATCTCAAATCTCCGACCAGTGACACGGGCATATCCACAGTGAGTGTCACAAGCTTAGCAAACCATGTACATCCCTCCGCACCAGCTCCACCCACTCGGCACAACCTGCAAACGGTGATGTCCGCGTGCTTGGGCGTGTAAGACAGCAGTGAAATGTTCGCTTGGGAAGAGGTTCAAGCTGGGCAGAGACGCCAACAGAGAAGTTACATCAGAAGCCCTTCGAGAAAAAACATAAAACCACTAACTCTTATGTGTGAAAAAGTTTGGTTCTAGGCCAATTTATTTATGCATTCCCCACGTTAGGTGAAGTAAATACCGGTTCACTCTAATAATAGGGAAGTACAGTTCAAATTGTGGCTTCTAGATGCATCAATCAATTGTGGTTGTCGAATTTCTGTAGGTAATTTTTTATCCTCGAGCCAGACATAAGTCCCCAAACATTCTTACGGTAAAAGGCAATGAATTATACGCACTTTTTGAAACCTGGTATTCTCTTTTGACGTGACGGTTTCCAAATTCGAGGTGGTATGATACGATTTACGTAATCCGCGACTTCTTTAAGCTCTCTTGGATACCTCGAGAAGTTTTCCCTCGTGGTCGAACTGTTCCGGAAGGTGTGTGAGCCTTCCAGGACCTAAATGTGACCACTGACGTTGTACACAGAAGTTTTAAAGCGACAAAAATAGGTTGACGTAGCAGACACTATTATGAACCTCCCAAAAAACTTAGTACGCCTTTGATGATCCTCGGCAATAAAGGCCTCTAACAAAGCTACAAAGAATCCATGCCCTCGAACACGCGCTCCATGCTGGCAATATAACCAAATATATAAAAGACAGGTTTATAAGTCATAACAACCGTCCAGACACCCCTGCAAACACAAACCTCCATTGTTCCCCAGAACTACCCAACATCCTTAGAATGAGCACAACGAGGAAGACAGAACCCACCCCTGATTATGAATTATGGATCGATAACATGCCGATCGCCAACGTTCCGAATCTGCGCATTTTCGGCTTACACGCACTGAAGGACGCCATCTACTCAATCGCAATCGAAAAAATTCTGGGCGTTCTGTCACAACTTACTCACCTTTTGCCACGAGAATATATACTTGTCAGGATACCCATGACTTGGATAACCTTCGTATCCTTCAAACGCCAGTGACGAGCCGCGGCGACTACGGTGCGTCGTGTTCCGCTCTCAAAACGCGGAATGCGAACGACAGAACGCGCTCCAACGCCAAGCTTTCTGAGAAGGCCATAGTTTGCCTCTCCGTAATCTCGCGGAAACTTACAGAAGGGAATCTGCAACACCCGGAAAGAGCTAATGAGTCCCCATTGCACATTCAAATTGTCATACTCCAAACTCCCTTCGGCTACCCCTAGCTACAACAGCTCAGCTAAGCAACCCCACAATCGCACGGCCACACAATCAGCATTGCCATAAACATCCGCCCGTAACTCACGATAGTACGCTCTCTTTAAATAATGTATCCGTTCAAAGAATCACTACCGAAAAACCACAGCCCGTGCGCTGGAAAAGCAGAGCATAAATGTTCCCGCACACCCTGCACGCCCTAAGCGTCGCAGGCAAGCACAAGAATCTTGCCTCGGCTTCCGCCCTTCCCATCACCGTCGACGTGGCTCAAGCGCAAGTCATCGAAAGAGGAAATACCAGTGGCACGGAATTCATCACCACCTACACCAAACCTCAGAGTGCGTGCATAACATTCACCTAACGAGCATTTATGAACACACCCTGCGCGTCCTTCAGGCTACCTCTTCCTTCCTAAAATTCTCATAATCTTGACCATCCAAAACGCTTCTCTGGAGGGAGGAGAAAAAATGATGAAAGTTCACAAAAATGAAGAAAGCTGTGTGCACCCTTCGCAACCATCGCGATTGTTTTGGTCCACGATTGCAGCCGATTTCCTTCAACGCTTCCGAAACGACCCTTACCCCCTCATTTTTGTTATAGGTCGGAGCTTCCTTCATTTTCGGAAGTGACAGTCATTCTACGTCACCTTGCGGGAGCTTACGCTACGTCATGTCTTTCTCGTTTTTTGCAAGTGTTGCCACGATTACCGAGAACGCCGCACCGCAGTCCATCTTGTTCCGAGCAAGTTTTGCCATGCCTAGGGCGAATGCTTGAGGTTTTTGGCCAAGTTTATCCCACCTCGCTATGTGCGCATGCTTGGCTTGAACAAAGTAAGCCACGGATGCTGGGCGGTCGTTGTGAGGCACGCACATGCAAACGCTCGGCATTTTCATGCATTCTTACTGTCGGGTGGTAGCTGCGAGGCATGATCTTACGAGCGCGCGCTCGGCACTTGCTTGATTTTTATAACTGCGGAGAGGAAAAATGATAATTTGCTGAACAGAATTGCTGTTAACAAATCGCCTGCCATTATGGTCTGTGTTAGCACCAACCGATCAGTTTCAACCCAACGTGACTGATTGTATCAATGCGTAGTACGGGATCGTGGACTCAGTGATTAATGTGACCTCCTTGGAGTATTTCTATTGCATAGGCACGGCGGGATCTAGTATTGACGAGGACATGTCATCGCTCAACCACCGATGACGCGCAGCACGCCGCTGACGAGTCAGAAGACGAGCAGAAGCGGTAACGCATGAATGCAATTTCTATATTGAGGAATAACACGCATCTACGCTGGTCGCCTTCTTTGCCGTGTGAAAGGTGCGGTGATTGTTTTTATGACTTCTTTGGAATATAACTGTGTCACTCGGTGCAAACAACCACGAAACACAATTTATTGCAAGGGTACAGCAAATAAATACGGCAAACATCCACACCGCAAAGACCTTGAAAGACTTTTCTCAGATTCCATCTCGGACAGGTAACTTTGGTAATACGGAGCTAGACGTGTTGAAGTTCGTACTTTCCACCAGACATTTTTTCAAAAGTATCTTCTTCAAGATCTGGCCCGTCATATGAAAATGCTACAGATCGTACCAAGGCGATGTTCTTTCCACCGTTTATGGTCGCTACTTATTGGCGCTTCTGACGGCCAGTATTGTCGGCCAATATTTTCGTGAGCAACCTGCGTCAGAGCACTGCATGTGCATGGCTGCAAAATATTCGCCCTTTGGCAAATATTATCCCGTCATATGAAAATGCTACAGATCGTACCCAGGCGATGTTCTTTCCACCGTTTATGGTCGCTACTTATTGGCGCTTCTGACGGGCAATATTTTCGGCCAATATTTTCGTGAACAACCTACGTCAGAGCACTGCATGTGCGTGGCTGCAAAATATTCGCCCTTAAAACTAAGCCAATCAAAATTTTGAAGGCCGAGTTGGGTCACGAGGCAAAATGAAAGCCTCATCAGATTGTAAAACAAGTCTGTGGTAACAGAAAGAGACCGGCATTATTTAAAATTGTTTTCAGAAAGGAGCAATGAAGAAATGTAGATCATGTCAGAACGGGCCGTGTACTTTCTTTGAAGATGACGGAGCAAGCAAAAACCTCCGCCGAGCAGTCTGGTATAATTCAGGCACATACTTCATTAAGAGGAACGCTAACACATGAACGCTAAGGTTCCTAGATGTGGTAGACCCAGTCTGTTGTCAGGTTCAACAACGAGCCCCAAATAGACCGTTAACAGAACAGAGTAGTGATCTAAAAGGCGGGTTCTATTTATACGATGATTGCATCTTACGCGTTTGTGAAGCACCACGATGCACCAAACAACTAAAAATCACAACACATAACGCGTCCTTCAGCACCCACACACTCCGAGAGGGATTAAGACAGGCTTTTTACAGGAATAGGAAACAGCCAGCTGAGAGACCGATAACATAAAAAACACAGATCCTCAACATCTATGAGAAAACGCATATAGCTCTGACAGTCTCATTCACACTCTCAATCTTCCTTCACTGCAGATCAGTAAATGTACACAAGAACAAAACAGTAACCTGGCCACCGTTAGCTGTTTTTGAGAGGTCCCAACTTATAAAAATTCGAATCACCGCGTTGTCTGTTCATGTCCGCTATTTCAGATTGCGAAGATGTACTGGATGGCAGGTCTCTCATCCAACGACAAAATGACTCGAGAGGCCTAAATTTCTTAGTGCTCCTAGCCTTCCTTTGGCGGGAAGAGCCATGGAAAATACCTTAAGAAGAACTTTCAGGCAAACTCTCACGCAGGTTTTCTGCAGTGCGCACAGCATATCTTTTTGTCATGCACCCTGTACATGGCCTAACAACGCTAATGGCACTAGCTTATTATGGAAGCTGTGCGAGACGACAGGGTGGCATCAATAACGTAGGCTGCAGTCTAAAAAACAGAATTTTACAAGCTGTTTTTTTCCGTAATGTATGGCAACCTTGACGCCATCGACGTCTGTGCGACGTAGGCCGGTTGACTATGTAGATCGGCCGATGGCTCTGCAGAAAGTGCCGTCCCTATAGCACAGCCACCATTGGTCCACCGGCGCTTCTAGGTGCAACGTCACTACCCACCGGCAACTACTCTCCACGAGCGCAGAGCAGCTGAAACGTCATTTGCTGTGTCTAGACCTTATGCACCATCATTTGCATAATTTACTCATCTTGATGCCTTGCGGCGACAATGAATATGCGGGATAACTTATGTTTTTATCGCCCAGATCATAGTTGCTTGAATCTTTGTGAACTAGTTCGGGCTAGAAACTAGAACAAGGAAAATGCTGTTTGGGGCCCGAGTTGATATACTTACCGATTTCGAAATGTTAAAATGAAATATACTACGGGTTAATCTTTCTTGCGAAGTAGCACTCAAGTTTCCGTAGTCAATATCACGGCAATAGAAGTCTGCAATCAGAAAATTGCGCAGGCGAGGAATTGAGAATTCCATAAGAATAAGAAAATGCAAAGAAGCGCCTGCAAAAGAGCCGTACGAGGCAGCTACGCGGTAGCCAAAAACTAGAATGTTTCTGCACGCAAGAAGTAATAGTTTAATGGACGGAATTTCAAAGCTTTTACAGAATTTATAGCATGAGAGGGCAGAAAACCTTAAAAAAAGTAATATCATCAACTCTTCGTCCGTTTCCATTCCGACTGCATCACTTGAAATTGCCGCAGTTGTGGGGCCGGTCACTATCGAGCCCATACACTGGCATAGTGAATACGCAGCTTTAATTGGGGCCAAAAATCGTTACCTCGGAAATATTTATGAAGCAGATCTAAAGACTACATGTGCAGGTGATTGTGTTTAGTGCAAAAATTATTGGTATATTTTTCTTAGCAATTAGCGGAGACTAGTGTCTCGGTCTTTAAAAGCACCTTGATGAAATTTTACTTTTATTTTTAAATAATGCATTTTATAGGTGGATGGGGCCAATAAACCCCACAAGGGATTCACGGTGCGAATGCCCTTGTCAGAAGACAATTTTATGCAAATATTTGTGTAGCAGTTGATTTCATCGCGTACAATAGCTTATTTTGAGAGCTAAATCCTACAACTGCAAATTTGCTAATTTGTTCTTGAAACACTCATTTGATTTTGTACCAATTAGTTACAATACACTTTAAAAAAGGCTTCGATTTTATTTATTTCCATAGCAGGAAATTAGCGGTGTTTTTAACACAAAAACGCCTCTTTCATAACAAAACCACCATGATAATTGTGGTAACACTTGATGTTTCCAGCATTGCGCGTAGCTTTTGCAACCGAAGTCATCTTAGTAACTCGTATATAAACTTTTATAAATGCATGTGCCCTACATACAAGGGCTTCAGCCAAAGCGATGTTAATTTGTACCAGCTGAATGAAATTCAGCGATGCCTATCTGTCCTCATATCTGGCAAATGAGACATTACGGATATATAAGGAATCCTAAATTTCTCCGAACATTCCGCAGGATGTGATAGGCAATTTATTTGAAATATGAGACTTCACAGTACAGTCGGGACTGTACGGATAGCCTTCTTGTGGCCAGGTATATTTCCTCGATGTTGTGACTGCGCAAGGACAGGTAGAAAACAGGAAATAGGTCGTTGGATGGAATTGCTATATCGGTTGATTGCCCCAGAAGTCGCTTCGGATAATTGTTTGCAACGCAGTGAACAGCCGTCTAATCTGAGAGGAAGTCATCACACAGGCAGGGTTTTAAAATGAGTGCCAAAACGTAATTACCCACAGTATTTTTGTGATGCACTGGTAGAGCTTTAGCGACAAGAAATGTTATTCTGTTTTTGGCATTTTCAATTAGTGCGTTTGACCTCCATGACAATTGAAAACTGCCTTGAAATGTATAAATCTTAGACATAGATGAAAAAAATTAATTGCTCTGCTCCGAGGCTTTTCCGTAGATGTCTATCCGTCAAACGTAAAAGAAAAACAACAGCATCATCTGTTGGCGTAGCATATAAGTAGCGCACCGCAGCTCAGTAATCATTAACTCTTGCCTTGACAGACTCCAAACCTATTCCTCCAAATTCTTCTGGTAAGGCAGGACTCCACCATTTGAATGTGAACAATTACGCCGTATATTAAAATGTTTTCTAGAGGCATTATTTTCCTTCTTGGGGGGCTACTTATTATCACATGAATAATACATTTGCATGTGAGTTCTATACGCTGAAAATTATGCTTGGTACTCTGTTAAATTGTACCAAATTTCGTAGAACTTGTAGCCTTATACTTACGCGAAAACTCAAAGTAGACGTCGTGGTTTGCAATCTCGTGGTTTGCAATCTAGACGTCGTGGTCATTGCTAAAATACCCGATGCACCAATTTAAATATCTAATGTTCGTCTGAACAGGGCCGGTTTTTTCTGCATTTTGAGGAGACATATGTTGACTTTGCACTGTCTAAGTGTGCTAACTTAACCTAGGCATATGTTGTGAATCACCCTAAGGGACGTAGTGCTGCCCATTACCTCTGTTCACCGATGCTTGGTAGAACCACTCACATAATTTGCATACCAGTGTTTTCGACATCAGATTTTTTACTCATAGGTATACCGTTTCTTATATTTCAAGGAAACTTGCTTTTTCTTACAGAACTGCTATAGAATCATGTTCCGCATCTTTGGACTCCAGTCTGTGGCCGTGGTGGCCGCCATTCTTGGTAACCCTGCCGTTCCTTACAAAATTTTTCATCGCTAACCAGCAGAGAAAATTTGTATGTCCTACATCACTAGAAGAGTAAATAACTGGAAGCAAAATGATTTCACGAATAGGAATATGATATTTCGATTTGATACTGAGGGATAAAAACTTTCAGGAAGAATGTAAAAAAGCATTGCTTTTCCACCTGGTTGCTGTTACATAAAGAAAAAAATGCCCATGTGTATACTTTCTGCGTTGCAAACGGATGCAGGCTCGCCAGTTTTAAAGTTCCGATCTATATTTTTTGCTATACGTTTTGAAAGATTCTACAAGGAAGTAGTACCCTCGCTTTACAAATACAAAACATAGCGTTGTCTCCAAAAATGAGTCAGAATGTAGTCGGGTGACGTAAAATATAGGGGTTAAACACTTGCACGTTTAATTATAGGTAATATAATTTTGTCCCCAACATCTAGAGCTCCCCGGCGTTTAGCGATCGGCTGCGGTTCATTAAATTACCTACCATGCGTTAGCCCTACTACACAGGCAAGAAAACATTGAGACAGCTGCACTAAGGATCCCGTCAACTTTTCCGAGTCTTAGAATACATTTGGTACTCTAAAATAGCTTGGGTTTAGGCAAAACAAGTGTCCAATTGTTGGCCCCGATTTCAGAACAATTGTAGAAGAAAGTGGCCGTTTATGTGTACCCGTTCTGCATTAATGAACTATCTCGACGATACTTCCAAGAGTGCGGGAAAAGGTGCAGAAGTTGTTTTAATTCGTTTAATGCGCGCGAATAGTCCCGCTAATGAGACGAGTGTGTGTATCGTCCGACGTCCTTGAAAATCGAGCTCAAAATAGATAGGAGGAGATGACACGACATTGGTGCTTTAGGCTGGAGAAGTTGTGGTTGCTTGAGGCGACGAACGCAGTGGCACTGTCGTGTTCCCGTCTGCTCCGGCCTCCGTGAAATAATCGGTGTTCAACCAGCAGGTCAGTTCCTTCGGAGATTCATGCGACGTCTTATTTGACTTATAAACATTGTATAAATGCGCGACTTGCATTGACTAGCCCTTGACGAATGGTGGGCACGATTGAATGAGCTAATCTGTTTGACTGCGCTTTCGCTTTGCACTAGCCCTGGATGCGTGCAGATGCAGATTCCCCCATCACAGTATGTCGTTCACGGCGCCTTACCGTAAATCGAATTTTATTCGCGATCATCGTCAATATCGACAAAGTATTTTCCAAGGTATAGTAAATTTAACACCAGGGTGAAGTATGCGGCTTTGATAAAGTGTTTACTGAACGAGGCATCTATAAAGTTTTTGGATACAAATTTACAGTAGGCTTCCCTGTTAAGATGACTACACAGCTTTCATGGCAGCCTAACAATGACTACAATTGTGGTGAGAAAAATAAAGCCAACTGGTGTGGTGTAACTCAAGAAGCTCGATCCTGTCACAAAAAATTGTTCAGTGGGTTTCCCATATGCATTTTTGCAATGCTAGAAATTCTATAAAAACTCCCTTAGCACCCAAAAAATAAGAGAAATTACAAGAAGTCAAAACAAAACGATTCTGCATTTGCTTGTTTCTCAATCGCAGCCATCCTGGCAACCCCGGGTGCCGCTCTTGGAGGTGGTGTAGGTGGCACTGGTGGAATCATGTTCCGTGCGGAAGACGCCATGGCACGTGCTGAAGAATCTGCCTCGCAGTAAACACACTTCAATTTTCTTCAGAAGCAATGCTGACAACCACGACGGAAGACAAGATGAAGGCTACAGTGTAATAAATGATGGTTTTCGGCAAGTGAGCATACATTTATAAACCATTTCGGCAGTGTGTAACGCGCCAACTTAGAAGAAGGCATGTAACTAGCCAGGGTATTTGTAGATATTGCGTATTTAAGATTCCGTGTCGCTCAAAATACTCGCTCAAAAAAAAACTCCGAACAGCCACAATGCAACTTCTCAGAATGATCGGAAGAATCAGGAACAAACACAACACACTTGGTGACACGGAGGGCACAGTTGTTTTTCGTTCGTGAGGTTACGTGGGATCCGCAGTCGATGCGCTACGACGACATGACGCAGTTGAAGCAATAAAGGAGAGTCTATTCACAGTATGTGCAAGTATTTATAACAGACCATGAAGCAAGAACACAAGGAACATGAAATCTTTGTATGATAGAATGCGCTAGAGCGCGCGAGAATATAAGGACCGGCCGGCCGTTCTATGGCACGACCTTTGCTTCAGCGAACAGCGCCGCGCGGGGCCGAACAGCTGGTCATTCGAATGCGGGTGGCGGTCAGTGCAGCGTAGTTGTGCATGGGTTTCTTTCGTTCTGCACCCGTACAGCTGGGAAATCGTAAATAACCCCAAGAAAATGCAAAATGCTTTCACACTGATAAATCATGCAGGTAGAGGCGACATTCATAAGGCGTGTCATGTGTCTGATTTACGCCCATACTCGGTAATTACGAACAGCAGACGACGTTCAATGCGCCAAGTCGGAAGTCAAGCTGGAAATACAATTCTGCTTCTTGATGCAACTTTTTATGCCTGCGTGATCTTTGGTGTTCCGATGAATATATTGCAGCTAAATGCTACTGCAAAGCCGTTGTGTGCCACCGATCCAAGAAAGCTGTGGCACTGGCCTTTAGGTTTGATGACGAAACGGTGTCGTGCAAGAGCGAAAGACGAATTTGGGGGGCACCTTCGAAGATTTATCGCAAAACAAGACTTCTTATAGACGAGGATAGGCAAGTTCATTATTTACCGTAAACATGTGTTTAATATCACAGAAACACATTTACTTCAGCTACCAGGAATCGTTTACAAAATAAATACCGCATAAAAGTAAAACGGTACTGCTTGTCGCAGAGGATTGTTTTATACCTGTAATCATACTTAGAATGGCTGCTGGCTAGCTGAATAATGGTTTCTCAAAAAACAATTTTACTGCGTGGCTGAAGGACGAGATACAGGGGAGTGTTAAAAACTTCCCCTCAGTTTTACAAGTGAGTGGTCAATGCTCCGGCAGCGTTTTACCCAAAGCTGCTACCACGTTTGAAAAATTGTGCACTGCTCCGTCGAACGAATGACGGCGATGGTTTATCGCGAACAATTATCGTGAGGGAATCCTTGCTTGCCTTCTTGATTGAAACTTTAACAAGATAAACTCTGCATTTGAGTAGCACGCAGTCTGGCCCTTTGGTCTTAACGTCTTCGTTTGCCCCTTGCCCACTTTATTTCGCCCGAAAAAAGCTTTGAGTTCCACCATTGCCATCGCTAAACGGAGGGCTGGATGATTTTTCTGTTTATTTTGCACGTCCATGAAACCCTCTTAACTCCTAACTGCTCCCAGGGAGTCAGAAATGCGCATGGAGGAAAGAAGTTGTTTAAGGGGCGAAGCTGCTCTTGTTCGGGCCCTTTACCATCCCTTGTTGCTGCTGTATACGGCACGGCACATAAATGGTGATTGTTGCAGGATCCCCCTAGGGATTGGCCAACCAAAGATAGGCCGAAGAGGACAAAACGTTCGACGCGTTCGTTGCTACCCAACAAGGAGACGAGGAAGAAGAGGTTGTCGTTCGTCGCCTGCGAGCTTAAGACACGTACCGGGAGTACACGACACAAGACGCTCTGCAGAAGGCTTCGGCCAAGGTGGCTAAAATGTCGCACACTGAATTCACCAACTTTTTCATGGAGATTCTCATCGTCCCAAACAAGCCCTATATAATCACCACCAACAACGACGTCGTCGACGGGCTTGTCAACGGAGCGGTGGTAAACTTGACGTGTCGAGTCTTTATATGATGTGCGGGCGAATGTTTCACGGTTTTACCGAAAAGCATTTTACCTTCGCCCCTATCATTATGATTCACTTCGTGGAGATGGCGGAAATTTTTTCCTCCATGGAACTTCGTCTGTGCCGGAAAAGGGGGCTCATATCCCTCTATTTAAGGCTGCTACATTCTGGCATTTTTGGTTTCTTCACAAGCCGTTACACGTTTTTTTTAGGTAATCGGCAAAGGATGCTTAACCATTAAAACACAGCCTGACGTTCACACTATGCCACATTTTTTAAGTATCGATACCAGGCATTATTCCGCGTTTTGAAAAAGATGACACCTCGCCTCCCTCCTGCCCATAATCATCATCATCATCATCAGCGTTACGTTTGATTAAAGCACTCATCAGAACGGGTCACGGCGGCTCGTCCCTTTCTCCACATTTTTGGTGCCGAAACACGGGACCAAAAAACACCCAGAGGTGAGCCACTCCGAGCCGATTTGCGTTATCTTCGACTGCCTTCTCACCTCTGGGGAACAAGAATGAAGCCGCTGTTTCAACGAACCCGTCGCTAAAGCTGGGGCCGGCTTTAGAGAAAAAAGAAGCGAGCCGGACCCATTCGTGCTGAATTTGCGGACACATGTGAGTTCCGCAATCGCAGCTATGAAGCTTCTAAAATGATCACGCCGTCTTTTCCCCGTGAGTCTAATCCCATCATCAACGACGTCTGTAACGCTGGACTGGACCATGGAGGCCCTATACAAAAGGCGGCGGATCGTCCGGTAACAACTAACAGATGTTACCGCCTTGGTGAAAGACTTTCTCCTTATCGGGGAACCACCTATACGTAAGCTGACTGATCTTTTAAAGACTTTGACTGAACAAAATGATTGCTTGGCCCAGATCAACCGAGAATTTGAAAACGCTGTTGACATGGACAGCCTTGAAGCAGATATGTTTGACGTGTTTGATTTTGAAGCCACAGTAATTTCGGCGAACGTTAGACTGGAAATTAAAATAACTTAGCCCAGCACTAACAGAAAAGCACGTATTCGGTCACATTACGGACAGCATCGGGAAGATGATGATATAAATACTGACATGGGAATTTTAAATGAAAAGAAGACCCCTTTAACAGAAGAGCGCAAAGACCAGGATAGTCCAAAAATGAGTTTGCAAGATATACCTTGAACAGAAGACACCTGTCTTCGCTAATGTCTTGAATCCACCACTTGTCATACTGCGTACAAGGACTGCTCAGAAGAAAGAGAAATGATTGTGATAGCAGTGAGACATGCGCGACGAGATATCAACATTCACAACTTGACGGTCAGAGATCGGACATCAAAATAACTAATTCAACGTTCACATGTCCTTGTGAAAATAGCCATACCGAAGAAAAAGAAGAGAATGACCGGTTTGTATTGCAACATGGCTTCTTCAAGACGCAAGTGGCACCAGAATATGCGGATTGTCAAGATAAAAAGAAAATACAGAGGGGCGAGCAGTTTAGAGACGACTGAGAGTGCAAAGCGAAGGAGTAAAGAAAGAAAATGGGTGCTTTTGAATTCAAAAAAGCGTTCAGAACCAAGCAGCAATCGTACAAAGCGAACGTTTGTGAAGAACAAAAAGACATCTTGGTGAACAAAGCCTTTTACACCCTGACGTAGGGGTGAAATAATCGGTTCAAGGATTCTCCTGTATGCGAAAGGTTCAGCAACTGCTCAAGAAGAAAATAGGTGTAAGCATTGGCATCGTAAGAAACGCCGTTATCATCGGTGGAAGCAGAAGAGGCACTGTTTTCAACACTCCTTGCTTCAACGGACCTGAACGATTGATGCCTGTCACCTGAACTCCTTTTCGGCCATGGACACTAGCCCACCGTGAAACTTGTAGGCACCTTCTCGCTTCGGAGGATGTAGAAAAAAAAACGCCTCGCCACCCTCGCGCCCATCATCAGCATCATGATCACGCTCTATTATACCACTCATCAGAACTGGTCTCTGCGGCTCGTCGTACCTTTCTTCACATTTTTGGTGCGGAAACCAGGGAAATCCGAAAACCGAGTGGAAGTCAGCCTAAGTGTGACAGCAAGGGTTAAGCTAAAAAAAGTACTGAGAGAAGTACTCTGTTTCTTTACAAGGATGTCTATAATGTGCTTGAAGAGGTTACAAAGAAGGGCAAGGTGTTTAATGAACAAAATGACTGCCGCTTGGCGAACGAAGGTTCCATCCAGAAGAGGCAATGAAAAAATCTGCTAAGGGACTCCTTTCCACAGTTCAGCGGCTTCTCAGCAAGAAAACAGGTCTACGCTTTGGCACGCTAACAAGAGTAATTTTCATCGGTGGAAGCAAAAGCGACGACATCCCCGACGCGGGTGGCTTCTACGGACATTAGTGGGATTGCCTGCGAACTGGACCGCTTTTTCGCCATGGACTCTAAAGACGCAGTGAAACTACTAGCCATTTTCGCACGGGGGAGGATGTTAAAAAAGATGACGCCTCGCCTCCCTCATGCCAATCATCATCATCATCATCATCATCATCAAGGAGATGTGATCGCCTCAAGGAGATATGTTTGCGCCTTTTGCGGTGTGCAACTCCTTAAAACTGCCGCTCATACTGAAGCAATAAAGTTTGCCTATCAAGATTATTGGGGCACCCACCCAACGAGTGGGTGACGCCGCCGCACCTGGGGCAGTCGCTTGTTGCCTGGCTTAAATGTTTGCCCTGCGTAAATCAACGTTTTCCGCTTTACGCCTCCTTTCACCGCACCTTGTGGGTGCAAGAACTGCTCTGACGTTTTGTTTTGTGTAGTGACGTGGCTCTGTTGCGGGGCGTCGTGCACGGCTAACAGGTTTGTGATGGCGTTGGCCCTGAAGCACTCATTGCCCTCATGCAACGTGATGTAGTGCTACTCACTTGGGCTGAGTGTTGACTTGAGCAGTTCAGCGAGCAGCATCCCCAGAAGTCCTCAAACGAGCTCACCTGCCTGATTTGTAAATAAAAATAAAAAGTAGCTCTGAAGTCAAGTGCTAAACTACGGCCAGGCATCATCTCTTCACGTAGAGGCATGTAGATAATTCTTTCGGTGCTCACTCGGGGTGGGCCGAAATTATTTCAGCGTAGCTTCTTTTATACATATCAGGGTAAACTCCTCCTCCTTGCTGATTCTGACGCAGAAATAACAAACCAATATTTCCACCGGTGGGTACACCAGGTGGGTTTCAATATTCTGCGACACACCGTGGTTTTGGAATAGTCACTCCACTTTGTCAAACCATACTGGCACATCCAAGTGTCGCGGAAAATTCGCATTGCTCCGAGAAAGATTTTTGAAAGCTCCGGAGAGCGTATTCTTTCAGCGTGCTCGCGTCAACAGCCACGGCCTCCATTGGTTTTTCGGCGTTGATGCTCCGAAGCTTTACCAGTAACAAAAGCAAACGAGCCTTTTCGCGCTCGCACTTCAGCTCCCTTGCAGCGTCGCTGTTTTAGGCCGCAACCATTTGGCGGCGTATCTGGGCTGATCCGTACTGTCGGCGTAACCAAGTGAGCGATGGCAAGGGAAAGAAAAACCCAACGATGAAAGAATGCAAAAGAGCAGAGCGTCGCGAAATTGGTAGGGGAGGCCTGTTCGCCGTGGCTGCGCGAGCCAGCGCTCTCTGAAAGTGTGTGGTAAGGGCTGCAGTATGCTGTCCCCGCACGAGACGTTCGACGGTGCGACCGTTAGCGAAATCGGTAGGGGGCGAGCGCTTTACAGGGATGTCCGTTCGCTTAAGACGCAGTTCGCGGACCTTTCTGGAGAGGCTCACGGGAAAGGCTCACGGGAGCCTCGCGGGAGAGCGTACGGGAGTCTCACATCATTCTCACGCAGACAAGATTCTTAAAGAATGTCGTCTTGTCTTTTTAAAAAAAAGCTTCCTACCTCTACCAGCCAACGGCTGGTCGAGGTAGGAACTCCCAACGTGGTGGAGGTGGCGGTGGAGGGTGGAGGGGAGGGTTCTACTCACGGAGCACACTGTCGATAGCGCGGCGATTTCACCCAGCGTTCCCCGCGCGAACGTGCCTGCTCACCGGTGGGCGCGTCGGCGGTAGGGCTTTGTCGTCTGCTTAAGCGACGGTTGTTTTCGACCTGTTTTGGCGCAGCTTCGCGTCCACTGCGTGCTTACTTCACATGGCTTGATTAACTTGTTCGACAGAACTTCCTGGGTAACCTGAACCCCACGAAAGGAAGTAGTCGTACGGCAAAGTTACGTTGAGAATTAATTTGAAGGATAGGCAAAGAAAATGTAGAGACCACATACAGACATCTGGCCCCTAGAGAAACGCTACATTTTGCGCACTGCTTGCCCCGAATGGGACTCCGACTTCGAAATTGATGAATTCTGCAGTAATGGCGTGTGCCACCGATGAATGAACGAGTAGACAAATGAAGTGCACATCGGAACAAAAGCCCCTTTATTCCAATTTGCGCATGCTTATGTAGCTAAACAACACTGGCGCCACTAGCGGCAGTGATCGAAGAACCAAAAACAAATAGCAAATATACAACACATTTCCTTCCCCAAAAACAGCTGCATGGATTACTAATCTAGTAGGTGAGTACGTTAGTACATATTCAAAAATACTATGCAAAAACGCAAACTTTGCAATGAACATAGCTATGTACTAATACAAGATCACATCATTTACAAAAAAAAATGCAGCACTGTGGATACACTTAAGTTTCATTCGCTGCAGCACATCTTCGCCCTGGTGGTCGTCACGACCTTGGTGGTTGCACCATGCGTTGTGTGACTGCTCCGGAAGACTTGGGCGACTGCGCAGCCGAAAGTGACCTGGACGCCTGCGCAGCCGAAGAAGGCATGGACGCCGGCGCAGCCAAAAGAGCAGCCTCTGAAGTCCTCGTGGTTAACAATGGGGTAGGGCCCTCACATGTAGGCGGAGACCCTCTCTCAGCTGTACTATTTCTTTCTACTGTACTATTTCCAGCTGTACTGTTTCTTCCCCACGTATAGAGGGTGGCAGAAGCTGGCGGAACCTTCGAGAACTTCGACGCATTCCACGTATTACCGTCATCCAGGCGGAAAGGTGCTGGTCTCTTTCTGATGATCACTTCTCTTGGGCGGCTGAATTACAGGTCACCTTTAAATTTAACTGTGGGTTTCTTCACTCGGACGAAGTCACCAACGTCAACTGTGGTTTCTCTTGCTGCCCTCCGAGCATCCGTGTTCCATTTGCTGTCCTGTTATCTGGCTTCACCCGCTCACTCAAACGCCAGAGTTCCAATTGGGGACCGTCAAAGAAAGGGCCCGATGGATGCCTGACGACATCCAACCGAGTTCTTGGCAGCCGTCCGTGTAGCAGAAGAGCTGGAGCTCTTCCCGTTGTATCATGCGGTGTGCATCGGTAGACACCCAGGTACTCTGTTACCGCCTGGCGCAAGGGTCGCTGCACAACAACCGACACTTGAATGAAGCTTTTTAATACTCTGTTAAATCGCTCCATTTGGCCATTTGCTTGTGGGTAGTACACGGACGAATGTTTCAAGCGATTACCGCGACATTGCAGAAACGCCTCGAATTCCCGGGATGCAAACTGTGGACCGTTATCGCAAATAAACTCAACTCGGTTGCCTTCACGCGCGAACACAGACACTAAGAAACGCGTTAGTGCGCTGGTTTCAATTTTGACGCATGACCTGTTTAGTCAGCATTTTGAAAGACACGGGCTTTCAGCTCCTCGAATTAGATCACTGGATTATTCGAAGAAGTCAATTTCAGTGTGTGATTGCTTTTTTGCAGATGTCACGTACAATAACTACACAGCAGTTCGTCTTTTTTTTTGCCACTGACAAGGCACCTCGATTTTGGGCAGTGATGCAATCAAGACGCTTGGTCGGCAGATTGATGGGTCGTCACTACAGTGCCTTGAAACAACAGCGTTGCGTACGAGCGCTGGAACGGAGCACTCATTCGTCAAGACAGAAAGGGAGCAGCCCATTTACCTTCCAGCAGAATTAGTTGAGGAATTCGGGGCAATTTTCAATCCAGGACATGGCACCGCGAAACGTTTCGTGCACAGCGTCAAAACGCGATCGACAGTAGAACCAGTGGCTTCCAAACTGTGGCGCTTTCCGCTCTCACTGCGGCCACGAGCGTCAGAAGAACTCCGCCGTTTAGAAAAAAATGGACGTGATGCAGCGAGTGGAGGCATCGGAATGGCTCTCCCCTATTGGCATGGTTGAAAATAAGCATGGACGTATCCGCCTATGCGTAGGTCTTCGACAAGTAAACAAAGCCGTCGTAGCAGATAGCTTTCCCCTCCCTCATACAGAAGAGCTATTGCACAGTCCAGTTGGAGCAACACACTTTTCCAATCTGGACATCGCATCCGGTTACCATCAGGTCATGCTTTGCCCCGAGAGCCGCGATTTAACGGCATTTATAACACCCGACGGCCTGTTTCGTTTTAAGCGCGTGTGTTTTGGGCTCGCTTCAGCACCATCTGCTTTTCAAAGTATGATATCGAAGATTCTACAGGGTTGCAGCGGCGTCCTCTTCTATATCGATGACATCATTGTGTTCGGGAAGGGCAGAGAACCGCACCTGACGAATCTTACCGCAGTGCTGAGGCTCATTAAAGAGTCCGAACTCACATTTAACACAAAATGCGTCGTCGATACGCCGCAGCTTGCGTCTTTGGGCCACTGGGTAACTGTAAACGGTATTGAGCCCTTGAGGGAAGAGGTTGCTTTCATTACAGACACACAAGCGCCCACTGACCCAGCCAGTCTTCGATCATTTCTGGGATTGGTCGAATATCATCCTCGGTTTATTACCAACTCCGCTCACACTGTCGAACCAATGCGAGTTCTTCTAAGAAAGGGGCAGCGATTCGTTTGGTCTGGCGAGATAGACGCTAGTTTCAGAAGGGCCAAAGACGTGCTGCCATCTAGCACAATGCTGAGAATGTTCGATGCATCTTTTCCCGTTTTAGTGTCCACTGAAGCATCAGAGTGCGCCTGGGAGAGGTCCTACAGCAGTTGGACGGACATAAACTGCGCACTGGCGCTTTCGCGTCTCGAGTTTTTTCACCAGCGGAGAGGAAATATTCGGTAGGAGAAAGGTTAGCGCTTGCCTGTGTTTGGGCATGTGAGCGATGGCACGTGTACCTGTGGGGACGCCACTTCAGGTTACTCACTAATCATTAAGGCTTGGTGGCATTGTTTTCACTCAAGGAACAGGAAGGCGCCCCTTCCGGATAGCGCGATGAACAGAACGCTTGCTACGGTACAACTATCCGTCGAGTACCGCAAGGGGTCGCAAAATCAAGTGACGGACGCACTCTCACGCTTGTCCGCGTCGTCTTTCCAGGAAGAAGAAAAGCTGTTAGATGAGGTGGTATCAGTTCTTAACATTCATTATTGCATTACAGGAGAACAGTTGAAGGAGGCTCAATTGCAGGATAGCGCATTGCAACAAAGCAATATTTATGTGCAATCGTCGTGGCCGGCGCACAAATCCTTGTCGGCGATATTCAGCCGTTTTTTAAAGTACGTGACGAACGTTCGGTGGTAGCCAATCTGACCTTGCGTGGCGAACGGCTTGTGGTTCCCACCTTACTCATGCAGCAGGTAATTGCTGCAGCTCGTGAGGTGCACCCCGGGGTGGTGCGAACGAAAGCGCGGCTGCGAGAAAAATATTGGTGGCCCGCCATAGACCGCCAAGTCGAGCTAGCTATCCAGAGGTGTAGCATATGCCAGTAAGCAGACAAAAACACAAAAGTGAGAGCTGCACGAATACAACCGGTCCCTTTTCCAGGTAAGCCATAGCAGAAGCTGGGCATGGACATTGTCAATCTATTTGAGCGGGCGCCTTACGATTGCAGATATGCAATCAAGCTGGTTGACTATCCTTTTAAATGGCGGCAGTGATCGCGGAACCAAAAACGAATAGACAAATATACAACAAATACCAATTCGAATATGTTTTAAGAGGTACTACAAAAGGCGGAAGGAGCAACTGGTCCGAATAAATAGCGGTTATAAAAGCTCCCTCAGCGTTCTCGCAATAAATAACTCACTAATCTGACTAGTGTAAATCGGTATTATTGGGAATTACTAAGGTCACATGCCGAAATGTTCCCATTTCTACGATTGTATCGCGCGGTTGTATAACCCCGTGCTAGCACATCAGGATGGCTAGGTTCCGCTGTCTCACCCTTTGAAAGACGCTCTTCTCCGTTCCTGTTCTGCCGACTCACTGCCGGGCTACGGCGGCGGCGTCCACTACTCTAGCCAGGCCCTGGCCGACGATGAGGATTAGTGGCTCTCCCTTTGAATCAGGGCCTCGGTTGTGAGCAACCAACTTGCCTGTTTTATTACGCTACTTGCCTACTCCACGCTAACCTAATAGATTTGCTTCCTCCCTCTCATCTCTCCCTCTTTCCTGTTTTAAACTAATCGCCCCCCTCTTTTTTCTCCCCTCGCTGTTGTAAATTCTCATCCGTATGATTACTCCCCCTGCATACCCATTCCTTCCCTACTTTTACTCTACCACCACTCTAGTCGCCTCTTCGTAACCTCTATGGCCTTGAAGTTGAGGTTCCCCTTCGCCCAAATCCGAAAGCCTCCACCAGCGTTGTTTCCCCCTCACCCCATTGTGGTCGTATCTCTGTGCAGCGCCTGACAATATGGTATATCGTTTCTCGATCACTCCCTGAGCATGCACATGTTTCATCCTGCTGCTTGTAGCTACCCGTGTATGCCCCGGTTCTCAGGCACCCTGCCCGTCCATCGAAGAGCAAAGCACTGCCTCTCGTATTGCCTTAGAATCCCGCCTTCTTAGATTCCCGTTTCTCTGCTCCATAAGTCTCCAAGGTTTTTTCGCTTCCATTCTCTGTGCCCACTTCGTTGTCTCCGCTGCCTTTACCTGCATTTAACTGAGCCCAACTTTCCCCTACCGACTTTCCGTACAGCTTGGTCAGCTGTCTGGTAGTCTGGACTCACCGCGTCTCGCCTTGGCTCCAGAAATGTTTCAATTTTTCTGGTGAAATCTTTTTGGCGACCGACTACAACCATCGGACTGCATACGTAAAGTCATCAGGAGTGCGCCGGAACCAAACCTCGGGCAGTAAGTCGACTTTAACGAGTTTTACGGCCACTTGAAATTTCGAAGCGGACGTTAGGCCTAGCAACGGCCACGCCAGCCCCACCTCTGTAGATGGCCGACAGGCCGCTCGACGGGGCCGCTGGACATGCGACCAACCTGTCTCTAGGCCCATCCGAAGACGAAGCAATGGAAATGCGTGACGTTCACGACGATCCTCCGCCAGAGGAAAAAGATGAGAATGCCCACATCCCGTGGATAGAAGTTACAAGCCGGTCGCAACGCCGCAAGATGCAACAGCTCCCTACCACGACGCCACTAAAACCGGCCCTCCGCCAAAGCCACGTGGCGCGCAAGCCGAAAACCCTACCGCTTCCCGCTGACGACTACAAGCTGGCAATCCGTCCACGAAACGGCCTCCAGCTGAGTAAGGTGAGCCCTATAGACCTGACGAAAGCTATCGCACGCGAAGCCAATCTCCGATGTGGCATTGCGGAGATAAAGATCCGCATCGATGAAGAACAGAACGTTCTCATAGTAAGCACTCCATCGCCGGCGACCGCTGCAGCACTTAACTCTATCAAGAAACTCACGATTGGCAATAACACCTTCGAAGTTTCGTCCTACGGCGTTTCTCCAGACAACTCATGCAAGGGCGTTATCTACAACATCGGATTGAATTACACCCCCAAGGAAGTCCAAGAAGCCATTGTGGCCCCGAACCACGAACTTCTCACCTGCAGAAGGATGGGAAACACCGGCACCTTCCTGCTCACGTTCAAAGGCAAGAAGGTACCGTACAGCATCTATGTCGCTGGAGTAATAACGAGATGCTACCTGTACAAGCGCACGGTAGCATACTGCGACACTTGCCACCAAGTGGGCCACAGAGCCGACGTGTGTCCCAACCCACCGAAAACGCCCAAGTGCAAGACATGCGGATCCCCGTTGACAAGCAACCAACATGACTGCCACCCAAAGTGCCTTCTCTGCAGCGGCGCCCACACCACAGCGTCTAAGGCGTGCCCACAGCGGTTCCTGCCCCCGGTGAATCGGCGGAAGCAAGTGGGGAATAGCCAGCCCCCCCGTTCGGGCCACTCCAGGTCCCCGTCTCCATGACCGAGGAGAAACCAGGACCGCTCCCGTTCCAGATCCCAAACGCGGAGAGGCGGCTCCAGAGGACCCGACAGGGGTTCGAGTGGCTGCAGGCTGCGCTCGGAGTCCAAGTCGCGGGCCTCCTCCCGAGGCCGTTCCCCAAGCGCCACGAGAGGAAACCGAGAAGGCTCCCAAAACTCCCAGACATCGCTGCATCGGGTGAGCTGGGCAAAGATTGTCGATCCCAAAGCTCATAACTCCCTCACACCAACAGAGAAACGTTTGCTAGAAGAAAATGCAATGCTTAGGGATGAGATAGCAGCCATGCGCGCAGACATGGCGGCAATGAAGGAAGAGTTAAACAACTACCGGAAAGCGTCCAGCTCTGTAAACACACAAATTCCCTCCCCAGAACAGCGCAATCGCGCCGTGACCATACCGCCACAACCAGCCGAAGAACCCCTACAGCCGAATAACCTATTGCAGCCAGACAATAACTCCAACATTATCTTCCCACAGTGTACAATGGAAGAGCAGGCACAGGTAAACGTGGCGCGTGCTATCAACGCCATGCAAGCAGCCCAAAGTGCGCAAAGCCTTCAAATTATGGAAACCCTGAAACAAATAACTTCCCACCTAACGAGGCTCGAGGGACGGGTGCAGGTTCTCGAGGAAGCCGACTTCAATACCCGAACCAGGAAGACCACCAAAACAGATAACGCCAACCCCACATGTCTCTCCTCACCCATGAATCAAGATGGACCTTCATCCACCCAGTAATAAATTGTCTCACGGACAAGGAATAACTATATGGCAGTGGAACTGCAGAGGTTTCAAGAACAAATATGGATCACTCTCCCAATACATCTCCTCTTCCACGACGATACCAGCAATTATAGCTCTGCAAGAAACTAATACACCAGTTCGCCTTCCAGGATACATTACGTACGAAACAGGCACAGACAAAAGCCTGCACACTCTGGTCAGCAAACGATACGTGGCGATTCAACACCCACTTAAGCAGTCCGAAGAAATTGGCATTGTACTTGAAATAATACCACATGTCCACAAGAAGGCCCGCTCGCTGTACGTTTTGAATGTGTATTGCAGGCCTAAAAGCTCCCCACTCATTCTTCAGCAAGTAATTGAACAAGCGACACTCAAAGCAGCCAACAACCCGTTTGTCATTACGGGGGATTTCAACGCTGCTCACCCTCTGTGGGGATACGCATACACCAACCCAAGAGGCACTAGACTACACTCGCTGATAGAATCTCAAGACCTCGCGATTGTCACAGACCACAGTAGGCCTACACGCATTGGCACAAGCGTCACCAGAGACACAACTCCCGATCTGACTTTTACGAAAAACATTCCTCAAGTTCAATGGATCCACACGGGCGAATATCAAGGCAGCGATCACGCCATTCTATCTACCACTGTAATAGGATCGGACTACAAAGCAGTAATAGGTCGGGCTCGCCTCACAGACTGGACGAAGCTCAGAGAGGAACGGAGCAACCGCTCACCAGCCGAAGAAACCCAAGTCGAAATCTCTTTACACGACTGGATCAAACAACTTCATCAGGATTTCCTTGCACACACCAAAATAATAAATACAACCACAGCCACGCCGTGCATCGACTCTCATTTACTGCACATCTGGGAAGCGTGGACTAGTTTGCAGCGGAGATGGAAGCGGCAGAGACACAATCGAAGACTACGAAAACGGATCGCACAGCTAACACAAGAAGCTGCGAAGTACGCCAACTCTCTCTGCAGGGAAAACTGGCTTTCTCTATGCGATGGCCTGCGCGGCACCCTCACCACTGCAAAAACATGGAAGCTCCTCCGCTTCTTGATCAACTCCTCAGTTAGCAAAACAGAGTCCCATCACAACATGGCTAAAATCATACACCAATTTCCTGGAGACATGGAAGACCTGCTCACAGCCCTCAAGAACAGGTATCTCCAGACACACCCAACAGAACCTCTACCACCATATTCAGGAGCACCAAACCCGGCGCTCGACGAAGACATCCAACTGCACGAAGTGACCGCAGCCATACAGACTTTGAGAAGACACACAGCTCCAGAAATGGACCACATTTCTAATAGGATGCTTGTTAACCTTGACGACCCGTCGCTCTTGGAGCTCACCAATTACTTCAATAATATCTGGAAGGAAGGAACAATACCTGAGGACTGGAAGACCGCGGAAGTTCGGCTGATTCCGAAACCAGGAAAACCACCCAGTATAGAGAACCTCCGGCCCATATCTCTTACTTCGTGCATAGGAAAACTCCTGGAGCATATCATCCTCAAAAGACTTCAATCCTTCCTCGAAGACACGGGAAAACTGCCCCCAGAAATGGTGGGCTTCCGACCCCATTTATCAACGCAGGATATACTGCTCCAGCTCAAAGAAGAAGCAATGAGACCCGCAACTCGTAATTCTCCGACGGCTATATTGGCACTGGATTTAAAGGGCGCTTTCGATAATGTAAAACACACGGCCATCCTGGAGAAGCTGAACACCCTGGACTGCGGAGTCAAGACCTACCAGTATGTCAAGTCTTTCCTCACAGATCGGAAAGCCATACTCAAAGTAGGGGACCACACCACGGACCCCTTTCCAATAGGAGGACGTGGAACTCCCCAGGGGGCTGTGCTATCTCCCCTCCTCTTTAACATTGCTCTCATAGGACTCCCTGCACTACTTAATTCTATTCAGGGTATAAATCATGGTCTCTACGCGGACGACATTACCATCTGGTCCACCACGGGTTCAGTGGGAGCAATGGAGGAGCGCCTACAGGAAGCAGCGGACGTAGTAAATGGCTACGCAAGGTCATGCGGGCTGAGCTGCGCCCCTCAAAAATGCGAACTATTGCTCGTGTCTCCAACTAAACAGAAAGCTTCAGAGACACCCACCATCGCCATACACATAGATGGGCACATTATCACCCCTGCTCAAAGCATCAAGATACTGGGCGTCACCTTTCAGGCGGACAAGAAAAATATCATAACAATCAACACGCTCAAGACCATGACCGAGCAAGTCACACACATGCTCAAGCGCATAACAACTAAGGCAAGGGGCATGGGTGAATCCGATACACTCCGACTCGTGCAGGCGTTCGTCATCTCGCGGATCACTTACGCAATACCCTATGCTCTGCTCTCAACAACGGAATTGAAGAAACTGGACACCATTATACGAAAAGCCTACAAGCAGGCTCTGAGCCTACCAGTCAGCACCTCGACAGACAAACTGCTTCGTCTCGGACTCAACAATACAGCTGATGAACTCATAGAGGCACACCTATCCCATCAGAGGGCAAGATTAGGCACTACATAAACCGGCAGATCCATCCTTTCGAGACTTGGACTATCGATTCCGCTTCAACACCCAACACCCGAAGTCACAGACATCCCGCATGATATCAGGCGCCACATTACAGTACCTGTGCTACCGCGAAACATGCACCCGGTGCATCACGCCGACCGCAGAGAAGCAAGAGCCCGTGCTATCTCAAAGCGGTATGGAAGCCATCCTGCCGTGGCGTACACGGACGCGGCCCTCTATCCCGGAAGTCGGGCCTCAGTAGCAGCAGTTATTATAGGCCAAGAGCACCGCACCAGCGTATCACTGGACCGAGCCAACCCTCTACTCGCCGAGGAAGCGGCCATTGCCTTAGCGCTTACCCAAACTCAGGTTGAGACCGTAATTACTGACTCTCAACAGGCTTGTCGCAACTTTTCCAGCGGGAGAATACACAAAATTGCACTTAAAATACTTCAACAGAAGCCACTAAGAAGACCCGCCAAGATAATCTGGGCGCCTGCGCACATTGGACTCTCAGGGAACGAGATTGCCCATCTCACAGCTCGAGAATTGACCGGCCGAGCACCTGAAGAAGAAGATCTGCGTCCGCTTCCTCTAGTCTCGTTTCATGAGATTACAACGCACTATCGGCTCCAAAGACAAACGTACGCCCTACCGCACAAACAACTACCCAAGGGTCACGATAGAATACTTCGTGCCCTGCAAACTAATACTTACCCCCACCCTAGCAGAAACCACCACATAGCCCCCACCCTGTATCCCCGTTTGTGCCGCTTCTGCGGGGAGTTTGGAACACTTTTTCACATGGTCGGCGGCTGTACACAAAGCCCACTTGACCCGCCCAATCCCTTCCACACCTATGAGCTTTGGGAGAGCGCCTTGGCCAGCTCTTCCCTCGACGTCCAGCGCAAGTTGGTAGAGAGGGCAGAAGACGCGGCCCGTGCCAATGGACTCCTGGAATGAGGAGGCCACCCTAAGGACTCTTTAATAAGAAACAATAAAAATGTTTAGTCTCTCTCTACGCTTCTCATATACAGGTACCTAAACACCCTCGCGGCCCATTTTTCGTCCTCCATGTCACGGAGTCGCTCCTCAAACTTCATCTTGCGCTGCGCCTCCCTCGCCTCGAAAGACGACCAACCCGTAATTCCTTGTACCGATTCATTTGTAGTTTTGCTGTGGGCCCTAGGGCCAATCTGCCTACCGCCCTCTGATTTACCGCCAGGTCCGCTTGGGTCTCGGGCTTCATGCACAGAACCGAATTTGCGAAAGTTAATCCTGGTACCACGACCTCTTTCCACACTCCCCTTACCACCTCGTATTTGAGGTATCCCCAGATAGCTCTATCACTCTAAGAACTAAAAGAGTCCCACCAATTCCCAAATGGAATAGAAACCCTTGTCCCATATACGATTCCCTTTTCCAGCATCACGCCACTCCCTTTTTAGCAGAATAGCTTTACCCTTCACAAGGGAGTCGCAGCCCTTTTGCGGAGAGGGGGTCGAGGTGTTCTCACAGGAGTTGCGGGAACCGCGTCCGGCAATTCCCTCACCACGGGTGGAATAATTCCTCCAGTCAGGGAGTTATACAATTCTTTACCAGAATGTTGCTATACCTCTGCCAAGAAGGCAAACCTACACCCCTCAGAATTACCTTATCCCACCAAACAGTATTTTGCAATACTTCACCAGGAAGGGTTAGCGTACTCTTCTCAGAATCTTTGTATTCTTTCAACCAGAGTCCCATAATGCCTCCTCAATTAGGGCTAGCGTACTCTTTGTCAGAACTAATATATTTCTTTGAAGCAGGATCTATGCACTACCTGCGAGGTGCCGAACTCCACTATTCAGAGGCAGCACGATGTTACCTTTAACAAGACTACACTTTAGCATCCACAACAGCATTAGTGTCAGCCCTCTTTACTTCATGTTTACAAACTGAAATACAGTAAAATTACTTCACAAGTAAACATAGCAAAGCGTCTTTACAAAAAACGCTGTCGTTTGTGCTTAGCCAAAAAAATAAGACAAATCGTTTTCATACTGCATTTCATGCTTTATTTTGACATCCTCACACACGTCGCTCCACCTGTATTGCAATTGCTGCTTTTATGACCGAAACCATCTGCTCTGTCGGTGGTAGGCCGAGCATTGTCTCAAAAAGCAGACAGGTCCGCTTTGTCTTTGGGGCATAATGGATGTTGAAGGTCCATAAACCGCCAAAAGCAAAGCAAACCCGTCCACTATGTCCATAGCCGTCAGCTGGAGTTCTTCGAAGAGCACGGTCACGGCTCCAGATTTCTCCGCAGTTTGGCCCGAGAACAAGGTAAAGGAAAGTCTCTCCTGGCTCCTGCATAAAAAGCTCACAAATGCAAGTACCAGGAGAAACACAAGTAACAATATTTTGCTCTTCTTTCCTCAGTGGACACATTCACTGCATGACCTGCCTTACCCAACCACTGTACAAAGCGATTCTCAGGAGAAGGAATCGCTAATTAGTAGTCTATACACTTAAAGCTAACAATTTAGTGACTATGCTAACGATTCATCAATGTGACATTCACAGTTGTCCACTGATGAGGCAAAATGCTCCCTTCTTTAGCAAATTCAAATTGCTGTGATGGTGATTGCTGAGCCTGATTCACAAGTACTACACTGGATTCCACTTACTCAACATACAGAAGAAAAACATGCATACCAGCTTTGAGAGCAAGGCCTCTGGCTTTTCTTTCACCAGCACTGCCACTGAAAAGCCATCTGAAAAGAACGAGAGCACGGATTAATTTAAAGCATCGGGGTCCTCATCCCCTATCCAAAGTTTAAACCAACAAGGTCCTCCTCCTCTTTTTTTCCAACCACTTTCTGAAAAAGCAGCCAGACCAACAAGAGAACCTGCAACCTCAGGCCAACCTGCAAGTACTTGGTGTTTTCAAAAAGGGTGGCTTGAAGACAAGCAATATTCCATCAAAACTGCCAGCCTCTCATAATTGGAATTAATCATGGAATCAGTGAACAGTAACAAGGCCGAATCATGGAGAGTAAGAAGAGGCAAGCAGAAAATAAATGCCGCACAGCCGCATTCCTAATCCCCATCAATCTTGAAGCTGCACATCGAATCTTACTCGTGACCAAATAAGTTTGTTAAAAAATACTGCAGTGTTTGGCAGTTTGAAAAAGCTACAGCATTAATGCACTGCAGTCGAAGCGACACATTTTTAATCAAGCAGGAAGTTGGTTACGCAGTTATGTTATGTCTCTAGTGACATTTATAATAAAGCACAACTACGGTCAGTTGATTCTAGAAAGCAAAAGTGTATGCAAATGACACCATGAAGGCTAAAAGACATTCTTATTTGCCAGACGACTATGGCAAAGTGACCAAAGATGAAGTGTTTAATACTTACAGCTGTCTGCCGCATCAGGCATCTTTGCTCTCTTTCTGCTGCCAAACGCCAGGCGATCACAATATGTTGTTGAACAGCACTATTGTAGAATAGACCTGGAAACAGCCACGGGAAACACCTTTACGTCTTAGCGCCTGTAATAAGTACAAAAAAGTTCACTATAATGCTAAATGCACGCTGCTTACTAAATACAGCACCTAGCACCAGTTTTACCACATGTCCGCGTGAAAATATTCATCCTAAAGTTCTAGCTTGTCAACACTCGCTATGAAACATAAAACGTACTGCAGTATTCATTTTTCAGTACTACGTTTTACGGTAGCAGTTACTTGGCTCTTTCTTGAGAAAACAGTACAGAATTTCGCCGAAAATGGGCTTCACTCTTATTGCAGTCGCGCAAGGTAATAAGAAAAAAAGTCCAATAGACAAAGCAACACGCCAGCGGTTCCGTGAAATTTTGTTGTGGCTACTGTAGCCACATAAACAATTAATCGCGATGAAATGTCGCGCCGACAACGTTTTATTAGCGTAAGTATTGTTTTCTAACAACACGGGACCAGAGGCTACAAGGCAACGCACTACACAAGGGGTTCGGAACACACAAACATTCACGTTCTTTTTTTTGCAAGATATCTATGCAAACTTGGAGGTCGAATTGAAACCTTGAAAATGATTGGGTATTAAAGTGGTTACGGTGTTGCTGTCGCCATCGCTCACTTCTGCTTCGTCAGACGCGCCAGATGGGAACGGAACCGACGGATCAGCCCACCGGCAGTGTCGCTCGACAATATATTGTCGAGCGACACCTTGTCGCTCGACAACATATTTACATTGCTCAAGAAGATAATGAAACGAAAGCCTAATTTATAGCTAGAGGTTAAAGCGCTGGACACATGTACGATTAGTACACGCGATTGGCATGCGACTGATCGTTAGAAATTGATCGTTAGGGCCTGTTTCGGGTCGTTCGCTGGTCCGAGGAGGCGCACGACGTGCGACTGGCAAGCCAGATGCAGTCGTGCCATCATTGCGATCGTCGTGAGGCCACAGCCAATGAGAGTCCGCTGAGCCCCAACCGCCCGCTAGAGGCTTGCGTTGATCGGGTCGGCTCGGGTGTTGGGAACTTTAGGCTTAGCATTCTGGCGGACATTTGATTGCCGCTATTTGTGCAACTGCGGATGACAATCCATAACACAACTTTTCACCACACTATCATCCTTTTTCTCCCATGTGAAACTTTATTTCGGCTATAACGGCCGTTTGAGCGATCGTGGACAAAGACATCTGCGTAGCCTGTTTAGATGCTTCCGCGCAGGTATCGCCATCTCTCGGCCGCTCGGCGCACCGCGCGCCGCGGCATCCACGGCCGGTCAGCGTAGGCTTGCATAGCGGCAGATCTCTGATCGCCGCTTTTAAAATAAGCCCTGACAACAATCCCTAGCACAATTTTTCACCACATTAACACCTATGTTTTCGCATGTGGAACTTCTTTTTAGCGATCAGATTGATTCGGGAGAGCAGCGACAAGCGGTTGCTACCGTGGTCTGCGCCGGTTCGAGCCGCTGAGTGTGTCGAGCTGGCAGGCGCGGCCGGTGTGTGCGCGGACTGTTCCCGAAGGCAGAAAACGCTTCAAGATTGCTTGCTTTATCCATTTCTTGCGAAAAAATGCGCGGAATCTACCAATTCAGCGATTGTCGTAGTTGACCATGGAGCAAAAACAGTGGGCGGAGCGACGCCGACGACGCATCGCATGCGCGCATCGGGCCATGTGCCTCAAATTCACGCGTACGGCTACTCGTGGCGACCGTCGTAACGATCAGTCGCATGCGAATCGCGTGTACCAATCGTACATGTGTCCAGTGCTTAAAGAAGCCAGCTTCATAAATCCGCAACTCTTATACTGCACACGAGTCTTGCTTCAACGCATGCTGAACGTCGTGAACCGGCGATGGGAGCACGGCCGCTTGTTCGAAAAAATAAAAGCCGGAAAAAGGATAGCTAGAACTGGTGTCACACAAATGAACGCACATGTATGTGACCACTTAATTCTTCGCAAGAACCAACAACGCTAAACAGCACTCACGAGCGTCAGTTGTTATAAACGACATAAGGGACATAAAGCTAAAGGGTTATAATAAAAAATAAAAGCCCAACCCGTACCACATACGTAACATGGGTGACGCCAATTAAAAATAAACAAACTGGACCGAGGTCAAGTAGAGTTTTGAAGAGAAGGAAATACCCACCGAAGTAAGAAATAAAAGGGAAAAATGCTACACAGCTACACCACAGCCAGGAGAGCGGGCCCGGGGAGACTCCCCTGATCTCCCCTGGGACGGTAGCAGGAAAGGTTGGGATGAGGGATGCGGATGGTGGAAATAAGGAATGGGTTATGGGAAAGTGGGTGGGAATGGGGACAGCGAGGTTTTTGTTCTAATCCTTGGATGTCTGACTCCTAAAATAGGCCTGCTAAAGTTTTGGCGGGAACGATCGCGAGCTCTCCCGTACCGCGCAAGAAAAACTGAAATGGTGACTTACGTTTTCAGCGGCGGCGGCAGCAGACAAACGATGTTATTCCACCAGTCAGGTATACTTCAAACACAGCCACCGACACCAAAACGCACCTCACAGACACGTACAGGAGTACTACGCCGGTTTCAATACCACAAAAGAGACGGAGACGTCGGAAACACGCGCCCGTAAGACAGCCCCGCCGCGGTGAAAAGACCGCACAAAGGTACAACGCTCAAGTAGTCCGACGGACACCGTTGCATTAGAACACACAAATACAAATGACCCATTCCTAGAGGACGTGTAACACTACCTCGCACGCTCTTTTGAATACGCTGCACTTTATTTTAAGTACGCTTTGTTTCATGGCCCCGTGCTGTGGCTGTTTAGGTAACTACTTTTTCATACGATTTCAAAGAGTTTGCGTCCGCCATAGAGGTGTCTGCCTTTTTGCACACCTGAAAGCGTGTAGCTGAAGTTGATAGAGTCGATATACTGTTCCATTCTCTCTCGCGGAGGATATACGAACTCCATCGATGCGAGACAGAGTCCGTACACTGTTCTATTCTATCCCGCGAAAGGGGTACAACCGCCAATTAGCTCCATGAAGAGTGGGGAAAGTTCGCCAGCAGTATTGTTCTGGTTTCCTAGTAGAGTGAACACGCCATCTAACGCCACCCGTGGTGAGGACGGTGTCAAACGACCCCAGCAGGAATAGAAACGCTGTTTGATTCTTCAACTACTCCCCACATTTCTTAGAGTGATGCTTCATTATAGCCGCGTTCCGTCTTCCTTTCGCGTTAAGGTGGGCCGCATGCGCCTGCGTGTAATCTTATCTATCGTTCAGCCATACTGTTAAATTTTTATACCCTTTCACCAAAGATATTTCTACTTGCTCCACTGATACTGTTTTGTGATGCGCGCCGTCGTTAAAGACCATGAAGCCTGATTTTTCGCGGCTAAAGGATAGCCCTAGGGGCGTCGCTTCTTCACCGCATATATCCATCAAATCCTGCGTACTTATCGGGTTGTCCGCCATCAACAATATGTCGTCTGCATACATTGGTCCCAGAACCTGTTGTTCCACCACCGGCCCGTTTTTCATGTATAAGTCGAAACCCAGCGTTCTGACTTCTAGCTTCCTTTCTAACCACGCTATGTTGATCACAAACAGCAGCGGAGAGAGAGGACGTCCTTGTTTCGAACCCTTGTAGGTATATACCGGCCTATTGTATGTTATCCCCTCCCAAACTATTTGCACTTGGTTCTCCCGGCATAGCTCCCTGTGTAGCCTAATGAATTCTGCCCCACCTCCCTCCTCCTCCAGGATACTCCATAGCTGCACTTTGTCTACATTATCATATCCCGCTTTAATGTCCACAAAGGCTAACCACATAGGTTGGTTATGCATCTTCGCCACCTCTATGTATTGGCTTACCCCAAATAGGTTGTCGTGTAGACTTCTATCCTTTCGAAACCCATTTTAAAGTTCTCCTAATATCCTATTTTCATCAAACCACTGCTCTAGTTCGAACTTCACTGCCTGCATTGCTAACCTGCACAGCACTGACGTTACGGTTACTGGCTATACGAGCTTGGGTCTGTCCTGACTCCTTTGCCCTTGTACAGTAAGATCATCCTGCTCATTTGCCACGCGGCCGGTATTGCGTTCTCTTCTACCCCTGTTCTGATGGTTTGCAGTAGCTTTCCCTTGCTCTTTGGTGCTAACTGGTAATCAACTCTATCGGTATCTCGTCCGTGCCTGCCGCGGTATTTTTGGGGACCTTATGCTTTGCTCTCTTCTATTTCAGCTTGTCCACATCTATCTCTAGGCAAGAATGACGCTCCTGCGTTCGGGATGCCGCACCCTTGAACATCAAGGAACTGCTGGCAGAATCACTCGTTTCACTTTTTGTAGAGCGACGCGCGTGAATTCAACTGACGTCGAATGGGCAATTGTTGTAGGCGTCGTTTAAAGCTTTGCTTTTTAACCACCTTCACAGCGTGGGTTGGAGCCAATTTTTTTCGTAGGCCACAAACGACTCAGCTGCAATGTAGGCGGCTTGCAGCCTCCCAGCTTCGTCTTCGCCAATCTTCATTGCAGTCCACTCTCTCTCCCCATATTGCCATGCGTCACACAAACGTCACTAGTTAACTCGTAGAAGAACGGGGACGTCCACGATCCTGTCGGCTGCGCCAGCAACGCACGGTTAGCTGGGGACGTTTGGTCGTGTGCACCCTGTATGAGCATGAGAATATTATGATGCAGTCGGAAAGATAAAGGATAAAGAAGAATGGATTCATAAGTATGTACAAATAATTACAGAAGACGGTAGGATAGAATAAGATGAATTCGGCTCCGATAAAATACGCTGTAGCTGGCGACTGTATCGCGAAGCGGTACCTGCGGCAAGGCCCGTAAGCCTCTAATGCCACTCGATTGGTGGAAAGACTGCGAGGGTTGGTTTTTGAACCCAAGAAAACGTCATGGTAGAGAGTCAGCTAGCGGTGTGGTGCCTCGTTAGGTCGCCAAACACAGCCTAGCGTGCTGGGAGGATAGGACAGAGGGCGCCTCTCGGCACTGCGTACCCGCCCACTGATGGCGACTCTCCGCACCATGCGAGCAGAGTCTTGATAATAAGGCAAAGAAAGAAAGGTAAACCTCTTTCATGCCTTCGGGAAGATGTTTTCTGCTACCTCAACGCAGATGACGTTGGGAGCGAAGCTGCAGTGTCCTCAGTGATGCCGTTGTGCGCCACTACGCCCTTCAGGTGAGGAAACTTTCTCTAACGATGACGATGAACGATCGAAGGGGGAGGGAAAAAAATCGCGGGACATCTCCACTAACGTGAAACTTCAAAAGGGGTGAAGCATGGAGTGCGTACGTATGTTCAAAGATTGTAAGTCTCTCTTTCTTGCCACACGGCTTATCGGGCGCCGGAGAAGCGCCGATGGGAGAAGCAATCGCGTGCTTGATTAGCCGGTGGCGCCTTCTCTTGCGTAGAACGGAATTTACGCAATTTGCATGCCCCCTCAGCCCTAGTGAGGGGTACTGGCATTGGTGAATGCGAGCGCAGTGCAATGCCCGCGCCTTACCCTGGGTGCTCGTCGTCGGTGATGAACGAAGCCCCAGCACCAGGTAGGCATACATAGTTTTCCTTTCACCGAACACCGCACACGATCAGGCCTAGCATAGAAAGCAGGTGTCTACAAACCTGTCTACAAACAACTTTTGCTTGGGCTAAGAATTCCTGAAGTGGACAGGAGCGTTCACAAATCCTTAAATCATGTCAGTTTTTTTAACCAATTTCATCCACTATGCACTTTCTTTTCCGTAAACATTTCATTATAGCGTTAGGCGTCGGAAAATGATTTCACTGTTTTTTTACCGTGTTTGTATGAGATGACCACGACAGGAAACGGCGACAGCCACATCGATGTGGGCCTCCTGCAACACCGGCATCCTTTCTTTAGCAGGTCTGGCTCAGAGTTCACGTCTGCGAGGTGCGGCTGGCGCGTGACCAAAATGTCAACATCCCTAACGGAGATTGAGGAGGTCCATAGCTTGCTGAAGACGGTTCACCTCGGCAAGCACTCCTAGGGTTGAGCATTTTAGATTGATAACGCAGAAATTTTAAAGAGGGAAATACGAATTTTTTTTTGTTCTTCGTCAGGTTTCATTCAGGACAAAGTTACATTGCCTTTGGGGCAACGGCTAAAGGTAAACCAGTTGCCTGACGCAGGCCCTGAAACCCTTAGCAGCAGATGATTTCGGCAAAACAATGCAAGCACAAGACAAAGAAGTAGAACGAAAGTGCAAAGAGAAAAAGCATAGGCATTGATACACGCTCCCGATGATGGTCACGTTTAAGATTTCCTACGCAGATGCTTACAATCCTGCATCAAAATGGATTCAATACTGCTAAAATACAGAAAAGTTGAATAACAAACATTTCATTAACGCGTTTCATTTAAAGAAACAATGAATGTCTGCAAAACAAAATTCTGCGTGAGGTACAATACGTTTTGATCAAACCAATTGAAAATTGTAGAAAAGAATATACTTCTTTATATTTGACTGACTTCTTCTAGACATAAACATTTCGAATAGTACGGGGTGTTCGTGCAGTAGATTAGGTGTGTTTCATGATACTTTTTGGTCACCATAACTCGCTCCTAATCTTCGCTCGGTTAATATTTTTGTAACTCATCGGGGCTCTTTTTTGCTCGCTACAAAAACAGTAATAAGCTCTCCTCATTGTATTGCCGCAATCTTTCAAAAAACGTACGTCTGGATTTCTCTTAAGGTAAGAATTCTATGTTAGAACGGTGGTTTTTAGGAATTTCATTTAAGAATGTTAAGAATTTAAGAATTCCGAATTCTGTATTTAAAAATGTTGTATAGCGTAAGGTACGCGTTGAGTTTAATGATCCCTATAGAACGTAATTGTCGATTTGAAGTGTCTGTAAGGAGTCTAGATATGTTTTGTAGCAGCTGATCAGACTTTTTAACACTGATTTTGGCGGGAGTTCACGAGAGTATGGTGTATTACACGTTTTAAATTTGGTGGGAAATATTATCTCGGCCTGTTTAGTATACCTATGGCGCGTGAAATATCTCCCTTGAAAGCAAAAATATGTGATGACCTGGACAGATTTTCGAAAAATATAGCTTCCAGAAACCTAATTTTTGTGGTATGTTGCACGCTGTGTACCTTGAAATTTTAGATACAATTAAGGAGACAGAGTTTGCGTTCCTTTTGATTTGAAAAGCAGGTATTTTGATTTTCGTAACTTTAGTGGGATCTGTATTAGCTTGGACTTCAACACAAACGTTCTAACCAAATGCTAGCCTGTGTAAACAAGGCGTGCATCTTTATTCTTTAAATTAACGTACGTGGTGTCGTCTGCATATACCCTTGGAAAGGTAAAACCTTAGTTAAATACAGTAAAAATAGTATAGGTACGGGTACAAACAAAAGTTGAATTCATTACACAAACACAAAGAAATGAAAATTATTGAAAGAAAAATGACAAGCAGACAAGTTATGTAGACTTAGTGCGGCGTAGAGTAACCGTACAGCAGCCTCTAAAATTTGTCCACTTGGCGAAAAAGCTTCAGTAAGGACGGCAATTCGTCTCTTTCCGATGATGATTTAGGAATAAAAAAATTTAAAAAAGGACACAGTATGATATTGCTGTACCAACGTTTTTCAAATGACCATTGCGAGAGGAAATGTAACCGTGGAATGACTAATGCACTCTTTATAACGTGTTAATCACATATGTTTTAATAAAAAAGCAGGTTCTCAAAATCTTTTTGTGCAATGGAACAGGCGGTACATTTTGGTGAGCACTATGCTGAATGACCTGTGGGGTTTGGTAAAAAAAAAACGGGCTGCGTTGCTTCGTACGGCTTCAAGGCCGTGCATTAGCGATATAATGAAAGGGTCCCAAACTGAAGCAGCGTATTAAAGCTTGGTGTGGATGTCGCGCTCACACAAAAGAAGTTCAACATATAACAAAGCTTTTTGAAAAGATTCGTTTTATATGCTTGAGCATAGTGTTAGAATTGGCCGCGACAGCAGGAACGTGAATATGAGCAGAAGTAGCGACATGAATATGAATAGCGAAAAGTTTGATGTGACCTTGATAGATCAAGGGCCACTATTAATATATAGGTAAAAGGAAGAGATATTTACGACGAGAGAAGCCTACTACGCTGCACTTAATCAAATTATTGATCATTTTTTACAGCGAACCCCAGTTACATACCGCGTTACATCTTCTCGCATCCACACAACATCGTTGGTGCTTTGTATTTCGCGTTTACTGCTTAATCATCGGTGAAAAGTTTTATTGAGGATGCTAGGCTTACATGCAAATTGTTATTATAAATCAGAAAGAAAAGAAGGCCAAGCCTAAACACTTGGGGAACGCCAAGGTTTACGCGAACTGTTGAAAAGTTATGGCCGTTAAAATGACCGCATTGAAAGCTATTAGTCACATACTTCCAATCCACATTAAACCATTATGGTCAATGTTGAGACAACCTAAACTATCCAAAAGCAATTGGTGAGACACTTCGTAAAACGCCTCCCAAAAATTTAAACATATGCAAACAACATGTGAAGCCTGGTAGGGTACGGAAATAATGTCGTTCGAAAATGTTTATAGTAGTGTTTCTCAGAAAAATCTCTTCGTAAGCCTGTGTTGGATAGGAGTAAAAAATGAACACAAAGACGCATGAAACTTCTTTAGGTTGTATTATGTATCTTTCAAACCGCGCTGCGGCCTTATTACATTTAGAACCTTTCGCTATAAGCCATCTCCACAGTTCGATCGGTTTGAAATAAGGATAATAAGAGGAGGTGAATGTTTAAATCACTGCCCACTAACTACTTATAGTTGCAGTAATTGTAACAGCCCAAGAACGAATGAAGAAAAATTACAACAAATTGGGACCATTCCATTTGGGTGTCTGTGCAAGTAACGAAATACATTGTTGTCACTGCGGATGGTTGGTGGTTTATAGTAACACGCCATCACTCTGCTAGATTAAACTGTCCGACAATACAGAATTGTAACTTCTATTTCTGAACTGCTATGTACCAAATAGATTGTCCAACCTATAAATTTTGAAACTTTTAGGTTATTGTAATAGAACTTTCTGGCTACCAACAACACATCACCCGTCATTATCAACGGATGAAGGATTGGACGTAAAATGTTCCCGTGCTTACGTTTTCGCGTGTTTCTGCAATCGCATTTTTTTTTGTGTGGGTTATCCTCAGTTTTTTTATCGACCACCTTCCCAACAGAGTTAAATTGCTCGCCAGCTAGTTATGTTTTATCACTCTTAACACTGTAATTCCTTGGATGAGTCTTTACTGTTGTCTGGTCTGAGGACAAACCTGCAATGTCATTGCCTTTGTTTGTTTGAAATTTTATTTTGTTCCAATTTCTTTCTTTCCTCGCACGGGTAGCAAAGGGTGTTTTTGCGTACAATACAACTCACATAAGGAAAAAAAATGAGCTTCCTAGATTAGGAAACAAACTCGCGTAGATGCCATTACAGGTCAAATAATGAAAAAAAAACTTTGACAGGCAATCCAATAAGACGAGATGACAACCTGTGTGCCAGCAGGCTAACAAAGTACATATAAAGCGATGGGTCTAGAACAAGGGGAAGGCCACCAACTCGACGGAGGAAGAAATAAGTAAATTCCGGAGCGAAGAATGGACCACAGCCGCCCAGGATGGGACCGGTTGAAGGTCAATGTGAGAGGCCTTCATAATGCAGTGGAGTAACTTAGGCTGTTGATGATGACGATGATTTGTTCTCACCGTTTTTCGTCAGTGGCCTGACATCAAATGGCATTGGTAATTACACGACAAGTACGTGACACGCGCCTCCGAATTCAATGGATGCATGGGTCATAAGGTATTGTGTAATAGCGTTAAGTATCAATGTAGGACTATATTTTCTCCCCCGTGTTTAGTACGCATTTGAGCATATTCGACATCCTTTCCTCTATTTTACTAGCGGCGCGTTCTTTCCTTTGCAAAGCCAGAATTGTTGCGTTAAAATTCTTTCCTAACCATGTTTTTTTTTAATTCATTTGTTCATCAGGTCTATTATATAAACATACCAAAATGTCACAGTCCTCCCAATTCTCCTCAATGCCTAACACATTGTGGTGAATAGGTCCCGTCTTTGTTCTCTTAGCTTGGAATAATGCCTTCTCTAGAGGTTTTCGACAAGGTTATGCCTTCATTTAGTTACTCATATTCACTTCTTTTACACCCAAGTTAAGCAGGGTGATGGCTTGTGCCTGTTGGTAGAACATGAAAAATAATTGAAGCATTGGCACAACGGGACAAGCGAGTCAATGTGATACAGGTGTACACGTGATAACGTGTGTACGAGTTGCATGCTACGGCAGCACATCCTCTCTACGAATTACACAAAGCACTAGGATTTTCGCACCTTCCCTTCCTTTCTTCAGCTTTGTGGATGATTGCCATAGCGTGGACATTTACCTAGGTATTTTTTTAAGACTCGACAGTTGTGCTTCATTTTTTGTTGTTACTGAAACACGCCCTCTATAATATAAGGCAGCATGTAAAGGTCTCTGCACTTAAGGCAGCGTATTTCAGAATCTCGGACACGTTTGTCACCAGGCTTAGTGGTAACGGTTCTTTTTTATTTGTTTCAGTTGAATGGCCTTTTATTCGAAAAAATCGGCTCGAATAGTGATACGGCTATCCTGCATGTTTACGTCTCTATGCTTTTGTTGGGTGGTGGTTTTCTTGTTTACGTGCTTGGATATGGTCGGTATTCCTCTTTTGGTCGGTATGCCTCTATTTATTTGCTTTATAGCGAGGTAATCTGTCTTTTTTTCTTCTTGTGCTTTCGAATGCTTTGCTTGAAATCTTGTTTTTACATTGAGCAGGAATCAAAGAAATCACATTTTTATATTTTTTTGCTGGACTTTTTTTGTGTATTTTGTTTCCCGGTAGGCTTAGTCGTGTTGGTGAGAGCCTACGTATAGAATTTTTTGATACTTTGTTTCAGCTTCAGCGTTAGGTTTTTCTTTTGGTCTCACTTTTGTTCTCTGTTGAGGGGACATCGTTTCCTTGAAACACCAGCAGATATAAAAAGTTGGAGTCCTAAAACTCTGTGAGGAATCAGCGATGAATGTAGGTGCATTCCAATCAGTACATAAAACAAAAGACGCTGTTTTGTAATTTTCGCTTAAAAAATACACCGAATGAAACTTCGAAGGAATAGAGTTTTAATTGTAACAGGAAAATATGGGTATGCCCTTTTTCTCTCCCGCGTCGTAGACATCTTGCTTCTGTGTAACACCCCAAACGCAAACGCTCGATCATGGAGGGCAGAAGTCAGGTACGAACAAGGTTGATCTCAAATCTCCGACCAGTGACACGGGCATATCCACAGTGAGTGCAACAAGCTTTGCAAACCATGTACATCCCTCCGTTCCAGCTCCACCCACTCAGCACAACCTGCAAACGGTGATGTCCGCGTGCTTGGGCGTGTAAGACAGCAGTGAAATATTCGCTAGGGAAGCCCTTCAAGCTGAGCAGAGAAGCCAACTTAGAAGTAACATCAGAAGCCCTTCGAGAAAAAAACATAAAACCACTTACTGTTAGGTGTGAAAAAGTTTCGTTCTAGGCCAATTTATTTATGCATGCTCCACGTTAGGTGAAGTAAATACTGGTTCACTCTAATAATAGTGAAGTACACTTCAAATTGTGGTCCCTCGATGCATCAATCAATTGTGTTTGTCAAATTTCTATAGGTAATTTTTTATCCACGAGCCTGACATAAGTCCCCAAACATTCTTACGGTGAAAGACAATCAATTATACAGACTTTTCGAAACATGGTATTCTCTTTTGACGAGACGGTTTCCAAATTCGAGGTGGTATGATACGATTTACGTAATCCGCGACTTCTTTAAGCTCTCTTGGATACCTCGAGAAGATTTCCCTGGTGGTCGAACTGTTCCGGAAGGTCTGTGAGCCTTCCAGGACCTCAATGTGACCACTGACGTTGTACACCGAAGCTTTAAAGCGACAAAAATAATTTGACGTAGCACACACTGTTATTAACCTCTCAAGAAACTTAGTACGCCTTTGATGATCCTCGGCAAGAAAGGCCTCCAACAAAGCTCCAAAGAATCCATGCCCTCGAACACGCGCTCCATGCTGGCAATATAACCAAACACATAACAGACATGTTTATAAGTCAACAAATGTCCAGACACCCCTGCAAACACAAACCTCCATTGTGCCCCAGAACTACCCAACATCCTTAGAATGAGCACAACGAGGAAGACAGAATTCACCCCTGATTATGAATTATGGATCGATAACGTGCCGATCGCCAACGTCCCGAATCTCCGCATTTTTGTCTTACACGCACTGAAGGACGGCACCAACTCCATCACAATCGAAAAAATTCTGGGCGTTCTGTCACAAATTACTCACCTTTTTCCACGAGAATATATATTTGTGAGGATACCTATGACTTGAATAACCTTCGTACCCTTCAAACGCCCGTGACGAGCCGAGGCAACTGCGGTGCGACGTGTTCCGTTCTCAAAACGCCGAATGCGAACTACAGAACGCGCTCCAACGCCGAGCTTTCTTAGAAGGCCATAGTTAGCCTCTCCGTAATCTCGCGGAAACTTACAGAAGGGAATCTACAACACCCGGAAAGAGCTAATGAGTCCCCATTGCACGTTCAAATTGTCATACTTCTAACTTCCTTCGGCTACCTCTAGCTACAACAGCTCAGCTAAGCAGCCCCACTATCGCACGTCCACACAATCAGTATTGCCATAAACATCCGCCCGTAACTCAAGATAGCACGCACTTATTCAATGATGTGCCCGTTCAAACAATCACCACAAAAAAACCACAGCCCGTGCGCTGGAAAACCAGAGCATAAATTTTCCCGCACACCCTGCACGCCTTAAGCTTCGCAGGAGAGCACAAGAACCTTACCTCGGCTTCCGCCCTTCCCATCACCATCGACGTGGCTCAAGCGCTAGTCATCGAAATAGGCAATACCAGTGGCACGGAATTCATCACCACCTACACAAAACTTCAGAGTGCATGCATAACGTTCACCTAACGAGCATTTATGAACACACCCTGCGCGTCCGTCAGGTTACCCCTTCCTTCCTAAAATTATCATAATCTTGACCATCCAAACTCTTCTCTGGAGGGAGGAGAAAAAATGATGAAAGCTCGCAAAAATGAAAAAAAACTGTAAGCACCCTTCGCAACCATCGCGGTTGTTTTGGTCCACAATTGCAGCCGATTTCCTTCTTCGCTTCCGCAACGACCCTTACCCCATCATTTTTGTTATAAGTCGGAGCTTCCTTCATTTTCGGAAGTGACAGTCATTCTACGTCACTTTGTGGGAGCTTACGCTGCATCATGTCTTTCTCGTTTTGTGCAAGTGCTTCCACGATTACCGAGAACGCCGCACCGCAGTCAATCTTGTTCCGAGCAAGTTTTGCCATGACTAGGGCGAATGCTTCAGGTTTTTGCCTAAGTTTAGCCCACCTCGCTATGTGAGCATGCTTGGCTTGACAAAAGTGAGCCACAGATGCTGGGCAGTCGTTGTGAGGCACGCACATGCAAACGCTCGGCATTTTCATGCTTTTTTACTGTCGGGTGGTAGCCGCGAGGCATAATCTTACGAGCGCGTGCTCGGCACTTGCTTGATATTTATAACTACGGACAAGAAAAAATGATAATTTGCTGAACAGAATCGCTGTTAACAAATCGCCTGCCATTGTGGCCTGTGTTAGAACCAACCAATAATGATGATGTTAGGAGTTTAATGGCGCAAGGCCGACTAAGAGCAAAGAGCGCCAAACAATGGTGATTACATGAAAGTGGCATGGAAGTAAAAGTAGAATATTTCAGTAAAAATAAACCAGGTAAAATACAACGTAATGAAGATGTGTGGTGTAAAGGGCCAGGTTGTCAACATGCATGATAAGAAATGAGATATAAAAATTTTACGTCCGTAAGAAACTCGAAAACGCGTTTGATTGAAAACATGGCTTCATCTCCTACGAAGTATGACGGGTGTGGTGGAATTTGTCGCGTGTGTAGTTGTGGGAAGTATTTGTGTCGTGTTGTGTCAAGTGCCTTACATTGTATAAGGATGTGGATCACGGATAGGGCCTCTCCGCACCTGCTGCACAGAGGTCTTGGAGACCCCGTGAGAAGGTGCGAGTGCGTTGCATGAGTGTGCCCCATCCGTAATCTAGCCAAGGCGACTTCAGTGCGTCTATTACGTGTGTCGGTGGTGTATGGTCCCAAGTGTGGTTTTATTACGTGTAACTTGTCTGTTTGTTCACTCCAGTGTGTTTGCCATGTTTTGCGAAGTTGTTGTCTGATGTGTGGTTTCACGTCAGTGTAGGGTAATAAGGTTATGTCTGCTATATTCGTGAGTGTAGCAGCAGCAGCCATTCGGTCCGCTGCTTCGTTCCCGGCTATACCACAGTGGCCAGGGACCCAGCAAAGAACCAGTTCAAATTTGCGTACATCCACAGACATAATACCCTTGACGATCAGATTGACAACGTGGTTTTTCGAAGGCATTGTTGACGACAGTGCCCGCACAACACTGAGGGAATCTGTATAGATAATAAATTGTGGGATGTGGCTTTGAAGTATATGATTGACAACAAGAAGTACACCGTAAGCCTCTGCCGTAAAGATACTAGTATAACTATTCAGAGTTTTGGTGACACTAAGGCCGGGCCAATGCGCCGCGCAGGACACAGAGGTAGAAGTCTTAGAGGCATCCGTATAAAATTCAGAGCACTGATACTTCTGCTGCAAATACAAGAAATGCTGCAGAATCGCACATGTGGGAGCTCGGTTTCTATCTACATGTGTGAAAGATGTGTCGCATGATACAGGGCGGAGATGCCATGGTGTTATAAAATGGGTTAGAGAACTTTGGATTGTATCTAAAAAGGAGACAGAAAGCTCTGACGCTTCCTCTCTAACTCTGTAAGAGAAGGGCGCAGAGAACGATGGTCGATTTAAAAGGAGTTCAGTCATGGACGTATCATGAAAAACTGATTTAAAAGGATGGTGAGGCATGGATGAAATTTTAAAACCATAAAGGAGATCTGTGTATGCTCGCTGACATTGTAGGTTCCATTTGTTGCACTCCACATATAGGCTTTCGACCGGGCTAGTGCGGAAAGCGCCACACGCCAGCCGGAGCCCGAGATGGAGCACTGGGTCCAGTATTTTGAGGGATGTTTTACTTGCTGACCCATAAACAATGCTACAATAGACCAATCGTAGAACCAACCAATCAGTTTCACCCCAACGTGACTGATTGTATCAATGCGTAGGACGGGGTCATAGACTCCGTGATTAATGTGGCTTTCTTGGAGTATTTCTAGTGCATAGGCACGGCAGGATCTAGTATTGACAAGGACATGTCATCGCCCAACCACCGACGACGCGCAGCACGCCGCTGACGAGTCAGAAGACGAGCAGAACCGGTAACGCATGAATGCAATTTCTTTATTGAAGAATAACACGCATCTATGCTGGTCGCCTTCTTTGCCGTGTGAAATCATTGGACCGGTGATTGTTTTTATGTCTACTTTGAAATATAACTGTGCCACTCGGCGCAAACAACCGCGAAACACCATTTATTTCAAGGGTACAGCAAATAAATACAGCAAACATGCACACCGCAAAGACCTTGAAAAACTTTTCTGAGATACCATCTCGGACAGGTGACTTTGGTAATACGGAGTTAGACGTGTTGAAGCTCGTACTTCCTAGCAGACGTTTTTTCAAAAGTATCTTCTTCAAGATCTAGCCCGTCATATGAAAATGCTACAGATCGTACCCAGGCGATGTTCTTTCCACCATGTATGGTCGCTGCTTACTGGCGCTTCCTAAAGTGCTACCTCCCAAACTATGTGGCTATACATTTAACTGACGGCCAATATTTTCGTGAGCAACCAGCGTCACAGCACTTATGTGCATGGCTGCAAAATATTTCCCATTAAAACTAAGCATATCAACATTTTGAAGGCCGAGTTGGTTCGCGAGGCAAAATGAAAGCCTCATCCGATTGTAAAACAAGTCAGTGGTCACAGAAAAAGACCGGCATTACTTAAAATAGTTTTCGGAAAGCAGCGATGCAGAAATGTAGATTATGTCAGCACGTGCCGTGTACTTTCTTTGAAGATGGCGGCGCAAGCAAAAAACTCCGCCGATTAGTATGCTACAATTCAGGCACAGACTTCATAAGGAGGAACGCTAAGACATGAACGCTAAGGTTTCGAGATGTGGTAGGCCCAGTACTGTTGTCAGGTACAACAACGAGCTCCAAAGAGACCGTTCACAGAACAGAGTAGTGAAATACAAGACGGGTTCTATTTATATGATGATTGCATCTTAAGCGTTTGTAAAGCACCACGACGCACCAAACAACTGAAAATCACAACACATAACGCGTCCTTCAGCACCCACACATTCTGAGAGGGATTAAGACAGTCTTTTTACAGGAATATGAAACAGCCAGCTGAGAAACAGATAAAATGCAAAACACAGATCCTCAACATCTATGAGAAAACGCCGTATAGCTCTGACAGTCTCATTCACACTCTCAATCTTCCTTTACCTCAGATCATTTAAATGTACACAAGAGCAAAACAGTAACCTGGCCACCCTTAGCTCTTTTAAATGCGGAGCATTTCTTAGGCTCGCCTGGTCCTCCGTCGTTGATGGCGGCGCCGTCCACACGCTCACTGCGAATGCGCAACTCTCTTCCTTATACCAACAGCTCCGCGATACTTCATTATAAAAAAAATTACACCATCTTCCCTTGGGGAACCCTGATGAGGATGCGAAGCATCGTGGCGGTTCCGTGTGGTTCCATTGTGTTGCCGTTATGTTGAGTGATCTGGTTTTTACTAGCGATAGAGGGAATTCCGCGTCCGGGTCCAGACCGGTGGCAAAGGCACGCAAGTGCTGTTGTCTTACGGTGAGTAGGCGGCGGTTCTCGAGGCGCCGAAACTCGTCCATCATGTTCTTGTCGATGTTGTCTCTGTGGTAGAATCGGTTGTCTCCGTCAGCTTTGGTAGGGTAAAGGTTGTTGACATTGGTGCACCGGCTGAGAGCAATGTACACGCCCTCCTCTTCGCAGCTTCGTCCTTTCGTTCTTCTTCTTCTTCGGCGGTTCCCCTACGTGAAGATGACGACGGTGGTTGAACGCGAACCTATCTCGTGATGGATTCTTTGGATTGCCAATCCCTAGGGCCATCCTGCCACAATCAGCATCAGAGGCACTGCGGATGGGGCTGGTTGAGCTGCAAGGCGCGTGACGCTTCCCGCCACAGCTTTCCAACGGGAAATTCAGCATTCCCCTCTAAAGTTTTCAGTTCGGCGTTTCAGTTGACGTTCAGCTTCGCGTGCCTTTGTTGTATCAGTAGCTTCTTGACGTAGTTTGAATGAGTAAAGAACATAAGGCGCGTTCGTAGCACTTGCTCCTGTCCCGGATTTGTAGCGTAGTGGGAAGAGCACCACGTACCTCCCGTTGCGGCCAGAGAGTCGTAGGATCGAAACCGGGCGCCGCTAACTATTTCTTTTTTTATAGTGTGGTATCGCGGAGCTGTGCGTGTAAGAAGGAGAGTTGCGCATGCGCAGTGAGCGTGTTGACGGCGCCGCCATCAACGATGCAAGACCAGGCGAGCCTAACAAATGCTCCGCATTTAAAATACAATAGGGAAACTTTCAGGCAAACAGTCACGCATCTTCTCTGCAATGCGCGCAGCATATCTTTTTGTCATGCACCCTGTACACGGCCTAACAGCGCTAATGGCACTAGTTTATTGTGGAAGCTGTGCGAGACGTCGGGGTGGCATCAATAACGTAGGCTGCTGTCTAAAAAACCGACTTTTACACACTGTTTTTGTTTCGGTCATGTATGGGAAGAATGGCGCCACTGACATCTGTGCGACGTAGTTAGGTTGCCTACGTAGACCGGCCGATGACTCTGAAGAAAGTGCTGTCTCAATAGCACAGCCAATAACGGTCAACTGGCGCTTCTAGGTGCAACGTCAGTGCCCACCGGCACCTATTCTTTACGAGCGCAGAGCAGCTTAAACGTCATTTGCTGTATCTAGAGCTTATGCACCGTCATTTGCATAAATTACATATCTTGATGCCTTCTGTGGGGAATGAATACGCGGTATAACATGTTTTTATCGCTCAGACAACAGTTGAATGAATCTTTTGAACTAGTTCGGGCTAGAAACTAGAACAAGCAAAATGCTGTTTGGGGCCCCAGTTTACACTCTTACTGCTTTCGAAACGTTAAAATGAAATATACTGATGGTGAATCTTTCTTGCCAAGCACTGCACTGTTGCTGCCCTCAAGGTTCCCTAGTCAATATCATGGCAATAGTAGTCCCCGATAACAAAATAGCCCAGACGAGAAATTGGGAATGCAATGCGAATAAGAAAATGTCAAGAAGCACCTGTAAAAGAGCCATACGACGCAGCTACCGGTAGCCAATAACTATAATGTTTCTGCACGCAAGAAGTACGAGTTCAACGGCAGAAAGTTGAAAGCTTTTACAGAATTTACAGCATGAGATGGCAGGAAATCTTAAAACAGTAAATATCATCACATCTTCGTCCGTTCCCATTTAGACTGTCAGCGGAAATTGCTGCAGTTGTGGGGCCGGTCACTATCGTGCCCGAATAAAAACGTCAATGTTGGTCCTCTTATTTACCATGAAGGTTTGCCCCCCTTCTTTTTTTGTCTGTAATAAAGTCGAGAGCAGTAAAAACCTGGTTTGGTATGCCGTAGACTGATTCTAGTGGGTATAGAGTAGTAGTAGACTCTAGTAGGTAAATACACAGCGGTTCTTACGGCGTTGCGGTTTGATGCTGCATGTGCCTTTATCTTGAACTATTTGTTTTTGCGAACAAACCGCTGATCGACACAGATTTCGGAGGATGATAATTTGGTCTCCTGCGAATAGAAAAAAAACGGTTTTGGCAATATGAAAAGTGTGTAATAGTCCTCGCGTACAGATCAAAACGGGTGTGTGACCATTTGACATGCGTGAACGATTATTGCCTTGTCTGAGTGTAGACTAGGAAATTGTTACCAGACGCATGGCCGTAGTATGGAAACAACCTAATTTGTGGCATCGTTAAATTTTTGAAGAGGTTACAGACACTTCAGGTCTTTCTTCTTGATTCAGCTCGTGTTCATTACCGACATGAAAAATGATTAAAACCATGTCAGTGGCGATTGAGAGTCTCCGAATGTTCGAATTTTCGGTCAGTGCGGCAATGTTGAATGAATAGTTAGACATTAAGAGCACAGAAACGGACTGGGTCATCAAAGAATTGCGCCCGCGGACAGTACAAAGGAACGTTCGTTCACAATAATGCTTTCAGCAAGCTTCAAACGACGTAGGGAATCAAGAGGCGGTTGTCGTTCATTCCTGCCACTCTCTTTCTTAAAACAGGGACCACATTGGATTACTATTTTTGCGTCTCTCATATTTAGATGTCTTATAAACTATTCGAATGGAAAGCGAGACGATCGTCATCACCACGTCCTAACGCGCCCTGTCAAAAAATTTCACGCTCTTTCGCTAGCTCTCACAAGATTTTCCCTGCTCGCCGCCAACACACTAGTCACTGTCCAGAAAAGGGTCAGTAAAAATTGTCCTACACAACTTAAGGTGTATTGGGCAATCACGCTTCGCGGGCCATCTAGTAAACCTTGAGGATGGTATAGTCAGTCCAGCGAGCCCCACGTTTTGAGAAAGTCTGCTACGAATCTTACACCCAAGGCATACCACAATGGTAAAACTGCAACTTCTAACGCATGGGTAGTATCTCGGCCACAGGCTGATTCATGCATTTTGACTGACAGCATCAAAAAATGTCATCACCACTACAAAGTCTGCTTGCGATCTTTGCAGGTGAAAGCTTAGGGGTTTTTATGAAATACCTGTTTACGGCTAACTGGCATTTCTGTCTGTTCCTTTTCATTTCTGTGGCTTTTGGTCCGAGTCAAAAGGTCAGGTAAAGTTTAAATGCACGCTAAAATTTCGCCAGAGTCATACTTGCATGTAGCTGGCGTGCTCCTGTTGTGTTGATAAGCTGTCAGAGTCACTTTTCACGCCTCATGAAACATCCAGACCAGGCTCCTGAATCATTACCTGGTCTTTTTTGGTTATAAACTGTACTAAGGTGTCATTTTTTCTATTCAAACTTCTAGATTCAATCAAACTTTGGTCTCGCCGATTGTCATGTTTGATTGTCAGTTCTGTCCTTCTCCATATTGTCTAAAAAAATCCACTGCTTTCTGAAGGCGGTGTATTACCCGTCAAAACTCTGAATTCCTTTCCATCGCCTTTTGTGAGGGCCGGAAGAATGCAACGTTTCTGACATCTGTGGCAGCGAGGTCAGCCTGCAGATATGCGCGGTGGCGACACGACAGACTCCGCTCCCACTCCTCAAACGGGGGTTCCAACCCAACAGAAAAGTGCTCTTTATATGCTGTTTGTCGTCGCGGCCCTTTATGCACCACACAAAAACGACGACTAAGATTACTTTTGCAGAAAGCGGAGCAGAAGGTTTTTGCCCTTTAAAACTCATCCGCTAAAAACCCTTCATTTTACGTGAACACTGCATTCAGGAAACACCGATGCGAGCGAATCCACTTTGAATTTGAAAGGAAATTGGCCTATGCGCACGCATATACCACTACATCTCGTGGGCGTTATGTGAGTTTGCTGAACGAATAGACCCAGCTCCACATTTGCGACGAAATGTGGTGCTGCCGCGAAATGCAAAAACTCTGATCCGTCGTATCCGCTTCGGCGTTGCCGGCAAAAACTTCTTTTTAGTTAAAAGATAAGTGCGTAAGCTCGCCATCTTGCGCACGCGGGGAGCCTGAGAAAGATATTTCCTAAGCGTTATTATATTGCCCATTATAATACCGGGAAAGACGTCAACTGTACTGCAAACTACCAGTAGCGAAGAATTGTATGGTGTGTCGGGAAGCCCTATTGGTTCCATGGCTGGTGCTAGCCGTAAAAATAAAATTATCCGTGCCTAAATGCATTCTTTAACTCGACAAGTATAGCTTCAAAATTTTCTCCGGCAGTGTGCGGCTTTCCCCGCGAACGCCATCTAGACCTCACGAACTTCCTCGTAAACTTATGGGTTGACCCGATCTGTGACCCTTCATTTGGTGAAATATAGTATCCGCGGGCATATTGGCTTCCGAAATCTCCACTTAATAAACCAGTTAACCTGCCCACCAACCAACACACGAAAATGCACATTTATATCATCTTCGCCCGCATTTTGAGCTATCTTCACAATGGTTTCATAACTGCTGCAGAAGATTGTGCCGTAATGAATACAGATGGCATGAGTGGCACTAACAGGAGTCGAAGGAATCCAAACACAGATGTGAGGGAGCACCGAAGTAATCTAGTTTGAACTGCACACCTATGCCGCAGAAAACACGGCTTTCAAGCTCCACTTAGGTCTTGGTACATCCCCTGAATGCCAAAGAAATGCGGCTTCTGCTTACGACAGTTTACTTATACATGTCCTCTGTGCTCAGCTAATACATGACGTTCTCATGGTACATATGCCTAACTAAATACCATAAAATTGTTCTGAGTGGGCTTTGACGTCAGCGGTACCCGCACTACGAGATTGGGCAATCAAAAAATTACACCATCTTCCCGTACGGAATCCTGATGAGGATGCGAAGCATCGTGGCGGTTCCGTGTGGTTCCATTGTGTTGCCATTATGTTGAGTGATCTGATTTTTACTAGCGCCAGAGAGAATTCCGCGTCCAGGTCCACACCGGTGGCAAAGGCACGCAAGTGCTGTTGTGTTACGGTGAATAGGCGGTGGTTCTCGAGGCGCCGAAACTCGTCCATCATGTTCTTGTCGATGTTGTCTCTGTGGTAGAATCGGTAGTCTCCGTCAGCTTTTGTGGGGTAAAGGTTGTTGACATTGGTGCACCGGCTGAGAGCAATGTACACGCCCTCCTCTTCGCAGCTTTGTCTTCTCGTTCTTCTTCTTCGGCGGTTCCCATACCGGAAGATGACGACGGTGGTTGAACGCGAACCAATCTCGTGATGAATTCTTTGGTTGGCCAATCCCTAGGGGCATCCTGCCACGATCAGCATGAGAGGCGCTGCGGACGGGGCTGGTTGAGCTGCAAGGCGCGTGGCGCTTCCCGCCACAGCTTTCCCACCGGAAATTCAGCATCCCCTCTCTAAAGTTTTCTGTTCGTCGTTTCCGTTGACGTTCAGCTTCGCGTGCCTTCGTTGTATCAGTAGCTTCTTGACGTAGTTTTAATGAGTCAAGGACATAAGGCGCGTTCGTAGCACTTGCTGCTGTCCCGGATTTGTAGCGTAGTGGGAAGAGCACCGCGTACCTCCCGTTGCGGCCAGAGAGCCCTGGGATCGAAATCGGGCGCCGCTAAGTATTTCTTTTTTTTATAGTGTAGTATTGCGGAGCTGTTGGGGTAAAGAGGAGAGTTGCGCATGCGCAGTGAGCGTGTGGACGGCGCCGCCATCAACAACGCAGGACAAGGCGAGCCTAAGAACTGCTCCGCATTTAAAACATCCTTCAGAAGCCGAAAGCCTATTCGAAACCTCCTGACACCTTACTGGGTGTGGCCACCCGTACCCCCCCCCCGTATGTACTCGGGAGAGTTGCTCTGTAAAGATGACAGCTGCGTACTCCAGGTTCAAGGCCGCCTCACCCAATTTCAGCGGCTTCCTATATTTAATTCGTATTAAAAGCACGCCAAATACCTCACGTTCTCTTACTAGTACTTTTATGCAAAGGAAATTCTAATAAATGCACACGTGATGAATGTTATCACAAGCCAGCAATTCCATCGGTTAGGTCCCAATTTACACTACTGGACTGGTATACAACCCACAACCTGATTGCTATTCACCGCCCTACATCAATGTTTTTTTCAAGCAAGCAAATACCAAACCGAAGAATATTCTGCAACATGAATATAGTACACAAATTGCTGATCTCCTTTGCCAAAAGAACTTCCGCATGTTTGTCCATGTTGCAAAAACTGAGCGTGGGCGACAAGACAAAAAGGAAGGCACAGAGGTGGCGCAGTCCTATCCCTTCCTTTTTGTCTTGTCTCTCACGCACAGTATTTCTACCTTTGAAAAACAGTACCAAGTAGGCCTACAACATGCCTACAGACCATGTTTATGTTTGTTGATTTATTGCCACCTATTCTGGACATTTTATGGAGAATAGGACAAAAGACGATTGCGATGGTCCGGTTTTGCATTTCCGTGTTAGTTTCCTGACCCACCACATGATTTCCTGATTAGAAATCATGTGGTGGGTTCTATGCCAGTAGTGTAAATTAAAGCCGGTAGACACTTACCTTACATTCTTCTGAAAATCCGTCACCTATTGTTTCTTATATGTGCTGTACACTTCAACCAATCCAAATATACCATCGAAATTCGCTCCTTCAATTCACTTTAGAAATATATTTTTGGAGGAGGCAGCGTCGACAACGAAGGCCTTTTGGCAAATTGTACTGCGTCTGGTGAGGCAATAAAACGGTTGCTCTATATAAGCGACTGCACTATTTTGCAGTTGATCCAAACTATTGTAAAACAATTTGTCGAGATTCGAGAGCGACTGGTTCTCAAAATTCGCGTGCTTGGAATTTCACTGAAGAAGTAAGCACGACGTAGAGACTGCTAATTGTGCAAGGGGATTTGTTATTCTGCTTCCTAAATATTAAACGTTCAACGCATTAGTGTTCACTGCTTGCGTTCCGTTAAGCTTATGGTTCAACATTGACAGACTTAAAATATTCACGACCGTCGTGAATCGCCATGGATGTACAACCAGGTTCAATTACGCAATATCACCACAGCACAAAGTCGTTTAGGGTACATCGAAGTGTGAGGGCTCAGTTTTTGAAACTTAGGTACTTCCGATATACATTAGGTGGTCGATGGGATAAAGGAGACAGACACTGTTTTAGGATTGCAGTGTTTTCCAATGAAATTATTCCATAGTTACACAGAGGGTGAAACCTTCACGACTACTGAACGGGTCGCTAACTGCGTCACTCACCAGTATTATTCCTGTTTAATACTTAACTGGGAGCTAATTGGTGATGGCGATTTTATATCTCACACAAGCTTGGTACATTCAATCATTTATTGTCCAATCGGGTTGATGGTGTGTCCCACCATAGCAGCGTTTGTTTCAACTGTAAACGAGGCTTTTACTTCTGCGAGGCAGAGTCTTCGGCCCGCGCCATGGCATCTTCTGCACGGAACATGATTCCGCCGGTTCCACCGACTCCACCTCCTAGAGCGGTGCCCGGGGTAGCAAGCACGGCTGCAAACGGAGAAGCATTGGAATAAGGAAGATTTTCCTACACAAAAGTTTCGTCAATAAGTTTGGCGTGTTGCACCTGAAACAGGGATTTCGCTCCAAAGTTACCTGGCTTGTCATGTCGCTTAAACATAATCTTGAAAGACCACTTTGTATGACGCGTTGGATATTCACGTGATTGCCTTCGTCACTATACTGGCGGTGAGACGTTTGAGCGCGCCCTGCTCTTCCCCCCTCCCTGGCCAGGACATCAGCTTAGGGATTCGCGCCGCTGTCGTTTGCTAGACTCCACTTGTAAGCGGCAGCAGTACCTGTGACAGAAATCGCCCTCCCGCTTTGATGCTATAGAGTACTGAAAAGCGTAGTTCCAGTAATTTGCGTTTTTTTTCCAGCTCATTACACCTCTGAATAATTTCAAGCTTTGTCTCGCACAACCTTGACGATAACTCGTCCTTTCTAGCTTATTTGCGAGGTACAGTGCTCAGAAACTCCTGGATATGTATTCAAAATGCGTAGGCTTCCCTACACTATTTTTTAGTTTCTCTAATGAAGCCTTCCCCAGTGTAATGCTGCGCACCAAGCAGTGGATGTATTCTATTTGTTTCGTTATTGTTTAGGTTGTATCAAATGAACGTTCTTTTTTTTTCCCGTGTCCAACAAATCAATTTTTCTGCACCGTCACAAACACCTTATTAGGAGGTTTGGGGACATTGGGAGGCTCAAAAAAGATCTTGTGGATATTTTAGTCAGGGTGTATGTAATTCCCTTTTTCACACAGCGGCTTTTGTTATGGCTGCGTGCAAGAAGGCGCATATTCGCAGCGTCTATTGTTTATTCCTATGCAAAGACAATGTGAAGGTTCGTGCTACGCCACCACGCTCGCGTCTCAGACAACATTTCCCAGAGTACTTGAAGGTGGTTTGCGCTCCGTATTTCTATCGTAACCATCATTATAATAACGAAGTGACCTTCAACCCGAACAGTTATGACATTATTTCGGTGTTCAAGGCTTGTTGTACTCGCTACCGAACGGAATAAGTAGTACGCATGCCGGTTTCCACAATAACAAGAACCGAGTCGTTCCGGTGTCCGTCCCTAGGCGAGACGATTCATGCCTCTTGGTGGATCTTCCTATTGCAATTATTGATAAATACAGTCATTCATTTATAGGAACGAATAAATAAAAAAAGAAAATTACGCTTACTTTGTTCTCCTAGAGTGCCCAGCCCAATAACCAGCTGAAGTTTACTGTTAAATAAAGTTTTCTTCTCCTAATTCTACTCCTCTTCCTCTTGAGTGCACTTTTACTATAAGGCGTATCTGAATATTGGGACAATATGGCGGTGGGAAATTTCCCGAAATATACTTCCAGTTTAGAATAAACCCTGCTCTACTGTATTTGTACCGTAGACCTGATTATTTGTGCTCAATATTATAAGCCTTCATATAGTGGTTAGAAGACTGACATCAAATCAGCACTCGCCTATACACACATTAGGTTATTTGGAACCCAACGTACTGTATTATGGCCCATAGTGCATGGCGGCATACTTTTATGCTACGACAACGTAGAGTGATTCTATGCAATATATCAGAACGTTCGGTGAGGTGCAAAAACTCTTTTACCTTGCATACAATTACCGGGAATTGTAATACCTTCTGCTGAAGACGACAGCGCAGAAGGCCTAGATTTTGTTTTGGTCTTGCATTTTAGCTGTTTTTGGTTATTACAGCTGCCTGTCCCTTTCTTCGAAAGAGTGCTGAATGCAGAAGCTGGCGCCTGGCTCCGACCATGGCCGCTAGATGAGAGGGCACGTAAGGTCTAGCGGCCTTGCTACGACTCATCACGCTCAGCAGTGGACCGGATTCGCAAGAAATGGGGCAACTCCAGCGATGTTTCTTCTGTAGCGGTGTCTAAAACTGTACTCGAAATTACGCTTTGAGCTAGTGTATGCATTTTAAGTCTATTATTATGATAAAAAGGAACGGACGCGCAAAATCTGGTACGGACAAGCATCAGACGTTCTTCAGAAAGAATCAGCAGGTAGAACGAGCCGGAGTGAAGCAGATGACAAATGCGAGAATCCCTAAGCCGATGTCTTGGAGGCGCTCTTCACAACGCCGCCCGTTGTCGTGCTCAACGTCAATAACTAGCTAATCTGGAATTACCAAAACCCTATTGCTGCAGGACGTGTCCAAGCGGCCAGGCTATCGGCCACTTTCACTTCACCAACATTTACATGCACGTAGGGGATTGAAATATTTCCTATTTTCACGACCAGCTCTGGTCTCCAGTACCAATAAGAAGGCGGTTTCTGCACCTTTGTTTGAAAAAATCAGATTACATTGACGGACGTATGTAGCGGCACTAGATTTGTTAGACTAGTACGTATGGAATTCACTTCGGTGCGTGTAACCTAGACCGCAAAGACACCGTATTGCCGCAGGAATTAAACGTTTGTCTGGGAGATTTTCACTTTAATTGCTTCCACAAGTGCGGGATCATAAATATTCAACGGCGATAAAATAATTGTTAAAAATGATTACAATAAAGTAGGTATTTGCGTATTTTGAAATACACTACGCCCTGCCCAAGGAAATGACTGTCTGTACTTGATTGTGCCCTAGGGAAGCGGAGAGGCCTACTTCATATCCTACTTTTCCGCTGAAATATGCACGGGAGATGTGTTGACGATTTTTTGAATTGAAGCATACCTCTGGGAACACGGGGGGTTATTGACGGCAACCTTCTACCACCACCCTGCTTTCCATGGAGGCGTTTGTTTCACAAACGCAAACTTTGAACTGCTGGTGAACTCCTTAACTAGCTTTTGGTCAGACCGAGGGAATAACTGCAGCTGTTAACGAAATGTTGATAAATATGCGGATCAAAGCGACAAAGAACACCGCTGATCTCATCAATCCATTTTGTAAATTTTAGTTCTTGGTAGCGAAAAGGTTGATACGCAGTAGAGGAAGGGAGCGAAGCGGGTGTGCCACAGCCCCACACTAGTCGCGATGCCACGCTTTGAGGCATAACGCCGTCAGAAGGTATCCCGTGCGCGATGTGAATAGTGTGGCGTTCCTTCGCCAGTAGTAAAGCCGAAATATGTTTACTTAGCATTAGGCCCTAACATATAAACTGACGCGTAATGTAACAGGTGGAAGTTAGATTGGGGTCCACCGGCACCCATTTAAAAAATAAAGTACTACTATGTAGTGTTAGCGATTTACGTCATATAGTATGCAAGCAAAACGTGGCCCTAACGATTGTTTTCCCGGCAGATACCGTCGCTCATTTCTGTTTAACTGGCGAAGTGATGCTTACAAACCTCAATAGAACCTCAGTGCGGTAATCTACCGGGCCATATAAACATAAATGTAGACTATAGCTGCTGTGTTTACTGCAGACATTGTTGAGGCTTGCAGTACTTGCATACATCAATGACTTACACAGCTAGCCCCTGAGGTGAACCATAAAAAACCGTGCTCCTACTTGGGACGTTCCAAGCGTACTTTGATGTTCAGCAAATGACTACCCATGCAAACTAGCGCAGGCCCACCTTGGGTTTTTGGGAAGGGCTTTATAAGCAGGAATTCACGCTTTTTCTACACAATACATTGTTCCATTTATATTATTCGGACAAACAGGCGTTTAGAAGCTAAAAAGTGCCTTACAGTTTTTCCAGGTATAGATCTGGTTCATTTTCAATGTTGCTTTGCAGATATTTGGTACGAAAGTAAAAACACATAACCAATGTTGGTCCACTTTTCTTGTGCTTGACAAAAAAGAGGAATAATGCTGCCTACTCGAAAAACCTCCGAAGCACCTTCGATGAAGAGCTACGTAAAAAAGTGCACTGTTACCCAGGATGATGGCAACCACGACCAGAATCTGGATTCCAAGGAGGCGGAACATGGCGGTATTGGTGGCTGAAATAAAATAGAGAGTTTATTGAAAAATGGTAATATTATGATTAGTACATCACGCTCCCGTAAAGCTTATTTCAATAACTTTCACAGCTTCTGAAAAAGGACTGCACGAACGTCTGGACAAGTCAGAAGTCGGATGGTGATTTGTTAACCAGGGATCAGCCCCATCAAGTCAGATTGCCGGGTATATGAGACTTTTGTGAGGGCCGTGTTCTCGCGCAATAAGGAAAATTGATGGTGATGATTCACGGCAAACCCCGGATTCCTCAAAGTAGTTAAAGATAGTCGGCATTTTTTTCATGCATTTACACAGGAGCCGGGCGTCGCGTTTGTTCGCCTAAATGAAAAATTCGAACGCAAAAGCTTCATAAACCAGCGCTAAATTTTGGGAAATAAAGTTTTAAATGCTGAGAAATGTACGCAACATGCTTCGGGTCACAGTCTACATTTCTAGTTCCAACTTCATGAAAGAAATATATATGCGGGAGTTACATGAAAGCGCCTCTTATTTTAAAAAATAATAAGTGAAGTTATGTTTGATCTTTAAGGAATATTGCTGCCGTAGTGAGTAATACCTTACCGAGTAGCTTCAAGAAGGCTTCGACAATACGCCAGGCGATGTTGGGTGGTTTTATATAGGGTAATTAGTGACCTATTCTCTTCTTTTACTTAGAGTCCTCTGCTCAAACGGGCGAAACAAGGCAATATATGATTTTCTGTTTAGCTTTCATAAATCACAGATATAGAACGGAAGTTTCCAATTAGCGTGTTTGAAAAACAGGGTAATTGAAAATATAATAACACTGGAGAAACGATTTCGGGAATTTTGTTTATTTAGTACTTAACCTAAAGTTCATTTTTCGATTTCCGACGGGAAAACGAATACGGCAACACACGGCCAAAACCTCTTCCGTATTACCTTCATTTCATCTTTCTGTGACACATGCGTCTCAAATTGGACGACTCGCAAATTGCTTTCTGCTGCGCACTACCTCGTTCAAGTGTGCGCAAGTAGAAATTACCCAGTACGACGAATCACTCTTATTGTTTCGTGCTTCCACACATGTAGTCGAACATCAAAGTCAAGTACCTCTCTAAAAAGCAGTATTTGTAGCTGCGTATCACTTTTGCGGAAAGCCCCTTCTTTTATGAAAACTGGACATCACATTAAAATGCGGCATCCGTCTTACATTTCTTCTTTTAGGTAGTATTTTGAGTACATATTGCGTACTAAATTCTTCGCCCAAATGTCACTGCAATACATGACCTGCGTACACGTTGCACTAATGCCATAATTTAGAGTGCAGTTTATATACTCAAAGTACCTGTAGTTTTAAAAAGCTGAGAAAGCAAGCGGCTGTTTAAAAGCAGGCTTCAGCGTGCTTACGTACTTGCTTGAAGTAGAAAAGCTTGAACCTGCTTTACACGAACTCCATAGATGGCATGTCTTTCAATTTTAAGTTTTCTAGCACCAGTAGCATGAGTGCTCAAAAGTTAAGACAAATAAAAAATAAACTGAAATTTTAATAATCTTTGGTTGCATTGTTCCGGCCTCTCTGGAAAAAAGCTGGAACAACAGATTGACGAGGCCAAAGAGCCGTAATACCCGAGGAAAGAGTCACACTTTAAACATCTAATAAAAATGTGCAGTGTTATAATACATAAAAAATTGTAATCGTTTGCAAAGATAAAAAAATTACTGCCAAACATTGACAAGCGCATGGTTTATAACGAAGAAATTCAGTTCTACAAGTACATTGAAATGTATCTAACCTAATATATAACTGTGCAGACATAAGCTTCATGGTCACTATTGGCAAATAGAAACCAAAATAGGAGATGCAATGCATTTAATGAACAAAACTACAGACATACTAATAACTTTATTGGTCACCGAGGCAGAGTCTTCGAAATTGACCAGGTTCGAGTCTCTCCAATAAACTTAAATTACGTCTTTTGTTGCAGATATACGGCAGTGCACTTCAGTGACCGTACAAAGCGTCTGCGGCAAAGAGCTCTGATACACCTTCCTAATTTTGTTATATTTCACAAGTTACCACGACATGACCGGTAGCGGGCAGCCAAAAATGCAGTTCGTACAGAAGGCGGTTATCAAAAATTTTCTGAATGCTGCGGAGTGGGTTTTAGTGGAACAAAGGTTTAGTGGGGTGAAGACACGTCACCTTGTCGATTCACCTGAACACTTTTTTTAAAGATAAAGAGAGTATCAAATTCTTTTAATTGTCATTCCCCACACGAGCGTGCAGTAGCTCAAGTGAGACCTGAAGAAGGAACGGTAAAGTTCTGGTTTCACTGAGGTAGGAACCTTAACACGGCTTCGGTATATCGCGACAACTTCGCGGGATAGCTTAGCGGCCTAATCATCTGCGTAAGCTTCCCATGTCATGGGATTGCAAAGTAACACGAAAAAGTAATTTATGCGCATTGAAGCTACTTAAGAAGAACTTTTTGAAATAAGACCGCCCATCACAGGTATGCGTGTGTTTATGCACCAAATAATATGCTTTTAAAATTTTCGCATTAATTGCAAATTGAGTTTTTTTATTAATAACTGCCTGCTTTTTTGCAGTACCTCCAATCTTTTTTCGAATATAGGGAGAAAATATTAAATAATACGATTAGACCTTATGTGAGCAAGAAGGACTTTCTTGGAAATTCAACACAGATTCAAGACACACAGTTCGACTAATCCTGAAGAAGGCCTAGGCTGAAGTTCCATGCAGTGCTTCCAAAGCAGATAGAGGGTAATATTGAAGCTTTCAGTCACAGACAGCTAAGTACGCTCCCCCGGTTGTCTCCGCTAGTTGCTTTACATACTCATCATTATCCTATGGACTAGCAGGTTCATCTGCTTCATCAGCACCATGTCAGAATCATCGTGGATTCGTAGGCACGGAGGTCACCGCGTGCAGGTTGCTGCGAGGTCGGAGTGAATAAACGACTCACGATTCAGTGGCCTCAGTGTGGCTAGGCCGGTGAATATTGACTTGTCAAACGCATTGGAACTTATACTATATTAATCTGTCCTTCTATACAAACAATTTAAGTATGTGATGAGTGGAGTGGCCTACAATTGGTTGAAAATTCATCTTGCAAATAAAACAGAATATTGTCATTAGAAGAAGAAGAAAAAAACTGTGCGCCCAATTTCCGTTGAATACGAAGAGCCAGCTGCACGGGCTGTTTCATGCCCGACATCGTTCACATAGTGTATATACATCGCTCGGATCTTCCAGGGTTCATTTCGTGTTTCCTGTCCCGCCGCCCCCCACCCCGAAGAATATGCATGCGGAAACGGCATAAATCTTCTGTACAACGTAATATGGCAGCATATTTTTTGGTTCGCTATTTATATACCTGATGTTATGAATTGTATTGCAAACTAGTCTTGTATGTTGGGCTCAGGGAATAACAATATTTATTTATTTATTTATTTATTTATTTATTTATTTATTTATTTATTTATTTAGCCTAAATAGCTCCAGTCGGGGTATTACACGAGGGATGGGCATAATTAACAACAGATTAGCGATTCAATAACAGCCTTGAACAGGTGTGGGTCGGAGTGGTTGGTGCACGCCGAAAACCGGCATGTTGTTCCAGTCCCGTGCGGTTGCAACAAAAAAGGAGAGAAGATGTGCAGTAGTTTGTGACGGCGGTGGATAAATGGCTCGGTGATGGTTTGTACGGCAGGACAATAGATGATCAGGAAAAATAGCTGGAACGTAAAAGGATCGTGATAAAATTTATGAAAAAGGCAGAGTCAAGATATATGACGACGTGATTATATTGTTGAGGTGGCCACGAGCTTTAAATTCGGAAACGCTGAAATGATAAGAGGACTCACAGTGGATGAACCGGCTGCACGATTTTGTACAGATTCGAGTAAGTTAGATAGATTAGATTGATTAGGGTCCCAAATCGAGCATGCGTACTCTAATTTAGGGCGAACAAATGTAGTATAAGCTAACAACTTCACCGATGAGGGAGCAAGTTTTAAATTCCTACGAAGTAAACCCAGTGCACGATTAGCGGAGGATGCGACATTGTTAACGCGAATGGACCAGGTGAGGTTGGTCCTGAATGTTACCCCAAGGTATTTATAGGATCCTGCAAAGATTATGGGCCCGAAATGGTGTCAGTCGTTTTCTGATAATGTTGCCTTGGGTGGAGTGATACTAGTGAGGTATTATTTGCGTTTAAATAGATTGGCCAGTCGTTACAAGATGATTTAATTAGGTTTATCAGGTTGCTTTAAAGTATAGCGATATCAGTATGGTTTTTAATTGGATAGTACAGAACGCAGTCACCAGCAAACAGGCGACTATTTGATGAAATGCTAGCTGGAGTATCATTTATATAAATAAGTAAAAGTAGGGGTCCGAGTACTGTGCCCTGTGGGACACGAGAGATTACGGGAAGGTGGTTAGATAAATGGTTGTTAGTGTACAAAATTTTTTGCCGATTGGTTAGAAAACTGCGAACCAAGTTGAACGTCGATATATTATTGTTTAAGCAAGAAAGTGTGAGGAATAGCCGTTGATGCAAAACTTTGTCAAAGTCTTTTTCGAAGTCTAAAAAAGGGCATAGGTGGGTATACTAACGACAACGCTGGGACTGATATCATTGTAGAATGAAGCAAGTTGCGTGTCGCAGGATACTCCTGAGCGAAATTCATGCTGACTATGATGAAAGAAGTTGTGGCGGTTTAAGAAAGCGACGACGATTAGGGTCAATCACATGTCCCATTAGCTTAGGCCAACTGCTACTGAGCGAGATGGGATGATACCTGGTAGGTTGGGATGAGGGGTCCTTTTTAGGCACTGGAACAATCTTACTCACTTTCCAGTATTCCGGCACCACTCCTGGTGATAGTGATTGCGGAAAAGTATGGCATATCACACTGACGCTGGGTTTTGTGTATTTTAGCATTTTACGTTGATACCATTGGCCCCACAAAAAGATGTAAGCTTTAATGAGTCGATTACTTTAGCAATGCCCTGTTGAGAAAAGGTGATATCCGGCATCATGTCGTAATCGTGATGACGGAAAGGAGGTAAGTTGCCGTTTGCTTCAATAGTGAACATGGAAGAGAAAAAAAATGATTCAGTTGTTCGGCGGCTTCATTGCCGGGGATCGGTAGGTTAGGATCATCAAACAATGCTAGTGGTTGGGAATTGTGAGTGTTGATAACGCTCCAAATTATATCGGGTTATTTGTCAGCATAGCCGGTAAAGTCTGCGAATAAAAACAACGTCTTTCTTTCATAGCATGCGCACTGAATGCTTTTTCCGCAGCGTAGTAGTTATTCCGTGCACAAATGTTATTAGATCGTTTTGCTGATCAAAAAAGCCTTTTCTTTTTATTGTTGAGTCGTTTTAACGTGGCTGTGAACCATGGGGATGTCTTTTATTCGGTCACGGTAATGGTTGGCACGTATTTTATGAACAGGTCATGAATTTTATTTTGGAAGAGTAACCAATTAGTTTCGACAGGGCGCTGCAAAAAATCGGCTAGGAGGCAACTATCGAATTCTGCCAATTCATTGCTTAGGGCGGAATAGTTTCCTTTGTTATACAATGTCATCGTTTTCATTTTTTTTGACGAGCGTGTTAGTTGACAGAGGTAGGTACTATGGATCACTGAATGGTCACTTAAACCAGCCAAGAACGTCATCTCGGAAACCTTGTCAGGCTCTGAAGTCAGGCTAAGATCAAGAGTATTGAAGGAGGCAGCGTTCTTACGTGTGGGTTGACTGACGAGCTGCGTTAATCCAAATGTTAGGCATGAGTTGACGAAGTTGCTTTCAGGACCATGTTTGATGGATGTGCTTGCCGGATTGTTCCACGATATTGCTGGAAAATAAATCCCCGAAGAGAAGTACCGGATAATGACGGAACGTTTTAGTTACGGAGCCTCGTGGAAATTGGGTACAAAAAGGGGGTCAAGGCCGGAAGTGCGGTAACAAACTCCAATGATCGTGGGGGGATAGGAAGCACTGCAGAGTAAGAACGTATTTTCTAAGTACCAGGATATACTAATTTCTGTATATTGAAGGGTTTTATAACTGCCTATCAGCACTCCACCTCCATGTTTGTTAATACGGTCACGCCGAAAAATGTAGAAGTCCGGGAAATATTGCAGCAACTCTGAGTCTGCTATTGAATGGTTTAGCCAAGTTTCAGTTATTATGAATAAATCTGACTATGATGAGCTAATTAGGGTTTGTAGGTCATCACCTTCCGGAATAATGCTTCTGATGTTGGTATAAAAAAAGGAGAATTATTTCCAGATTGGATTAGTACTTCTGCGGTCTATGTGTTTAAAGGGCGCACAACGATTTTGTTAGCCTTATGATCGTAAACGCAAGTTTTGTTGCCCGATATCAGCTTGTAATGACGGCGTTTATGATTCCTGCTGTGCCCTTCCAAATTCACCGACAAGTTTTCTCGCTTTAAGTGTGTTAGGTGAGTAGTCCTTCGATAGGAGCGATATAAGGTAGTTCGAACCTCTTCGCTTGCGCCCACTCGAAAGAACGTTCGCTTGTAACGTTAAAGTGTGCAAATTTAATGATGACTGGTCTGTTTTGGTTAGCTTGATATTTACCTAAGCGATGTGCCCTTTCAAACACCAATGCATTAATTGTGATGTTTTATTCTTTGCTACAAAATTGGAGCACTCAGGCTTCCGATTCTTCCCAAGTCTCACACTCGCGATTTTGTAAAACAAAAAGAACAAGGTTCAATCGACGTGCTCAGTCTTGAAAGTCATTCAGCTTGGTCATGCCTGCAGTGACATATTCTGCATTGTGGTGAGAAAGCTTACCGATATTGTCTATTTGCGTTTTCATACGCACAACTGATTCGATGTCTTTTTCTATTTTAGTTAGTCTATTGTTCATGTGCTTGATAAAATCATCGTTTTGGAACAGTTTCGTCTGGACTGCCCTAAAGTATTGTAGCATTGCAGCTTAACCACACTGGTGTCTTTAAGTAATGTCATTAAGTCACTCGGCTCCAGCGATTCGCTACAGTCGAGTACACTAGAGCGAGTGGTAGGACCGGTGTTCAGTTCAATGTCGCCTGACAAAGCTAGCAACTGCCTAATGACATGCGCGCAATCAAGCACAACATTGAAATATTGAAATCAAGCACAACAGGGCCGCGTAACCAGTATGACGTGAATAGAGTGAGTATCGATTATTTACCTGCAGGACAAAAAAGCGTTGTAGGTAAGAGGCCGTGGCCATAGCTGTGGTGTTGCCAAGACAATTTTTCGTCAAGGCTGTTCCGGAATAGAATTAAACAACCAAATAATAAAAGCCTCCATGACTCATTGACTTTGACCGGGACTAACCACCTACCCATTATTAAGAAAAAACAAAGTTCGTTTTGTATTTCTGTAAAATCAAGCAAGTAGCTGCAGTATATGTAAACATTGGCGGTGCACTACAAGCGCTCGATTCATGAAAATCCTTGGAGTAGTTTTTTTTTCAATGCAGTGAATACAGAACTAGAACATTCACAATCTGCAAACAAAAGTGTCATCTGAAATTGTAAATATTGTTAGAATGAGGTGTTTATTTTTTCATTCATTCATTGTTTTGTTTGTTTGTTTATTTATTTATTAATACAGCAATCCTCATTACAGGGACTTTAAAGGGTGGTTACAGACATACTTTATAGAATGCTTGACTCTGGAATATATACAACAAACAAAAAAATACAACAGCAAGATATGAATAATCAGGTCAAATTTTCAGCAAATAATAAGGTCGGCTCTGAGACTTCGTAACTTTATAGTTCATTTTACTGAGTTACGGTACGCGGGAAACAGGAATATTTCAAGCAGTTATTTCACGACCGAAAATAGGTTATTATCAGTTGATGCCTTCGGCGGGTGGCGTACCCACTTGAAAATGAAATGATATCGGAAACATCAAGCTTGAAACACCCTTTTTGAAATGGTTAAATAAATTTTAGTTATATTAGGCGATTTCTTTAGGTAATTTTAGGTCCATTGGCAAGTTCCAAGAGTTCGGTCGTAGAGGTGCGTCCAAAGCTGTTAAAAATAAAGGGAAATGGATTTTTCCGCTCGTTTTCCAATTCAGTAATGTTAGCTTTAGTGAAGGGGTCCCAAAAAATAACCCATCTTCTAACATTGTGCGATATATTCGACACCGCGGAATTAGAATGTTTTAAAGCTCTTCAAAGAAAAAACAGCTTTCTGTTAGCGTTAGAAATTACGAAAACCAAAAGTAATGGTGAAACATGCGGTGGAATAATTAAATAGTAAGGGGTTTTTCTTGCGGGTTATTCACACTAATACTGTTGTATCGAAGTTAATGGACATCTGCCATAAACCACACCACCCAACTATTTTCTCACAACACTATTAAGAACATTTTGATCAGTGACACTCTATATCTCAGAATATATGGCACAGTCATCACCGTACAATTTGATTTTTACAAGAAATTTATTCACAATATTCCGGACAAAGCTGATAAAAAAAAGAGGGGTCCGAGAACAGTACCCCATGGAACGCCCCAGTCAACGGTTGCCTCGTCTAAACAGTATTCATTAAAAAACAAATTATTTGTGGCTGATAGGGTAGTCTGCTATCCATGTTATTATGCGCCGAATTGTGGCTGTTTTCTCCTATTTAAAACGTAGTTTTGTTTGTGAAACCTTGTAAAACGCTGTTGCAAAGACCATAACGATACCACCAGTTTTCCTCAAGTTCCTAATTGAAGTTGCGAAATAGTGTATTGCCTCGACAAGTTGAGTGCCGGTTGAATAACGTTTTCTAAACCAGTACTGGTGTTTTGTTAAGATGGAATGCTTACTAAGAAACTCAGAGATATGCGTATGAATGATGTGCTCTGGAAGCTTACAGGGAGTTGCCGTAATGAAATGGGACGATATTTAGAGATGTGCTGATTTTTAGAAGACTTACAAAGAGGATTGATTCCACCGGCCCTCCAATCATCTGGTACTCGACATTCATGTAGTGATTTTGAAAATAACACATGTAAATACTTGCGATCCCCTCAAGATATCGCTTAAAATGCGTTCGGTAAGTTATTTGCTGCAGTTGTGTTTGTAACATTGAGTTTAGGAAGTATATTGAAAATGCTTTGCTGACTAGTAACAACTTCAGGTATAGCTGCATAATCTTCAATAAACATGGGAATAAAAAAACGGTAAATGGTGAAATCAGATTGAAATTTCCAATAATGGCGCTCCTTGTCAAAATAGATTTCCTCTTTTATCCTAATTGCAATGTCCGAAATTTTCTCCGTCATACCAGTGATATTATCAACATTACAACGCTTTTTTAGTCTCTTTATTTGCCATTCAGATGTAGCATGTCCCGAAAAATCCAGGGATTCATTTCTTTCTTCTTTTTAACAACGCATGGAACAAAGCGATCAATATACTCGTTTACAAATTTTTTTAAAGGAGTCGCAAAGGTTTTGCACACCAGCATTACTATTTGAAAAAAGAGTCGAAGTTGAAGGAGAGGAAATCTATAATTGATGTATCGTCAGCTCACAAAAAATTATGAGCACAGGACGTTTTTTTTTCTTTCTTTGTCACAGAGCCATTTCCCAAAGTCAATTGTACAGCACTGAAGTCAGAAATACCAGGAACCACTCAATAACTTCCCGAAGCCCTAATACACCGACTAACAAAAAAGAGATCAAGTACTGGTTTGGAACTTCAATGAACCGTAGTGAAATCTTTACCAACTAGTAAAAAATAAAAAAAGGCGACGTCAAGCGTTGCTTCTCCTATGATATCGTTGTGCTTAGTGCTTGAAAGAGGTGCAACCTATATCTGGCAGGTTGAAATGTACTGATAAAATAATCCAAGCTCGTGACTTTGCATGAGTGCCGAGATATTTTTTTCATCGATGACTTCATTATACGAGATCTGCGGTCTGCGTGTAGGAGCTACAATATGCTGTATATTATTGTGGTACATTTTGCACAATAAGCCTTCCACTTCAGGAATATCTGACCTTCTAAGTACCATTAGGCATTTCTTAAACACAACTGCAGCGCCTCCTCCCCTACTTTAAATATCTTTTCTTAACACATTATAAACAGGTGGAATTATTTCACTGTCAAATGCAGTATTATTCAACCATGCTTTTCTGAGGGTTATTGAGCCTGGATCATGAGTAAGGAGTAATGTTTCTAGTTCGGTTGCCTTTTTCACGACACTTCGGCAGTTCAAATTGAGAATCCCTAATGGTTCTGACACAGGATCACGGTGTCAGTTCCCATTCTACTCCTGAAGCTTAAAACGCAATTATTCGGTTTCTTTCCAACAGTACAGAGTGTCATAGATGCTCTACTTGTCGTCAAATGCTTCCCTTTTGCATCAATTTCTTTTTGTTCAATACGCTTTTCCACAAATGTTTCCGTATCTCCCGTACCCTGTTAAAAACGTCCTCAGAGATAGACATAGTAGTTCCCTTTACTTTAAATGAGTTCTAATACAAAATTATTTTCCCGATAATCTAGAAAGTTGATGATTAATGAACGCAACTTATTTCTAACTTTGCGGCCAAACTTATAGCATCGTTCAATGCCGGTCGTAGTTATCTCTAGCTTTTTCTGAAAAGTTTCTCCTCTTACATCATTCATTAGTTCCACGCTGGGTTCCTTATCAGGTTCTTCTACCCAAACTGTAATTGAGTTACTTCTGCGGCCTGTGTTAACGAGATCATCAACTTCTGATACAAGCACAGAAATCTGTTCATCTCGATTAGTCATGTACATCTCAATGTTTTGTACTTTGCTTTTCTGCGTGGTTAAATCGGCCAACTGTGCTTTAACCCCTTCTGTGAGCTCAGTTAACGCGGAAATTTGTTCCTCAATTCGTTGTTGATAGCTCTTTATTGCGTTATTTGAGGCAGTAATTTGTGCGTGACCGGCTAACAGTTGTGACATCTCTGTATGACTCGGGTTCGCCTCTACATTCCCCTATCTCAACAGACCTTGCGGCAACGAACAAACAGTAGAACATAGACCTCTAAACGCATTGGGCAGGGCAGCGGCATCAAAAAATGGTCATCAATACGGTAACACTGAACGCAGAAATAATTTCTAGCCTGCAGGACGAAGAGAAAATGGGTTGAGCGCCATGCCAAGAATGCTGCTGCCAAGCGCACTGGTGAAATCTTGTTACGTGGCGCTCTTATAGCTGGCGATGCTCCCACGTCAGGCGACGTCACCGATGATAGCCCCCACGTTGAGTCACTGAAGTGCGGCAGACACGAACCATCCAGGCCAAAGTAATCACCTCGCGAAGATTACACGTAGCCGAAGCCCATGGTGTCTGTGCGGATGCGTCGTCTGCAAAGCGTCGTGGCCACGAAGAGGATCCGAGTAGAATGGTCAGAGCCTGCAGCATGAAGCAAAAACGGTTGAGCGTAATCCCAGAAATGCTTCTGCCAAGTCCACTGCTATGTCTGCCTTTAAAGAAGGCATAGCATGTCTTAGGTACGCCTTCTTTCAAAGATGAACATTTTATTGAAAGAAACCTAATTCAGTTTGCTCGCTATTTTCCTACTGTGTGCTTGTGTGGTGCAAGACGCGCGCGTCAATTTTATCAAAGCAACTACTGCTACAAAAAAGGATCTGCTCGGTACATAGCGAAATTCGGTACATTCGCACTACATGCCTTGCCCACGTTCATTTCTTCTTAATTTCTACTGATACGTCCTTAACACGCGTTTGTTCCCTGACCAACTCCGCTCTCTTCTTGTCCCTAATGTTACACCTATCATCTTCCGTCCTATTGCTCGCTGAATCGTCCTCCATTTAAGTTAAAGCCTTCTAGTTAGCCTCAAAGTTTATGCCCCGTAGGTGAGCACCGGTAAGATGCTGCTGTTATAAAATTTCCTCTTCAGGGACAATGGTAGGCTGCCATTCATTATCTCAGAATTCCTGCCGTAATAACTTCATCCCATTCTTATCCTTCTCATTACGTCTGCATCATGGTTGGGATCGGGGGTCGCAAATGATCCTAAGTAGATATATCGACTTACCATTTCCGCTGCCTCGCCACCTATGTCAAGCCGCTTTGCTCTCCGGAGGTTATTGACCATTAATTTAGTTTTCCGCATATTAAGTTTCAGGCCCACAGTTCTATTCTGCTTATCCAGTGTGGTAAGCATGCTTTGCAATTCGTCTCACGAGTTACTTAGCAAGGCAACGTCATCAGCAAATCTGAGGTTACTGAGGTATTCTCGATTATTCCTTACTCCTGCCTGTTCCCAATTCAGTGTTCTGAACACTTCTTGTAAACATGCTGTGAATCACATGGGAGAGATTGCCTCTTTCTTATAGGTATTTTAGGACTCTCCTAATAGAGGGTGATTGTAGCTGTGGACCCATTGTAGATATCAACTAGTATTCTTACACAATACGTATTCTTACTAGTATACTAGCCTTCTTACGTATTCTTACTAGTATTCTTACAGTATTCTTCACCCTGGTTCCGTAATGCGTGGATGACTGCTGAGGTTTCGACTAAGTGAAATGCTTTCTCATAAACTATTAAGGCTATATAAAGGGACTGAGTATACTCTGCACACTTCTTAATCACCTGATTGATGGTGTCACTATTGTCCATTGTTGAATATCCTCTATGAAGCCGTGCTTCTTTTTGAGGTAAAATTAAATCTGAGGTTTCAGAAATAATGTTGGCAATTAGCTTGATAAGTACCTTGTAGATGACTGACCGTAAGCTGATCGGCTTGTAATCTTTCAAGTCCTTCATGTCACCTTTCTTATCGATTATGATGATGTTCCCGTTTTTCCAAGATTCTGGTACACTCGCGTACATTACGCGTTCCGGATACAGGGTTGCCAGTTTTACTAGTACAATTTGACCATCCTTCAAGACGGCTCCTGCTGTATGATGTTAACCAGTTAATTTGCCCCATTGCATTTCTTTTAAAGCCTTCCTTACTTCTTCTGTCGTTTCCGGCGGGATGTCTATCTCGTCTGAACTAATTTCTCGTTCTGTATTATTCTGGATGTCCCGGGTACTGTACAGATCTCTATAGAACTACTCGGCTGCTATGACTATTTTATATTATTCCTACCATTCCATTTGGGCGCCTGTGCAAGTAACGATATACATTGTTGTGACTCCGGGTGGTTGGTGGTTTAAAGTAACAAGCTATCACTCTGCTAGATTAAACTGTCCGACAAAGTGTAGTGTTTTAGCCAATAAAGAATTGTACCTTCCGTTTCTGAACTGCTATGTACCAAATAGGTTGTCCAAGCTATAGATTTTAAACATTTAATGTTACTGTGATAGAACTTTCTGGCTACCAACAACACATCACCCATCATTATCAAGGGATGAAGGATTGGACGTAAAATGTTCCCGTGCTTACGTTTTCGCGTGTTTCTGCCATCGCATTTTTTTGTGTGGGTTATCCTCAGTTTTTTTATCGACCACCTTCCCAACAGAGTTAAATTGCTCGCCAGCTAGTTATGTTTTATCACTCTTAACCCGGTAATTCCTTGGATGAGTTTTTACTGTTGTCTGGTCTGAGGACAAACCTGCAATGTCATTGCTTTTGTTTGTTTGAAATTTGATTTTGTTCCAATTTCTTTCTTACCTCGCACGGGTAGCAAAGGGTGTTTTTGCGTACAATACAACTCACATAGGGACAAAAAACGAGCTTCGTAGATTAGGAAACAAACTCGCGTATATGCCATTACAGGTCTAATAATGAAAAAAAAACTTTTACAGGCAATCTAATAAGACGAGATGACAACCTGTGTGCCAGCAGGCTAACAAAGTACATATAGAGCGATGGGTGTAGAACAAGGGGAAGGTCCACAACTCTATGGAGGAAGAAATAAGTAAATTCCGGAGCGAAGAATGGACCACAGCCGCCCAGGATGGGAACGGTTGAAGGTCGATGTGAGAGGCCTTCATAATGCAGTGGAGTAATGTAAGCTGTTGATGATGACCATGATTTGTTCTCACCGTTTTTCGTCAATGGCGTGACATCAAATGGCATTAGTAATTACACGACAAGTACATGACACGCGCCTCCGAATTCAATAGATGCATGGGTCATAAGGTATTTCGTAATAACATTAAGTATCAATGTGGGACAATATTTCCTCTCCCGTGTTTAGTACGCATTTGATCAGATTCGACATCCTTTCCTCTATTTTACTAGCGGCGCGTTCTTTCCTTTGCAAAGCCAGAATTGTTGCGTTAAAATTCGTTCCTTACCATGTTTTTTTTACATTCACTTGTTTTTGAGGTGTATTATCTAAACATGCCAAAATGTCACAGTCCTCCCAATTCTTCTCAATGCCTAACACTTTGTGGTGAATAGCCGCTTTGTTCTCTTAGCTTGGTTCGCCTGACCTTGTTTCAGCCATTAATTATACGGAAGACATTAGTGATCACCGTTTACTCCACATCACGTTGAATGTACCTGCCCGGACATCGCCAAATAAAAGAAAAAAGATGTTTAGCTATGGCAAAGCAAATTTTACTGCTAATAATGAGAGACTTGAAATAATTCTGGATGAATTCGTGATTGGCTTTGCATTGCGTTCAGTTGACACAAACTGGTGCATGTTCAGGAATAAAATACAATAACTTATAGACCTACATGTTCCCCGTAAAAACATAACAACAAATCACAAGTGCCTATGGTATAACCAGACATTGAAACCTATGCCAAAGAAAAAGAAAAAAAATTTTCTGCAAAGCCAAATCATCTGGCAAACCCGAACATTGGTCCAAGCTTAGATAAATCATTCCAGAATACAAGAAAGAAATCAAAGAAGCAAAATATAATTTCTTTAACAGCACTTTACCTTCGGTGTTAACCAATCACCCAAAAACATTTTGGAGCATTAATAATGAACAGGAACGATCTGACATGTCCCTTTTCGATCCCCACTCAAACAAATTCCTAATCGTGACTGTGCGAACGCTTTAAACGAAAACTTTCGCACTACGTTTTCGGATGTCTCGGGCTCACCATATCCTGATTATAACTATTTCTTAGACTTCCAACGAATGCGTTATTGATTGACTAGACAGGTATTGTCGCCATCATTGAACGCCTAGAACTATCCTAATCTTGTGGCCCTGATAATATTAACACAATGGTTCTCAAGAACACTGCAATATATAGCTCTATCATATTATCCAAAATCTTTGAACAATCTCTCTTGCACGGTATTTTAACAGAAGACTGGAACGTTGATAAGGTAGTTCCACTTCATAAGTCCGGAGACAAGCACTCACCATCCATTTATCGCCCAATATCATTAACTAGTGTTTGCTGTAAAATCATGGTACATATATATTCTCAGCTAGTCAATTTCCTTGAGTCTTCATCTTTCTTTTCCCCCTCGCAACACGGGTTTAGAAAATTATATTCCTGTGAAACACAACTACTAATGCTAACTGATGATGTTCATTCTGTTCTTGATCGTGGTTCTGAAGTAGACTGTGTGTACTTGGATTTTTGTAAGGCATTTCATAAAGTTCCGCACAACTTGCTTCTTCTAAAATTAAGTAGACTTAACATTGACCCGAATGTTCTTACATGGAATAAATCTTTTTTAACCGATCGCCCACAATTTGTGCACGCCAATGGCTCTAACTCTTCTTCAACTCTAGTAACTTCCGGAGTACCCAAAGGATCATTCCTTGGCCCCTTACTCGTTTTGGTTTTATATTAATGATTTGACAAGCAACTTAACCGCCACTGTAAAACTTTTAGGTGATAATTGTGCTGTTTACCGAGAGATTAAAAACGTTAATGACACCGTGTTACTCCAAGCAGATTTGGACGCGATTTTTGACTGGTGCTCCAAATGGAAAATGACACTAAACACTAACTAATGCAAACTAATGCACTTTTCACGTGGTAATATTACTGACCACGCTTCCTACACCCTTAATGACACGCTATTAGAAACAGTAACATCGCACAAATACTTGGGTGTCTTACTCAGTCCTGATCTTTCTTGGAACAGTCACGTCAGCCGCGTAATCGCCAATGCTAACCGCATGCTGGGGCATATTAAAGGAAATTTTTAGATGACATCACCTTCTGTTAAAACTCTTCTGTATAAGTCGTTTTTCCCAGTAAGCTTGAATATGCCGTTTCGATACGGGACCCCCGAACTAAAGCACTAAAAAATGCTATTGAGGCTGTTCAGAATCGCGCAGCTCGATTTATTCCCTCTAACTTCCATCGTACAGCTAGTGTTACACTTATGAAGCAGTCTTTATCGTTGACACCCCTGGAACTACGCAGAAACGTTTCGAGCTTAAGCTTGTTCTTTAAAATATGTCACATGAATTATGTCACATCTAAGAAATGCATCGTTCAACCCGGCATCCTACGTTTCATCGCGCATGGATCATGGCCACAAAGTGGGCACGACTTTTTGTCGTAGTGCTTCTTACTTATCATCATTCATTCCAAAGACGTCATCAGAGTGGAAATACCATCCAGCAGCGGTCGTTGAAACAAACAGTTTAGAGGAGTTCAAAAATCGGCTGCGGGCGCACTTTCGAGTACAGGCTGCTGATAAGTTGTCTGCTTTGCACTGTTGTCATTGTGTACATCTTTTTATTTTTTTTTTGTACGGCTGAAGTGCCTGATTGTTGCATTGCTTGTAATCGAAAGTTGTTCCCTTTTTTTCTGTCCTTGTATGGTACTGGATAAAACCGCTATCTTTTTTGCGTTTAATTTATGTCTGTAAAGAAACTTGTTGAATATTCTGCTCTGCTAAAAATGTACGCTGTACCACTCCCCTCTCCAATGCCCTTGGGCCATGAGGGTACATAAAATAAATAAAAAAATAAATAAATAAGTAAATGCCTTCTCTAGAGGTTTTCGAAAAGGCTATGCCTTCATTTAGTTACTCTTATTCACTTCTTTTACACCCAAGTTAAACAGGGTGATTGTTTGTGCCTCTAGGTAGAACATGAAAAAGAATTGAAGCACTGGCACAACGGGACAAGCGAGTCAATGTGATACAGGTGTACACGTGATAACATGCGTACGAGTTGCATGCTACGGCAGCACTTCCTCTCTACGAATTACACAAAGCAATAGGATTTTTCGCACCTGCCATTCCTTCCTTCAGCTTTGTGGATAATTGCCATAGCGTGGACATGTACCTAGGTAATTTTTTAAGACTCGACAGTTGTGCTTCATTTTTTGTTGTTACTGAAACACGCCCTCTATATTATTAGGCAGCATGTAAAGGTCTCTGCACTTAAGGCAGCGTATTTCAGAATCTTGGACACGTTGGTCACCAGCGTTAGTGGTAACGGTTCTTTTTTTTTTATTACAGTTGAGTGGCCATTTAATCGAAAAAATTGGCTCTAATAGTGGTACGACTATCCTGCATGTTTACGTCTCCATGCTTTTGTTGGGTGGCGGTTTTCTTGTTTATGCGCTTGGATATCGTCGGTATGCCTATTTTGGTCGGTATGCCTCTGTTTATTTGCTTTCGACGCGAGGTACTCTGTCTTTTATTTTTTCTTGTGCTTTCGAATGCTTTGATTGAAATCTTGTTTTTACACGAAGCAGGAATCAAAGAAATCACATTTTTATATTTTTTTTGCTGGACTTTTTTGTTTATTTTGATTCGCGGTAGCCTTAGTCGTGTTGGTGAGACCGTATGTATAGAATTTTTTGATATTTTGTTTCAGCTTCAGCGTTAGTTTTTTGTTTTGGTCTCACTTTGTTCTCTGTTGAGGGGACATCGTTTCCTTGAAAAACGAGCAGATATAAAAACTTGGAGTGGTAAAACTCTGTGAAGAATCACCGGCGAATATGGGTGCATTCCAATCAGTACAAAGAAAAACGACGTTGTTTTGTAATTTTCGCTTAAAAAATAAACGTAATGAAACTTTGAAGGAATATAGTTTTAATTGTAACAGGAAAATATGGTTATGCCCTTTTTCTCTGCCGCGTCGTAGGCACCTTACTTCTGTGTAACACCCCAAACGACAACGCTCGACCATGGAGGGCAGAAGTCAGGTGCCAACAAGGTTGATCTCTAATCTCCGACCAGTTACACGGGCATATCCACAGTGAGTGCAACAAGCTCAGCAAACTATGTACATCCCACCGCTCCAGCTCCACCCACTCGGCACAACCTGCAAACGGTGATGTCCACATGCTTGGGCGAGTAAGACAGCAGTGAAATGTTCGCTTGGGAAGCTCTTCAAGCTGGGCAGAGACGCCAACTTAGAAGTTACATCAGAAGCCCTTCGAGAAAAAACATAAAACCACTAACGCTTAGGTGTAAAAAAGTTTGGTTCTAGGCCAATTTATTTATGCATGCTCCACGTTAAGTGAAGTAAATAGCGGTTCAATCTAATAATATTGAAGTACAGTTCAAATTGTGGTCCCTCGATGCATCAATCAATTGTGTTTGTCGAATTTCTATAGGTTATTTTTAATCCACGAGCTGACATAGGTCCCCATACATTCTTACGGTGAAAGGCAATCAATTACACAGACTTTTCGAAACCTGGTATTCTCTTTTGACGTGGCGGTTTCCGAATTCGAGGTAGTATAATACGATTTACGTGATCCGCGACTTTTTTAAGCCTCCTTGGATACCTGGAGATGTTTTCCCTGGTGGTCGAACTGTTCCGGAAGGTCTGTGAGCCTTCAACTACCCCAATGTGACCACTGACGTTGTTCACAGAAGCTTTAAAGCGACAAAAATAATTTGACGTAGCAGACACTGTTATGAACCTCTCAAGAAACTTAGTACGCCTTTGATGATCCTCCGCAGGAAAGGCCTCCAACGAAGCTCCAAGGAATCCATGCCCTCGAACACGCGCTCCATGCTGGCAATATAACCAAATACATAGCAGACACGTTTATAAGTCATAACAACTGTCCAGACACCCCTGCAAACCCAAAACTTCATTGTGGCCCACAACTACTCAACATCCTTAGAATAAGCACAACGAGGAAGACAGAACCCACCCCTGATATGAATTATTGATCGATAACATGCCGATCGCCAATGTCCAGTATCTCCGCATTGTCGGCTTACACGCACTGAAGGACGCCAACTACGCAATCACAATCGAAAAAATTCTGGGCGTTCTGTCACAACTTACTCGCCTTTTGCCACGAGAATATATATTAAATGCGGAGCATTTCTTAGGCTCGCGATGTCACTCGCCGATGTTGTCGGCACCGTCCACACGCTCACTGCGCATGCGCGTCACGTCGAGGCGCAGGTGCGCGTCTCTCCCCCGTACCCTCCTCGCTCTCAACAACAGGTGCGGCGGTGCGGGGGGAGCGCGTCCGTCCGCGCGTGCGTCGTAGCTACCCGTGCGCTGCGTCACGCTCAAAAGTAACGGCGGCAGGAAGTGTACACATTAAAACGGCGTGGTGGGTGCGTGGAAAGTTCGCGCGCTTGTGTACGGAAGTGTGCGCATGTGCGTCTCTCCCCCGTACTCCTCTCCCTCGAACACGCGCGGTGTATACATAAGCGGCGGAGCGCGCGTTCGGAATTCAGTCAAGGGCGTCTTTGCTTGGCTTTCGCTTGACTTGACGCTTTGCTTTACGGCACCAAGCAATAAAGGCAGACTTTAACTTTACACTCCTTGCCTTCGCTTCTCCTTCATTCAATAAATAAGAATAATAAAGACGAAATAACAATTAAGCATTCCCAAACCATACCCAATTACGCAACATTCACGCGATACCCTCACCACTCTGCGACGCATTTACTCGAGTTCCGCCGTGGGAAGATGCGGGCGGGTTTTTTTGTGAGGATACCCATGACTTGGATACCCTTCGTACCCTTCAAAGGCCAGTGACGAGCCCAGGCAACTGCGGTGCGACGTGTTCCGTTCTCAAAACGCCGAATGCGAACTACAGAACGCGCTCCAACGCCGAGCTTTCTTAGAAGGCCATAGTTAGCCTCTCCGTAATCTCGCGGAAACTTACAGAAGGGAATCTACAACACCCGGAAAGAGCTAATGAGTCCCCATTGCACGTTCAAATTGTCATACTTCTAACCCCCTTCGGCTACCCCTAGCTACAAAAGCTCAGCCAAGCAACCCCCCTATCGCACGGCCACACAATCAGCATTGCCATAAACATCCGCCCGTAAATCAAGATAGCACGCACTCTTTCAATGATGTACCCGTTCAAACAATCACCACAGAAAAACCACAGCCCGTGCGCTGGAAAACCAGAGCATAAATTTTCCCGCACACCCTTCACGCCCTAAGCGTCGCAGGAGAGCACAATAACCTTACCTCGGCTTCCGCCCTTCCCATTACCGTCGACGTGGCTCAAGCGCTAGTCATCGAAATAGGAAATACCAGTGGCACGGAATTCATCACCACCTATACCAAACCTCAGAGTGCACGCATAACATTCACCTAACGAGCATTTATAAACACACCCTGGGCGTCCTCCAGGTACTTCCTTCCTAAAATTCTCATAATCTTGACCATCCAAAACGCTTCTCTGGAGGGAGGAGAAAAATGATGAAAGCAAACAAAAATGAAGAAAGCTGTATGCACCCTTCGCAACCATCGCGTGTGTTTTGGTCCACGATTGCAGCCGATTTCTTTCTTCGCTTCCGCAACGACCCTTACCCCATCATTTTTGTTATACGTCGGAGCTTCCTTCATTTTCGGAGGTGACAGTCATTCTACGTCACCTTGCGGCAGCTTACGCTACGTCATGTCTTTCTCGTTTTTTGCAAGTGTTGCCACCATTATCGAGAACGCCGCACCGCAGTCAATCTCGTTCCGAGCACGTTTTGCCATGCCTAGGGCGAATGCTTGAGGTTTTTGGCCAAGTTTATCCCACCTTGCTATGTGCGCATGCTTGGCTTGAAAAAATTGAGCCACAGATGCTGGGCGGTCCTTGTGAGGCACACACATGCAAACGCTCGGCATTTTCATGCTTTCTTACTGTCGGGTGGTAGCCGCGAGGCATGATCCTACGAGCGCGCGCTCGGCACTTGCTTTATATTTATAACTGCGGAAAGGAAAATGATAACTTCATGAACACAATCGCTGTTAACAAATCGCCTCCCACTATGGTCTGTGTTAGCACCAACCGATCAGTTTCACCCCAACGTGATTTATTGTATCAATGCGTAGGACGGGGTCATGGACTCAGTGATTAATGGGGCCTCCTTGGAGTATTTCTAGTGCATAGGCACGGCGGGATCTGGTATTGACGAGGACATGTCATCGCCCAACCACCGACGACGCGCCGTACGCCGCTTACGAGTCAGAACACGAGCAGAACCGAAAACGCATGAATGCAATTTCTATATTGAAGAATAACACGCATCTACGCTGGTCTCCTTCTTTGCCGTGTGAAAGGTCCGGTGATTGTTTTTATGACTACTTTGGAATATAACTGTGTCACTCGGTGCAAACAACCACGAAACACAATTTATTGCAAGGGTACAGCAAATAAATACAGCAAACATGCACACCGCAAAGACCTTGAAAGACTTTTCTGAGATTCCATGTCGGACAGGTGACTTTGGTAATACGGAGCTAGACGTATTGAAGCTCCTACTTCCCACCAGACATTTTTTCAAAAGTATCTTCTTCAAGATCTGGCCCGTCATATGAAAATGCTACAGATAGTACTCAGGCGATGTTGTTTCCACAGTTTCTGGTCGCTACTTATTGGCGCTTCTTGAAGTGCTACCTCCCAAACTATGTGGCTATACATTTAACTGACGGCCAATATTTTCGTGAGCAACCTGCGCCAGAGCACTGCATGTGCATGACTGCAAAATATTCGCCCCTACAACTAACCAAATCAAATTTTAAAGACCGAGTTGGGTCGCGAGGCAAATTGAAAGCCTCATCAGATTGTAAAACAAGTCAGTGGTCACAGAAAGGGACCGGCAATATTTAAAAATAGTTTTCGGAAAGGAGCGATGAAGAAATGTAGATTATGTCTGAACGTGCCGTGTACTTTCTTTGAAGATGACGGAGCAAGCGAAAAACTCCGCCGAGAAGTCTTGTATAATTCACGCACATACTTCGTTAGGAGGAACGCTAAGACATGAACGCTAAGGTCCCGAGATGTGGTAGACCCAGTACTGTTGTCAGGTTCAACAACGAGCCCCAAATAGATCTTTAACAGGACAGAGTAGTGATCTACAAAACGGGTTCTATTTCAACGATGATTGCATCTTACGCGTTTGTGAAGCACCACGATGCACCAAACAACTGAAAATCACAACACATAACGCGTGCTTCAGCCCCCACACACTCCGAGAGCGATTAAGACAGGCTTTTTACAGGAATATGAAACAGCGATCTGAGAGACAGATAAAATGCAAAACACAGATCCTCAACATCTATGAGAAAACGCCGCATAGCTCTGACAGTCTCATTCACACTCTCAATCTTCCTTTACTGCAGATCATTTAAATGTACACCTAGCAAAACAGTAACCTGTCCACCGTTAGCTTTTTTTGAGGGGTGCCAACTTATAACAATTCGAATCACCGCGTTGTCTGTCATGTCCGCTATTTCAGATTGCGAAGATTTACTCGCTGACATGTCTTTAATCCAACGACGAAATGACTCGAGGGGCCTAAATCTCGTAGTGCTCCTAGCCTTCCTTTGGCGGGAAGAGCCATTGAAAATACCATAAGGAGAACTTTCAGGCAAACTGTCACGCAGGTTCTCTGCAGTGCGCGCAGCATATCTTTTTGTCGTGCACCCTGTACAAGGCCTAACAACGCTAATGGCACCAGCTTATTATAGAAGCTGTGCGAGACGTCAGGGTGGCATCAATAACGTAGGCTGCAGTCTAAAAAACAGAATTTGACATACTGTTTTTTTTTCGGTCATGTATGGCAAGCTTGACGCAACCGTCATCTGTGCGACGTATGCCGGTTGACTACGTAGATCGGCCGATGGCTCTGCCGAAAGTGCCGTCTCTATAGCACAGCCACTAACGGTCCACCGGCGCTTCTAGGTGTAACGTCACTGCCCACCGGCACCTACTCTCCACGAGCACAGAGCAGCTGAAACGTCATTTGCTGTGTCTAGACCTTATGCACCGTCATTTGCATAATTTATTCACCTTGATGCCTTGCGTGGGCAATCAATATGCTGGATAACATATGTTTTTATCGTTCAGATCATAGTTGCTTGAATCTTTGTGAACTAGCTTTGGCTAGAAACTAGAACAAGGAAAATGCTGTTTGGGGCCCGAGTTAACCCACTTACTGATTTCTAAAGGTTAAAATGAAATATACTAATGGTTAATCTTTCTTGCAAAGTAGCACTCATGTTTCCCTTGTCAATATCACGGCAATAGTAGTCCCCAATCAGGAAATAGCGCAGGCGAGGAATTGGGAATACCATAAGAATAAGAAAATGTGAAGAAGCGCCTGTAAAAGAGCCGTACGAGGCAGCTACGCGGTAGCCAAAAACTAGAATGTTTCTGCACGCAAGAAGTAATAGTTGAATGGACGGAATGTGAAAGCGTTTACAGAATTTATAGTATGAGAGGGCAGAAAACTTAAAAAAATAAATATCATCAACTCTTCGTCCGTTCCCATTCAGACTGCATCACTTGAAATTGCCGCAGTTGTAGGGCTGGTCATTATCGTGCCCATACATTGGCATAGTGTATAAGCAGCTTCAATTGGGGCCAAAAATCGTTACCTCGGAAACGTTTATGAAGCAGATCTAAAGAGTACAGGTGCAGGTGATTATCATTAGTGGAAAAATTATTGGTATAGTTTTCTTTGCAATTAGCAGAGACTAGTGTCTGGGTCTTTAAAAGCACCTTGATGAAATTTTATTTGTATTTTTAATTATACATTTTAAATGTGGATCGGGCCAATAAACCCTACAAGGGTTTTACGGTGCAAATGCGGTTGTCAGAACACAATTTTATGCAATTATTTGTGTCGTACTGAGGCAGGAAATAAACCTGGGAATGTCAAAGCCTTGTCAATTTTTTTGCGGACGTTTTTAGGTTAACAACACCGCGTACAATAATGCAAATTAAAAACGGACACCGACCACAGGTGTTTGTAAAACGAAAAAAAGGCGTGTGGACAAGACTCCTGTACGGGAGCAGAAACGTCTTTTTTTCGTTTTATAAAGAGTTGTGGTGGGTGTCTGTTTTTAATTTGTAACATGCGTTTCCCCGAACAGACGGGATTCCGCCCAACAATTGATTTCTTCGCGTACAATAGCTTATTTTGGGAGGTAAATCCTACAACTGTAAATTTGCTAATTTGTTCTTGAAAGGCTTATTTGATTTTGTACCAATTAGTTACAATACAGCTTAGGAAAGGCTTCGTTTTTATTTATTTTCGTAGCAGGAAAGTAGCGGTGTTTTTAACAAAAAAGCGCTTCTTTCATAATAAAACCGCCAAGATTACTGTGGTAACACTTGATGTTTCTAGCATTTCGGATAGCTTTTGCAACCGAAGTCTTTTTAGTAACTCGTATATAAACTTTTATAAATGCATGTGCCCTACATTCAAGTGCTTCAGCCAAAGCGACGTTAATTTGTACCAGCTGAATGAAATTCAGCGATGCATATCTGTCCTCATATCTGGCAAATGAGACATTACGGATATATAAGGAATCCTAAATTTCTCCGAACATTCCGCAGGATGTGATAGGCAATTTATTTGAAATATGAGACTTCACAGTACAGTCGGGGCTGTACGGATAGCCTTCTTGTGGCCAGGTATATTTCCTCGATGTTGTGACTGCGCAAGGACAGGTAGAAAACAGGAAATAGGCGGTTGGATGTAATTGCTATATCGGTTGATTGCCCCAGACGTCGCTCCGGATAATTGTTTGCAGCGCAGTGAACAGCTGTCTTATCTGAGAGGAAGTCATCACACAGACCGGGTTTTTAAAATTATGGCGAAAACGTAATTACCCACAGTTTTTTCGTGATGTACAGGCAGAGCTTTTGTGACAAGAAATGTTATTTACTCCGAAATTGGGTTAATTATGTTTTGGCATTTTCAATTAGTGTGTTTGGCCTCCATGACAATTGAAAACTGCCTTGAAATGTATAAATTTTAGACATAGATGAAAAAATTAATTGGTCTGCTGCCAGGCTTTTCCGTAGATGTCTATCCGTCAAACGTAAATGAAAAACAACAGCCTCATCTGTTGGCGTGGCATATAAGTACCGCACCGCAGCTCAGTAATCATTAACTCTTGCCTTGACAGACTCCAAACCTATTCCTCCAAGTTCTTTTGGTAAGGCAAGACGGCCACCCTACCACCATTTGCATGGGAACAATTACGCCGTATATTGAAATGTTTCCTAGAGGCATTATTTTCATTCTCGGGGGGCTATTTATTTTCACATGAATAATACATTTGAATGTGAGTTCTATACGCTGAAAATTATGCTTGGTACTCAGTTAAATTGTACCAAATTTTGAAGGACTTGTAGCCTTATACTTACGAGAAAATTCAATGTAGACGTCGTGGTTTGCAAACTAGTGGTTTGCAATCTAGACGTCGTGGCTTCTAATCTAGACGTCGAGGTCGTTGCTAAATACCCGATGCACCAATTTAAATATCTAATGTTCGTCAAAAAAGCGCCGGTTTTTTCTGCATTTTGAGGAGACATATGTTGACTTTGTTCTGTCTAAGTGTGCTAACTTAACCGGGCCATATGTTGTGAAACACCCTAGCGGACGTAGTGCTGCTGATTACCTTTGTTCACCGATGTTTGGTAGCACCACTCACATAATTTGCATACCAGTGTTTTGGACATCAAATTTTTTACTCATAGGTATACCATTTCTTATATTCCAAGAAAACCTGCTTTTTCTTACAGAACTGCAATAGAATCATGTTCCGCATCTTTGGACTCCAGGCTGTGGCCGTGGTGGCTGCAATTCTTGGTAACCCTGCCGTTCTATAATAAATTTTTCATCACTAACCAGCACAGAAAATTTGTATGTCCAACATCGCTAGAAGAGTAAATAACTGGAAGCAAAAAGAATTCACAAATAGGAATATGATATTTCGATTTGATACTAAGGGATAAAAATTTCAGGAAGAATGTGAAAAAGAATTGCTTTTCCACCTGGTGCCGTTACATAAAGAAAAAAAATGCACATGTGTATACTTTCTGCGTTGCAAACGGATGCAGGCTCGCCAGTTTTTAAAGTTCCGATCTGTATTTTTAGCTATACCTTTTCAAAAATTCTACAAGGAAGTAGTACCCCCGCTTTACACATACAAAACATAGCGTAGTCTCACAAAATCAGTGAGAATGTAGTAGGGTGACGCAAAATATCGGCGTTAAACACTTGCACGTTTAAATATAGGTAATATAATTTTGTCCCCCACATCTAGAGCTCCCCGGCGTTCAGCGATTGGCTGCGGTCCATTAAATTACCTACCATGTGTTAGCCCTACTACACAGGCAAGAAAACATTGAGAAAGCTGCACTAAGGATCCCGTCAACTTTTCCGAGTCTTAGAATACATTTGGTACTCTAAAATACCTTGGGTTTAGGCAAAACAAGTGCCCAATTGTAGCCCCGATTTTAGAACATTTGTAGAAGAAAGTGGCCGTTTATGTGTAGCCGTTCTGCACTAATTAACTATCGCGACGATCCTTCCAGGAGTGCGCGAAAAGGAGCAGAAGTTGTTTGAATTCGTTTAATGCGCCCGAACAGTCCCGGTAATGAGACGAGTGTGTGTATCGTGCGACGTCCTTGAATATCCAGCTCAAAATAAATAGGAGGAGATGACACGCCATTGGTGCTTTAGGCTGGAGAAGTTGTGGTTGCTTGAGGCGACGAACGCAGTGGCGCTGTCGTGTTCGCGTCTGCTCCGGCCTTCGTGAAATAATCGGTGTTCAACCAGCAGGTGAGTTCCTTCGGAGATTAGCGCGACGTCTTCTTATTTCACTTATAAAAATCGTATAAATGCGCGACTTGCATTGACTAGCCCTTGACGAACTGGTGGGCACGATTGAATCAGCTAATCTGTTTGACTGCGCTTTGGCTTTGCCACAAGCCCTGGATGCGTGCAGATGCAGATTGCCCAAGCACAGGATGTCGTTCAAGGCACCTTACCGTAAATCGAATTTTATTCGCGATCATCATCAATATCGGCAAAGTATTTTCCAAGGTATAGTAAATTTAACACCAGGTTGAAGTATGCGGCTTTGATAAAGCGTTTACTGAACGAGGCATCCATACATTTTTTGGATACAAATTTACAGTAGGCTTCTCTGTTAAGCTGACTACACAGCTTTCATGGCAGCCTAACAATGAGTACAATTGTGGTGAGAAAAATGAAGCGAACTGGTGTGGTGTAACTCAAGAAGCTCGATCGTCTCACAAAAAATTGTACAGTGGGTTTCCCATATGCATTTTTGCAATCCGAGAAATTATTTAAAAACTCTCTTAACACCAGAAAAAGTGTGGGAAATTAATAAGAAGTCATAACAAAACGATTCTGTATTTGCTTGTGTCTCAATCGCAGCCATCGTAGCAACTCCGGGAGCGGCTCTTGGAGGTGGTGTAGGTGGCACTGGTGGAATCATGTTCCGTGCGGAAGACGCCATGGCACGTGCTGAAGAAACTGCTTCGCCGTAAATACACTTCAATTTTCTGCTGAAGCAATGCTGACAACCACGACGGAAGACAAGATGAAGGCTGCAGTGTAATAAATTATGGTTTTCGGCAACTGAACATACATTTATACACCATTTCGGCAAAGTGTAACGCGCAAACTTAGAAGAAGGCATGTAACTAGCCAGGGTATTTGTTGATATCGCGTATTCAAGATTCTGTGTCGCTCAAAATACTCGCTCAAAAAACTCCGAACAGCCACAATGCAATTTCTCAGAATGATCGGAAGAATCAGAAACAAACACAACACACTTGGTGACACGGAGGGCACAGTTGGGCTGGTTCGTGAGGTTACGTGGGGTCCGCCGTCGATGCGCTACGACGACATACGCAGTTGTAGAAATAAAGAAGAGTCTATTCACAGTATGTGCAAGTATTCATAGGAGACCATGAAGCAAGAACACGAGGAAAATGAAATCATGGTTATAATAGAATGCGCTACAGCGCGCGAGAATATAGGGACCGGCCGGCAGTTTTATAGCAGGACCTTTGCTTCAGCGAACAGCGCCGCGCGGGGCCGAACCGCTGTTCGGGTGGCGGTCAGCGCAGCGTAGGTGTGCATGGGTTTCTTTCGTTCTGCACCCGTACAGCTCGGAAAGCATAGATAACCCCAATAAAATGTTTTCACACTGATAGATCATGCAGGAGAGGCGACATTCATAAGGCGTGTCATGTGTCTGATTTACGCCCATACTCCGTAGTTACAAACAGCAGACGACGTTCAATGCGCCAGCCGGAAGTCAAGCTGGAAATACAATTCTGCTTCTTCATGCAAATTTTTCATGCATGCGTGAACTTTGGTGTATTGATGAATATACTGCAGCTAAATGCTACAGCAAAGCCGTTGTTGCTGCCGATCCAAGAAAGCTGTGGCGCTGGCCTTTAGGTTTGATGACGAAACGGCGTCGTGCAAGAGCGAAAGGCGAATTTGGGGCCACCTTCGAAGATATATCGAAAAACAAGACTTCTAATAGACGAGGATACGCAACTTCATTAATTACCGTAAAATTGTGTTTAATATCACAGAAACACATTTCCTACAACTACCAGGAATCGTTTACAGAATAAATACCGCATAAAAGTATAACGGTACTGCTTGTCGTACAAAAGGATTGTTTTATAGCTGTATTCATACTTACAATGGCTGCTGGCTAGCTGATTAATGGTTTCTCAAAACACAATTTTACTGAGTGGCTGAAGGACGGGATACAGGGGAGTGTTGAAAACTTCCCCTCAGTTTCACAAGTGAAGGGTCAATGTTCTGGCAGCGTCTTACCCAAAGCTGCTACCACGTTTGAAAAATTGTGCACTGCACCGTATAACGACAGCGATGGTTTATCGCAAACAATTATCGTGAGGGAATCCTTGCTTGCCTTCTCGACTAAAACTTTAACAAGATAATCTTTGCATTTGAGTAGCACGCAGTCTGGCCCTTTGGTCGCAACGTCTTCGTTAGCCCCTTGCCCACTTTATTTCGCCCGAAAAAACCTTTTTGAGTTCCACCATTGCCATCGCTAAACGGAGGGCTGGTTGATTTTTGTGTTTATTTTGCTCGTCCATGAAACCCACTTAAGTCCTAACTGCTCCCAGCGAGTCAGAAATGCGCACAGAGGAAAAAAGTTGTTTTTTGGGGGCGAAGATCCTCTTGCTTTTTTTCCTCCGTGGAACTTCGTCTGTGCCGGAGGACGGGGGCTCAAGCCCCTCTATTTGAGGCTGCTACATTCTTGCATTTTTGGTTTCTTCACAAGCCGTTACACGTTTTTTTTTTGCAATCGACAAAGGATGCTTAACCATTGAAACACAGCCTGACGTTCACGCTCTGCCACATTTTTTAATTATCGATACCAGACATTATCCCACGTTTTGAAAAAGATGACACCTCACCTCCCTCCTGCACATCATCATCATCATCATCATCAGCGTTACGTTTGATTAAAGCACTCATCAGAACGGGTCACGGCGGCTCGTCCCTTTCTCCACATTTTTGGGTCCGAAACCCGGGACCAAGGGACATCAAGAGGTGATCCACTCCGAGCCGATTTGCCTTATCTTCGACCGCCTTCTTACCTCTGCTGAACAAGAATAAAGCCGCTGTTTCAACGAACCCGTCGCTAAAGCTGGGGCCGCCTTTAGAGAAAGAAGAAGCGATCCCGACCCATTCGTGCTGACTTTTGCGGACACATGTAAGTTCCGCATTCGCACCTAGTAAGCTCCTAAAATGATCACGCCGTGTTTTGCCCCGTGAGTCTAATCCCATCATCAACGAAGTCTGTAACGCTGGACTGGACCATGGAAGCCCTATACAAAAGGCTGCGGATCGTCCGGGAACAACTAACAGATGTTATCGGTAGGGTGAAAGACTTTCCCCTCATCGGGCAACCACCTATACTTAAGCTGACTGATCTTTTAAAGACTTTGACTGACCAAAATGATTGCTTGGCCCAGATCAACCGAGAATTTGAAAACGCTGTTGACATGGACATCCTCGAAGCAGAGATGTTTGACGTGTTTGATTTTGAAGCCACAGTAATTTCGGCGAACGTTAGACTGGAAATTAAAATAACGTAGTCCAGCACTAACATACAAGCTCGTATTCGGTCACATTACGGACAGCATCGGGAAGATGATGATATAAATACTGACATGGGAATTTTAAATGAAAAGAAGACCCCTTTAACAGAAGAGCGCAAAGACCAGGATAGACCAAAAATGAGTTTGCAAGATATACCTTGAACAGAAGACACCTGTCTTCCCTAATGTCTTGAATCCACCAATTGTCATCCTGCGTACAATGACTGCTCAGAAGAAAGAGAAATGATTGTGATAGCAGTGAGACATGCGCGACGGGATATCAACATTCACAACTTGACGGTCAGAGATCGGACATCAAAATAACTAATTCAACGTTCACATGTCCTGTGAAAATAGCCATACCGAAGAAAAAGAAGAGAACGACCGGTTTGTATTCCAACATGGCTTCTTCAAGACGCAAGTGGCACCAGAATATGCGGATTGTCAAGATAAAAAGAAAATACAGAGGGGCGAGCAGTTTAGAGACGACTGAGAGTGCAAAGCGAAGGAGTAAACAAAGAAAATGGGTGCTTTTGAATTGAAAAAAGCGGTCAGAACCAAGCAGCAATCGTACAAAGCGAACGTTTGTGAAGAACAAAAAGACATCTTGGCGAACAAAGCCTTTTACCCCCTGACGTAGGGGTGAAATCATCGGTTCAAGGATTCTCCTGTATGCGAAAGGTTCAGCAGCTGCTCAGCAAGAAAATAGGTGTAAGCATTGGCATCGTAAGAAACGCCGTTATCATCGGTGGAAGCAGAAGAGGCACTGTTTTCAACACTGCTTGCTTCAACGGACCTGAACGATTGATGCCTGTCACCTGAACTCCTTTTCGGCCATGGACGCTAGCCCACCATGAAACTTGTAGGCACCTTCTCGCTTCGGAGGATCTAGAAAAAAAAGACGCCTCGCCACCCTCGCGCCCATCATCAGCATCATGATCACGCTCTATTATACAACTCATCAGAACTGGTCTCTGCGGCTCGTCGTAGCTTTCTTCATATTTTTGGTGCAGAAACCCGGGAAATCCGAAACCGAGTGGAAGTCAGCCTAAGTGTGACAGCGAGGGTTAAGCTAAAAAAAATAATTAGAGAAGTAGTCTGTTTCTTTATGAGGATGTCTATAATGTGCTTCAAGAGGTTTAATGAACAAAATGACTGCCGCCTGGCGAACGAAGGTTCCATCCAGAAGAGGCAATGAAAAAATCTGCTAAGGGACTCCTTTCTACAGTTCAGCGGCTTCTCAGCAAGAAAACAGGTCTACGCTTCGGCACGCTAACAAGAGTAATTTTCATCGGTGGAAGCAAAAGCGACGACGTCCCCGACGCGTGTGGCTTCTACGGACATTAGTGGGATTGCCTGCAAACTGGACCGCTTTTTCGCCATGGACTCTAAAGACGCAGTGAAACTACTAGCCATTTTCGCGCGGGGGAGGATGTTAAAAAAGATGACGCCTCGCCTCCATCATGCCAATCATCATCATCATCATCATCATCATCATCATCATCATCACCAAGGAGATGTGATCGCCTCAAGCAGATATGTTTGCGCCTTTTGCGGTGTGCAACTCGTTAAAACTGCCGCTCATACTGAAGCAATCAAGTTTGCCTATCAAGATTATTGGGGCACCCAGCCGACGGGTGCGTGACGCCGCCGCACCTGGGGCAGTCGCTTGTTGCCTGGCTTAAAGGGACACTGAAGTGATATGTAAACATTGCGGGATTACTTGCGCAAATTGTAGTCCGGAGTCCCCAGACCATGTTTCGACCACCCTGGGCGCGTTTACGCGATTTTATTTAGTAGAAAAATTAATTCGAAAATGCTTTCCTCCTCTCTTTACGCTCGCCCATTTTCTGCGGCGTTTTCGTGTGACGTCGAGAGGAGCCGAGCTCGCAATTGGCTGCGCTACTGCACGGCTCCCCTGCCTTCAGACAGTCAGTCGGCCCAGCGTTTCGTCCGCCGGCCGCCGACGGGTCGTCGCAATTCGTTCGCTCAGTTGAAACGAAGCCAGGACACGTTTGTGAATGGTAGAATCTGCCTTTCTTTACTTGGTTTGTTTGTACACTGTATCTAGCTCCAAGTCAAGGTCGCTTCACACAAGCGCTGCACAAGCGCACATGCGACGCTTCGCTGACTGGTACGCCAGTATGAAAATATAAGGCCTCTTGAAGGCGGGAGAAGAGTCAGCGAAGTCAATATAGGTACTAAGAAAATAAAATCAACTGATATTTTTACCGTACAGCGTAAAACTAGGGCGCGGGAAGCACTTTTTTGCGCTGGGCGAACAAGCACAGCGGTCAGCAGCACGACTACGCATCTGCGAACGCTTTTCCGTCTACGAAATGCAATTGCTAGACGTGAGCTACTGTGGAAACTCGGGCGACGCTTACTGCACGAGCGCAGTACAACCAATAGTCACCTAAGCTGCTTGAAATGCCAAAACTAAATAAAAGTGTAAACCGGTTGTACAATATATACCCGATATTAGCCAGACCTTCGCATACCGCTCCGTGGCTCAGTTGTCTGCGGCGCTAGGTATGTCACCGCAAGTGTTTTGCGAGTCACGAGTTCAAATCCTCGCGGGTACGTGCTTTTTTTTTTGTAAGTTAACTTTTTTGTTTTCCGCCGATGTTTTCTATATTGAGTTCAGCTTTTTTTGGGCCGCAACGTTCATGGCTACACGAACTAGTTCACAAAACGCGCGCAGGCTGGCACTGGCGCGCTAGCGAGTTCTCGTTGGCGTGCTGTTGCCATAAGCACCGACTGATTGCAGGCAGTGGCACATGCCAGAATGAACAGACCCTTGGCCGGGTGCGAACACGCTTTTTACGCTGCAGGCATGAGGGAGGCAAGCTCCAAATATGGGGGAAAAGCGCACGACATTTGGGCGTCTGCGGGTACGCGGAGGGCGTTCATGCACTGCGTAGGTCTCGGCTAGTGAATGCTACGACTACAAGCCGTCCTGGGAGGCTTAGCTTGTGCATTTTACGGCCGACAACATGGCAGAAGCGCGGTACGATGATTACTGAGATATTGAGAATGCCCATCCAACAACGCCATTGGTTATGTTTTACAGAACCGAAACCGAAACCGAAACTTGTTTGATTGCTAACCTTGGGCATCGTCCAATCACGGCGCCCCTCCTCCCAACGTCACAGCCTTAGTTGGTGCGGCCGCCGCAAACCGCGCATGGTAGTTTTTCTTCTTTCGCGCTTTGTAAAATAATTACCGATTTGTCAACCGGATAAACGATGAAAAGTGTGCTAATTTGAGCCAGTCTACACAGTGCAAGCAAGAACGGGAGCTTGACAAATTCACTTCAGTGTCCCTTTAAATGTTTGCCCTGCGTAAATCAACGTTTTCCGCTTTACGCCTCCTTTCACCGCACCTTGTGGGTTCAAGAACTGCTCTGACGTTTTGTTTTGTGTAGTGACGTGGCTCTGTTGCGGGGCGTCGTGCACGGCTAACAGGTTTGTGATGGCGTTGGCCCTGAACCACTCATTGCCCTCATTCAACGTGATGTAGTGCTACTCACTTGGGCTCAGTGTTGACTTGAGCAGTTCAGCGAGCAGCATCCCCACAAGTCCTCAAACGAGCTCACCTGCCTCACTTGTAAATAAAAATAAAAAGTAGCTCTGAAGTCAAGTGCTAAACTACGGCCAGGCATGATCTCTTCACGTAGAGGCCTGTAGATAATTCTTTCGGTGCTCACTCGGGGTGGGCCGAAATTATTTCAGCGTAGCTTCTTTTATACACATCAGGGTAAACTGCTCCTCCTTGTTGATTCTGACGCAGAAATAACAAACCATTATTTCCACCGGTGGGTACACCAGGTGGGTTTCAATATTCTGCGACACACCGTGGTTTTGGAATAGTCACTCCAGTGTGTCAAACCATACTGGCACATCCAAGTGTCGCGGAAAATTCGCATTGCTCCGAGAAAGATTTTTGAAAGCTCCGGAGAGCCTATTCTTTCAGCGTGCTCGCGTCACCAGCCACGGCCTCCATCGGTTTTTCGGCGTTGATCCTCCGAAGCTTTACCAGTAACAAAAGCAAACGAGCCTTTTCGCGCTCGCACTTCAGCTCCCTTGCAGCGTCGATGTTTTAGGGCGCAACCATTTGGCGGTGTATCTGGGCTGAGCCGTAATGTCGGCGTAAACGAGTGAGCGATGGCAAGGGAAAGAAAAAGCCAACGATGAAAGATGCAAAAGAGCAGAGCGTCGCGAAATTGGTAGGGGAGGCCTGTTCGCCGTGGCTGCGCGAGCCAGCGCTCTCCGAAAGTGTGTGGTAAGGGCTGCAGTATGCTGTCCCCGCACGAGACGTTCGACGGTGCGACCGTTAGCGAAATCGGGAGGGGGCGAGCGCTTGACAGGGATGTCCGTTCGCTTAGGACGCAGTTCGCGGACCTTTCTGGAGAGGCTCACGGGAAAGGCTCACGGGAGCCTCACGGGAGAGCGTACGGGAGTCTCACATCATTCTCACGCAGACAAGATTCTTAAAGAATGTCGTCTTGTCTTTTTAAAAAAAAGCTTCCTACCTCTACCAGCCAACGGCTGGTCGAGGTAGGAACTCCCAACGTGGTGGAGGTGGCGGCGGAAGGTGGAGGGGAGGGTTCGACTCACGGAGCACACTGTCGATAGCGCGGAGAATTCACCCAGCGTTCCCCGCGCGAACGTGCCTGCTCACCGGTGGGCGCGTCGGCGGTAGGGCTTTGTCGTCTGCTTAAGCGACGGTTGTTTTCGGCCTGTTTTGGCGCAGCTTCGCGTCCACTGCGTGCTTACTTCACATGGCTTGATTAACTTGTTCGACAGAACTTCCTGGGTCACCTGGACCCCACGAAAGGAAGTAGTCGTACGGCAAAGTTACGTTGAGAATTAATTTGAAGGATGGGAAAAGAAAATATAGAGACCACATACAGACATCTGGCCCCTAGAGAAACGCTACATTTTGCGCACTGCTTGCCCCGAATGGGACTCCGACTTCGAAATTGATGAATTCTGCAGTAATGGCGTGTGCCGCCGATGAATGAATGAGTAGACAAATGAAGTGCACATCGGAACAAAAGCCCCTTTATTCCAATTTGAGCATGCTTATGTAGCTAAACAACACTGGCGCCACTAGCGGCAGTGATCGAAGAACCAAAACTGAATAGCAAATATACAACACATTTCCTTCCCCAAAAACAGCTGCATGGATTACTAATCTAGTAGGTGAGTACGTTAGTACATATTCAAAAATACTATGCAAAAACGCAAACTTTGCAATGAACATAGCTATGTACTAATACAAGATCACATCATTTACAAAAAAATGCAGCACTGTGGATACACGTAAGTTTCATTCGCTGCAGCACATCTTCGCCCTGGTGGTCGTCACGACCTTGGTGGTTGCACCATGCGTTGTGTGACTGCTCCGGAAGACTTGGGCGACTGCGCAGCCGAAAGTGACCTGGACGCCTGCGCAGCCGAAGAAGGCATGGACGCCGGCGCAGCCAAAAGAGCAGCCTCTGAAGTCCTTGTGGTTAACACTGGGGTAGGGCCCTTACATGTAGGCGGAGACCCTCTCTCAGCTGTACTATTTCTTTCTACTGTACTATTTCCAGCTGTACTGTTTCTTCCCCACGTATAGAGGGTGGCAGAAGCTGGCGGAACCTTCGAGAACTTCGACGCATTCCACGTTTTACCGTCATCCAGGAGGAAAGGGGCTGGTCTCTTTCTGATGATCACTTCTCTTGGGCGGCTGAATTACAGGTCACCTTTAAATTTAACTGTGGGTTTCTTCACTCGGACGAAGTCACCAACGTCAACTGTGGTTTCTCTTGCTGCCCTCCGAGCATCCGTGTTCCATTTGCTGTCCTGTTGATCTGGCTTCACCCGTTCACTCAAACGCCAGAGTTCCAATTGAGGACCGTCAAAGAAAGGGCCCGATGGATGCCTGACGACATCCAACCGAGTTCTTGGCAGCCGTCCGTGTAGCAGAAGAGCTGGAGCTCTTCCCGTTGTATCATGCGGTGTGCATCGGTAGACATCCAGGTACTCTGTTACCGCGTGGCGCAAGGGTCGCTGCACAACAACCGACACTTGAATGAAGCTTTTTAATACTCTGTTAAATCGCTCCATTTGGCCATTTGCTTGTGGGTAGTACACGGACGAATGTTTCAAGCGATTACCGCGACATTGCAGAAACGCCTCGAATTCCCGGGATGCAAACTCTGGACCGTTATCGCAAATAAACTCAACTCGGTTGCCTTCACGCGCGAACACAGACACTAAGAAACGCGTTAGTGCGCTGGTTTCAATTTTGACGCATGACCTGTTTAGTGAGCATTTTGAAAGACAGGCGCTTTCAGCTCCTCGAATTAGATCACTGGATTATTCGAAGAAGTCAATTCCAGTGTGTGATTGCTTTTTTGCAGATGTCACGTACAACAACTACACAGCACTTCGTCTTTTCTTTGTCACTGCCAAGGCACCTCGATTTTCGGTATTGATGCAATCAAAACGCTTGGTCGGCAGGTTGATGGGTCTTCACTACAGTGCCTTGAAACAACAGAGTTGCGTACTAGCGCTGGAACGGAGCACTCCTTCGTCAAGAAAGAAGGGGAGCAGCCCATTTACCTTCCAGCACAATTACTTGATGAATTCGGGGCTATTTTCAATCCAGGACCTGGCATCGCGAAAGGTTTGGTGCACCGCGTCAAAACGCGATCGACAGTACAACCAGTGGCTTCCAAACTGAGGCGCGTTCCGCTCTCACTGCGGCCACGAGCGTCAGAAGAACTCCGCCGTTTAGAAAAAAATGGACGTGATGCAGCGAGTGGAGGCATCGGAATGGCTCTCCCCTATTGGCATGGTTGAAAATAAGCATGGACGTATCCGCCTCTGCGTAGGTCTTCGACAAGTAAACAAAGCCGTCGTAGCAGATAGCTTTCCCCTCCCTCATACAGAAGAGCTATTGCACAGTCCAGTTGGAGCAACACACTTTTCCAATCTGGACATCGCATCCGGTTACCATCAGGTCATGCTTTGCCCCGAGAGCCGCGATTTAACGGCATTTATAACAACCGACGGCCTGTTTCGTTTTAAACGCGTGTGTTTTGGGCTCGCTTCAGCACCATCTGCTTTTCAAAGTATGATATCGAAGATTCTACAGGGTTGCAGCGGAGTCCTCTTCTATATCGATGACATCATTGTGTTCGGGAAGGGCAGAGAACCGCACCTGACGAATCTTACCGCAGTGCTGAGGCGCATTAAAGAGTCAGAACTCACATTTAACACAAAATGCGTCGTCGATACGCCGCAGCTTGCGTCTTTGGGCCACTGGATAACTGCAAACGGTATTGAGCCCTTGAGGGAAAAGGTTGCTTTTATTAAAGACACACAAGCGCCCACTGACCCAGCCAGTCTTCGATCATTTCTGGGATTGGTCGAATATTATGCTAGGTTTATTACCAACTCCGCTGACACTGTCGAACCAACGCGAGTTCTTCTAAGAAAGGGGCAGCGATTCGTTTGGTCTGACGAGATAGACGCTAGTTTCAGAAGGGTCAAAGACGTGCTGGCATCTAGCACAATACTGAGAATGTTCGATGCATCTTTTCCCGTTTTAGTGTCCACTGAAGCATCAGAGTGCGCCTGGGAGCGGTCCTGCAGCAGTTGGACGGACATAAACTGCGCACTGGCGCTTTCGGGTCTCGAGTTTTTTCACAAGCGGAGAGGAAATATTCGGTAAGAGTAAGGTTTGTGCTTGCCTGTGTTTGGGCATGTGAGCGATGCCACGTGTACCTGTTGGGACGCCACTTCACTGTTACTCACTAATCATTAGGCCTTGGTGGCATTGCTTTCAATTAAGGAACAGGAAGGCGCACCTTCCGGATAGCGCGATGGGCAGAACGCTTGCTACGGTACAACTATACCATCGAGTACCCCAAGGGGTCGCAAAATCAAATGACGGACGCACTCTCACGCTTGCCCGCGTCGTCTTTCCAGGAAGAAGAGAAGCTGTTAGATGAGGTGGTATCAGTTCTTAACATTCATTTTTGCATTACAGGAGAACAGTTGAAGGAGGCTCAATTGCAGGATAGCGCATTGCAACAAAACAATATTTATGTGCAATCGTCGTGGCCGGCGCACAAATCCTTGTCGGCGATATTCAGCCGTTTTTTAAAGTACGTGACGAACTTTCGGTGGTAGCCAATCTGACCTTGCGTGGCGAACGGCTTGTGGTTCCCACCTTACTCATGCAGCATGTAATTGCTGCAGCTCGTGAGGCGCACCCCGGAGTGGTGCGAACGAAAGTGCGGCTGCGAGAAAAATATTGGTGGCCCGCCATAGACCGCCAAGTCGAGCTAGCTATCCAGAGGTGTAGCATATGCCAGTAAGCAGACAAAAACACAAAAGTAAGAGCTGCACCATTACAACCGGTCCCCTTTCCAGGTAGGCCATAGCAGAAGCTGGGCATGGACATTGTCGGTTCATTTGAGCGGGCGCCTTATGATTGCAGATATGCAATCAAGCTGGTTGACTATCCTTTTAAATGGCGGCAGTGATCGCGGAACCGATAACGAATAGACAAATAAACAACAAATACCAACTCGGATATGTTTTAAGAGGTACTACAAAAGGCGGAAGGAGCAACTGGTCCGAATAAATAGCGGTTATAAAAGCTTCCTTAGATTTCTCGCAATAAAACACTCACTAAACTGACTAGTGTAAATCGGTATTATTGGGAATTACTAAGCTCACATGCCGAAATGTCCCCATGTCTACGATGGTATCGCGCGGTAGTGTAGCCCCGTGCAGCACATGAGGATGGCTAGGTTCCGCTGTATCACACTTCTAAAGACGCTCTTCTCCGTTCCTGTTCTGCCGACTCACGGCCGGGCTACGGCGGCGGCGTCCACAACTCTAGCCAGGCCCTGGCCGACGATGACGATTAGTGGCTCTCCCCTTGAATGAGGGCCTCGGTTGTGAGCAACCAACTTGCCTGCTTTATTACGCTACTTGCCTACTCCACGCTAACCTAATAGATTTGCTTCCTCCCTCTCATCTCCTCTCTTTCCTGTTTTAAATTCATCGCCCCCCACCACTTTTTTCTCCCCTCCCTGTTGTAAATTCTCATCCGTATGATTACTCCGCCTGGATACTCATTCCTTCCCTACTTTTACTACACCACCACTCGAGTCGCCTCTTCGTAACCTCTATGGCCTTGAAGTTGAGGGTCCCCCTCGCCCAAATCCGAAAGCCTCCACCAGCGTTGTTTCTCCCTCACCCCATTGTGGTCGTATCTCTGTGCAGCGCCTGACAATATGGTTTATCGTTTCTCGTTCACTGCCACAGCATGCACATGTTACATCCTGCTGTTTGTAGTTACCCGTGTATGCCCCGGTTCTCAGTCACCCTGCCCATCCATCGAAGAGCAAAGCACTGCCTCTCGTATTGCCATAGAATCCCGCCTTCCTAATTTCCCGTTTCTCTGCTCCATAAGTCTCAAAGGTTTTTCGCTTCCATTCTCTGTGCCGACTTCGTTGTCTCCGCTGCCTTTACCTGCATTTAACTGAGCCCAACTTTCCCCTACCGACTTTCCGTACAGCTTGGTCAGCTGTCTGGTAGTCTGGACTCCCCGCGTGTCCACGCTCCTCATATACAGTTACCTAAACACCCTCGGGGCCCATTTGTCGTCCTCCATGTCACGGAGTCGCTCCTCAAGCTTCATCTTGCGCTGCGCCTCCGTCGCCTCGAAAGACGACCAACCCGTAATCCCTTGTACCGCTTCATTTGTAGTTTTGCTGCGGGCCCTAGGGCCAATCTGCCTACCGCCCTCTGATTTACCTCCCGGTCCGCTTGGGTCTCCGGCATCATGCACAGAACCAAATTTGCGAAAGTTAATCCTGGTACCACGACCTCTTTCCACACTCCCCTTCCACCTCGTAATTTAGGTATCCCCAGAAAGCTCTATGCTTCATTATAGCCGCGTTCCGTCTTCCTTTCACGTTAAGGTGGGCCTCATGCGCCTGCGTGTAATCTTATCTGTCGTTCAGCCATACTCTTAAATATTTATACCCTTTCACCAATGATATTTCTACTTGCTGCACTGATACTTGTTTGTGATCCGCGCCGTCGTTAAAGACCATGATCCCTGATTTTTTGTGGCTAATGGATAGCCCTAGGTGCGTCACTTCTTCACCGCATATATCCATCAAACCCTGCATACTTATCCGGTTGTCTGCCATCAACAATATGTCGTCTGCATACATTAATCCCGGAAGCCGTTGTTCCACCACCGGCCCGTTTTTCATGTATAAGTCGAAACCCAGCGTTCTGACTTCTAGCTTCCCTTCTAACCACGCCATGTTGATTACGAACAGCAGCGGAGAGAGAGGACGTCGTTGTTTCAAACCCTTGTAGGTATATACCGGCCCATTGTATGTTATCCCCTCCCACACTATTTGTACTTGCTTCTCCCGGCATAGCTCCCTGTGTAAGCTTATGAATTCTGCCCCAACTCCTTTGTCCTCCAGGATACTCCATAGCTGCTCTCTGTCTACATTATCATACGCCGCTTTAATATCCACAAAGGCTAACCACATAGGTCGGTTTTGCATCTTCGCCACCTCTATGCATTGGCTTACCCCAAATAAGTTGTGTAGTCTTCTGTCTTTTCTAAACCAATTTTGAAGTTCCCCGAATATCCTATTTATATCAACCCACTGCTCTAGTTCAAACGTCACTGCCTGCATTGCTAACCTGCACAGCACTGACGTGACTGTTACTGGCCAATACGAGTTTGGGTCTGTCCTGACTCCTTTGCCCTTGTACACTAAGATCATCCTGCTCATTTGCCACCCGGCCGGTATTGCCTTCTCTTCTACCCTTGCTCTGATGGTTTGTAGTAGCTTTCCCTTGCTCTTTGGTCCTAACTGGTTAATCAACTCCATCGGTATCTCATCCGTGCCAGCCGCGGTATTTTTGGGGACCTTTTCCTCTGCTCTTTTCTATTTCAGCTTGTCCCCATCTATCTCTAGGCATTAATGACGCCCCTGCGTTCGGGATGCCGCGCCCGTGAATTGCAAGGAACTGCTGGCCGAATCACTCCTTTCACTCTTTGGAGAGCGACGCGCGTGAATTCAAGTGACGTCGAATGGGCAATTGTTGTAGGTGTCGTTTAAAGCTTTGCTTTTTACCCACCTTCACAGCGTTGATTGGAGCCAATTTTTTTCGCAGGCCACTAACGACACAGCTGCAATGTAGGCGGCTTGCAGCCTCCCAGCTTCGTCTTCGCTCATCTTCATTGCAGTTCACTCTCTCTTGTCCCATATATGATTCTCTTTTCCAGCATCACGCAACTCCCTTTTTAGCAGAATAGCTTTGCCCTTCACAAGGGAGTCGCAGCCCTTTTGCGGAGAGGGGTCGAGGTATTCTCACAGGAGTTGCAGGAACCGCGTGCGGCAATTCCCTCACCACGGGTGGAATAATTCCTCCACTCAGGGAGTTATACAATTCCTTACCAGAATGTTGCTATACCTCTGCCAAGAAGGTTAACCTACACCCCTCATAATTACCCTATCCCACCAAACAGCATTTTGCAATACTTCACCAGGAAGGGTTAGCGTACTCTTTTCAGAATCATTGTATTCTTTCAACCAGAGTCCCATAATGCCTCCTCAAGGAGGGCTAGCTTACTCTTTGTCAGAACTAATGTATTTCTTTGAAGCAGGATCAATGCACTACCTGCGAGTTGCCGAACTCCACTATTCAGAGGCAGCACGATGTTACCTTTAACAAGACTACACTTTAGCATCCACAACAGCATTAGTGTCAGCCCTCTTTACTTCCTGTTTACAAACTGAAATACAGTAAAATTACTTCACAAGTAAACATAGCAAAGTGTCTTTACAAAAAACGCTATCATTTGTGCTTAGCCAAAAAAAAAAAATAAGACAAATCGTTTTCATACTGCATTTATGCTTTATTTTGACATCCTCACACACGTCACTCCACCTGTATTGCAGTTGCTGCTTTTATGACCGAAACCATCTGCTCTGTCGGTGCTAGGCCGAGCATCATCTCAAAAAGCAGACAGGTCCGCTTTGTCTTTGGGGCATAATGGATGTTGAAGGTCCAGTAAACCGCCAAAAGCAAAGCAAACCCGTCCACTATGTCCATAGCCGTCAGCTGGAGCTCTTCGAAGAGCACGGTCACGGCTCCAGATTTCTCCGCAGTTTGGCCCGAGAACAGGATCCTGGGGTGAAGGAAAGTCTCTCCTGGCTCCTGCATAAAAAGCTCACAAATGCAACTACCAGAAGAAACACAAGTAACAATATTTTGCTCTTCCTTCCTCAGTGGACACATTCACTGCATGACCCGCGTTACCCAACCACTGTACAAAGCGATTCTCAGGAGAAGGAATCGCTAATTAGTAGTCTATACACTTAAAGCTAACAATGTAGTGACTATGCTAACGATTCATCAATGTGACATTCACAATTGTCCACTGATGAGGCAAAATGCTCCCTTCTTTAGCAAATTCGAATTGCTGTGATGGTGATTGCTGAGCCTGATTCACAAGTACTACACTGGATTCCACTTACTGAACATACAGAAGAAAAATATAAATACCGGCTTTGAGAGCAAGGCCTCTGGCTTTTCTTTCACCAGCACTGCCACTGAAAAGCCATCTAAAAAGAACGAGAGTACGGATTAATTTAAAGCATCGGGGTTCTGATCCCCTTTTCAAAGTTTAAACCAACAAGGTCCTCCTCCTCTTTTTTTCCAACCACTTTCTGAAAAAGCAGCCAGACCAACAAGAGAACCTGCAACCTCAGGCCAACCTGCAAGTACTTGGTGTTATCAAAAAGGGTGTCTTGAAGACAAGCAATATTCCAGCAAAACTGTCAGCCTCTCATAATTGGAATTAATCATGGGATCAGTGAACAGTAACAAGGCCGAATCATGGAGAGTAAGAAGAGGCAAGCAGAAAATAAATGCCGCACAGCCGCATTCCTAATCCCCATCAATCTTGAAGCTGCACATCGAATCTTACTCGTGACCAAATAAGTTTGTTAAAAATACTGCATTGTTTGGCAGTTTGAAAAAGCTACAGCAATAATGCACTGCACTGGAAGCGACACATTTTTAATCAAGCAGGAAGTTGGTTACGCAGTTATGTTATGTCTCTAGTGAGATTTATAATAAAACAAAACTACGGTCAGTTGATGCTAGAAAGCAAAAGTGGACGCAAATGACACCATGAAGGATCAAAGACATTCTTATTTGCCAGACGACTATGGCAAAGTGACCAAAGATGAAGTTTTTAATGCTTACAGCTGTCTGCCGCATCAGGCATCTTTGCTCTCTTTCTGCTGCGGAACGCCAGGCGATCACAATATGTTGTTGAACAGCACTATTGTAGAATAGCCCTGGAAACAGCCACGGGAAACACCTTTACGTCGTAGCGCCTGTAATAAGTAAAAAAAAGTTCACTATAATGCTAAATGCACGCTGCTTACTAAATACAGCACCTAGCACCAGTTTTGCCACATGTCCGCGTGAAAATATTCAGCCTAAAGTTCTAGCTTGTCAACACTCGCTATGAAACATAAAACGTACTGCAGTATTCCTTTTTCAGTACTACGTTTTACGGTAGCAGTTACTTGGCTCTTTCTTGAGAAAACAGTACAGAATTTCACCGAAAATGGGCTTCACTCTTATTGCAGTCGCGCAAGGTAATGAGAAAAAGTCCAATAGACAAAGCAACACGCCAGCGGTTCCGTGAAATTTTGTTGTAGCAACTGTAGCCACGTAAACAATTAATCGCGATGAAATGTCGTGCCGTCAACGTTTTATTAGCGTAAGTATTGTTTTCTAACAACACGGGACCAGAGGCTACAAGGCAACGCTCTACCCAAGGGGTTCGGAACACACAAACGTTCACGTTCTTTTTTTTGCAAGATATCTATGCAAACTTGGAGGTCGAATTGAAACCTTGAAACTGATTGGGTATGAAAGTGGTTACGGTGTTGCTGTCGCCGTCGCTCACTTCTGCCTTTTCAGACGCGCCAGATGGGAACGGAACCGACGGATCAGCCCACCGGCAGTGTCGCTCGACAATATATTGTCGAGCGACACCTTGTCGCTCGACAACATATTTACATTGCTCAAGAAGATAATAAAACGAAAGCCTAAATTATAGCTAGAGGTTAAAGCGCTGGACACAAGTACGATTAGTACGCGCGATTGGCATGCGACTGATCGTTACAAATTTATCGTTTGGGCCTATTTCGGGTCGTTCGCTGGTCCGAGGAGGCTCACGACGTGCGACTGGCAAGCCAGATGCAGTCGTGCCATCATTGCGATCGTCGTGAGGCCACAGACAACGAGGGTCCGCTGAGCCCCAACCGCCCGCTAGAGGCTTGCTTTGCTCGGGTCGGCTCGGGTGTTGGGAACTTTAGGCTTACCATTCTGGCGGACGTTTCATTGCCGCTATCTGTGCAACTGCGGATGACAATCCGTAACACAACTTTTCACCAAACTATCATCCTTTTTCTCCCATGTGAAACTTTATTTCGGCTACAACGGCCGTTTGAGCCATCGGTGACCAAGACATCTGCGTAGCCTGTTGAGATGCTTCCGCGCAGGTATCGCCATCTCTCGGCCGCTCGGCGCACAGCGCGCCGCGGCATCCACGGCCGGTCAGCGTAGGCTTGCATAGCGGAAGATATATGATCGCCGCTTTTAAAATAAGCCCTGACAACAATCCCTAGCACAATTTTTCACCACATTAACACCTACGTTTTCGCATGTGGAACTTCTTTTTAGCGATCAGATTGATTCGGGAGAGCAGCGACAAGCGGTTGCTACCGTGGTGTGCGCCGGTTCGAGCCGCTGAGTGTGTCGAGCTGGCAGGCGCGGCCGGCGTGTGCGCGGACTGTTCCCGAAGCCAGAAAACGCTTCAAGACTGCTTGCTTTTTCCATTTCTTGCGAAAAAACGCGCAGAATCTACCAATTCAGCGATTGTCGTAGTTGACCATGGAGCAAAAACAGTGGGTAGAGCGACGCCGACGACGCATCGCATGCGCGCATCGGGCCATGTGTCTCAAATTCACGCGTACGGCTACTCGTGGCGACAGTCGTAACAATCAGTCGCATGCGAATCGCGTGTACCAATCGTACATGTGTCCAGTGCTTAAAGAAGCCAGCTTCATAAATCCGCAACTCTTATACTGCACACGAGTCTTGCTTCAACGCATGCTGAACGTCGTGAACCTCCGATGGGAGCACGGCCGCTTCTTCGAAAAACACAAAGCCGGAAAAAGGATAGCTAGAACTGGTGTCAAACAAATGAACGCACATGTATGTGACCACCTAATTCTTCGCAAGAACCAACGACGCTAAACAGCACTCACGAGCGTCAGTTGTTATAAACGACATAAGGGACATAAAGCTAAAGGGTTATAATATAAAATAAAAGCCCAACCCGTACCACATACGTATCACGGGTGACGCCAATTAAAAATAAACAAACTGGACCGAGGTCAAGTAGAGTTTTGAAGAGAAGGAAATACCCACCGAAGTGGAAAATAAAAGGGAAAAATGCTACACAGCTACACCACAGCCCGGAGAGGGGGCCCGGGGAGACTCCCCTGATCTCCCCTGGGACAGTAGCAGGAAAGGTTGGGATGAGAGATGCGGATGGTGGTAATAAGGAATGGGTTATGGGAAAGTGGGAGGGAATGGGGCAGCGAGGTTTTTGTTCTAATCCTTAGATGTCTGACTCCTAAAATAGGCCTGCTGAAGTTTTGGAGGGAACGATCGCGAGCTCTCCCGTACCGCGCAAGAAAAACTGAAATGGTGACTTACGTTTTCAGCGGCGGCCGCAGCAGCCAAACGATGTTATTCCACCAGTAAGATATACTTCAAACACAGCCACCGACACCAAAACGCACCTCACAGACACGTACAGGAGTACTACGCCGGTTTCAATACCACAAAAGAGACGGAGACGTCGGAGAGACGCGTCCGTAAGCCAGCCCCGCCGCGGTGAAAAGACCGCGCAAAGGTACAACGCTCAAGTAGTCCGACGGACACCGTTGCATTAGAACACACAAATACAAATGACCCATTCCTAGAGGACGTGTAACACTACCTCGCACGCTCTTTTGAATACGCTGCACTTTATTTTAAGTACGCTTTGTTTCATGGCCCCGTGCTGTGGCTGTTTAGGTAACTTCTTTTTCATACGATTTCAAAGAGTGTGCGTCCGCCATAGAGGTGTCTGCCTTTTTGCACACCTGAAAGCGTGTAGCTGAAGTTGATAGAGTCGATATACTGTTCCATTCTCTCTCGCGGAGGATATACGAACTCCATCGATGCGAGACAGAGTCCGTACACTGTTCTATTCTATCGTGCGAAAGGGGTACAACCGCCGCTTAGCTCCATGAAGAGGGGGGAAAGTTCGCCAGCAGTATTGTTCTGGTTTCCTAGTAGAGTGAACACGCCATCTAACGCCACCCGTGGTGAGGACGGTGTCAAACGACCCCAGCAGGAGTAGGAACGCTGTTTGATTCTTAAACTACTCCCCACATTTCTTAGAGTCATGCTTCATTATAGCCGCGTTCCGTCTTCCTTTCGCGTTAAGGTGGGCCTCATGCGCCTGCGTGTATTCTTATCTATCGTTCAGCCATACTGTTAAATTTTTATACCCTTTCACCAATGATATTTCTACTTGCTCCACTGATACTGTTTTGTGATCCGCGCCGTCGTTAAAGACCATAAGCCTGATTTTTCGCGGCTAAAGAATAGGCCTAGGGGCGTCGCTTCTTCACCGCATATATCCATCAAATCCTGCGTACTTATCGGGTTGTCCGCCATCAACAATATGTCGTCTGCATACATTGGTCCTGGAACCTGTTGTTCCACCACCGGCTTGTTTTTCATGTATAAGTCGAAACCCAGCGTTCTGACTTCTAGCTTCCTTTCTAACCACGCCATGTTGATCACGAACAGCAGCGGAGAGAGAGGACGTCCTTGTTTCAAACCCTTGTAGGTATATACCGGCCTATTGTATGTTATAACCTCCCAAACTATTTGTACTTGCTTCTCCCGGCATAGCTCCCTGTGTAAGCTTATGAATTCTGCCCCACCTCCCTCCTCCTCCAGGATACTCCATAGCTGCACTTTGTCTACATTATCATACGCCGCTTTAAGGTCCACAAAGGCTAACCACATAGGTTGGTTATGCATCTTCGCCACCTCTATGTATTGGCTTACCCCAAATAGGTTGTCGCGTAGACTTCTGTCCTTTCGAAACCCATTTTAAAGTTCCCCTAATATTCTATTTTCATCAAACCACTGCTCTAGTTCGAACTTCACTGCCTGCATTGCTAACCTGCACAGCACTGACGTTACGGTTACTGGCTATACGAGATTGGGTCTGTCCTGACTCCTTTGCCCTTGTACAGTAAGATCATCCTACTCATTTCCCATGCGGCCGGTATTGCGTTCTCTTCTACCCCTGTTCTGATGGTTTGCAGTAGCTTTCCCTTGCTCTTTGGTGCTAACTGGTAATCAACTCTATCGGTATCTCGTCCGTGCCTGCCGCGGTATTTTTGGGGACCTTATGCTTTGCTCTCTTCTATTTCAGCTTGTCCACATCTATCTCTAGGCAAGAATGACGCTCCTGCGTTCGGGATGCCGCACCCTTGAACATCAAGGAACTGCTGGCAGAATCACTCGTTTCACTTTTTGTAGAGCGACGCGCGTGAATTCAACTGACGTCGAATGGGCAATTGTTGTAGGCGTCGTTTAAAGCTTTGCTTTTTAACCACCTTCACAGCGTGGGTTGGAGCCAATTTTTTTCGCAGGCCACAAACGACTCAGCTGCAATGTAGGCGGCTTGCAGCCTCCCAGCTTCGTCTTCGCCAATCTTCATTGCAGTCCACTCTCTCTCCCCATATTGCCATGCGTCACACAAACGTCACTAGTTAACTCGTAGAAGAACGGGGACGTCCACGATCCTGTCGGCTGCGCCAGCAACGCACGGTTAGCTGGGGACGTTTGGTTGTGTGCACCCTGTATGAGCATGAGAATATTATGATGCAGTCGGAAAGATAAAGGATAAAGAAGAATGGATTCATAAGTATGTACAAATAATTACAGAAGACGGTAGGATAGAATAAGATGAATTCGGCTCCGATAAAATACGCTGTAGCTGGCGACTGTATCGCGAAGCGGTACCTGCGGCAAGGCCCGTAAGCCTCTAATGCCACTCGATTGGCGGAAAGACTGCGAGGGTTGGTTTTTGAACCCCAGAAAACGTCATGGTAGAGAGTCAGCTAGCGGTGTGGTGCCTCGTTAGGTCGCCAAACACGGCCTAGCGTGCTGGGAGGATAGGACAGAGGGCACCTCTCGGCACTGCGTACCCGCCCACTGATGGCGACTCTCCGCACCATGCGAGCAGAGTCTTGATAATAAGGCAAAGAAAGAAAGGTAAACCTCTTTCATGCCTTCGGGAAGATGTTTTCTGCTACCTCAACGCAGATGACGTTGGGAGCGAAGCTGCAGTGTCCTCAGTGATGCCGTTGTGCGCCACTACGCCCTTCAGGTGAGGAAACTTTCTCTAACGATGACGATGAACGATCGAAGGGGGAGGGAAAAAAATCGCGGGACATCTCCACTAACGTGAAACTTCAAAAGGGGTGAAGCATGGAGTGCGTACGTATGTTCAAAGATTGTAAGTCTCTCTTTCTTGCCACACGGCTTATCGGGCGCCGGAGAAGCGCCGATGGGAGAAGCAATCGCGTGCTTGATTAGCCGGTGGCGCCTTCTCTTGCGTAGAACGGAATTTACGCAATTTGCATGCCCCCTCAGCCCTAGTGAGGGGTACTGGCATTGGTGAATGCGAGCGCAGTGCAATGCCCGCGCCTTACCCTGGGTGCTCGTCGTCGGTGATGAACGAAGCCCCAGCACCAGGTAGGCATACATAGTTTTCCTTTCACCGAACACCGCACACGATCAGGCCTAGCATAGAAAGCAGGTGTCTACAAACCTGTCTACAAACAACTTTTGCTTGGGCTAAGAATTCCTGAAGCGGACAGGAGCGTTCACAAATCCCTAAATCATGTCAGTTTTTTTAACCAGTTTCACCCACTATGCACTTTCTTTTCCGTAAACATTTCATTATAGCGTTAGGCGTTGAAAAATCATTTCACTGTTTTTGTACCATGTTTGTATGAGATGACCACGACAGGAGACGGCGACAGCCACATCGATGTGGGCCTCCTGCAACACCGGCATCCTTTCTTTAGCAGGTCTGGCTCAGAGTTCACGTCTGCGAGGTGCGGCTGGCGCGTGACCAAAATGTCAACATCCCTAACGGAGATTGAGGAGGTCCATAGCTTGCTGAAGACGGTTCACCTCGGCAAGCACTCCTAGGGTTGAGCATTTTAGATTGATAACGCAGAAATTTTAAAGAGGGAAATACGAATTTTTTTTTGTTCTTCTTCAAGTTTCATTCAGGACAAAGTTACATTGCCTTTGTGCAACGGCAAAAGGTAAACCAGTTGCCTGACGCAAGCCCTGAAACCCTTAGCAGCAGATGATTTCGGCAAAACAATGCAAGCACAAGACAAAGAAGTAGAACGAAAGTGCAAAGAGAAAAAGCATAGGCATTGATACACGCTCCCGATGATGGTCACGTTTAAGATTTAGTACGCAGATGCTTACAATCCTGCATCAAAATGGATTCAATACTGCTAAAATACAGAAAAGTTGAATAACAAACATTTCATTAACGCGTTTCATTTAAAGAAACAATGAATGTCTGCAAAATAAATTCTGCGTAGAGGTACAATACGTTTTGATCAAACCAATTGAAAATTGTAGAAAAGAATATACTTCTTTATATTTGACTGACTTCTTCTAGACATAAACATTTCGAATAGTGCGGGGTGTTCGTGCAGTAGATTAGGTAAGTTTGATGATACTTTTTGGTCACCATAACTCGCTCCTAATCTCCGCTCGGTTAATATTTTTGTAACTCATCGGGGCTCTTTTTTGCTCGCTACAAAAAAAGGTATTAAGCTCTCCGCATTGTATTGCCGCAATATTTCAAAAAACGTACGTCTGGGTTTCTGTTAAGGTAAGAATTCTATGTTAGAACGGTGGTTTTTAGGAATTTAATTTAAGAATTTTAAGAATTTAAGAATTCCGAATTCTGTATTTAAAAATGTTGTATAGCGTAAGGTACGCGTTGAGTTTAATGATCCCTATAGAACGTAATTGTCGATTTGAAGTGTCTGTAAGGAGTCTAGTTATGTTTTGTAGCAGCTGATCAGACTTTTTAACACTGATTATGGCGGGAGTTCACGAGAGTTTGGTGTATTACACGTTTTAAATTGGTGGGAAATATTATCTCGGCCTGTTTAGTATACCTATGGCGCGTGAAATATCTCCCTTGAAAGCAAAAATATGTGATGACCTGGACAGATTTTCGAAAAATATAGCTTTCAGAAACCTAATTTTTGTGGTATGTTGCACGCTGTGTACGTTGAAATTTTAGATACAATTAAGGAGACAGAGTTTGCGTTCCTTTTGATTTGAAAAGCAGGTATTTTGATTTTCGTAACTTTAGCGGGATCTGTATTAGCTTAGACTTCAACATAAACGTTCTAACCAAATGCTAGCCTGTGTAAACAAGGCGTGCATCTTTACTCCTTAAAATAACGTACGTGGTGTCGTCTGCATATACCCTTGGAAGGGTAAAACCTTAGTTAAATACAGTAAAAATAGTATAGGTACGGGTACAAACAAAAGTTCAATTCATTACACAAACACAAAGAAATGAAAATTATTGAAAGAAAAATGACAAGCAGACAAGTTATGTAGACTTAGTGCGGCGTAGAGTAACCGTACAGCAGCCTCTAAAATTTGTCCACTTGGGGAAAAAGCTTCAGTAAAGACGGCACTTCGTCCCTTTCCGATGATGATTTAGGAATAAATAAATTAAAAAAAAAGGACACAGTATGGCATTGCTGTACCAACGTTTTTCAAATGACCATTGCGAGAGGAAATGTAAACGTGGAATGACTAATGCACTCTTTATAACGTGTTAATCATATATGTTTTAATAAAAAAGCAGGTTCTCAAAATCTTTGTGTGCAATGGAACAGGCGGTACATTTTGGTGAGCACTATGCTGAATGACCTGTGGGGTTTGGTAAAAATAAAACGGGCTGCGTTGCTTCGTACTGCTTCAATGCCGTGCATTAGCGATATAATGAAAGGGTCCCAAACTGAAGCAGCGTATTAAAGCTTGGTGCGGATGTCTCGCTCACACAAAAAAAGTTCAACTTATAACAAAGCTTTTTGAAAATATTCGTTTTATATGCTTGAGCATAGTGTTTGCATTGGCCGCGACAGCAGCAACGTGAATATGAGCAGAAGTAGCGACATGAATATGAATAGCGAAAAGTTTGGTGTGACCTTGATAGAACAAGGGCCACTATTAATATATAGGTAAAAGGAAGAGATATTTACGACGAGAAAAGCCTACTACGCTGCACTTAATCAAATTATTGATCATTTTTTACAGCGAACCCCAGTTACATACCGCGTTACCTCTTCTCGCATCCACACATCATTGGTGCTTTGTATTTCGCGTTTACTGCTTAATCATCGGTAAAACCTTTATTGAGGATGCTAGGCTTACATGCATTTTGTTATTATAAATCAGAAAGAAAAGAAGGCCAAGCCTAAACACTTGGGGAACGCCAAGGTTTACGCGAACTGTTGAAAAGTTATGGCCGTTAAAATGACCGCATTGAAAGCTATTAGTCACATACTTCCACTCCACATTAAGCCATTTTGGTCAATGTTGACACAACATAAACTATCCAAAAGCAATTGGTGAGACACTTCGTAAAACGCCTCCCAAAAATTTAAACATATGCAAACAACATGTGAAGCCTGGTAGGGTACGGAAATAATGTCGTTCGAAAATGTTTATAGTAGTGTTTCTCAGAAAAATCTCTTCGTAAGCCTGTGTTGGATAGGAGTGAAAAATGAATACAAAGACTCATGAAACTTCTTTAGGTTGTATTATGTATGTTTCAAACCGCGCTGCGGCCTTATTACATTTTAGAACCTTTCACTATCAGCCATCTCCACAGTTCGATCGGTTTGAAATTAGGATAATAAGAGGAGGTGATTGTTTGAATCACTGTACACTAACTACTTATAGTTGCAGTAATTGTAAGAGCCCAAAAACGAATGAAGAAAAATTACAAAAAATTGGCACCATTCCATTTGGGTGTCTGTGCAAGTAACGAAATACATTGTTGTCACTGCGGATGGTTGGTGGTTTATAGTAACACGCCATTACTCTGCTAGAATAAACTGTCCGACAATACAGAATTTTAACTTCTGTTTCTGAACTGCTATGTACCAAATAGATTGTCTAACCTATAAATTTTGAAACCTTTAGGTTATTGTGATAGATCTTTCTGGCTACCAACAACACATCACCCATCATTATAAAGGGATAAAGGATTGGACGTAAAATGTTCCCTTGCTTACGTTTTCGCTTGGTTCTGCAATCGCATTTTTTTGTGTGGGTTATCCTCAGTTTTTTTATCAACCACCTTCCCAACAGAGTTAAACTGCTCGCCAGCTAGTTATGTTTTATCACTCTTAACCCGGTAATTCCTTGGATGAGTTTTTACTGTTGTCTGGTCTGAGGAGAAACCTGCAATGTCATTGCCTTTGTTTGTTTGAAATTTGATTTTGTTCTAATTTCTTTTTTACCTAGCACGGGTAGCAAAGGGTGTTGTTGCGTACAATACAACTCACATAGGGACAGAAAACGAGCTTCGTAGATTAGGAAACAAACTCGCGTAGATGCCATTACAGGTCAAAAAATGATAAAAAAAACTTTGACAGGCAATCCAATAAGACGAGATGACAACCTGTGTGCCAGCAGGCTAACAAAGTACATATAAAGCGATGGGTCTAGAACAAGGGGAAGGTCAACAACTCTATGGAGGAAGAAATAAGTAAATTCCGGAGCGAAGAATGGACCACAGCCGCCCAGGATGGGACCGGTTGAAGGTCAATGTGAGAGGCCTTCATAATTCAGGTGGAGTAATGTAAGCTGTTGATGATGACCACGATTTGTTCTCACCGTTTTTTGTCAATGGCGTGACATCAAATGGCATTAGCAATTACACGACAAGTACATGACACGCGCCTCCGAATTCAATGGATGCATGGGTCATAAAGTATTCCGTAATAACATTAAGTATCAATGTGGGACTATATTTTCTCTCCCGTGTTTAGTACGCATTTGAGCAGATTCGACATCCTTTCCTCTATATAACTAGCGGTGCGTTCTTTCCTTTGGAAAGCCAGAATTGTTGCGTTAAAATTCTTTCCTTACCATGTTTTTTTAACATTCATTTGTTCATCAGGTCTATTATCTAAACATGCCAAAATGTCACAGTCCTCCATATTCTCCTCAATGCCTAACACATTGTGGTGAATAGGTCCGGTCTTTGTTCACTTAGCTTGGAATAATGCCTTCTCTAGAGGTTTTCGACAAGGTTATGCCTTCATTTAGTTACTCATATTCACTTCTTTTACACCCAACTTAAGCAGGGTGATGGTTTGTGCCTGTTGGTAGAACATGAAAAAGAATTGAAGCATTGGCACAACCGGACAAGCAAGTCAATGTGATACAGACGTACACGTGATACCGTGCGTACGCGTTGCAGGCTACGGCAGCACTTCCTCTCTACGAAATACACAAAGCACTAGGATTTTCGCACCTGCCATTCCTTTCTTCAGCCTTGTGGATGATTGCCATAGCGTGGACATTTACCTAGGTAATTTTTTAGGACTCGACAGTTGTGCTTCATTTTTTTGTTGTTACTGCAAAACGCCCTCCATATTATCAGGCAGCCTGTAAAGGTCTCTGCACTTAACGCAGCGTATTTCAGAATCTCGGACACGTTTGTCACCAGGCTTAGTGGTAACGGTTCTTTTTTCTTTGTTTCAGTTGAGTGGCCTTTTATTCGAAAAAATTGGCTCAAATAGTGATACGGCTATCCTGCATGTTTACGTCTCTATGCTTTTGTTGGGTGGTGGTTTTCTTGTTTACGCGCTTGGATATGGTCGGTATTCCTCTTTTGGTCGGTATGCCTCTGTATATTTGCTTTATAGCGAGGTAATCTGTCTTTTTTTCTTCTTGTGCTTTCGAATGCTTTGCTTGAAATCTTGTTTTTACATGGAGCAGGAATCAAAGAAATCACATTTTTGTATTTTTTTGCTGGACTTTTTTTGTGTATTTTGTTTCGCGGTAGGCTTAGTCGTGTTGGTGAGACCCTACGTATAGAATTTTTTGATACTTTGTTTCAGCTTCAGTGTTATTTTTCTTTTGGTCTCACTTTTGTTCTCTGTTGAGGGGACATCGTTTCCTTGAAACACCAGCAGATATAAAAACTTGGTGTCCTAAAACTCTGTGAAGAATTAGCGATGAATGTGGCTGCATTCCAATCAGTACATAAAATAAAAGACGCTGTTTTGTAATTTTCGCTTGAAAAATAAAACGAATGAAACTTCGAAGGACGACACCAGTGGCAGTGGCGGGTCAAACGAAGAACCCCCGAAGGGGGGCCAAGTCCGGGGGGCCCGGTTCGACGGGCACACCCAGGACATCGGACGACGAGATGGACGTCGTGCCGTTCTTGCCTGCAACGCAGCGCAAGGAGCGGCCTCCGTCGTCCAAGCCTACAGATAAGCCGCCCAAAAAGCCCAATCCAAGAGTCACAGCCCCGAAAGACGACACATAAACATACACACTCCAGTAGCTCTCACACCAAAAATTGGGAAGAGAAAATATTGTTCAATGGAACTGCAGAGGCCTTATGAATAATCTTGACGACGTGTATGAGATTCTGCATACCAATCAGCCAAGTGTAATGTGTGTTCAGGAAACACATTTGAATTCTAAACACACAAATTTCTTGAATAGTTACCTGGTATACAGGAAAGACAGGGATGGCTGCACACACTCTTCTGGCGGTGTGGCCATAATCGTCCGGAAATCCTTAGCATGCCACCCTGTCACTCTGAACACTATCCTTGAGGCTGTAGCAATACGGGTAATAATATTTAATAGGTTGATAACGGTATGCTCCATATACATTCCTCCTGATGCTTCACTTTTAAGCTCTGACTTCGAGGCGCTGGTTGACCAGTTGCCCGAACCATACATCCTGACAGGCGACCTTAATGCTCACAATTCTCTTTGGGGCTCTTCTCGTACGGATGCCCGAGGTCGCCTGATAGAGAGGTTTCTTACATCCTCTGGAGCATGCCTTTTCAACAATAAACAGCCTACATATCATAACATAGCACACAACACATACTCATGTCTTGACTTGGCTATTGGCGCCGCAGTTCTCTTTCCTCTTGTCGAGTGGGGTGTGGGAACTGATCCATATGGCAGTGACCACTTTCCCACCTCACTTACATACATAGGTAAAGGCCCATGCAGTCCATCTTCCCATAATAGGTTCAATTAAGCACTAGCTAACTGGAATACATTTACAGAGACATCCAAACTACACCACACATCCATAGGACACCTACACGTAGATGAAGCCGCACAACTCCTCACGGCGCACATCCTCGACGCCGCCGAAAGGTCCATTCCCCACGCCTCTGGTGCCCCGCGCAACCAGCGGAGGCCGTGGTGGAATGAGGACTGTAGGCGGGCGCGAGAGGCCCAGAACAAGGCGTGGGGTATCCTCCGTCGGTACCCCACGTCGGGAAACCTCCTCTTGTTCAAACGGGCCAAGGCGTTAGAAAAACGTGTGCGCCATGAAGCAAAAAGAGATAGTTGGCGCTCATTCATAACATCTATAAACTCGTACACAGACACACGCAAGGTATGGACACGTATACGCAAACTCAAGGGACAACAAACACACAGCCTGCCCCTGGTCAGTACAACAGGGGACACACTGGAAGACCAGGCTGACACACTCGCACAACACTTCCAACACGTGTCCAGTTCTGCGCACTACACGAACACTTTCCTGAAACATAAAGCCTCTTGTGAAAAGAAGTCCCTACACGACAACAACAAATCACAGACTTCTTACAACTCCCTGTTTTCACTACATGAGCTGAGGGCTGCTCTGAGCACGTGTAAACCCTCAGCTCCAGGCCCAGGCAACATCACATATACAATGATACAACATCTACACGCAGACACACTTGAAGCACTTCTACATCTATACAATAAAATATGGCTTTTGGGGCACATTCCACACTCTTGGAGAGAGGCCATTGTAGTGGCTTCCTTGAAGGAGGGAAAGGACCCGTCGTCCCCCTCAAGTTACCGTCCAATAGCCCTGACGAGCTGCCTGTGCAAGCTCTTCGAGAAGATGATAAATCGCAGGCTCGTGTACTTCCTCGAGTACAACGGTCTTCTCGAGAGCTGCCAGGCAGGCTTCAGGGTGGGGCGATCCACGAATGATCAACTGGTTGCACTTGACTCATACATCAAGGATGCCTTCGTACATAAGCAGTACTGTTTAACTGTCTTTTTCGACCTCGAGAAGGCCTACGACACCGCTTGGCGTTATGGGATCCTTAGTGACCTCAGGTCATTCGGCGTTTCGGGTAATATGTTGAACACCCTTGTTAGTTATTTGTCGGAGAGAACGTTCAGAGTAAGAGTTGGTTGTGCACTCTCAAAGGTTCACGTCCAAGAAAACGGCGTGCCGCAAGGTGGCGTGTTGAGTTGCACTCTCTTCATAGTAAAGATGAACGCTCTTGGAAAGGCACTGCCACCAACAATCTCTTATTCCATGTATGTAGACGACGTGCAAATATCTTTTAAATCATGTAATATGTCAATATGCGAACGTCAAGTCCAGCTCGGTGTCAAGAAGCTTGCCGGCTGGGCAGACAGGAATGGGTTTAAATTGAATCCTGCAAAAAGCTCCTGCGTTGTGTTCTCCAGGAAGCGCGGGGTCCATCCGGACCCAGACATTACCCTCAATGGCGTGTCGCTTCCTGTGAACAAGGAGCACAAGTTCTTAGGTGTTGTGTTTGACCAGAAACTCACATTCATTCCACACATCAAGGAACTTAAACATAAATGTCTGAAAACAATGAATATACTTAAGGTTCTTTCCCATCAATCGTATGGTTCCGACAAAGAACTACTACTAGGGCTTTATACTGCTTTGGTTGGGTCTCGTTTGGGCTATGGCAGTGTGGTGTATGGGTCGGCGTCTAAAACAGCGTTGCGAATGCTTGACCCAGTGCTACACTTGGGGCTACGGCTTGCGTCGGGTGCTTTTCGTACTAGCCCTGTTGAGAGTCTGTATGCCGAGTGTAATAAGTGGAGCCTTGAGAACCAACGGACGTACATGGACTTGCTTTATGCTTTTAAAATTTCATCGCTGAATAACCATCCTTTTTATCCTGTCTGTAACGACACATCCACATCTGTGCTTTTTGAAAATCGTTCATCCGTTCCTCTGCTCTTTTGACTTCGAGTGAGAGAGCGAGCCTCGGATCTGAGCGCTTCCTTTTTAGACGTGTGCAGATCATCCTTTTCAGACATTTTACCTCCTTGGAAAGTTCGTCCTGTTTCCTCCGACTTTTCTTTTATAAAACTTGACAAAAATCGGGTACCGCGAGCTGCTATACTGCAGCACTTTCTGTCTCTGCAGTTTAAATACCCACTTGCAGAATTTTACAGTGACGCGTCTAAAACCTCCACTATGGTCTCCTGCGCTGCTCATGGTCCGAATTTTAGTGCAGCCATAACCATGAGCGTCCACACAACAATTTTCTCAGCAGAAGCGTATGGAATTTTATTGATTGTACGACACATACTTGAAACTCAAATTCCAAAGTCTATCATCTACACAGATTCCTTGAGTGTTGTTCGCACACTGTCATCGCATACACCCCCAAAAAACCACATAGTTAATCTTGTATTTAAATCTATCATGTCTGTGTATGCGCAGAAGCATCAGCTGCTCCTCTGCTGGGTCCCAGGACACGCTGGAATCGCTGGAAACGAGTTGGCAGACGAGAGGGCAGCTGCTGCTGCACTCAGGAACACTGTAGACGTAACAACCGTACCATATACAGACCTCAAGCCACACATAAGACAACACTTGCGTAGAACATGGCAAACACACTGGAGTGAACAGACAGATAACAAGTTACACGCTATAAAACCACGGTTGGGACCGTACACTACTGACACACGCAACAGACACACGGAAGTCGCCTTGGGTAGGCTGCAGATAGGGCACACCCGTGCGACTCACTCGTATCTGCTGACGGGATCGTCTAGACCCCAGTGCAGCAGGTGCGGAGAGGCCCTATCCGTGGTGCACATACTAATCACATGCAGGGCACTTCACACAACACGACACAAACACTTCAGAGAACTCTACAGACAACATATTCCCCTACATCCATCGTTTTTCCTAGGTGACGATGCCATTGTTTCCGTGAAACGTGTGTTTGAGTATTTGTCCGACGTCAAGTTTTTAAACCTCATTTCCTATCACGCATCATGAAATCTGGCCCTATACACCAACCATGCTCATTGTAGTTTTGTGACTTTACTTTTGTTTTTGCTGATTTTACTTAGTGTTTAAGGTTTCACCCTATCATCGACTATTGTTTTGGCGCTCTTTGCCCCAGTTGCCTTGCGCCATAAACATCCAACGATCATCATCATCAACTTCGAAGGAATAGAGTTTTAATCGTAACAGGAAATAATGGGTATGACCTTTTTCTCTCCCGCGTCGTAGGCATCTTGCTTCTGTGTAACACCCCAAACGCAAACGCTCGACCATGGAGGGCAGAAGTCAGGTACAAAGAAGATTGATCTCAAATCTCCGACCAGTGACACGGGCATATCCACAGTGAGTGCAACAAGCTTTGCAAACCATGTACATCCCTCCGTTCCAGCCCCACCAACTCGGCACAACCTGCAAACGGTGATGTCCGCGTGCTTGGGCGTGTGAGACAGCAGTGAAATGTTCGCTTGGGAAGCTCTTCAAACTGAGCAGAGACGCCAACTTAGAAGTTACATCAGAAGCCCTTCGAGAAAAAAACATAAAACCACTTACTCTTAGGTGTGAAAAAGTTTGGTTCTAGGCCAATTTATTTATGCATGCTCCACGTTAGGTGAAGTAAATACTGGTTCACTCTAATAATAGTGAAGTACACTTCAAATTGTGGTCCCTCGACGCATCAATCAATTGTGTTTGTCGAATTTGTATAGGTAATTTTTTATCCACGTGCCTGACATAAGTCCCTGAACATTCTTACGGTGAAAGGCAATCAATTATACAGACTTTTCAAAACATGGTATTCTCTTTTGACGTGACGGTGTCCAAATTCGAGGTGGTATGATACGATTTACGTAATCGGCGACTTTTTTAAGCTCTCTTGGATACCTCGAGAAGTTTTCCCTCGTGGTAGAACTGTTCCGGAAGGTCTGTGAGCCTTCCAGGACCTCAATGTGACCACTGACGTTGTACACCGAAGCTTTAAAGCGACAAAAATAATTTGACGTAGCACACACTGTTATGAACCTCTCAAGAAACTTAGTACGCCTTTGAGGATCCTCGGCAAGAAAGGCCTCCAAGAAAGCTCCAAAGAATCTATGCCCTCGAACACGCGCTCCATGCTGGCAATATAACCAACCACATAACAGACATGTTTATAAGTCAACAAATGTCCAGACACCCCTGCAAACACAAACCTTCATTGTGCCCCAGAACTACCCAACATCCTTAGAATGAGCACAACGAGGAAGACAGACTTCACCCCTGATTATGAATTATGGATCGATAACGTGCCGATCGCCAACGTCCCGAATCTCCGCATTTTTGGCTTACACGCACTGAAGGACGGCACCAACTCCATCACAATCGAAAAAATTCTGAGCGTTCTGTCACAAATTACTCACCTTTTTCCATGAGAATATATATTTGTGAGGATACCTATGATTTGAATAACCTTCGTACCCTTCAAACGCCCGTGACGAGCCGAGGCAACTGCGGTGCGTCGTGTTCCGTTCTCAAAACGCCGAATGCGAACCACAGAACGCGCTCCAACGCCAAGCTTTCTTAGAAGGCCATAGTCAGCCTCTCCGTGATCTCGCGGAAACTTACAGAAGGGAATCTACAACACCCGGAAAGAGCTAATGAGTCCCCATTGCACGTTCAAATTGTCATACTCCAAACTCCCTTCGGTTACCCCTAGCTAGAACAGCTCAGCTAAGCAACCCCACTATCGCACGGCCACACAATCAGTATTGCCATAAACATCAGCCCGTAACTCAAGATAGCACACACTTATTCAATGATGCACCCGTTCAAACAATCACCACAAAAAAACCACAGCCCGTGCGCTGGAAAACCAGAGCATAAATTTTCCCGCACACCCTGCACGCCTTAAGCTTCGCAGGCAAGCACAAGAACCTTACCTCGGCTTCCGCCCTTCCCATCACCGCCTACGTGGCTCAAGCGCTAGTCATCGAAATAGGAAATACCAGTGGCACGGAATTCATCACCACCTACACAAAACCTCAGAGTGCATGCATAACGTTCACCTAACGAGCATTTATGAACACACCCGGCGCGTCCTCCAGGTTACCCCGTCCTTCCTAAAATTATCATAATATTGACCATCCAAACTCTTCTCTGGAGGGAGGAGAAAAAATGATGAAAGCTCGCAAAAATGAAGAGAACTGTAAGCACCCTTCGCAACCATCGCGGTTGTTTTGGTCCACAATTGCAGCCGATTTCCTTCTTCGCTTCCGCAACAACCCTTACCCCATCATTTTTGTTATAAGTCGGAGCTTCCTTCATTTTCGGAAGTGACAGTCATTCTACGTCACCTTGCGGGAGCTTACGCTACGTCATGTCTTTCTCGTTTTTTGCAAGTGTTGCCACGATTACCGAGGACGCCGCACCGCCGTCAATCTTGTTCCGAGCAAGTTTTGCCATGACTAGGGCGAATGCTTGAGGTTTTTGGCCAATTTTAGCCCACCTCGCTATGTGCGCATGCTTGGCTTGACAAAAGTGAGCCACGGATGCTGGGCGGTCGTTGTGAGGCACGCACATGCAAACGCTCGGCAGATTCAGGCTTTTTTACTGTCGGGTGGAAGGCGCGAGGCATGCCCTTACAAGCGCGCACTCGGCAGTTGCTTGATATTTATAACTGCGGACAGGAAAAATGATAATTTGCTGAACACCATCACTGGTAAGAAAGCGCCGGCCATTATGGTCTGTGTTAGCACCAACCGATAATTCAAGAGGACTGTGATTTGGGCGAGTTGGGCGAGCAGGCGAGCAGCGCTGTCCTGTCTAACTCTCGTTCTTTTTGTGCCGTGTTTTCGCGCGCTGGATTGTCAATCATGAACCAACCGATAAGTTTCACCACAACGTGACCTAATGTATCAATGCGTAGGACGGAGTCGTGGACTCAGTGATTGATGCGGCCTCCTGGGAATATTTCTGGTGTATAGGCACGGCGGGATCTGGTATTGACGAGGACATGTCATCGCCCAACCACCGACAATGCGCAGCACGCCGCTGACGAGTCAGAAAACGAGCAGAACCGGTAACGCATGAATGCATTTTCATTATTGAACAAGAACACGCATCTGCGCTGGTCGTCCTTCTTTGCCGTGTGAAAAATCCGGTGATTTTTTTTATGACTTGTTTGGAATGTAACTGTGTCACTCGGTGCAAACAACCACGAAACACAATTTATTTCAAGGGTACAGCAAATAAATACGGCAAACATGCGCACCGCGAAAACCTTGAAAGACTCTTCTGAGATTCCATTTCGGTCAGATGACTTTGGTAATACGGAGCTAATCATCTGCAGTTGCCACCTTATCCGCGGTAACAGGTTTACTTCCTATTCAACAGATGTCATCTGCAAAAGTCTAACGAGAGACCGATACCATCAAAGAGATTACAGTGACAACCTAAAAAAGTGGAGCTAAAACGATTGGATTATAATTGCCAAGGTTCTGATAAAGTTTGTTTGGTCGAGCTAGCAAATGCTCCATAGAATAAATCGGTGCAATAAATCTGTTCACCTCATGGTTCCGCTTTTCAAGCAAAGCCTTAGCTGCGGGTTGCTCACAATGAACGCCAAACGTGATAGGTATGGTAACATGGCGCACTCATGCCTCAAAACACCACACGTGTTGAAGCTCGTACTTCCCACCAGAAATTTTTTCAAAAGTATCTTCTTCAAGATATGGCCCGTCATGTGAAAATGCTACAGATCGTACCCAGGCGATGTTCTTTTCACCGGTTATGGTCGCTACTTATTGGCGCTTCGTGAAGTACTACTTCCCAGACTTTCTGGCTATACATTTAATTGACGGCCAATATTTTCGTGAGCAAGCTGCGTCAGAGTACTGCACGCACAAGGCTGCAAAATATTCGCCCTAAAACTAATCAAATAAAAATTTTGAAGGGCCAGTTGGGTCGCGAAGCAAGATGAGAGCCTCATCAGAGTGTAAAACAAGACAGTGGTCACAGAAAGGGACCGGCATTATTTAAAAATAGTTTCCGGAAAGGAGCGATGAAAAATGTAGATTATGTCAGAACCTGCCGTGTACTTTCTTTGAAGATGACGGAGCAAGCAAAAAACTCCGCCGAGCAGCCTGGTATAATTCAGGCACATACTTCATTAGGAAGAATGCTAAATCATGAACGCTAAGGTTCGGAGATGTGGTAGACCCAGTACTGTTGTCAGGTTCAACAACGAGCCCCAAATAGACCGTTTACAGAACAGATTAGTGATCTACAAAACGGGTTTTATTTATACGATGATTGGCATCTTACGCGCTTGTTAAGCACCCCGATGCACCAAACAACTGAAAATCACAACACATAACGTGCCCTTCAGCAACCACATATTACGAGAGGGATTAAGACAGGCTTTTTACAGCAAGATGAAGCAGCCAGCTGAGAGACAGGTAAAATGCAAAACACAGATCCTCAACATCTATGAGAAAACGCCGTATAGCTCTGACAGTCTCATTCACACTCTCAATCTTCGTTTACTGCACAGCAGTTAAATGTACACAAGGGCAAAACAGTAACCTGGCCACCGTTAGCTGTTTTTGAGAGGTCCCAACTTATAAAATTCCGAATCTCCGCGTCATCTGTTCATGTCCTCTATTTAAGATTGGGAAGATGTACTGGCTGACAGGTCTTTCATTCAACGACAAAATGACTCGAGAGGCTTAAATTCCTTAGTGCTCCTAGCCTTCTTTTGCCGGGAAGAGCCATTGAAAATACCACAAGGAGAACTTTCAAGCAAACTGTCACGCAGGTTCTCTGCAATGCGTGCAGCATATCTTTTCGTCATGCACCTTGTACAAGGCCTAACAGCGCTAATGGAACTAGCTTATTGTGGAAGCTGTGCGAGACGTCAGGGTGGCATCACTAACGTAGGCTGCAGTCTAAAAAACAGACTTTTACATAGATAAGCATTGTGTAGTACTGGGATAGTTGGTGATTCATTTTAACACTACATCGCAACAGAAACAAAGACTTAAGCTGAGGCTCGCCCTGTGTGTCTCAGCTTAAGTCTTTGTTTCTGTTGCGCTGTATTGTTAAGACTTTTACATACTGTTTTTTTCGGTCATGCATGGCAAGCATGACGCCACCGACATCTGTGCGACGTAGGTCGGTTGTCTACGTAGATCGGCCGATGGCTCTGCAGAAAATGCTGTCTCAATAGCACAGCCACCAACGGTCCACCGGCGCTTCTAGGTGTAACGTCACTGCCCACCGGCAACTACTCTCCACGAGCGCAGAGCAGCTTAAATGCCATTTCCTGTATCTAGACCTTATGCACCGTCATTTGCATAATTTATTCATCTTGATGCCTTCCGTAAGCAATGAATACGCGGGATAACATATAAGTTTTTATCGCTCAGATCATAGTTGCATGAATCTTTGTAAACTAGTTCGGGCTAGAAACTAGAACACGAAAATGGTGTTTGGGGCCCGAGTTGAACTCTTACTGATTTCGAAACGTAATAATGGAATGTACTTTGGGTTAATCATTCTTGCGAAGTAGCACTCAAGTTTCCCTAGTCAATATCACGGCAATAGTAATCCCCAATAAGAAAAAAACCCAGGCGAGGAATTAGGAATGCCATGAGAATAAGAACATTTAAAGAGGCCCCTGTAAAAGAGCCGTGCGAGGAAGCTATACGTGGTAGCCAAAAACTAGAATGTTTCTGCACGCAAGAAGTATTATTTCAATGGACGAAATTTGAAAGTTTTTACAGTATTTATAGTATGAGAGGGCAACAAATCTTAAAAAAATAAATATCATCACCTCTTCGCCTGTTCCGCATTCAGACTGCATTACCTGAAATGGCCGTAGTCGTTGGGCCGGTCACTATCGTGTACGAATCAAAACGTCAATGTTAGTGCTCTTATCCCCCAGGAAAGTTTGCACTTCTTGTCTTGCCTGTATTAAAGTCGTGAGCAGTAAAAACCTGGTTTTGTACGCCCTAGACTGATTCTAGTAGGTATAGAGTAGTAGTAGACTCTAGTAGGTATAGAGTAGTAGTAGACTCTAGTAGGTAAATACACAGCGGTTCATACGGCTTTGCGGTTTTATGCTGCATGTGCCTGTGTCTTAAACCATTTGCTTTTGCGAACAAACCGCCGGTCGACACAGACTTCGGAGGATGCTAATTTGGTCTCCTGCGAATACAAAAAACGTTTTTGGTAATCTGAAAAGTGCGTAATAGTCCTTGCGTACAGACCAAAACGGGTGTGTGACCTTTTGGCATGCGTGAACGATTACTGCCTTGTCTGAGTGTAGACTAGGAAATAGTTAGCAGACGCACGTCCGTAGTATGCAAAAAACCTAACCTGTGACATCGTTAAATTTTTGAAGAGGTTACCGACACTTCAGGTCTTTCTTCCTGATTCAGCTCGTGTTCGTTACACATGAAAAATGATTAAACAGCAATGACAGTGGCGATTGAGAGTCTCCAACTGTTCGCATTTTCGGTCAGCGCGTCAATGTTGAATGAATGGTAAGACATTAAGAGCGCAGAGATGGACAGGGCCATCGCAGAATTCCGCACCGGTGCTTCTAGGTGCAACGTCACTGCCCACCGGCAACTACTCTCCACGAGCGCAGAGCAGCTTAAATGTCATTTCCTGTATCTATACCTTATGCACCGTCATTTGCATAATTTATTCATCTTGATGCCTTCCGTGAGCAATGAATACGAGGGATAACATATAAGTTTTTATCGCTCAGGTCATAGTTGCATGAATCTTTGTAAACTAGTTCGGGCTAGAAACTAGAACACGAAAATGGCATTTGGGGCCCGAGTTGCCACTCTTACTGATTTCGAAACGTTAAAATGAAATGTACTTTGGGTTAATCATTCTTGCGAAGTAGCACTCAAGTTTCCCTAGTCAATATCAAGGCAATAGTAGTCCCCAATAAGAAAATAGCCCAGGCGAGGAATTAGGAGTGCCATGAGAATAAGAAAATGTAAAGAGGCGCCTGTAAAAGAGCCGTACGATGCAGCTACGTGGTAGCCAAAAACTAGAATGTTTCTGCACGCAAGAAGTTATATTTCAATGGACGGAATTTGAAAGCTTTTACAGTATTTATAGTATGAGAGGGCAACAAATCTTAAAAAAATAAATATCATCACCTCTTCGTCTGTTCCCATTCAGACTGCATTACCTGAAATGGTCGTAGTTTTCGGGCCGGTCACTATCGTGTACGAATCAAAACGTCTATGTTAGTGCTCTTATCCCCCAGGAAAGTTTGCACTTCTTCTTGTTTTGTCTGTATTAAACGTTCGTTCACAATAATGCTTTCAGCAAGCCTCAAACGACGTGGGGAATCAAGATGTGGTTGTCGTTCATTCCTTCCACTCTCTCTCTTAAAACAGGAACCACATTGGATTACTATTGTTGCGTCTCTCATATTTAGACGTGTTATAAACTATTTGAATGGAAAGCGAGAGGATCTTCATGCCCACGTCCTAACGCTCCCTGTAAAAAATGCACGCTCTTTCGCTAGCTCTCACAAGATTTACCTTGCACGCCACCAATAGACTTGTCACTGTCCGGACAAGGGTCAGTAAAACTTGTACTGCACAACTTAAGGTGTTTAGGGGAATCATGTTTCGCGGGCCATCTAGTAAACCTTCAGCATGGTATAATAGTCCAGTGAGGTCTACGTTTTAGGAAAGTGTGTAACAAATCTGACACCCAAGGCATAACACAACGGTAGTACTGCCACTTATAACGCATGTGTAGTATCTCGGCCACTGGCTGATTCATGCATTTTGTCTGACAGCATCAAAACATTTCATTACCACTACAACGTCTGCTCGCGATCTTTGAAGGTGAAAGCTTAGGGATTTTTATGAAATACCTGTTTACTGCTGAATGGCATTTCTATCTCTCCCTTTTCGTTTCTGTGTCTTTGGTCCGAGTCAATAAATCAGGCGCAGTTTTAATGCAGGCCAAAATTTCGCCAGAGGCATACTTGCATGTGGCTGACATGCTCCTTTTCTGTTGATAAGCTGTCAGAGCCACTTGTCACGCCCCATGAAGCATCCAGACAAGGCTCCTGAATCATTACCTGGTCTTATTTGGTTATAGACTGTACTAAAGTGTCCTTTTTTCTCTTCAAACTTCTACATTCAATCAAACCTTGGTCTCGCCAATCCTCATGTGTAAAGGCCAACTGTACTCAAATTTCACCCTGGCTAAATGCCTTCTTAATGTGTAGTAGGTACCATGAGAACTACTGCGACTCGACGGGTAGCTCTGCGCAATGCGTGGTTATTCAGTTTCAGGCACTCAAAATAACGCCCTTGCAGACCACAAAGCACCTGCCGGCGTGTCGCGCAAACAGCCATTTAGCGGAAGTGACATGCCAGCCGTCCAGGCCGATCGGCCTGCCTCGCAGCGGGACAATCCAGGAAACTCTATTTCGCGCCGCCGGTACGCCTGGCTTTCATGGCTGCGATGAGGCTTCGTTAACCGTACGGTTCTCTCATTTTCGAGTGTCGTCACGACATCATACCTACGCGGTGTGCTGCTGTCGGAGCGCACGATTAGTTTAGTGCTTGGGGACAAGCGCTTGCTTTTCCGCGCGCCTTCCGCCTTCCCTCCTTGCTCATACTCTCCTCCTTGCTGGCCGAGCTGGTCGCGTCGGCCGGTCCGCACAGATCGCGCCGTCAGGCCAGGCCGGCTGGCCGCTTGCGCCGACGGCTAATACGTCACTTCCGCCTGCCCGTAATGGCCGCGTTTTGCCCAGTTTCGTTTTCAAAATCGTCGATTTTTGCTGGTCGCGTGCTGCGTAATTACGCACATTTTAGGCGTCATACTTCGTACATCGCAGTCTTTGTACTCATATATGCAGGAACAGTGATTTCGCGTGGTCGAAAGTTTGAGTGCAGTTGGCCTTTAATTGTCATTTCTGTCCTTCTCTCTATTTTCTAAAATAAAACTCCACTGCTTTCTGAAGGCGGTGTATAAACCATCGAAACTCTGAATTCCTTTCTATCAACTTATGTGAGCGCCAGAAGAATGCAACGTTTCTGACATCTGCGGCAGCGAGGCCAGCCTGCAGAGATGCGCGGTGGTGACGTGACACACTCGGTTACCACTCCTGAAACGCGGGTTGCAACCCCACAGAAGGGTGCTTTTTATATACTGTTTGTCGTGGTGGCATCTTTCTGCACCACAAAACAACAATGACTAAGATTATCTGTTTGCTGAATGCGGAGCAGAAGGTTTTTGTCATTAAAAATTTATCGGCTCAAAACCCTTCATTGTACGTGAACACTGCATTCAGGGAACACCGATGCCAGCGAATCCACTTTGAATTTCAAAGGAAAATGACCTATGCAAACGCATATACTGCTACATCTAGTGGGCGTTATGTGCATTTGCTGAAAGAATAGACCCGGCTCGACAGTTTCGACGAATGTGGAGCTGCCGCAAAAGGCAAAAACTCTGATCCGTCGTATCCGCCTCGGCGTTGCATGAAAAAATTCTTTTTAGTTCAAAGTTAAGTGTGTAAGCTCGCCATCCTACGAACGAGGGGAGCCTGAGAAAGATGTTTCCCATGCGCTATTAAATTGCCCAATATACTCCCAGCAAAGACATCAACTGTACTACAAACTACCAGTAGCGAAGAATGTTATGGTGTGTCTTGAAGCCCTATTGGGTCAATGGCTGGTTCTAGCCGTCAAAATAAAGTTATCCGTGCCTAAATGGATTCTTTAACTCGACAGGTATCGCTTCAAAATATTATCCGATAGTGTGGGGCTTTCCCCGCGAACACTATCTAGGCCTCACGAACTTTCTCGTAAACTTATGATTAAACCGGATCCGTGACCCTTTATTTGGATAAATGAAGTATCCGCGGGCATACTGGCTTCCGAACGCTCCACTGAAAAAACCCGTTAACCTGCCCACCAACCTTCTTACAAAAATGCACATTTATATCATCTTCGTATGCATTTTGAGCTATCTCCACCATTGTTTAATACCTGCTGCAGAAGATTGTGCCGTGATGATTACAGATACCATGAGTGGTACTAACGGGAGTCGAAGGAATCCAAACACACATGTGAGGGAGCACCGAAGTAATCTACTTACAGCTGCACACCTACGCCACACAAAACACGGCTTTCAAGCTCCACTAAGGTCTGGTTACGTCCACTGAATGCGAAAGCAATGCGGCTTCTGCTTACGACAGTTTACTTATACATGACGTGTGTGGTCAGATGCTACATGACGTTCTCATGGTACATATGCCTAACTAATTACCAGAAAAATGTTCTGAGTGGCCGTTGACGCAGGCAGCACCCACTCTACGAGATTGGGCAATCCAAAACATCCCAGAGAATCTGAAAGCCTATTCGAAACCTCCCGACACCTGGCTGGGTGTGGCATTCACTTGCCACCCATACCTAGCACGTACGCACTCGGGAGAGCTGCTCTGTAAAGATGACAGCTGCGTAATCCACGTTCAAGGCCGCTTCACCAATTTTAGCGGCTTCCTATATTGAATTCGTATTAAAAGCGCGCCAAATACCTCACGTTCTCTTACTAGTACTTTAATGCAAATGAAATTGTAATAAATGCACACGTGATCAATGTTATCACAAGCCAGTTTCTACCGGTTGGGTCCTAATTTACACTACTGGACTGGTATAGAACCCACAGCCTGATTGCTATTCACCGCCCTACATGTATGTTTTTTTTTCAAGCAAGCAAATGCCAAAGCGAAGAATATTCTGCAATATGCATATAGTACACAAATTGCGGATTTTCTTTGCCAAAAAAACTGGGCATGTTTGTCAATGTTGTAAAAACTGCGCGTGGAAGACAAGACAAAAAGCAAGGACAGTGCTGGCGCAGTCCTACCCTTTCCTTTTTGTCTTGTCTCTCATGCACAGCTTTTCCAGCTTTGAAATGCCGTACCAACTAGCCCTACAATACGCTGTACAGAGCATGTTTATTTTCGTTGATTTATTGGCACCTATTCTGTACATTTTATGGAACAACGAGCAAAAGACGATGCCGATTGCCCGGTTTTGCATTTCCTTGTTTGAAAAGAACCGACATAGAGCGGTGATTAGAAATCATGTGGTGGGTTCTATGCCATCAGTGTCAATCAGGCATAGCCGCTAGACACTGACATCACATTCTTCTCGAATTCCGCCCCCTATTCTTTCTTATATGTGCTCTATTCTTCAACCAATCCAAATATACCATCGACATTCGCTCCTTAAAATCACTTTAGCCAAATTGTTTGGAGGAGGCAACGTCGACAACGAAGGCCTTTTGGCAAAAACACTGCGTCTGGTAAGGCAATAAAATGGTTGCTCTATATAAGCGGCTCCGCTATTATGCAGTCGATTCAGACTATTGTAAAACAATTTATCGAGATTCGAGCGCCACTGGTTCTAAAATTTCGCTTGCTTGGTACTTCACTGAAAAAATAAGCACGATGTAGAGACTGCTATTTTTGTAGGGGAATTTTTATTGTGCTTCCTAACCATTAAACGTTCAACACAATAGTGTTCACTGCTTGCGTTCCATTAAGCATATGTTTCAACATTCACAGACTTAAAAATATTCAGGACGATCGTGAAACGCCATGGATGTACAACCACATTCAATTACGCAATATCACAGCACAAGGTCATTTAGGGAACAGCGAAATGTGAGGGCTCAGTTTTTGAAACTCCGGTACTTCCGATATACATTAGGTGGTCGATGGGATAAAGGCGACAGAAACTGTTTTAGGATTGCAGTGTTTTCCAAAGAAATTATTCCGTAGTTTCACAGAGGGTGATACCTTCACGACTATTGAACGGGTCGCTAACTGCGTTACTCGCCAGCATTATTCCTGTTTAACACTTCACTCGGAGCTAATTCGTGATGGCAATTATATATTTCACACAAGTTTGGTACATTCAATAATTTATTGTCCAATCGGGTTGATGGTGTGTACCACCACAGCAGTGTTTGCTTCAACAGTAAACCAAGCTTTTACTTCTGCGAGGCAGAGTCTTCGGCCCGCGCCATGGCATTTTCTGCACGGAACATGATTCCGCCGGCTCCACCAACTCCACCTCCTAGAGCGGTGCCCGGGGTAGCAAGCATGCCTGCAAACGGAGAAGCATTGGAATAAGAAAGATTTTCCTACACAAACTATTCGTCAATGAGTTTGGCGTGTGGGATCTTAAACAGTAATTTCGCTCCAAAGTTACCTGGCTTGTCATGTGGCGTAAACACAATCTAGAAAACCACTTTCTATGACGGGTTGGTTATTCATGTGATTGCCTTCGTCACTATATTGGCGGTGAGATGTTTGAGCGCGCCCTCCCGCCCCCCGTCCCTGGCCAGGACATTAGCTTAGGGACTCGCGCCGCTGTCGTATGCTAGACTCCACTTGTGAGCGGCAGCAGTGCCTGTGATAGAAATCGCCCGCTTTGATGCTTTAGTGTACTGAAAAGCGTATTTCCAGTAATTCGGGTCTTTTTTTCAGCTCATTACAGCTCTTAATAATTGCAAGCTGTATCACGCACAAGCTTGCAACACACGAGGAGAGAGAGAACAACTTTCTTCAGATTATCGGTGAGAACTTTGACCGTCACTCGTCCTTTCTAGATTATTTGCGAGGTACAGTGCTCAAAAACTCAGAAATTACGCCTTGGGCTAGTGCATGTGATTTTCATTCTAATATAATGATAAGAAGTTACGGACGGGAAAAATCTGGTGCGGACAAGCATCAGACGTAAACCGAGACGAAAAAATTGCCCCCACCTCCCCGAAGGGAATCGTGAGGAAGTGCGAATGCATTTCTTGCGCCGAGAGTACACGGCGTAGTAATTGTGCCATCGCCTTGAGAGACGCAGTACCGGCGAGGGGGAGCTGTCAGGCGAGGGGAGAGCCGCGCGCCGAGGGTGAGTGCAAACCTAACGGGGGGAGAGGCGCGCCAGCTGCAGAGCATGTGACGTCACGGCGCGAGGAGAGGGGGAGCAGACGCAAATGCGCCAGCGCGCGGTCACGTGGGAGTGTGACGTCACGGCGCGAGGAGCGGTGCGGGAGCCGGCGCGGGCGCGCGCAGCCACGGCGCGGGAGGCGGAGCGCGCGCGGGTCACGTGGGGTGTGACGTCGCTGCGCCATTACTACAGACGCTCCTCTCCGCTCCTCGCGCCGTTGCTAGGGGAGGGGAGGAGGAGCAATGCGGACGGCGGATTCAGGGTCGCTTATAAAGTGCATCGCACTTAAATTATTTATTAATTCACAGTCTGGTGCCTTACAGTGTAATGGTTCCTGGGAATCGCAATGTGATCACACGGGGGAGTTTACGTTAACTCACTGGCGAATGCCAACGGATTTTAACTTTACCCCCCTCATAGCATCACCCCTTGCATTCGCACTTAACCATGTTCACCCTCGGGGAAATGCCTGGGAGTTTTATTCCTGGCCAATCTCCCACGTGGGTATGTGCCATGTCAGCGGCCAGGCAGCGCGCGCCCATCTCCCCCCGTTGCTAAGGAAGACGAAAAGCGCGCGCACCCGCAGCTGTTGCTATGCGGACGGCGGAAGGTTCGGGGTCGCTTATAAAGTGCATTCGCACTTAAAAGAATCAGCAGGTAGAGCGAGCCCGAGTGAAGCAGACGACAAATGCGAGAATCTCTAAGCCGATATCTTGGAGGCACTCTTCACAGCGCCGCCCATGGTGGTGTTCACCATCAATAACTAGCTAATCTGGAGTTACCAAAACCCTATTGCTGAAGGACGTGTCCAAGCGGCCAGGCTATCGGCCACTTTCACTTCACCAACATTTGCATGCACGTAGGGGATTAAAATATTTCCTATGTTCACGACCAGCTCTGGTCTCCAGTACCAGATAGAACGCGATTTCAGCACTTTTGTTTGAAAAATCAGATTCAATTGACGGACGGACGTATGTAACGACTCTAGAATTCTTTGACTAGTACGTATGGAATTCACTTTGGTACGTGTAACCTAGCACGCCAAGGCACAGCATTGCCGCAGGAATAAAGCGTTTGGCAAGGAGCTTTTCACTGTAATTGCTTTCACAAGTGCGGGAACATAAGTATTCAACAGCCCTAAAATATTTGTTAAAAATAATTACGAAAAAGTACGTATGTGCGTTTTTCTGAAATACACTATGCCCTGCGCAAGGAAATCAATGTCTGTATTTTATTATGCCCTAGGGAACCGAAGGGGCCTAGTTCATATCCTACTTCCCCGCTGAAATAAGCACGGGTATTGTGTTGACGATTTTTTTTAGTTGAAGCATATCTCTGGGAACCCGGGGGGTTATTGACGGCAACCTTCTGCCGCCACCTTTTTTTTCATGGAGGCATTTGTTTCCCAAACGCAAACTTTGAATTGCTGGTGAACTCCTTAACTAGCTTTTGGTCAGCCCGAGGGAATAATTGCAGCTGTTAACAAAATGTTGATAAATATGCGGATCAAAGCGACAAAAAACACCGCTGATCTCGACTATCCGTTTTTTTTTAATTTTAGTTCTTGATAGCGAAAAGTTTGATACGCAGTAGAGGAAGGGAGCGAAGCGGGTCTGCCACAGCCCCGCACTAAACGCAACGCCACGCTTTGAGGTATAACGCCGTCAGAAGGTATTCCGTGCGCGATGTGAAGAGTGTGGCGTTCCTTCGCCTGTAGTAAAGTCCAAGTTTAAGTTTACCTAGCATTAGGCCCTAACATATAAACTGACACCTAATGTAACAGGTGGAAGTTAGATTGGGGTCCACCGGCACCCATTTAAAAAATAAGGTACTTCTATGTAGTGTTTGCGATTTACGTCATATAGTATGCAAGCAAAACATCGCCCTAACGTTTGCTTACCCGGCAGATACCGTCGCTCGTTTCTGTTTAACTGGCGAAGTGATGCTTCCAAACCTCAATAGAACCTCAGTGCGGTATTCTACCGGGCCATATAAACATAAATGCAGACTATAGCTGCTGTGTTTACTGCAGACATTGTTGAGGCTTGCAGTACTACTTGCATACATCAATCACTTACTTACAGAACTAGCCCGTGAGGTGAACCATAAAAAACCGTGCTCCTACTTGGGACCTACCAAGCGTACTTTGACGCTCAGCAAATTTCTACCTATGCAAACTAGCCCAGGCCCACCTTGGGTTATTGGAAAGGGCTTTATAAGAAAGAATTCACGCTTTTTCTACACAATACGTTGTTCTCGGGAAGACAACGCGTTCAATCAAAACATTTCAGGCACGTGTACTCACTACAATTTAATTTTATTCGGATAAACAGGCGTTGAGAAGCTAAAAAGTGCCTTACAGTTCTTTCAGGTTCAGGTTGGTTGGATTTTCATTGTTGCATGCAGATATTTGGTAGAAAAGTAAAAACACATAACCAATGTTCATCCACTTTTCTAGGGCTCGAGAAAAAAGAGGAATAATGCTGTCTACTCGAAAAAACACCGAAGCGGCTTCGATGAACAGCTCCTTAAAAAAGTGCAGTTACCCAGGATGATGGCAACCACGACCAGAATCTGGATTCCAAGGAGGCGGAACATTGCGGTATCGGTGGCTGAAATAAAATAGAGAGTTTATTGAAAAATGGTAATATTATGATTAGTACATCACGCTCCCGTAAAGCTTATTTCAATAACTTTCAGAGCTTCTGAAAAAGGACTGCACGAACCTCTGGACACGTCGGAAGTCGGATGGTGATGTGATTCTTCAACCAGGGATAAGCCCCATCAAGTGAGATTGCGGAGGATATGAGAGTTTTGTGAGGACCGTGTTCTTGGGGAATAAGGAAAATTTATACTGATGTTTCAGGACAAACCCCGGATTCGTCAAGGTAATAAAAGTAGTCAGGATTTTTTTCATGCATTTAGACAGGAGCCGGGAGTCGCGTTTGTTCGCCTAAATGAATGTTTCAAACGCAAAAGCTTCATAAACCAGTTCTAAATTTGGGAACTAAAGTTTTAAATGCTGATAAATGTACGCAACATGCTTCGGGTCACAGTGTACATTTCTAGTTCCAATTTCATGAAAGAAATATATATGCGGGAGTTGCATGAAAGAGCCTCTTATTTAAAAAAATCACTCAAGTTATGTTTGCTCTTTAAGGATTATTGCTACCGCAGTGAGTAATACCTTACCGAGTAGCTTCAAGAAGGCTTCGACAATACGCTAGCCGATGTTGGGTGGTTTTATATAGGCGAATCAGTGACCTATTCTGTTCTTTTACTTAGAGTCCTCTGCTAAAACGGGCGAAACAAGTCAGTATGTGGTTTTCTATTTAGCTTTCATAAATCACAGATATAGCAAGGAAGTTTTCAATTAGCGTGTTCGAAAAACAAGGTAATTGAAAATGTAAGAACACGAGAGAAACAATTTCCGGGATTTTTTTGATTTAGTACTTAAACTAAAGTTTATTTTTCGATTTTCGACGGGAAAACAAATGCGGCAACATACGGCCAAAACCTCATCCGCATTACCTTCATTCCATCTTTCTGTGACACATGCGTCTCAAATTGGACGACTCGCAAATTGCTTTCTGCTGCGCACTACCTCGTTCAAGTGAGCGCAAGTAGAAATTACCCAGTACGACGAATCGCTTTTATTTTTTGTTCTTCCGCACATGTAGTCGGAACATCGAAGTCAAGTACGTCGCTAAAAAAAGCAGTATTTGTAGCTGTTATCATGTTTGCGGAAAACCCCTTTTGTTATGAAAACTGGACCTCACATGCAGATGCGGCATCCGTCCTACATTTCTTGTTTTAGGTAGTCTTTTGGGTACATATTGCGTAATAAATTCTTCGGCCAAATGTCACTGCAATATATGACCTGCGTACACGTTGCAGTAATGCCGTAATTTAAAGTGCAGTTTATATACTCAAAGTACCTATAGTTTTAAAAAGCTGAGAAAGCAAGCGGTTGTTTAAAAGCAGGCCTGTGTACCCCAGCGTGCTTACGTACTTGCTTGAAGTAGGAAAGCTAGAACTTGCTTTACACGAACTCCATAGATGGCATGTCTTTCTATTTTAAGTTTTCTAGCACCAGTAGCACGAGTGCTCAAAAGTTAAACAAATAAAAAACGAACTAAAATATTTTTAAACATTGGTTGCGTTGTTCTGGCCTCTTTACAAAAAAGCTGGAACAACAGATTGACGAGGCCAAATAGCCGTAATACCTGAGGAAAGAGCCGCGCTTTGAACATCTAATGAAAATGTGCACTGTTATATTATAGCAAAAATTGTATTCGTTCGCCAAGATAAAACAATTTCTGCCAAACATAGACAAGCGAGTGGTTAATAACAAAGAAATTCAGTTTTACAAGTACATTGCAATGTATGTAACCTAATAATAATACTATGCAGACATAAGCTTCATGGTCAATCTTGGCAAATACAAACCAAATTAGGAGATGCAAACCATTTATACGAACAAAACTACAGACATACTAATAACTTTATAGGTCGCTGAGGCTGAGTCTTCGAAATTTACCAGGTTTGAGTTTCTCCAATAAACTTAAATTACGTCTTTTGTTGCAAATATAGGGCACTGTGTACTTCAGTGATCGTACAAACCGTGTGCGGCAAAGAACACTGATACATCGTCCTAATTCTGTTACATTTCACAAGTTACCAAGACATGACCGGTAGCGGTGAGCCAAAAAAGGGCCCATCTCCCCGCGAGGGGGACTCGAGTAAATGCGTCGCATAGGGGGTGGGTGTATTGCGTTAACGTTTAGTGTTTGGGGATTTGGTGGTAGTGAATGCGTTGTATCAGCAGCTTTTTGACGTAGTTTGAATGAGTCAAGGATATAAGGCGCGTTCGTAGCCTTTCATTCTGTGTCGGTTTTGTGGCGCAGTGGGAAGAGCACCATGTACCTCGTGTTCCACTCACAGGTAGTGAATGCGTTGTATCAGCAGCTCCTTGACGTAGTTTGAATGAGTCAAGGATATAAGGCGCGTTCGTAGCCTTCCATTCTGTGTCGGATTTGTGGCGCAGTGGGTAGAGCCCCATGTACCTTGCGTTCCGCCCGCAGGGCCGTGGGATCGAAACCAGGCGCCGGTAAGTATTATTTTTTATTTAGTGTAGGGGAAGGGGTGCGGGCCTGTTGCTGAAAGCGAGGAGAGTAGCGTGATGCGGGAGAGGAGGACTGGGGGAGAGGGCGCACCTGGAACAGCTCTTGCGGACGCCGAGGCACGCCAATGCCGGGTGACATCGTGAGTTAAAGAAATGCTCTGCATTTAAAATGTAGTTCATACAGCAGGCGGTTATTAAAAATTTGCTGAATGCTGCGGAGTGGGTGTTAGTGAAACAAAGGTTTAGTGGGGTGCAGACATGTCACCTTGTCAATTCACCTGAATACTTTTTTTTCAAGATAAAGAGAGTATCAAAATTCTTTTAATTGCCATTCCCCACTCTACTGTGCAGTAGCTCAAGTGAGACCTAAAGAAGGAACGGTAAAGTTCCAGTTTCACCGAGGTAGGAACCTTAACGCGGCATCGGTATATCGCTACAACTGCGCGGGATAGTTTTGCGGCCTAATCATCTGTGTAAGCGTCCCATGTCATGGGATTGGAAAGGAACGCAAAAAAGTAATTTATGTGCATTGAATATACTTATGAAGGACTTCTCGAAATAAGACCGCCCATCACAGGTATGCGTGTTTTTATGCAGCAAACAATACGCTTTTAAAATTTGCGCCTTAATTGCAAATTGAGTTTTGTTATTAATAACTACCTGCTTTTTTGCAGTACCTCCCATCTTTTTTCAAAGATAGGGAGAAAATAATAAATAATACGGTGAGACCTTATGTGAGCAAGTAAGGCTTTTCTTGGAAATTCAACTCGGATTCAAGAAACACAGTTCGACTAATGCTGACGAAGGCCACGGCTGAAGTTCAATGCAGTGCTTCCATTACAGACAGAAGGTATTACTGAGGCTTTCAGTCGCAAACAGCTAAGTACGCTCCACCGGTTGTCTCCGCTACTTTTTTTACATACTCATCATTATCCTATGGACTTGCAAGTTCATCTGCTTCAACAGCACCATATCACCATCATCGTGGATTCGTAGGCACGGAGGTCACCGCCTGCAGGTTGCGGCGAGGTTGGAGTAAATAAACGATTCACGATTCAGTGGCCTCAGCGTGGCTTTGCAGGTGAATATTGACTTTTCAAACGCATTGGAACGTATACTATATTAATCAGTCCTTCTGTACAAATAATATAAGTATGTTATGAGTGGAGTGGCCTACAATTTGTTTGAAACTCATCTTGCAAATAAAACAGAATATTGTCACTAGTAGGACAAAAAAGCTGTGCGCCCAATTTCCGTTCAACAGGTGCCAGCTGTGCGGGCTCTTTCATGGCGGACATCGTTCACATAGTGTATATACATCTCTCGGATCTTCCAGGGTTCATGTCGCGTTTCCTGTCCCTGCACCCCCCCCCCCCCCCGAGTAATATGCACACGGAAACGGCTTAAACCTTCTGTACAATGTAAAATGGCAGCATATTTTGTTCTATATTTATATACCTGATATTATGAATTGTATTGCCAACTAGTCTTCTGTTTTGGGCTCGGAGAACAACAATATTTATTTTTATTTATTTATTTATTTATTTATTTATTTATTTATTTATTTATTTATTTATTTATTTATTTATTTATTTATTTATTTATTTATTTATTTATTTATTTATTTATTTATTTATTTATTTATTTATTTATTTATTTATTTATTTATTTATTTATTTATTTATTTATTTATTTATTTATTACGCCTCAATAGCCCCAGTCGCTGTATTACGCGAGGAATGGGCATATTTAGCAACAGATTAGCGATTCAACAACAGCCTTGAAGAGGTGTGCGTGGGAGTGTGCACGGCGAAAGCAGGCAAGTTGTTCCAGTCCCGTGCGGTTGCAATAAAAAAGGAGAGAAGATGTGCATTAGTTTGCACCGGAGGTGGATAAACGGCTCAGTGATGGTTTGTACGGCTGGACAATCGATGAGCAGGAAAGATAGCTGGAACGTTAAAACGAGCGTGATAAAATTTATGCAAAAGGCAGAGTCAAGATATATGACGACGTGATTCTAGGTTGTTGAGGTGGCCACGAGCTTGAAATTCGGAAACGCTGGAATGATAAGAGTACTCACAGTGGATGAACCGGGCTGCACGATTTTTTACAGATTCCAGTAAGTTAGACAGTTTAGATTGATTAGAGTCCCAAACCGAGCAGGCGTACTCTAATTTAGGGCGAACAAATGTGGTATAAGCTAACAACATCACTGATGAGGGAGCAAGTTTTAAATTCATACGAAGTAAACTCAGTGCACGATTAGCGGAGGATGCGACGTTGTTAACGTGAGTGGACCAGGTGAGGTTTGTCCAGAATGTTACTCCGAGGTATTTATGGGATCCTGCTAAGATTATGTGAAGGAAATGTTGTCAGTCGCTTGCTGATAATGTTACCTATGGTGGGGTGATACGTTTAAAGAGATTAGACAGTCGTTACAGCAGGATTCAGTGAGGTTAGTAAGGTCGTTTTGAAGTATAGCGATATCATTGTGGTTTTCATTTGAACGGTACGCGACGCTCTCATCAGCAAACAGGCAAATATTTGATAAAATGCTAGCTGGAATATCATTTATATACCTAAGGAAAAGTAGGGGTCCGTATACTGTGCCTTGTGGGACACGAGAGATTACGGGAAGGTGGTTAGATAAATGGTTGATAGCGTACGCAAATTGTTGCCGTTCGGTAAGGAAACTACGAATCCAGTTGAACGTCGATATATTAATGTTTAAGCAAGAAAGTGTGAGGAGTAGGCGTTGATGCAGAATTTTGTCAGTCTTTTTCGAAGTCTAAAACGAAGGCATCGGTGGGTATACTTAGGTCAACGCTGGAACTGATATCATTGTAGAATGAAGCAAGTTGCGTGTCGCAGGATACTCCTGAGCGAAATTCATGCTGACTATGATGAAAGAACTTGTGGCGGTTTAAGATCTTGACGACGTTAGAGTAATTCACATGTTCCATTAGCTTAGAGCAACATATACTGAGCGAGATGGGATGATAGCTGGTAGGTTCGGATGGAGGGGCCTTTTTAGGGACTGGAACAATCTTACCCACTTTCCAGTATTCCCGCACCACTCCTGATCGTAGTGATTGCTGAAAAACATGGCCTATCACACTGACAATGGGTGATGTGTTTTTTAGCATTTTACGTGTATGCCATCAGCGCCAGAAAAACATGTAAGCTTTAATGAGTCGAATAATTTAGCAATTCCCTGTTGAGAAAACGTAATATCCGGCATCATGTCGTAATCGTGATGACGGAATTAATATAAGTTGCCGTTTGGTTCAATAGTGAACAAGCAAGAGAAAAAATGATTCAGTTGTTCGGCGGCTTATTGCCGGGGATCGGTAGCTTAGGATTATCAAACAATGCTAGTCGTTGGGAAATGTGAGGGTTGATAACGCTCCGCATTTTAGCCAGTTATTTGTCAGCATAGCCGGTAAAGCCTGTGAATAAAAACAACGTCTTTCTTTCATAGCCTGCGCACTGAATGTTTTTTCCGCAGCGTAGTAGTTGTTCCATGCACAAATGTTGTTAGATCGTTTTGCTGATCGAAAAAGTCTTTTCTTTTTATTGTTGAGTCGTTCTAAAATGGCTGTGAACCAAGGGGATGTCTTTTTTTTGGTCAGCGTAATGGTTGTCACTTATTTTATGGACAGGTCATGAATTTTATTTTGGAAGAGTAACCAATTAGTTTCGACAGGGCGCTGCGAAAAATCGGCTAGGAGGCAACTATCGAATTCTGCGAATTCCTTGCTTAGGGCGGAATAGTTTCCTTTGTTATACAATGTTATCGTTTTTATTTTTTAGGCGAGCGTGTTAGTTGACAGAGGTAGGTACTATGGATCACTGAATGGTCACCTAAACCAGGCAAGAACGTCATCTCGGAGACCTTCTCAGGCTCTGAAGTCAGGATAAGATCAACAGTATTGAAGGAGGCAGCGTTCTGACGTTTGGGTTCAGTGACGAATTGCGTTAATCCAAATGTTAGGCATGAGTTGACGAATTCGCTTTCAGGACCATGTTTGCCGGATTGTTCCACGATATCACTTGGAAATTCAAATCACCAAAAAGAAGTATAGGATAATGCGGAACGTTTTAGTTACGGAGCCTCGTAGAAATTGGGTATACAAAGATGGTCAAGGCCGGGAGGACGGTAACAAACTCCAAAGATTGTGGGGGAATAGGAAGAACTGCAGAGTATGAACGTAATGTTTAAGTACCAGGATATACTAATTTATGTACATTGAAGGCTTTTATGACTGCTTATCAGCACTCCACCTCCACGTTTGTTAGTACGGTCACGCCAAAAAATTTTGAAGTCCGGGAAATATTCAAGCAACTCTGAGTCTGCCATTGAAGGGTTAAGCCAAGTTTCAGTTATTGTGAGGAAATCTGACTCTGCTGAGCTAATTACGGTTTGTAAGTCATCAACTTTCGGAATAATGCTTCTGATGTTGGTATAAAAAAAGAATGATTTCCTTATTAGATTAGTACTGCTGGAGCGTATGTGTTTAAAGGGTGCACAACGATTTTGTTAGCCTTATTATCGTAACCGCAAGTTTTATTGCCCATGATAAGATTGTAATGATGGCGTTTATGATTGCTGCTGTGCCCTTCTAAATTCACCGCGAAGTTTTCTCGCTTTAAGTGTGTTAGGTGAGTAGTCCTCCGATAGGAGCGATATAAGGTAGTTCGAACCTCTTAGATTGCGCCCACTCGAAGGAACGTTCTCTTTAACCTTAAAGTGTGCAAATTTAATGATGACTGGTCGGTTTTGGTTAGCTTGATATTTACCTAAGCGATATGCCCTTTCAAACACCAATGCATCAATTGCGATGTTTTATTCTTTGCTACAAAATTGGAGCACTCAGGCTTCCGATTCGGCCCAAGTCTTACACTCGTGATTTTGTAAACCAAGAAGAACAAGGTTCAATCGACGTGCTCAGTCTTCCAAGTCATCCAGCTTGGTCATGACTGCAGTGACGTCTTCTGCATTTTGGTGAGAAAGCTTACCGATATTGTCTAATTGCATTTTCATACGCACAACTGATTCGCAGTCTTTTTCTATTTTAGTTAGTCTATTGTTCATGTGCTTGATAGAATCATCGTTTTGGAACAGTTTCGTATGGACTGCCTTAGGTTCTTGTAGCATTGCAGCTTAACCACACTAGTGTATTAAAGTAATGTCATAAAGTCACTCGACTCTAGCGATTCGCTATAGTCGAGTACGCTAGAGCGAGTGGTAGGACCGGTGTTCAGTTCAATGTCGCCAGACAAAGATAGCAATTGCTTAATGACATGCGCGCAATCAAGCATTACATGGAAATATTGAAATCAAGCACAACAGGGCCGCGTAGCGAGTACGACGTGAATACAGTGAGTATCGATTATTTACCTGCAGGACAAAAAGGCGTTGTAGGTAAGAGGCCATGGCCATAGCTGTGGTGTTGCCAAGACCATTTTTCTTCAAGGCTGTTCCGGAATAGAATTAAACAACAAAATAATAAAAGCCTCCTTGACTCATTCACTTTGACCGGGAATAACCACCTGCCAATAAGTAGAAAAAACAAAGTTCGTTTTGTATTTCTGTAAAAGCAAGCAAGTAGCTGCAGTATATGTAAGCATTGGCAGTGCACTACAAGTGGTCGATTCACGAAAATCCTTGGAGTAGTTTTTTTTTAATGCAGTGAATACAGAACGAGAACATTCACAATCTGCAAACAAAATTGTCATCTGAAATTGTAAATATTGTTAGAATGAGGTATTTATTTATTCATTCATTCATTCATTTATTGTTTGTTTGTTTATTTATTAATAATACTGCAATCCTCATTACAGGGACTTTAAAGGGTGGTTACAGACATACGTTTTACATTGCTGGACTCAGGAATATACACAACAAACTAAAAAATACAACAGCAAGATATGAATAATCAGGTCAAATTTTCAGCAAATAATAAGGTCGGCTCTGAGACTTCGTAACTTTTTAGTTCATTTTACCGAGTTACGGCACGCGGGAAACAGGAATATTTCAAGGAGTTATTTCACGACCGAAAATACGTTATGGTCAGTTGATGCCTTCGGCGGGTGGCATACCCACTTGAAAATGAAATGATATCGAAAACATCAAGCTTGTAACACCCTTTTTTAAATGGTAAATAAATTTTAGTTATATTAAGCGATTTCTTTAGGTAATTTTAGGTTCATTGACAAGTTCTAAGAGTTCAGTCGTAGAGGTGCGTCCAAAGCTGTTAAAAATAAAGGGAACTGGATTTTTCGCACGTTTTCCAATTCAGTAATGTTAGCTTTAGTGAAGGGCTCCCAAAAAAATACCCCATATTTTAACATTGTGGGTTATATTCCACACCGCGGAATTAGAATGTGTTACAGCTCTTCAAAGAAAAAACACCTTTCTCTTAGCGTTAGAAATTACGAAATCCAAATCCAAAGATACTTAATTTTAGTTATCTTAGTAATGGTGAAACTTACGGTAAAATAATTAAATAGTAAGGGGTTTTTCTTGTGGGTTCTTCGCACTAATACATTTTTATCAAAGTTAATGGACATCTGCCATAAACCACACCACCCAACTATTATCTCACAACACTATTAAGAACATTTTGATCAGTGACACTCTATATCTCAGAATATATGGCACAGTCATCACCGTACAATTTGATTTTTACAAGACATTTATTCACAATATTCCGGACAAAGCTGAGAAAAAAAAGAGGGGTCCCACAACAGTACCCTGTGGAACGCCTGAGTCAACGGTTGCCTCGTCTAAACAGTATTCATTAAAAAAACAAAGTATTTGTGGCTGATAGGGTAGTCTGCATTCCATTTTATTAGGCGCCGATTTTTCAGTGTTTTCTCGTATTTAAAACGTAGTTTTGTGTGTGAAACCTTGTCAAATGCTGTTTCAAAGACCATAATGATAGCACCAGTTTTTCTCACGTTCCTAATTGAAGTTGCGAAATATTGTACTGTCTCGACAAGTTGAGTGCCGGTTGAATAACGTTTTCTGAACCAGTAGTGGTTGTTTGTTAAGATGGTATGCTTACTAAGAAACTCAGAGATATGAGTATGAATGATGTGCTCGAGAAGCTAAAGGAAGTTGCCGTTAATGAAATGGGACGATATTTAGAGATGTGCTGCTTTTTAGAAGACTTATTAAGAGGATTGTTTCCACCGGCCCTCCAATCATCTGGTACTCGACATTCATGTAGTGATTTTGAAAATTGCACATGTAGATACTTGCGATCCTCTCAACATATCGCTTTAAATGCGTTCGGTGTGTTATTTGCTCCAGGTGTGTTTGTAACATTGAGTTTAAGAAGTATATTGAAAATGCTTTGCTCACTGGTAACAACGTCAGGTATAGCTGCATATTCTTCAATAAACATAGTAAGAAAAAAACGTTCAATGATGAAATCAGATTGAAATTGCTGAACTAAGGCATTTGAAACAACCCTGCCATCATGAACACCAACTCATCAATTTCAAAAGCATTAAATTTGGTTGATGTAGGCCTAATAGTCCACCAAAATCTCTCAGGACACGCTTTGGTAGTTTGCTTACGATTTGCCATAATGCCGCTCCTTGTCAAAATAGATTTTCTCTTTTAGCCTAATTGCAATTTCCGAAATTTTCTCCGTCATACCACTGATATTATCAACATTACAACGCTTTTTTAGTCTCTTTATTTGCCATTCAGATGTAACGTGTCCCGAAAAATCCAGGGATTCCTTTCTTTCTTCTTTATAACCACGCATGGAACAAAGCGATCAATACACTCGTTTACAACTTATTTTAAGGAGTCCCAAAGGTTTTGCACACCAGCATTACTATTTAAAAAAAGAGTCGAAGTTGAAGGAGAGGAAATCTATATTTCATGTATCGTCAGCTCACAAAAAATTATGAGCACAAGACGTTTTTTTCTTTCTTTGTCACAGAGCCAGAGGTCAGAAATACCAGGAACCACTCAACAACTGCCCGAAGCCCTAATACACCGACTAACAAGAAAGAGATCAAGTACTGGTTTTGAACTTCAATGAACCCTAGTGAAATCTTTACAAACTAGTAAAAAATAAAAAAGGCGACGTTAAGCATTGCTTCTCCTATGATATCCTTGTGTTTAGTGGTTGAAAGAGAGGTGCAACCTATATCTGGAAGGTTGAAATGTACTGATAAAATAATCCGAGCTCCTGACTTTGCATGAGTGCCGAGATTTTTTTAATCGATGACTTCATTATACGAAGTCTGCGGTCTGCGTGTAGGAGCTACAATATACTGTATATTATTGAGGTACATTTTGCACAATAAGCCTTCCACTTCAGGAATATCTTGCCTTCTAATTACCGTTAGGCATTTCATAAACACAACTGCAGCGCCTCCTCCACTACTTTAACTATCTTTTCTTAACACATTATAAACAGGTGGGATTATTTCACTGTCAAATGCACTATTATTAAACCATGATTTTCTGAGTGTTATTGAGCCTGTATGATGAGTCAGGAGTAATGTTTCTACTTTGGTTGCCTTGTTCACGACACCTCGGCAATTCAAATTGAGAATCCTTAATGGTTCTGACAGAGGATCACGGTGTCAGTTCCCATTCTACTCCTGAAGCTTAAAACGCGATTATTCGGTTTCATTCCAACAGTACACAGTGTCCTAGATGCTCTACGTGTCGTCAAATGCTTCAATTTTGCATCAATTTCTTCTTGTTCAGCAGTGATTTTCCACAAATGTTTCCGTATCTCCGGTACCCTGTTAAAAATGTCCTCGTAGATAGACATAGTAGTTTCCTTTACTTTAAATTAGTTCTAATACAAAATTCTTTTCACGATAATCTAGATAGTTGAGGATTAATGGACGCGACTTATTTCCAACTTTGCGGCCAAACTTATAGCATCGTTCAATGCCGGTCGTAGTTATCTCTGGCTTTTTCTGAAAAGTTTCTTTTCTTACATCATTCATTAGTTCAACGCTGGGTTCCTTATCAGGTTCTTCTACCCAAACTGTAATTGAGTTACTTCTGCGGCCCGTGTTAACGAGATCATCAACTTCTGATACAAGCACAGAAATCTGTTCATCTCGATTAGACATGTACATCTCAATGTTTTGTGCTTTGCTTTTCAGGGTGGTTAAATCGGCCAACTGTGCTTTAACCCCTTCTGTATGCTGAGTTAACACGGAAATTTGTTCCTCAATTCGTTGTTGAGAGCTCTTTATTGCATTATTTGAGGCAGTAATTTGTGCGTGGCCGGCTAACAGTTGTGACATCTCTGTAGGACCGGGGTTCGCCACTACATTACCGTATCTCAACAGACCTTGCGGGAACGAACAAACAGTAGAACGTAGACCTATAAACGTATTCGGCAGGGCAGCTGCATCAAAAAATGGTCATCACTACGATAACACTGAACGTAAAAATAATTTCTAGCCTGCAGGACGAAGAGAAAATGGGTTGAGCGCCATGCCAGGAATGCTGCTGCCAAACGCACTGGTGAAGTCTTGTTACGTGGCGCTCTTATAGCTGGCGATGCTCCCACGTGAGGTGACGTCACCGATGATAGCCGCCACGTTGAGTCACTGAAGTGCGGAAGACACGAACCATCCAGGCCGAAGTAATCACCTCGCGAAGACTACACGCAGCCGAAGCCCATGGTGTCTATGCGCATGCGTCGTCTGCAAAGCGTCGTGGTGCGGCCAAGAAGAGGATCCGAGTAGAATGGTGACAGCCTGCAGCATGAAGCGAAAACGGTTGAGCGTAATCCCGGAAATGCTGCTGCCAAGTCCACTGCTATGTCTGCATTTAAAGAAGACATCGCATGTCTTAGGTACGCCTTCTTTTAAAGATGAACATTTTATTGACAGAAAACCAATTCAGTTTGCTCGCTATTTTCCTACTGTGGCCTTGTGTAGTGCAAGACGCGCGTGTCAAATTTATCAAAGCAACGACTGCTACAAAAAAGGATCTATTCGGTACATAGCGAAATATGCAATGCCTTTATTCCACTAAAAACCCCCTTTCGAAGTATAAACTTCTTGTCAACAACCTACAGACGAATATAAAAAATAAATAAACACATCTTTTCCTAGCTGGCCCGACTGCGACAGAACACCCTGTTCGCAAAACCCGTCAGATGGACAGATCGACTGGTCTGACGCCTTCACCCCTACTACAGTCAAAATTATTTAGGGTGCACATTAGGAAACGTTGACCCTACGTACAAATCCAGCTGTCACTTTAGATGATGTTGCGAGCAGGAGCCGTGAAATTTTAATATCCTTGTGCTGCACTTTTTGAGTGGATAAATATTACTTTTTATCATCATCATATCCATCATCACCAGCCTATATACTCCCACTGCAGAGCAAACGCCTCTCCCATAAATCTGCAACTATCCCGGTCCTGCGCTAACTGCGACCAATTTAACCCTGTCCTGTGTTGCAGTCTTTCTCTTCCTTGTTTAATAGTCAAAGATTAAGCGCTCTGCACTCAAGCAATTTAACCCCGCAAACTTCCTGATCTCATCCGCCCATCGTACTTTCTGCCACCCCCCCCCCTACCACGCTTGCCTTCTCTAGGGATCCACTCTGTTACCCTTAATGACCAAGGGTTATCTTGCCTTCGCACTACATGCCTTGTCCACGTCCATTTCTTCTTAATTTCTACTGATACGTCCTTAACACGCCTTTGTTCCCTGACCAACTCCACTCTCTTCTTGTCCCTAATGTTACACCTACCATCTTCCGTTCTATTGCTCGCTGAATCGTCCTCAATTTAAGTTAAAGCCTCTTAGTTAGCCTCAAAGTTTCTGCCCCGTAGGTGAGCACCGGTAAGATGCTGCTGTTATACTATTTTCTCTTCAGGGACAAAGGTAGCCTGCCATTCATTATCTCAGAATTCCTTCCGAAAGAACTTCACCGCATTCTTATCCTTGTAATTACGTCTGCATCATGGTTGGGATCGGGGGTCGCAAATGATCCTAAGTAGATATATTGACGTACCAGTTCCGCTGCCTCGCCACCTATGTCAAGTCGCTTTGCTCTCCGGAGATTATTCACCCCTAATTTAGTTTTCCGCATATTAAGTTTCAGGCCCACAGTTCTTTCTGCTTATCCAGTGTGGTAAGCATACTTTGCAATTCGTCTCACGAGTTACTTAGCAAGGCAACGTCATCAGCAAATCTGAGGTTACTGAGGTATTCTCGATTATTCCTTACTCCCGCCTGTTCCAAATTCAGTGTTCTGAACACTTCTTGTGAACATGCTGTGAATCACATGGGAGAGATTGTCTCTTGTCTGACCTCTTCATTATAGGTATTTTACGGCTCTCCTAATAGAGGGTGATTGTAGCTGTGGACCCACTGTAGATATCAACTAGTATTCTTACACAATGCGTATTCTTACTAGTATACTAGCATTCTTACGTATTCTTACTAGTATTCTTACAGTATTCTTCACCCTGGTTTTGTAATGCGTGAATGACTGCTGAGGTTTCGACAAAGTGAAATGCTTTCTCATAAACTATGAAGGCTATATAAAGGGACTGAATATACTCTGCGCACTTCTTAATCACCTGATTGATGGTGTGAATATTGTCCATTTTTGAATATCCTTTACGAAGCCGTGCTTTTTTTTTTAGGTAAAATGAAATCTGAGGTTTCAGAAATAATGTTGGCAATTAGCTTGATAAGTACCTTGTATATGACTGACCGTAAGCTGATCGGCTTGTAATTTTTCAATTTTTCAAGTCCTTCATGTCAGCTTTCTTATCGATTAGGATGATGTTCGCTTTTTTCCAAGATTCTGGTACACTCGCGTACATTAGGCGTTCCGGGTACAGGGTTGCCAGTTTTACTAGTACAATTTCACCATCTTTCAAGACGGCTCCTGCTATCTGATGTTAACCAGGTGATTTGCCCCCTTGCATTTCTTTTAAAGCCTTTCTTACTTATTCTGTCGTTGCTGGAGGGATGCCTATCTCGTGTGAACTAATTTGTCGGTCTGTATTATCCTGGATGTCCCGGCTACTGTACAGATCTCTATAGAACTCCTTGGCTGCTATGACTATTTTGTATTATTCCAACCATTCCATTTGGGCGCCTGTGCAAGTAACGAAATACATTGTTATCACTGCGGATGGTTGGTGGTTCATAGTAAAAAGCCATCACTCTGCTAGATTAAACTGTCCGACAAAGTGTAGTGTTTTAGCCAATACAGAATTGTACCTTCTGTTTCTGAACTGCTATGTACCAAAAAGGTTGTCCAACCTATAGAATTTGAAAATTTAAGGTTACTGTGATAGAACTTTCTGGCTACCAACAACACATCACCCATCATTATCAAGGGATGAAGGATTGGACGTAAAATGTTCCCGTGCTTACGTTTTCGCGTGTTTCTTCAATCGTATTTTTTTTGTGTCGGCTATCTTCAGTTCTTTTACTGACCACCTTCCCAACAGAGTTAAATTACTCGCCAGCTAGTTTTGTTTTATCACTCCTTACGCCGGTAATTCCCTGGATGAGTTTTTAGTGTTCTGTGGTCTGAGGACAAACATGCGATGTCATTGCCTTTGTTTGTTTGAAATTTGATTTTGTTCCAATTTCTTTCTTACCTCGCACGGGTAGCAAAGGGTGTTGTCGCGTACAATACTACTCACATAAGGACAGAAAACGAGCTTCCTAGATTAGGAAACAAACTCGTGTAGATAACTTTACAGGTCAAATAATGAAAAAAAACTTTGACAGGCAATCCAATAAGACGAGATGACAGCCTGTGTGCCAGCAGGCTAACAAAGTACATATAAAGCGATGGGTCTAGAACAAGGGGAAGGCCAACAACTCGATGGAGGAAGAAATAAGTAAATAAGGTTAAGTATCAATGTAGGACTATATCTTCTCTCCCTGTTTAGTACGCATTTGAGCAGATTCGACATCCTTTCCTCTATTTTACTAGCGGCGCGTTCTTTCCTTTGCAAAGCCAGAATTGTTGCGTTAAAATTCGTTCCTTACCATGTTTTTTTACATTCATTTGTTCATGAGGTTTATTATCTTAACATGCCAAAATGTCACAGTCCTCCAAATTCTCCTCAATGCCTAACACATTGTTGTGAATAGGTCCCGTCTTTAGCTTGGTTGGCCTGACCTTGTTTCAGCCATTAATTATATGGAAGGCATTAGTGATCACCGTTTACTCCACATCACGTTGAATGTACCTGCCCGGACATCGCCAAATAAAAGAAAAAAGATGTTTAACTATGGCAAAGCAAATTTTACTGCTAATAATGAGAGACTTGAAAAAATTCTGGATGAATTCGTGATTGGCTTTGCATTGCGTTCGGTTGACACAAACTGGTGCATGTTCAGGAATAAAATACAAGAACTTATGGACCTACATGTTCCCCGTAAAAACATAACAAATCACAAGTGTCTGTGGTATAACCAGTCATTGAAACCTATGCCAAAGAAAAAGAAAAGAATTTTCCGCAATGCCAAATCACCTGGCAAAACCGAACGTTGGTCCAAGCTTAGATAAATCATTTCCGAATACAAAAAAGAAATCAAAGAAGCAAAATATAATTTCTTTAACAGCACGTTACCTTCGGTGTTAACAAATAACCCAAAAACATTTTGGAGCATTAATTATGAACAGGAACGATCTGACATGTCCCTTTTCGATCCCCATTCAAATCTAATACCTAATCGTGACTGTGCGAACGTTTTAAACGAAAACTTTCGCACTACGTTTTTGGATCTCTCGGGCTGACCATATCCTAATTATAACTATTTCTTAGACTTTCCAATGAATGCGTTATTGATTGACTACACAGGTATTGTCGCCATCATTGAACGCCTAGAACTATTGTTATCTTGTGGCCCTCATAATATTAACACAATGGTTCTCAAGAACACTGCAATATATAGCTCTATCATATTATCCAAAATCTTTGAACAATCTCTCTTGCACGGTATTTTAACAGAAGACTGGAAAGTTGATAAGGTGGTTCCACTTCATAAGTCCGGAGACAAGCACTCACCATCCATTTATCGACCAATATCATGAACTAGTGTTTGCTGTAAAACCATGGTACATATATATTCTCAGCTAGTCAATTTCCTTGAGTCTTCCTCTTTCGTTTCACCCTCGCAACACGGGTTTAGAAAATTATGTTTCTGTGAAACACAACTGCTAAGGCCAACTAATGATGTTCATTCTGTTCTTGATCGTGGTTCTGAAGTAGACTGTGTGTACTTGGAGTTTTGTAAGGCATTTGATAAAGTTCCGCACAACTTGCTTCTTCTAAAATTAAGAAGACTTAACATTCACCCGAATGTTCTTACATGGAAAAAATCTTTTTTAACCGATCGCTCACAATTTGTGCATGCCAATGGCTATAACTCTTCTTCAATTCCAGTAACTTCCGGAGTACCCCAAGGATCATTCCTTGGCCCCTTACTCTTTTTGATTTATAGTAATGATTTGCCAAGCAACTTAACCGCCACTGTAAAACTTTTAGGTGATCATTGTGCTGTTTACCGAGAGATTAAAAACGTAATAACACCGTGTTACTCCAAGCAGATTTGGACGCGATTTTTGACTGGTGCTCCAAATGGAAAATGACACTAAACACTAACTAATGCAAACTAATGCACTTTTCACGTCGTAAAATTACTGACCACGCTTCCTACACCCTTAATGACATGCGATTAGAAACAGTAACATCGCACAAATACTTGGGTGTCTTACTCAGTCCCGATCTTTCTTGGAACAATCACGTCAGCCGCGTAATCGCCAATGCTAACCGCATGCTGGGGAATAATTAAGGAAATTTTTAGATGACATCACCTTCTGTTAAAACTCTTCTGTATAAGTCGTTCATTCCCAGTAAGCCTGAATATGCCGTTTTGATATGGGACCCCCGAACTAAAGCACTAAAAAATGCTATTGAGGCTGTTCAGAATCGCGCAGCTTGATTTATTCCCTCTAACTTCCATCGTACAGCTAGTGTTACACGTATGAAGCAGTCTTTATCGTTGACACCCCTGGAACTACGCAGAAACGTTTTGAGCTTAAGCTTGTTCTTTAAAATATGTCACATGAATTCATATCTAAGAAATGCATCGTTCAACCCGGCATCGTACGTTTCATCGCGCATGGATCATCGCCACAAAGTGTTCACGACTTTTTGTCGTAGTGCTTCTTACTTATCATCATTCATTCCAAAGGCGTCATCAGAGTGGAACCACCATCCAGCAGCGGTCGTTGAAACAAACAGTTTAGAGGAGTTCAAAAATCGGCTGCGGGCGCACTTTGGAGTACAGGCTGCTGATAGTTGTCTGCTTTGCACTGTTGTCATTGTGTACATCTTTTTATTTTTTTGTACGGCTGAAGTGCCTGATTGTTGCATTGCTTGTAATCGAAAGTTTTTCCCTTTTTTTCTGTCCTTGTAAGGTACTGGATAAAACCGCTATCTTTTTTGCGTTTAATTTATGTCTGTAAAGAAACTTGTTGAATATTCTTCTCTGCTAAAAATGTACGCTGTACCACTCCCCTCTCCAATGCCCTTGGGGCATGAGGGTACATAAAATAAAAAAGAATAAATAAATAAATAAGTAAATGCCTTCTCTAGAGGTTTTTGACAAGGCTATGCCTTTATTTAGTTACTCATATTCACTTCTTTTGCGTACGAGTTGCATGCTACGGCAGCACTTCCTCTCTACGAATTACACAAAGCAATAGAATTTTTCGCACCTGCCATTCCTTTCTTCAGCTTTGTGGATGATTGCAATAGCGTGGACATGTACCTAGGTAATTTTTTAAGACTCGACAGTTATGCCTAATTTTTTGTTGTTACTGAAACACGCCCTCTATAATATTAGGCAGCATGTAAAGGTCTTTGCACTTAAGGCAGCGTATTTCAGAATCTTGGACACGTTGGTCACCAGCCTTAGTGGTAACCGTTCTTTTTTCTTTATTACAGTTGAGTGGCCGTTCAATCGAAAAAATTGGCTCGCATAGTGGTACGACTATCCTGCATGTTTACGTCTCCATGCTTTTGTTGGGTGGCGGTTTTCTTGTTTATGCGCTTGGATATCGTCGGTATGCCTCTTTTGGTCGGTATGCCTCTGTTTATCGTCTTTCGAAGCGAGGTACTCTGTCTATGATTTTTTCTTGTGCTTTCTAATACTTAGCTTGAAATCTTGTTTTTAACGGAGCAGGAATCAAAGAAGTCACATTTTTATATTTTTTTGCTGGACTTTTTTGTTTATTTTGTTTCGCGGTAGCCTTAGTCGTGTTGGTGAGACCGTACGTATAGAATTTTTTGATATTTTGTTTCAGCTTCAGCGTTAGTTTTTTGTTTTGGTCTCACTTTGTTCTCTGTTGAGGGGACATCGTTTCCTTGAAACGCGAGAAGATATAAAAACTAGGAGTGGTAAAACTCTGTGAAGAATCACCGGCGAATATGGGTGCATTCCAATCAGTACATAAAACAAAAGACTTTGTTTGGTCATTTTCGCTTAAAAAATAAACCTAATGAAACGTCGAAGGAATAGAGTTTTAATTGTAACAGGAAAATATGCGTATGCCCTTTTTCTCTGCCGCGTCGTAGGCATCTTACTTCTGTGTAACACCCCAAACGACAACGCTCGACCATGAAGGGCAGAAGTCAGGTACCAACAACGTTCATCTCAAATCTCCGACCAGTGACACGGGCATATCCACAGTGAGTACAACAAGCTTAGCAAACCATGTTCATCCCTCCGCTCCAGCTCCACCCACTCGGCACAACCTGCAAACGGTGATGTCCGCATGCTTGGGCTTGTAAGACAGCAGTGAAATGTTCGCTTGGGAAGCCCTTCAAGCTGGGCAGAGACGCCAACTTAGAAGTTACATCAGAAGGCCTTCGAGAAAAAACATAAAACCACTAACTCTTAGGTGTGAAAAAGTTTGGTTCTAGGCCAATTTATTTATGCATGCTCCACGTTAAGTGAAGTAAATACCGGTTCAATCTAATAATATTGAAGTACAGTTCACATTGTGGTCCCTCGATGCATCAATCAATTGTGTTTGTCGAATTTCTATAGGTAATTTTTATTCCACGAGTTGACATAGGTCCCCATACATTCTTACGATGAAAGGCAATCAATTATACCGACTTTTCGAAACCTGGTATTCTCTTTTGACGTGGCGGTTTCCGAATTCGAGGTAGTATATTACGATTTACGTGATCCGCGACTTTTTTAAGCCTCCTTGGATACCTGGAGATGTTTTCCCTGGTGGTCGAACTGTTCCGGAAGGTCTGTGAGCCTTCAAGGACCCCAATGTGACCACTGACGTTGTTCACAAAAGCTTTAAAGCGACAAAAATAATTTGGCGTAGCAGACACTGTTATGAACCTCTCAAGAAACTTAGTACGCCTTTGATGATCCTCGGCAGAAAAGGCCTCCAACGAAGCTCCAAAGAATCCATGCCCTCGAACACGCGCTCCATGCTGGCAATATAACCAAATACCTAACAGGCACGTTTATAAGTCATAACAACTGTCCAGCCACCCCTGCAAACCTAAAACTTCATTGTGGCCCACAGCTACCCAACATCCTTAGAATGAGCACAACGAGGAAGACAGAACCCACCCCTGATTATGAATTATTGATCGATAACATGCCGATCGCCAATGTCCCGTATCTCCACATTTTCGGCTTACACGCACTGAAGCACGCCACCTACTCAATCACAATCGAAAAAATTCTGGGCGTTCTGTCACAACTTACTCGCCTTTTGCCACGAGAATATATATTAAATGCGGAGCATTTCTTAGGCTCGCGATGTCACTCGCCGATGTTGTCGGCGCCGTCCACACGCTCACTGCGCATGCACGTCGCGTCGAGGCGCAGGTGCGCGTCTCTCCCCCGTATCCTCCTCGCTCTCAACAACAGGTGCGGCGGTGCGGGGGGAGCGCGTCTGTCCGCGCATGCGTCGTAGCTACCCGTGCGCTGCGTCACGCTCAACAGTAACGGCGGCAGGACGTGTACACGTTATAACGGCGTGGTGGGTGCGTGGAAAGGTCGCGCGCTTGTGTACGGAAGTGTGGCATGCGCGTCTCTCCCCCGTACTCCTCTCCCTCGAACACGGGCGGTGTATATATAAGCGGCGGAGCGCGCGTTCGGAATTCAGTCAAGAGCGTCTTTGCTTGGCTTTCGCTTGACTTGACGCTTTGCTTGACGGCACCAAGCAATAAACACAGACTTTAACTTTACACTCCTTGCCTTCGCTTCTCCTTCATTCAATAAATAAGAATAATAAAGACGAAATAACAATTAAGCATTCCCAAACCATACCAAATTACGCAACATTCACGCGATACCCTCACCACTCTGAAACGCATTTACTCGAATTCCGCCCGTGGGAACATGCGGGCGGTTTTTTTTGTGAGGATATCCATGACTTGGATACCCTTCGTATCCTTCAAAGGCCAGTGACGAGCCGAGGCAAATACGGTGCGTCGTGTTCCGCTCTCAAAACGCCGAATACGAACGACAGAACGCGCTCCAACGCCAAGCTTTCTTAGAAGGCCATAGTTAGCCTCTCCGTAATCTAAGGGAAACTTACAGAAGGGAATCTAGAACACCCGGAAAGAGCTAATGAGTCCCCATTGCACATTCAAATTGTCATATTTCAAACTCCCTTCGGCTACCCCGAGATACAACAGCTCAGCTAAGCAACCCCACTATCGCACGGCCACACAATCAGCATTGCCATAAACATCCGCCCGTAACTCAAGATAGCACGCACTCTTTCAATGATGTACCCGTTCAAACAATCACCACAGAAAAACCACAGCCCGTGCGCTGGAAAACCAGAGCATAAATTTTCCCGCACACCCTGCACGCCCTAAGCATCGCAGGCAAGCACAAGAACTTTGCCTCGGCTTCCGCCCTTCCCATCACCGTCGACGTGGCTCAAGCGCTAGTCATCGAAATAGGAAATACCAGTGGTACGGAATTAATCACCACCTACACCAAACCTCAGAGTGCATGCATAACAGTCACCTAACGAGCATTTATGAACACACCCTGCGCGTCCTCCAGGTCCTTCCTTCCTGAAATTCTCATAATCTTGACCATCTAAAACTCTCCTCTGGAGGGAGGAAAAAAATGATGAAAGCTAACAAAAATGAAGAAAGCTGTATGCACCCTTCGCAACCATCGCGATTGTTTTGGTCCACGATTGCAGCCGATTTTCTTCTTCGCTAGCGCAACGACCCTTACCCCATCATTTTTGTTATAAGTCGGAGCTTTCTTCATTTTCGGAAGTGACAGTATTTCTACGTCACCTTGCGGCAGCTTACGCTACGTCATGTCTTTCTCGTTTTTTGCAAGTGTTGCCACCATTATCGAGAACGCCGCACCGCAGTCAATCTTGTTCCGAGCACGTTTTGCCATGCCTATGGCGAATGCTTGAGGTTTTTGGCCAAGTTTACCCCACCTCGCTATGTGCGCATGCTTGGCTTGAAAAAAGTGAGCCACAGATGCTGGGCGGTCCTTGTGAGGCACGCACATGCAAACGCTCGGCATTTTCATGCTTTCTTACTGCCGGGTGGTAGCCGCGAGGCATGATCTTACGAGCGCGCGCTCGGCACTTGCTTGATTTTTATAACTGCGGACAGGAAAAATGATAATTTGCTGAACAGAATTGCTGTTAACAAATCGCCTCCCATTATGGTCTGTGTTAGCACCAACCGATCAGTTTCACCCCAACGTGACTTATTGTATCAATGCCTAGGACGGGGTCATGGACTCAGTGATTAATGTGTCCTCCTTGGAGTATTTCTAGTGCATAGGCACGGCGGAATCTGGTATTGACGAGGACACATCATCGCCCAACCACCGACGACGCGCCGCACGCCGCTTACGAGTCAGAAGACGAGCAGAACCGGTAACGCATGAATGCAATTTCTATATTGAAGAATAACACGCATCTACGCTGGTCGCCTTCTTTGCCGTGTGAAAGGTCCGGTGATTGTTTTTATGGCTACTTTGGAATATAACTGTGTCACTCGGTGCAAACAACCACGAAACACAATTTATTTCAAGGGTACAGCAAATAAATACAGCAAACATGCGCACCGCAAAGACCTTGAAAAACTTTTCTGAGATTCCATATCGGACAGGTGACTTTGGTAATACGGAGCTAGACGTGTTGAAGCTGCTACTTCCCACCAGACATTTTTTCAAAAGTATCTTCTTCAAGATCTGGCCCGTCATATGAAAATGCTACAGATAGTACCCAGGCGATGTTCTTTCCCCCGTTTATGGTCGCTACTTATTGGCGCTTCTTGAAGTGCTACCTCCCAAACTGTGTGGCTATACGTTTAACTGACGGCCCATATTTTCGTGAGCAACCTGCGTCAGAGCACTGCATTTGCATTGCTGCAAAATATTCGCCCTTACAACTAAGCAAATCAAAATTTTGAAGGGCGAGTTGGGTCGCGAGGCAAAATGAAAGCCTCATCAGATTGTAAAACAAGTCAGTGGTCACAGAAAGGGACCGGCAATATTTAAAAATAGTTTTCGGAAAGGAGCGATGAAGAAATGTAGATTGTCTGAACGTGCCGTGTACTTTCTTTGAAGATGACGGAGCAAGCAAAAAACTCCGCCGAGAAGTCTTGTATAATTCACGCACATACTTCATTAGGAGGAACGTTAAGACATGAGCGCTAAGGTTCCGAGATGTGGTAGACAAAGTACTGTTGTCAGGTTCGACAACGAGCCCCAAATAGACCTTTAACAGAACAGAGTAGTGATCTGCAAAACGGGTTCTATTTCAACGATGATTGCATCTTACGCGTTTGTGAAGCACCACGATGCACCAAACAACTGAAAATCACAACACATAACGCGTCCTTCAGCCCCCACACACTCCGAGAGCGATTAAGACAGGCTTTTTACAGGAATATGAAACAGGGATCTCAGAGACAGATAAAATGCAAAACACAGATCCTCAACATCTATGACAAAACGCTGTATAGCTCTGACAGTCTCATTCACACTCTCAATTTTCCTTTACTGCAGATCATTTAAATGTACACCTGAGCAAAACAGTAACCTGGCCACCGTTAGCTGTTTTTGAGGGGTGCCAACTTATAAAAATTCGAATAACCGCGTTGTCTGTTCATGTCCGCTATATCAGATTGCGAAGATTTACTCGCTGACATGTCTCTCATCCAAGGACGAAATGACTCGAGGGGCCTAAATATCGTAGTGCTCCTAGCCTTCCTTTGGCGGGAAGAGCCATTGAAAATACCATAAGGAGAACTTTCAGGCAAACTGTCACGAAGGTTCTCTGCAGTGCGCGCCGCATATCTTTTTGTCATGCACCCTGTACGAGGCGTAACAACGCTAATGGCACCAGCTTATTATAGAAGCTGTGCGAGACGTCAGGGTGGCATCAATAACGTAGGCTGCAGTCTAAAAAACACAATTTTACATGCTGTTTTTTTTCGGTCATGTATGGCAAGCATGACGCCACCGACATCTGTGCGACGTAGGTCGCTTGTCTACATAGATCGGCCGAAGGCTCTGCAGAAAATGCTGTGTCAATAGCACAGCCACCAACGGTCCACCAGCGCTTCTAGGTGCAACGTCACTGCCCACCGGCAACTACTCTCCACGAGCGCAGAGCAGCTAAATGTCATTTCCTTGTTCTAAACCTTATGCACCGTCATTTGCATAATTTATTCATCTTGATGCCTTGCGTGGGCAATGAATATGCTGGATAACATATGTTTTTATCGTTCAGATCATAGTTGCTTGAATCTTTGTGAACTAGTTCGGGCTAGAAACTAGAACAAGGAAAATGCTGTTTAAGGCCCGAGTTGAAGCACTTACTGATTTCGAAACGTTAAAATGAAATATACTAAGGGTTAATCTTTCTTGCAAAGTAGCACTCAAGTTTCCCTTGTCAGTATCACGGCAATAGTAGTCCCCAATCAGAAAATAGCGCAGGCGAGGAATTGGAAATACCATAAGAATAAGAAAATGGAAAGAAGCGCCTGTAAAAGAGCCGTACGAGGCAGCTACGCGGTAGCCAAAAACTAGAATGTTTCTGCACGGAAGAAGTAATAGTTCAATGGACGGAATGTGAAAGCTTTTACAGAATTTATAGTATGAGAGGGCAGAAAACTTAAAAAAAATAAATATCATCAACTCTTCGTCCGTTCCCATTCAGACTGCATCACTTGAAATTGCCGCAGTTGTTGGGCCGGTAACTATCGTGCCCATACACTGGCATAGTGTATAAGCAGTTTCATTTGGGGCCAAAAATCGTTACCTCGGAAAAGTTTATGAAGCAGATCTAAAGAGTACCGGTGCAGGTGATTATCTTTAGTGGAAAAATTATTGGTATAGTTTTCTTTGCAATTAGCAGAGACTAGTGTCTGGGTCTTTAAAAGTACCTTGATGAAATTTTATTTTTATTTTTAATTATACATTTTAAAGGTGGATCGGGCCAATAAACCCTACAAGGGTTTCACGGTGCGAATGCCGTTGTCAGAAGACAATTTTATGCAATTATTTGTGTCGTACTGAGGCAGGAAATAAACCTGGAAATGTCAAAGCCCTGTCAATTTTTTTTGCGGACGTTTTTAGGTTAACAACACCGCGTACGATAATGCAAATTAAAAACGGACACCGACCACAGGTGTTTGTAAAACGAAAAAAAAGGCGTGTGGACAAGACTCCTGTACGGGAGCAGAAACGTCTTTTTTTCGTTTTATAAACAGTTGTGGTGGGTGTCTGTTTTTAATTTGTAACATGCGTTTCCCCGAACAGACGGGATTCCGCCCAACAATTGATTTCATCGCGTACAATAGCTTATTTTGGGAGGTAAATCCTACAACTGTAAATTTCTTAATTTGTTCTTGAAAGGCTTATTTGATTTTGTACCAATTAGTTACAATAGAGCTTAGGAAAGGCTTCGTTTTTATTTATTTTCGTAGCAGGAAACCAGCGTGTTTTTAACAAAAAAGCGCTTCTTTCATAATAAAACCGCCATGATTACTGTGGTAACACTTGATGTTTCTAGCATTTCGCATAGCTTTTGCAACCGAAGTCTTCTTAGTAACTCGTATATAAACTTTTATAAATGCATGTGCCCTACATTCAAGTGCTTCAGCCAAAGCGATGTTAATTTGTACCAGCTGAATGAAATTCAGCGATGTATATCTGTCCTCATATCTGGCAAATGAGACATTATGGATATATAAGGAATCCTAAATTTCTCCGAACATTCCGCAGGATGTGATAGGCAATTTATTCGCAATATGTGACTTCACAGTAGAGTCGGGACTGTACGGATAGCCTTCTTGTGGCCAGGTATATTTCCTCGATGTTGTGACTGCGCAAGGACAAGTAGAAAACAGGAAATAGGTGGTTGGATGTAATTGCTATATCGGTTGATTGCCCCAGAAGTCGCTCCGGATAATTGCTTGCAGCGACGTGAACAGCCGTCTAATATGAGAGGAAGTCAATACACAGGCGGGGTTTTAAAATGATTGCAAAAACGTAATTACCCACAGTATTTTTGTGATGTACTGGCAGAGCTTTTGCGACAAGAAATGTTATTTTTTCCGAAATTGGATTAATTATGTTTTGGCATTTTCAATTAGTGTGTTTGTCCTCCATGACAATTGAAAACTGCCTTGAAATGTATAAATTTTTGACATAGATAAAAAAAATGTATTGCTCTGCTGCCAGGCTTTTTCGTAGATGTCTATCTGTCAAACGTAAAAGAAAAACAACAGCATCATCTGTTGGCGTATCATATAAGTACCGCACCGCAGCTCAGTAATCATTAACTCTTGCCTTGACAGACTCCAAACCTATTCATCAAAGTTATTTTGGTAAGGCAAGACGGCTACCCTACCACCATTTGCATGGGAACGATTACGCCGTATATTGAAATGTTTTCTAGAGGCATTATTTTCATTCTCGGGGGACTATTTATTTTCGCATGAATAATACATTTGCATGTGAGTTCTATACGCTGAAAGTTATGCTTGGTATTCAGTTAAATTGTACCAAATTTTGTAGGACTTGTAGCCTTATACTTACGCGAAAATTCAATGTAGACATCGTGGTTTGCAATCTAGTGGTTTGCAATCTAGACGTCGTGGTCGTTGCTAAAATACCTGATGCACCAATTTAAATATCTAATGTTTGTCGGAAAAGGGCCGGTTTTTTCCTGCATTTTTAGGAGGCATATGTTGACTTTGTTCTGTCTAAGTGTGCTAACTTAACCGGGGCATACGTTGTGAAACACCCTAGGGGACGTAGTGCTGCCGATTACCTCTGTTCACCGATGTTTGGTAGCACCACTCACATAATTTGCATACCTGTGTTTTTGACATCAAATTTTTTACTCATAGGTATACCATTTCTTATATTCCAAGAAAACCTGCTTTTTCTTACAAAGGACTTCAAATCGCTGAGGATGCCGTACCGCCAAGCAGTGTCGTACGCCTTTTCAAGATCAAAGAATACTGTTATACAGTACTGCTTGTGGAGGAAAGCATCTTTAATATATGACTCTAACATAACGAGTTGATCGTTAGTAGATCGCCGCGCCCTGAAGCCTGCCTGGCAGCTTTCGAGAAGCCCATGGTACTCTAAGAAGTACACGAGTCTCCTGTTTATCATCTTCTCAAAGAGCTTACACAGGCAGCTTGTCAGGCCAATGGGACGATAATTTGCGGGAGAGGAAGGGTCCTTCCCTTCTTTTAGGAAAGCCACTACAATGGTTTCCTTCCAAGAACGTGAAATGGGCCCGAAAGCCATATTTTGTTGTATAGGTGTAGGAGTGTTTCAAGTGTGTCTGAGTGTAAGAATTGTATCATTGTGTAAGTAATCTTATCTGCCCCTGGAGCTGAAGGTTTACATGTGGTCAAAGCAACCTTCAGCTCATAAATTGAAAAAGGAGAATCGTAAGAAGTGTGCGACTTGTTGCTATCACGCAGTGACTTCTTCTCCGCAGATGTTTTGTGTTTCGTGAAAGTGTTTGTGTAGTGTGCTGAACTAGACACGTGTTCGAAGTGTTGTGCAAGTGTGTTAGCCTGGTCTTCCAGTGTGTCCCCTGTTGTACTAACCAGGGGCAGGCTGTGTGTCTGTTGTCCTTTTAGTTTTCGTATTCGTGTCCAGACTTTGTGTGTATCGGTGTATGAGTTAATGGAAGTGAGGAAGGTGCGCCAACTCTCCCTTTTCGCCTCACGACGCACTCGCTTCCCAAAAGCCTTTGCCCGTTTAAAAGAAATGAGGTTATCTGACGTGGGGTACCAGCGAAGAACACCCCACGCCTTGTTCTGGGCCTCTCGCGCCCGCCTGCAGTCCTCGTTCCACCAGGGCCTCCTTGGGGTGCGGGACCCACTGGAGGCCTGGGGGATGGACTTTTCGGCAGCGTCGAGGATGTGCGCCGTGACGAGTTGGGCGGCTTCCTCCATGTGTAGGTGTTTTATGGATGTGTGGTGTAGTTGAGATGTTCGTGAGAATGTGCTCCAGTTTGCTTGTGATTCATTAAACCTTTTATGGGAAGATGGACTGCTCGGGCCTATACCTATATACGTTAATGAAGTGGGGAAATGGTCACTACCATATGGGTCTGTGCCCACACCCCACTCAAGACATGGAAAGAGAACTGCAGAACCAATAGCCAAGTCAAGATGCGAGTATGTATTGTGTCTTAAAAGTTATGGTATGTAGGCTGTTTTTGTTGAAAAGGCATGCTCCTTAGCATGTAAGAAACTTCTCTATCAGGTGACTTCGGGCATTCGTTCTGGAGGAGCCCCAAAGAGAGTTGTGCGCATTAAGGTCGCCTGTTAGTATGTATGGTTCGGGCAGCTGGTCAACCAGTGCCTCGAAATCAGAGCTCAGAAGTGCATGATCAGGAGGAATGTAAATGGAGCATACCGTTACCAACCTATTAAATATTATTGTTCGAATTGCTAGAGCCTCGAGGACAGTGTTCAGAGTGACAGGGTGGCATGCGAATGATTTCCGGGCGATAATGGCCACACCTTCTGAAGAGTGGGTGCAGCCAACCGTGTCCTTTCTGACTACCATGTACCTATTTAAGAAATTTGCTTGTTTAGAATTGAGGTGGGGTTCCTGGAGGCACATGATACTTGGCTGACTGGCATGCAGAATTTCATACACATCGTCAAGATTTTTAAGGAGCCCTCTGCAGTTCCATTGGATGATGTTTTCTGTTCCCATTATTTAAATTTAAGAATGACTGGAGTCTGTGTGTTCGTGTGTGTTCACGTGTCGTCTTTCGGGGCTGTTACTCTTGGATTAGGCTTTTTAGGCCTTTCTACTGGCTTGTCCGCCGGAGGCCGCTCCTTGCGCTGCGTTGCAGGCAGGAACGGCGCGAAGTCCATTTCGTCATCAGATGTCCTTGTCCTGGGGGTGCCCGTCGAACCGGACCCCCGGACATGGTCCCCCTTCGGGAGCCCTTCGTTTGATCCGCCACCGCCGCGTTCGTCGGGGACGCCAGAAGTAGCACGGGCGGTGCGGTGACGGTGGGAGCCGATGCGGGGCCCCCGATGTCGATCCCCTCGACACCCTCCAACGCACAGGAGGACGGAGAGGAAGCGGCGGGAGCGGCACCGGTCCCAACGGAAGAGGTTGGCACCACAACCGCTGCTGCCTCAGCAAGCGGCGTGGTGGCGGGTTGGGCTGGGACCAGGTCAGACTCGCTGAACTGGGTCCCTGTTGAAACCAGACGCCGCTCCGCCCCTCGGCGAGTTGCGTCGCCGTACCTCCCCAGGGGGAAAAAGGCGAACCTCTTTCGCGCCTCTGGGAAGGTGATGTTCTCAGTTACCTTGATGTTGATTATCTTTTTTACAGTTTGAAATTTTTCGCACTTGCGGGAGTAGGTTACACAAGAGAGGGTGTCGGATGGACAGTTGTCGCTCGGATGGTCATGCGACGCGCATTTTGCACACGTCGTTCGGCCACGGCAAGAGTTTGTACCATGCCCGAACCGCTGGCACTTAAAACAGCGCCGCGGGTTCGGGATGTAGGGACGGATGGAGCAACGGATAAAACCTGCATTTATGTGTTGTGGAAGAACTGCGCGGTCGAAAGTCAAGATAATGTGTTTGGTGGGAATCTCCTTGTCGTCTCTGCGGATAGTGATGCGTCTCACAGCAGTGACGCCCTGATCCTTCAAGCCGGCACGGAGATCCGCATCCGTTTCGTTCAAGAGATCCGTCTCGGATATCACAGCTTGCAAGCTGTTGAGGCTCCGATGGGGTGTCACCCTGATGTCTAGATCAGCCAGTCTAGTCTGAATTAGAAGCTTCGTGGACCGCTGCTTGTCATTTACCTCGATTAGTAGTTCACCAGACCTTTGTTGTTTTGCACTTATATGATTTTCCTATTATGACTTGAAGATATTTTGCGATCAAGAAGACGGACTGAGATGCAAGAGAATGGGTTGGATTGAGGGACTCCATGACAAGAAATCGAGAGTAATGATCTGGTTCAGGAAATGTCAAAGATGGCAATGAAGGAAAAGATACTTCGGAAAAGATACTTCAGGGACCGATCACGTTTGGGGGGGGGGGGGGTTGTATTACCATAGAGCATAGTATAAAAGCAGGGAGACTGGGGTAGTTTCTTCTTTGACCTTACCCTGGTAGTCAAAGAGGTCCAGGAGCTCCCTGCCTGGTAGACAGGCAGGGAGCCCATCGGCCGGAGCTTGACCAAGGCTCCGACGGCCACCGTTCACGGCTTCCAACCCTTCACCTTTCAACTTCTAGCCACGGTAGGTGACACCTTAAGTATGGGGGGCTCGGGGTACGCGGTGTCGCCACTCACCGTCATCAAGATTACTCAAGGTGCCCCGTGCGGGGAGGAAATGTTTCTGAAATATGGTATCAGATTTTACGCATTGCCGGCTGTCACTCTAAAAGAGATTTTTAATAAAGGCAATGGGCTTTCTTGCGCTGTTGGAACCCTGCAATTTCCGTCGCTTCGTGTGTGTGTATGCACAGGGATTCTGCCAATCGGCTATAAGACCCAAATTATGAAACGAGAAATGTATACAAGTAAAACTTTCAAGGCCACTAAATCTCCTATTATACGTCATACATACAAATATTGTAGAGCACGAAGAAAGCATTCGGCACTGTTGAGGCGAAAAAATTGATAGATAAGTGTGAATAAACCGCGTTCTTTTATTTAAACATAGGTAGGCGCTTGATATTTGGAATAGAAAAGAAAAACTGCATAGGACACAATATTGTGACCAAAAACTACAGGGACAGCTTGCTACCGAGCCTACACCTCGTGGTGCATTTCAAGTCGCCGAGTAACCGAAGGTTCTAATTAATGGCAAGAGAGAAACGGAATGCCATGAAATGTAATTCACTCAAGGAATCCTCCACCCTGTTTATGGTGGAAAGAGCGCGACCAAAGGAAAAGAGCGTGAGGGAATGTCGGGTGCCTGAAGATAGGGATTTATTTGGCCGGGCAAACACAATGCTATCGTCTTTCGACGACATTTGCTGTGAATTGACCACCAGTTCTTCACCATTGGTATTTGGCTTCCGCCAACTCTGAATCAATTATGTCTTCGTTGTCGTCGTTCGCCGTGGTAGGCGTACTTTCTCTCGTGAGTACATAGTATACACAGCCTCCGCACTACAAGAGAACAAAAGCCGACTTTAAGCGTAAGAAGAGCAGCTGGTCAAGTTATGGCAAGGGTGTAGCGAACAAGAAGGAAGTAGGCGAACTACAAAAACATACAAAATAGTACACTGGGACGCCTAAAACATTGACTCTCCTCGGAAAATATGGTTAGAACGGCATGCGACTTAATAGTGCCATGTGACCCTAGCGCATGCACTGAGACAATTACAAACGAATGAATATTGAAAAACAGCGCTAAAACGGGACAAAGAACGTAACAAGACTGGGCGCTGCGAATACCACTGGGACGGCTCTCACTGGAAATACTAGTCGAGCGCCGGCAGCATTTCTTCGCAGACACGAAAAGAATGTTGAACTATAGCATATAAGCTTAGCCCAATCCCAGTTCTTCTGCGACTTCCAACACAAGGGGAATTTATTCGTTTTTGTTGTAGCACACGAAACATCGCCTTAACATAAAAGGAAAAAAATTGGGCAGCCATATCAAAAATACCCATTGAAAAGTTTCCATTAGAGCTAAAAAATGTTCAGTTGAACCTATTTCTGCTAATTTGCAGTTTGTTATTTGTGCAAAGCAACCATGCCTTCCTTTTGCTAGAACAGGATTCTCGAGCAATCGAGATTTTTGTCGCTCCGTACCAAAAAAACAAAAATTGGTTGGCATAATACAGCTTGCGAAATTGGTATCTGGTCCATAAATTATACATTTTTATTGTCGGTAAGGAATCTCAACTGCCGCTTACTAAAATTCTCTCAGTGGAAGGAGGCATTGCTCTGCAAGAATCAAAGGTAAATTATTGAAAATTGCTAGCGAGTTAAGTAAACATTATTTAATAGTTGCGTTGTTATGCACATCATCGTCATCATCCTAATTAGGTCCACTGCAGGGCGAGGGCTTCTACCACTGACCTCCAACTACTCCTGTCCTGCACTAATCGAGTCCACAGTTTGCCCCCGAAGTTTCGTATTTCAGCCTTCCATTGTGTAACAGACCCTAGCATTCTTCTAACCCATCTCTTGGTATCCACTTTGTTACCTTAATTGTTCATCGATTCTGGATTCGTCTGACAACATGGCCAGCCCAAGTCCACTTTTTTCCATTATTTGAACTTTAATACCGTCAACTGGAGTTTGTTCACTGATCCAGTCAGCTCGTTTCCGGTATCTGACTATTACGTGTAACACTATTCATTCCTTCGCCTGTTAAGCCGACGTAAGGTTGCTTGCTAGTTGTTTAGTAAGGCGCCGAGTTTCAGCTTCATATGTCAAAACCGATAGCAGGCGCTGGTGGTAAATTTTTCTTTTAAGTGACAAAGGTAGGTTCATCATCATCATCATCATCATCACCAGCCTTTCTACGCCCACTGCAGGGCAAAGGCCTCTCCCATTATTCTCCAATTACCCCGGTCCTGTGCCAGCTGTGACGATACACATACACATACTGTACACATACCCACAGAGGTTGAAATAAAGAATTTGGGGGGAAACCGTGGAGTCGAGCAGAGCAGCACAGGAGCTATTGGAGGTTAATGGGAGAGGCCTTCGTGGAGCAGTGTACGTGAGTAGGCTAGTGATGACAATGAAACGAGGACAGAGCCATAATTATGCATATATGTATATGCTATTCCGTACTGGAATGTTACTCGCTAACTAAGCGTGAATGCAGGTGGTGGGGTCTGCAAGAACAAATTGGTCTTGAGACATCTAGTTGGTTGGGATGAATTCGTTAGTAGATAGTCATCAGCGATGAAGGAAATACAATTTCCACCAATAGACAACGTTGGCTTCACCTAGACGCTTCAGAGGCACCAACGAGCTTGATTCCTCTGTGAAGTATTGCGTACATTACCGCTCAGAAGTATAAAGCATCTATATCTCATCTGGTGGGACCGGTCTATAAAGCATCTGGTGGGACCGTTCAGGCCCCGGCATAGGAGACAGCCCGCCGCAAAGCTCAAAAGGATTACCTCCGCATTTATCTCGCCAGAGACATTAGTGGCGTTCAGGTGATCATTATTGATCCGGCAATACTTTTTCCCGGTTTCCATTTTTGGTCAGTATCGGTCCACACTTCTAGTTCGACTATAAACAGCTGCAATACGTGTTTGTGTAGTACTTTTGTCGGCACTATGCCCAAGATTTCCATTTTACAGTATTGGTGCATTTTTTAGTCGTTCCAAGGTATTTGACTTTTAAATTTATGCTGCCACAAATACGTATCAAAACTTGATTTAAAACCGTAATAATAGCTGTTAATATTAAGTCATGTTATGTCTAGCGTGGTGAGGGTCAATACTTTATTGGCGAGCAACAATGCTTATGCCGTCGGTAGCAGTGATGACTAGTGGCGTTCGTGGCACATTTCATTTTCGTAGCAGTGAAACATTAGGAAACGGCTTAGCTGTGAAAACAAAACAAAAATGGCATTCTAGACGTCTGGGAGCGGCGGTAGAGGGACGTGAAAACTATTAGCGGCTGGTCAGCAATGTGGTGCAGGAGCTGTCGTGTTATTGTTATTGAGTCAGGTGCTATTTACATGTTTCCAAAGTGTTCAGGCATTTACTCAGGAAATTTAACGAAGGTCATCCTCAGAAAACTTCTGTTTTGGGCATTTTAACAGACAGGGGCATTTCCGTAGGCGGGCTACACATTTGTTCTAATTGCAAGAAGAGGTCCGATAAATCACCGCCGAAACAACCGTGGGTAGCTTTTGGAAAATCTTAGGGTACGATGGCGTTTGTGCGTTGCCGCGCACACAAATCTGGGGGATGTGGTTTTCGATCAGTGATAATGTTTGAGCTTGAACAGAAAGAAGTTTCGGTCACCTGTTCTCGAAGGCGCAGACGGACTATAATATTTCAAACAATGTCCTAGTTTGGGGTTGTTAGTCGACAAGTATGGCGTTTTAAAACCACGTATGATTGTTATAAGCAGTAAAATTCGACAAAGCGACTGACAGCGAGAATAACGCAGTCCGTCAAACGACGATTGCATCACGCTGAATTTTGTAGATATGCGAACGATGCCAGTGCTCAATCTGAGGTGTTGGTGCCACGAGCTGGAATTTTCACGGTCTGCGAAGGTTGAGCATGAGGCCATGTGTAAAAATGTTTGAGTTGTCGTGAAGAACTACACACGTTTTCCATGTTACCATGCGGGTAATTGGCCTCCTGGCGCAGATAGAGTTTCGGGACAGAAAAGTACGAGGTTAAATTAGAGGGGAGAATTCTATGCTCGTCAGTGAAAACTGGTCCAGGTCCCAAAAAATACGTGGCCGCTGGTTAGTGATGTATGAAGGAAAAGGCCACGTCCGCGGAAGACCGAAGAGTTTTTCTTGATCGCCAAGATAGCACAACATGCGTTAGACACACATACTTTATGATCATGAGCAATTTTGGGGCGTATATTTTAAAAGTGAAAGCTTTGTTACAATTGCAACAAAATATGGCTCCAATTACAATTAACACAAATGTGTAACTAATCTTAAACACGAAAACACAATTTTCAAAAGGGTAAAAGTAAAGCGTTTCCAGTTAAGCATCTATGCCTTGACAAAAAAGTACAAACTACAAAGCGAAAGTGTAAAACGCAAATTGCAAAAGCAAATTATGCTTGCTATAACGAGCTGACTCAATTTTTGCTCTTAGGATTGCAGCCATGTTGGCAGGCCCTGGTGCTGCTCTGGGAGGTGCAGTCGGTGGTGGCCGTGCAGAAGAAGCCATGGCACGCGCCGAAGATGCTGCCTCGCAATAGCAGTATACGCTTGGCTCACTGCTTAAATAAAAAGTTCGACAATGATAAAAGAAGCTATGAACGAGATACAATAAAAATTGTTGCATCTAAAAATTGCAACGAAAATGTTTTTATTCAAATGTTGCCCAGAATAACAGAGTATGTGATAAGTCCCTTGCGCTATTTGTCGAGTACAAAAACGTTTGATTTTTTCGGTATACCATGCCGCCTTTTAGAACTTCAGCAGTTGGCTTCACGCAATCACTCCGGAGTATGCACTTGGAACAATCAGAGCGTCGCAATGCCGAGACGCAGTAATTCACTGTTGTATAGAATTTTTAAACCACGCCTGTTCAAAATCGATCAATTTGATCGATAATTTGGGAGTGCCTTTTCACAGCATTCCAGGCGTTGCTCAAAGAAGGAAAGCTGTTTGAAGTTAGATTAGAAAATGGCCCTTCAAAATCAGTTTTGTTTTCATTTTTGCAATGAAAACGTGATTTTTGACACGCTTTTGAATCACCTGGGTGTGCAAAAAGGGGCTTGGTCATCACGCGTCACTGCTACCAACGAAGGATGCCTGCCACCCGTAATTACTCTGCACCAGCATTAGTTTTTTCCATCAGGGCGTGAATGGTGAACCAGCAAACGATTTTCAATCGTCAGGTTTGCGCTCTGACAGTAATAATCCGAGAAATCGGCTGAAAATGTCAAGCAGTGCCTGGTTGCAAAGCTACTTTATGATTTTAGGCAGTTTTATTGCCTTGGCGCACGTCGTTCTAAGTTTTGTGGTCGTTCTACGTACCCCAGGACCATTCGCGAAGAGTTTACAACACTTCGGGTTTCGTTTCTGCATGGCGAAATTTATATTAAGCGCTACTACGCAGTTACCCAACTTCAAGGCTGCCGGCCATGGCGCCTGGAGCATCCGCGACAGATCCTCGAACAAAGCACGCCGCTCCTGTGTTCCCCCCACCCTAACCCGATTTCTGCGATGAGAACTTCAGATGCAAGTCAAAAGATTACAGCCAGTCGCCAGATATCTGTTCCGCCGAGGACAGCGCTTCAAACCGGCCCTACGCTGCCAGCTGTTCGCCTTCCAGTTTCATTTCTATGCGAGTGTATAGGCCTCCTGCGCTGCCCAGGGGGCGCTGCGCAAGCGGCTTCCGGGCAGTACTTCCGGTTACTACAAAGCTGCGCGGGTCCCATAGGATCCCGTGTTGACAGAAGCAAAATGAGCTCGACGCTCCCGATTATTTTGCGACGTGGTCACCAGCTCATCCCCGACGCGTCCGATCTATTTCAGCGATCAACTTGGCATGAGGGGGAAACGTTTTGCAGCGCTAAACACGTTTACAGCGCCGACGAAAGTGCCGGGACCGTGACGGCGTCTGCTACTCGCAGGTTCACCGATCGATGATCGTACGAAGTGCAATTTATAGTTTAAACTACTACTGTAGGTGACAAAGACTTCTCAAAAACAGCCGATCAAAAAAGAAGCGTAACGCAATCGACGATGATCGCGCTTTAAAAAGCCAGTGAGTCCGGCGGACCGCAGGTTCGCCTGCTGCGGTGCGCCGCTCTTTTGCGTACCTGCACACTACATGCGTGCACTTTCATTAAACAGTGCTCGTTTGCGTCGCCGTTACGAATACATGATGCAGCATTATCTAGCCGTTTTGTTGCGTGTCTCTGTGACAAAATGCCGCGACCGTCAGAAGCGTGAAATTTGTTTTGCGATTCCGAAATTAATGGCTGTAAAACAAAGTGGTCGGGCGAACTAAGAGGCCGCTCGCTTTCTTTGTTTGCTCTCACTTTACTTATTACGCTGTTGCAGCATACATTCCCAGTTTGCACTTAATAGCCTAGAATGAGGGTCAGCAACGGCCGAGTTCCATGCAGCCTTCACGGCAGAGGGCTGGACGGCAAATCGGGTGGGAGGAGGAGGGGGGCTTTGAATGCAAAGAGAAAAAATTCAGCGATTTCTAATATTATTTGATAATAATCTGGCGAAGTGTGAAGATTGGGGGTGGGGAATTCAACTGGAGGTCGCCAATTCTCTGTTCTTGTCTCGCTGTCTAACTCAATTTGAAGTCAAAACTGGCGTTTCGGCGTTCAGATTCGACGACCCCTGCACTAGAAGACCAACACAGTCAGTGATGATTGTATGTAAATATTCGGGGCCCCGAGCCGTGTATGCAGCTGTGTTATGTTATGCTGTGTTATGTGATGTTATAGAAGTACACATCTCTGCAGGCAGCGGGCGTGTGATTTGGTGCATGTTTTGCGTCCTTTAATAGCGCTTAATTTGTTTATTTGGCGCTATTGCCCCACCTACTCGCTAGTATACATGTACCCTGCCGTTCGTAAGTCGTGCGACGTAAAACGTTACGCAAGAATCATTTAGTTTGCGAAAATACGAAACAAAATTTCCACTGGTTTCAATGGCGGTGCCAGGCCAGCAGTGTCGGCTGAGTCGGCTGCGCAATTCTTGCGTTCGCTTGCATGCTCCCGCTGAAGCAACCGTTTGCAGTTACCTCAGGATATAGGATGAGCAGCATTCCGTGTTTATGCTACTCGTGAACTTTCCTTTGTCGACCTCACGCAAGAAGAAAAAACTGTAACTGTCGTCAAACAGTTAAACCACCCGACCTGGCGATACTGTCCCACGTCGCGACCACCGCGACAGCTCGCTCAAAAGAAAGCCATTAAATCGGCTTCTTTTAGCGGATATTATTTTGTTTGGCCTCTGCAACTTCTTTAAGGGCTATTTCATACAGTATGCAGTCATTTAAACACGCCACAACCAACTTTCACTCTGGCGTGTAATTGCCGTCAACCAGTTAAACCACCCGACCTGGCGATACGGTCCCACATCGCGACCACCGCGACAGCTCGCTCAAAAGAAAGCCGATAAATCGGCTTCTTTTAGCGGATATTATTTTGTTTAGTCTCTGCAACTACTTTAAGGGCTATTTCATACAGTATACAGTCATTCAAACAGGCCACAAAGCGCCATAACCAACTTTCACTCTGGCTTGTAATTGAAAACACATGGAGGGCGGCGAGGGTCGTCTGCTTTTGTACTACCCAGAGGCGTCGGCCGCTAGGGGCGCGGCATCTCGCCAAAACTTCAGCCATGGAGGAAAGAATACTCAGCAGAGGCCCCTGGCATCCCAATGCATTGAGAAAAGTGTGGAGGAAGTCACGTGATTTTTCTTGAGCCCATAGACAATGTTGCTTACTTGTTTACAACAGCGGCGGCCAAATTTGGGCGAATAGAACGGACAAAGTTTCAAGGCGCTTGGTATGTGGCTGCCTCGCTACGCTTGCAAATCAGCGCAGTCGCTATGACAAACGTTTTTAAATTAGGCCAGTTTGAAAACTCCGCCGTCGGAGGCGGCCTTAAGTCGTACCCAGGCCGCAGCGGCGCTTACGTCGCGTCGAGATCGGCGGAGCTGGGCGGAGTGAGCCGCTGCCGCCGCCGGCGACCTGTCGGGAAAATCCCCTTCGCTCAGCGATGGCGAGAGCCACAGTTCGTTCTTTGCTCACTTTGTGTTTCTTCGTTGTGAAGTGAAGTGTAATTTATCGCTACTGTGACGTTACGCGCAAAAACCGCAGTGCTGTACGACCCCAAACAATGCTCCCCTCGTCTGCGTTCGCCACCCTGTGAGCCTGTTGCTATGACGACGACAAACGCTACTTTTCCAGGCTTAATAGCTGAAAAATCGTCATCCTACTTCAAAAACGAAGGCCGTTTTTTTATTGAAACTTTGGGTGATAGTTAGAATGGCCAAATTGAAGGCGAAATCAATAGCTTAGAACGTGACATCGCACTGAGGAATTAGCAACGAAGCTCTTTAGGCTTCGAAGCGGGAGGGCAGGGCGACGCCATGTTAGTCAAATCAAACCGGAGGCAGCGAAGGATGATGGGATAGAGTGCTGGGCTAAGTGGGCTCAAGTCATGGCGGGCCTCGGCTTCACAAATGTGACGTCAGGGCCTCTCCTAACCTTTTCTTTCCTCCATGACTCCAGCGCAGGAGGCCTATACGCCTCGAGCTTCGCGATCGCTGCGCCGCCTGCCGCCGCTTCTCCGCGGCGTTGACGGGATTTGCGCTGCGTGACTGATAGGGGCTTGTGCAGTGTTTTGGTTCTATTTCGCTTCTTTTCGCCTTTCCGCGCCCTAAAAAAACTTGTTATGGTGACGACTGTAGGCAAAGAGTAGGTTTAGGTCACTTAAAAAGCAGCTGCGTCTTCGTAGAGTACGCGATCGCCTGCAAGAGCTACCCGGGGACGCGGTTCTGCGCGCTTCGTCGCCGAACTTCCGGGCGTCGGCGACGGCAGCAACATATCACCCATGTCACCTCCAAAACAACAGGCACAAATGAATTCTACTGACGCCTCGTTTAGACCTGATACTGGCACAATGAGAGGTTGGCTTCATTTTTCCGCGTGGACAACAAATGCGGCTTCGTTTCGCATATATACGCCGCCGAAAAATATGTTTCGGGGATGTGATTACCCGATCCTGGACAATAACTTATTCCTTTTATAAGAATATAAACCATGCGAAAATGTAAAGTATACTCCAAGTCTGCGCGTCGTTAAATATGTGCCCACACACGCCATATAGCAAGAACGAAGGAAATGAAACCACAGAAAAATAAATGCTGTGCCAATGCGGAATTTAGAAACATAATAGCTCTAACGGAAATGAAAAAAAAAAAAACAGCGCAGCTTGTGGCATGCTAAAGACGTTCGTCTAAACTTAAGCCAGGTAGGTTTCACTAGACCAACTATACGCGAAATGCACTGCTATTTCGCGAGAAATCAAGGGGGGGGGGGTGGAGGGGGACGCCGTGTACAAATGCGGAGCGGAATCAAGTAGTAATCCCACACATAAATCTCGCGTTTACTTTCCTTTTGTTTTTCTACTTCAACGAAGAGCTGATCGTACGGCGGGCGCATTTTTGGAAGTATACAGGGTAGGCTGTTCAACAAGCGATGAAATGTGTCGTTGGAAGAGTGTGGTATGTGATAAGGCCATCTGATTTCAGTTTCTGGTTTATTCTGCAGGCTCCCTGTGCCATATGACGATATTTCGAAGAAGCATTTAGTCGCGGACGCGGATTATATTGTAAGCCCTCTCCGCGCTGCTCGCAGAGGATATATGTAGCAGATGAAAGTCTGCGGGCGCGCACCTCACGACAAGACGACTCTGTCGTGTGCTGATCCCCGAGTATAATTATGCAATTGTCCATCCTACTTTTGTTGAATATTCCCGAAATTAACACAGACTGGCTTGTAAACGGTGGTGATCAATATCTGAGGTATAATATTGGCAAACGTAACTGGTGTGCTGTCAGGTATGAGTGCTCCGCTGATTACGTAAGCGCAAAAAACCGATTTAAATCGTAGTGTATAGCCGTAGCATGAACATCTGAGGAACTGGTGGTTACGGAGACACGGCTAGTAAATTCAGGTCAGTGTAACTACAATCGGCTCCATCATACTCCGGTTCCGCGACGCTGGCCTGTGAAACACACCTGGCGCTTATACAGACCGAAAGTACCACACTAAGATCATGTCGGAAACGTTTACACTCTCGTAAACACACCCCATTTGCGAACAGAGTGACTGCTCCACACAAACATGAATTTAAAACGCCCACAAACCGGTAAATCGCAGTCGTAAACGTGCCGCAAAAGCAGCGGCGGCAATGGGGAGCGGGGCGCGGACTCCCGCGCCTGCTTTCGAAACGGGCCGCTAGGGGGATTTCAGTGGCGCCCCTACAGGCCGCGCTCGAGGCGTATATCCGGGTGTCTAATATTGCTGCTTAGTTGAACTGTCTATTCGGACGGAGTCTCCGATAAGTTTTTGTACTGTTTCATTTGAAAACCGTTAGGTGGCGCTGCAATAGAGGAGGCTCGTTGTGCTGATTTTTTTCATCGCGCAACTGCTTCTCGGCCAAAGATCACAGGGCACGATTCTAGCGCACCGTACCTCATTTTTGCGAGCATGGCTAGAATTGCGAGTAATAACATGATAATAAAGATCAGCTTAATGTTTTGAGAGATAACTGATTGATTGATTGTAAGGTTTAACGCGCCGACGCAACGCAGGCGATGAGGCGCGCTGTTGTGGAGGGCTCTGGATTAATTTCGACCACCTGGGGATCTTTAACGTGCGCCGAAATCTCGAACACACGGGTGTTTTTGCTTTTCGCCTCTATCAGAAAAGCGGCCGCCGCGGCCGGGAATCGAACCCGTGACTTCGTGCTCAGCAGCGCAACGCCATAGCCACTGAGCCACCGCGGCGGGTTTGAGAGATAACTGACCGTGAACGTCAACAAGCATCAACCACGGCGTTCCGTTTTCAACTCCATGCATGTTTTTTTCGCATCGCGTGCTTGTCCCAAATATTGTGCTCGCTGTAAATGCAAAGTCAGTCATTGTTTTTACGTTATGTGGGGGCAAATTGGTGCCTCTGATAATGTCAAACCGCCAGATTTATTCCAGGGAACCACCCGAAATTGCACATTTTTAATTGGAGCTTGGGCTTCACCCCATGACACGAATACCGTGCGTGCTAACATTTTTTTTTATATCTGACAAACTGTTCCGCGCAAGTCGACATTTTTTCTAGGGCGTGTTTTTGAAATGTTTCCGTACAAAATGTATATTCTAATTTTTTTCTGCTACAGGTGGTTTGATATACACAACTCTTTTTTTATCATTTTTTCGACAACGACAGAAATTTTGATTTTGATATTTTTTGTCACAACTATGATATATAAAAACATATAAAAACCTGGTGCTACTGGAAAGGCCGTTAAATAATGTGCATTTTGTGCTCCTCTAATTAGTGCCGAACCAATTTTTTTTGCAGAAAAAAGTGTTTTCTTTGATCCCTAAAATTGGTCAATTTTCCGGCGGTAGCGAAAGAATTAAGTAACCTAGTATTCTGAAATGAAAGGTGAACAAGTTTGAATGACATTATACCAGAGGTCACAAACGTTTTCAACGGTAATCACATTTTGAAAACGTGTATGATACGGCATGGTGCTATGGCATTCCCGGAGATTTGAAATCTTTTAGAATATCAGGTAACATGTTTATTACTCTAGAAAGCTACCTGTCTGACAGAACATTTCGGGTGAGAGTAGGATTTGCGCTTTCTCGGGTTCACGTACAAGAAAATGGTGTGCCTCAGGGGGGAGTTTGAGCTGCACGTTGTTTATTGTAAAGATGATTTCACTGCAAAAGGCACTGCCGCGAACAATCTCTTATTCTGTGTATTGCGGATGATGTAAAGATGTCCTTCAAATCTTGTAATCTGTCTATCTGTCAACGCCAAGTGCCGCTTGGCGTTAATAAGCTCGCTCGCTGGGCAGAAAACATTGGCTTTAAACTTAACCCCACGAAAAGCACCTGTGTCATATTTTCAAACAGGCGTGGGATCCAGCCAGACCCTGACATTAACCTAATGGTGACTCAATTTCTGAAAGAAGGAACAGTTCTTAGGCGTAGTGCTGGACTAAAAACTCACGTTGATTCCTCACATTACCAACTTAACAATAAATGTTTAAAAACAATGAACATTCTGAAAGTCCTCCCGCACCAGTGCTATGGTTCGGGCAAGCAGCTACTCCTAGGAGTTTTTACCAGCTTGGTGGGGTCTCGCTTGGATTATGGGAGTGTGGTTTATCGGTCGGCAACAAAAACAGCGCTGAAAATGCTGGACCCAGTGCAGCACTTGCGGCTTTGCCTTGCATCGGATGCATTTCGCACTAGTCCCGTATAGAGCCTGTATGTCGAATGCGAGAAATGGTCGTTGGATCACCAGAAAACATACGTTAATATTTTGTACACGTTTAAGGTTTCACCCTACTACAACATTTATAGAAGCCTGAGAACCTCCTGCACGAGCGTCTTAAGCGAAGCGTTGATCCCATTTAGTGGAACCTTTCGTTGCTATTGCTGTTTCAGTCGTAAATGCCACCAGGAGGTAGCGCTGGCAACAGCAGGCGAAGGCTTTCTACCGTTTATGTAGTATTTCAGTTGCTATCGCAAAATAAACCATCCATGAATTTTTTAATAAGTAACACTCCAAATATTACTCATGTACTGATTTTCTGCCTTATATTTGCTTGATGTCTCGCTCTTGATGAACAATGTCGACAAGTATAAATACTGACACCGGACTTAGGCGTTTAGATTTGGCTGTTAGTATATAAAAACATTGCGCACGAAAACAATGATTATTCATGACTGATGAAGATGTAAACTATAAAATTGTTCAACAAAGGCACAAGTAAAATCAGTAAAATGAGCAACGGCAATGAGGATGGCTGGTGTAAAAGGCCAGGGTCTGATAGTGCATGGTATTAAGTTAGGTGCGAAAACTACGAGTGATAGGAAATAAGGTGTAAAAATTTGATTTCGCTAAGTGCGTTGTAAAGGAACTATTAGATCATCCGCTAAAAACAGTGCTGGGTGTAGTGGGATGTGTTGTCTGTATAGTTGTGGAAAATGTTTGCGTCTTGTTCTGTGGAGTGCTTTGCAAGTAATGAGAATATGAATTACGGATAGGCCCTCCCCACACCTGCTACACCAGGGTCCTGGAGATCCAGTGAGCAGATGGGAGTGTGTCGCGTATGTGACCTATTCGTAGTCTAGCTAGGGCAACTTCGATGAATCTGTTGCTTGAGTCAGTAGTGTATCGTCCTATATGTGGTATTATTATGCGTAACGTATTGTATGTCTGTGTATCCTAGTTGGCTTGCCAAGTTTTTCGAATGTGTTCTCTTATGTGTGGCTTGAGTTTGGTGTAGGGTATTGTCGTTACGTCCACTGTGTTTAGAGAAGTGCAGCAGCGACGGCCATTTGATCCGCGGTCTCATTCCTCATGATTCCTGCATGTCCTGGAACACAGCACAGGATTAGTTGAAAATTTTTAGTATATACTGAGAGAGTCGAGGACTCGTGCAGGAGAGCGGTTTATTCCGAGAGCCGAGGACCCAGGGAGACCCCGTCAGGAAGCGGTGATGATGATGCCAGAAGCCAAGATGATGAAGATGAAGCGATGACGATAGGATGTCCTATCGGAGCACAGCGATTGTCCCAGCACAGTCGATTGTCCCAGGACTGTAGATTCTGCTGGTGCTCACACTTATCTCCCCCCTCTTGGAAAGCGCTCACCCGGCCGCTGTCGAGGTTGTGTCGCACGGTTGGACATAAGGATTGAGCCGCGAAACGTGGACGATTTCTGTTCCACGTCAGCGACGATCTGTAACGGCACTGTTTCGAGCCACGCGATAATTTACAGTATACGTTTGCTCGAGCACTGTCTAGGGTCCGATGTACCTAGAAAGCCACTTTTCTGAGAGGCCAGGTTGACGCAAAGTAGTCCATAACAAGACCGCGTCCCCTGGGTGAAACGTGACGTCGCCATGAGATTCGTCGTAACGAGACTTGCGGGCGTTTTGGCTGGCTTCTGTGTTCATGCGAGCGAGACGGCGGCAGTAAGCGACACGGGAAGCGAATTGTTCAGGAACACTGGCCGTGCAGTCAACGGGTGCCGACAAGAAAGTTGAGTCCAGAACGGAGGGAGGCGGGCGGCCATAGAAAAGAAAATAGGGCGAGAAACATGTGGTGCGCTCAACTGCGGAATTATATGCGTATGTCACGGACGGAAGAATTGAGTCCCAATTGCTGTGATCCGGTCGGATGTACAAAGAGAGCATGTCGGATAGTGTTCGATGAAAACGTTCAGTCAAACCATTCGTTTGAGGATGATAACTGGACGTAGTTTTGTGAACGGTGTCGGCGGCTCGAAGGACTTCCGCAAGAGTAGCCGACAGAAATGTTTTTCCGCGGTCGCTCAGAAGAACTCGGGTAGGTCCGTGGCGCAAAAATATGGAGCGCAAACAGAACTCCGCGACTTCTACAGCGCAACCAGTCCGAAGAGGGGCGGTTTCGGCATAGCGGGTTAGATGATCAACGGCGGTTACAACCCAACGATGACCAGCTGTTGAAATGGGCAAAGGACCGTACAGGTCTATGCCGACGACTTCGAACGGTGCTGACGGACAAGGTAGCGGTTGTAGCATTACAACAGGAGGTGACGTTGCCGTTTACGCTGCTGGCAGGGCGCGCAGGAGGCGACGTATTTGGCGACAGTGGTGGAAAGGCCAGGCCAAAAGAAACGACTTTGCACGCGGTGGTAGGTCTTGTGGAAACCTAAATGTCCGGCAGTAGCGTCGTCATAAAAAAACAAGCACAGAAATTGGGCCCATCTCCCCGCGAGGGGGACTCGAGTAAATTCGTCGCATAGGGGGTGGGTGTATTGCGTTCACGTTTGGTGTTTGGGGAGTTGGTGGTAGTGAATGCGTTGTATCAGCAGCTTCTTGACGTAGTTTGAATGAGTCAAGGATATAAGGGGCATTCGTAGCCTCCCATTCTGTGTCGGCATTGTGGCGCAGTGGGTAGAGCACCATGTACATTGCGTTCCGCCCGCAGGGTCGAGGGATCGAAACCAGGCGTCGGATAGTATTTTTTTTATATAGTGTAGAGGGAGGGGTGCGAGCTACGACTACGGACGTCAACGCGGGTGACATCGTGAGTTACTGAAATGCTCTGCATTTAAAACCCTCAGAATATGCTGCTGTAGAGACCGCGGAACCACGGCAACCCACTTGTCACCGGTAGGGTCGTAAATATAATGGTATAAAACACCATGAAAAAGTCGAAATTTTTGCAGTTGGCGTCGCAAGCGGTTGTTAAGTGGCTTCGTCGAACCAGTCAGTTGATCCATTAGATTTCTGCAGTACCGGTCTGCACGTTGAAGGGGCGGTAGATCTTCGATGCGGTTGATTTTGATACCATCCAAAGGTGCCATTGCTAAGAGGACTTGTGCCGCATTAGACCGCCAATCATCTTCTGGAGACACAGGGCAGCGGGAAAGGGCGTCCGCATCCATGTACTTCTTGCCAGACTTGTATGTCAAAGTAAAGTCGTATACCTGTAACATTAAAATCCAGCGACCAAGCCATCCATTTAGGTTTTTGAGCGATGAAGGCCAACAGAGTGCATGATGGTCATTGACCACAGTGAAATGCCATCCGTACAAGTATGAACGAAATTTCTGTACGGCCCAGACAACTGCAAGACATTCCTGCTCAGTTACTGAGTAGTTTCGTTCTGCAGGTGTTAATGCGCGACTTGCGTACGCCACAACGTTCTCCACAGAGGAGGCGTTTCGTTGTAATGTCCACTGGCGTCTGTGTGTAGTACAGTGGCTGCCATTTCGTCAAAATGATGCAGCGCTGGCGCAGATGTTAGGGCATGCTTGAGCTTTTGAAAGGCGGCTTCACAATCTTCAGACCACACAGATGGGGCAGTGGATGCAAAAAGTTTCTGGAGGGGTGAAGCAAGGACAACAAAGTTACGAATAAAACGCCGGAATTAGGAAGCTAAACAAAGGAAGCTGCGGAGGTCTTTTTGGCGGGCTGGGCGGGGAAAATTGCCTACAGCATTAATTTTGTCCTGGTCAGGGCGAATTCTGTCTTTGCTCACAACATGCCCGAGCATCTTGATGGACTTGCTCGCGAATCGGCATTTTTTGGTGTTTAGTTGAAGTCGGGCATTGGTAAGACAGGTGAGGACTTCATCCAAGCGCTTCAGATGGTCGTCAAAAGTCGAGGAAAAAACGACGATATCGTCGAGATAACAGAGGCAGGTTCTCCATTTAAGGCCACGAAGGACTGTATCAATCATTCTCTCGAATGTGGCTGGAGCATTACACAGCCCGTATGGCATCACGTTAAATTCGTAAAGACCATCGGGTGTGGCGAAAGCTGTTTTTTTTGTCTGCCGCGTGCATGGGAACCTTCCAGTACCCAGAGCGGAGGTCCAGGCTCGAGAAGTATTCGGCACCTTGTAAAGTGTCTAGGGCATCATCAATGCGAGGCATTGGATCGACGTCCTTGCGTGTTATTTTGTTCAGTGCCCTATAGTCCACGCAAAATCGTACAGAACCGTCCTTTTTCTGTACCAAAACGACAGGTGAAGACCAGGGACATGATGAAGGGCGAACAATATTTCTCTTCAGCATGTCATCGACGTTCTCCTGTATTATTTTTCGCTCAGACATAGACACGCGGTATGGACGGCGACGAACGATACAAGATTCATTTGTGTCGATGCGGTGTACCGCGGCAGATGTCTTCCCTAGGACAGAAGAGTACGCGTCAAAAGAACCCTGGTGTTTGGTCAGCAGAAGCAGCAATGCTTGCCTCTCCTCTGGCGAAGGTCGGAACGTATGGCGGTGTCAAAAGCCGAAACTGGAGAGGGCGGTCAAGTGGCCGTGTGAGGGCGGGGACACGATATGCTCCATGGGCACAGGTGATCGGGATACGGCCTCAGAGTAAGTTGTCATGGGAAGAGTTGCACTATGACATGGCTTAGGAAGAGTTGTCATGGACACCAGCTCCTCTCTGATCTTGTCACGCAGACCAGGTGCTCGACCGTAGTTGTTCTGAGCGCAGGGTGTGTCACGCTGATGCAACTCTTCACGGATGATGTCGCGAATCAGAGTACGGAGCTCGGCATAGCCAGAGGGGCAGGCAGGCAAGGTGTCGTGTTGAATCCGGATGAACTGGAGATGGTCGAGCCGCTGGCAGATCGTTCGCACATCGGCAATGGTAGCGGGATTCTGAATCGCCATAGCATTAAAGGCAAAATGGGCGATACCTTTCAGTATGTGGCGTGCCTTCTCCGTTTCAGGCATGTCCTTGTCGAACCGGCGGCATATCGCGAGGACATCTTCAATATATGAAGCATAAGTCTGCTCCGGGCGTTGCACACGGGCATCAAGCTTCCTTTTGGCTTCATTCGAGCGAGCAGAGGACGTTCCGAAAATCTTGCGTATGTCTTCCTTGAAGTTCTCCCAATTAGAGAAGCCGTTCTGGTTAAGGAACCACGTCTTCGCCACTTCATTCAGGGACCAGCAAACATTCTTCAGTTTGAATGCGTCATCCCACCGGTTGAACTCTCTCACTCGCTCAAACTGGTCAAGCCATTCCTCAACGTCTTCGCCCCGAAGGCCAGCGAAAAAGGGCGGTTCGCGGTAGGGGCTGGTCACAGTGAAGGTGGGCTGGAGGGGAACTGCAGCGTTGCTTCCACCATTGCTGCCCTCGCGATCCATGGGGCTAGTTAAACGCCGACCTGATCGAAGCTCCAGCTGTGCGATCGGGAGAGGTAGACGGCAGGATCGAAGGCACCCTCCACCACTTGAGAGAGTCGAGGACTCATGAAGGAGAGCGGTTTATTCCGAGAGCTGAGGACCCAGGAACACCCCGTCAGGAAGCGGTGATGATGATGCCAGAAACCAAGATGATTAAGATGAAGCGATGACGATAGGGTGTCCTATCGGAGCACAGCAATTGTCCCAGCACAGTATATTGTCCCAGGACTGTAGATTCTGCTGGTGCTCACAATACAAACATTATTGCATTAAACAAGACTAGACATGCAAGACAAGAGATGCACTGAGAGGCTCCTGATAGGTTCACCTAGGTTACAATTGATTCCATAAGGCCTGGTTTTGAAGGCATACCAGCAGACTCAGGATTCCACAAAAGTTTATTCAGTTTGCTAGAAGAACACTGCAAGAAAATTCTCAGCCTACCTATGTTATAGCAAGGCGAATATGTTTACGTATGTATTCCAAAGAACGTTTTGGGCAAAGGGCATGAGCAGCCAATTGTCAAAAACGGTATTGTTTACAAAAAAACTTGGATTATTTGGTTTATTGTTAGTTGGTGCAACCCTGTATTATAGAAACTAAAACACTGGTAAAGAAATTGGGTACAACGGCAATGGTCTTGTGGGGAAGCTTCTTGCTTGCTGAGAAGAGAAATTAAGGGACATGAATACAACTGAGGCCGTGGATCCTACGTCAGCGCCGAAACTTAGGTTGAATTTGGCCGGCATTGACAAATTAAATTCCTATGAGAAACTAGCTCTCTATTTCTTCCTGTTTTTGTTTCTCTACACTTCCCACAAACTCATCTTTTGCTACGATGACATCGAGCAATTAGGTTCTGGTCTACGCTATCCAAAGCTTGTCAAGGAAGCAAAGCCGACAAGGGAAAGCATTAAGTAGGAAAGTTGTGGGTACGTTTGGGAACAAGAGTTTTTCATGCTGCGGTTGTATTCTATAAAATGTGTCCACTTAAATATACTTATTCTCCTCTTTGGAAACATCTAGTAGGACGCAGAAGGAATTCAATCAAAATGCCACTCTGTGCGTTATTTTCTTCCTATGTTGAAATTTCTATGACATACAGCTCATTTTCCTGGAAATCTCCACCAGCTTTGTAAAATGCCGCTATGAAAAAATGCCTCCGTTGCATTCTGCAAGATCGGAGCACACAAACCTTTTCGGGGTAATACTGTTGCTTAGTAGTTTTGCTAAGTCTCCACAGCGATACCTGTTAGGCTCAAATTTGAGAAAGATACGAAATACATTTAGGCATTATTTGTTACTTAAAAATGTATCCAAAATAAATCACAGCACATGACCGTTACGACCAATTAACGGGTCACGGACGAAGTACTGGAGAAATACCTTGAGTTAACGCGTCAGCATCAGCCAATTCGTAACAAAAAATATTTGAGGTACGGTTTGCACCAGGAAACATTTATTATCAAATCGTGTTTACGGCTTTTAACCAGAGCGTTTAGGTTTCTTCAACAGTAAACCAAGCATCTACTTCTGTGAAGCAGCATTTTCGGCGCGCTCCATGGCGCCTTCTGCGCGGAACATGATTCCACCGGCGCCACCAACTCCACCTCCTAGAGCGCTACCCGGAGTCGCCAGCATGGCTGCAAAAGAGAAATGCCCAGAGTAAAAAGCAGCTTTTCATAAAATACCACTTCAATAATGCATTTGATGTGTTGGGTCTGAAATGCAGTTTCGTCATAGGTGTTTGTAGACTTGGAAAATATATTCTAGACTTGAATCTAAAAAATGTAGACTTGGAAAATCTTATACACACAAGCCTAGGGAAACCGTTTATATAACACGATCGACGTGCATGTTGTTACCATCACCGCTCAATTTTATCACTATAAAACATTGTTGTCGAGAGGACTGAACAGGTACCCGAACTCGTCTGAAGTAATCACAGCGGGATACTCGAAAGAGTGTTCAAAGAGGATAGGTTATGGAGTATTTTGCCATCACGTTCCCTTAAACGGTAAGGGGGAATGAAAATCTTTCCTAACCGCGCTTCCGGTTTGCATTGCAAGCACTGACACAGAAGCGGGTGGCGCAGTTTCCTTTGAAATAATCAAATCACATCCTGTAACAAGCACAAACATACATCTCTGGGCCACAAATCTTGTGCACATAAATAAATGCGACTCAGCTAGCCTGAACCCCACACAACGTCCGCAATTAGTGTTTGACATGGCAGATTTCGCAGTACTTGCCCGAGGGTAAAAAAGCCTCGAAACAAAAAAATAGAAGAAGGAGAGGGAATCAATAACTATTAAAAATTTTGACTAAGTACAAAATAGTGCACCTCAATAAAAACCACTTGCATTCTCACTGCGTAAATGTTTGCAGGACATGAGCTCAACGAGACTGCAAAGGCGTACGTCATGTATTAGGTTGCTGCAAACAGAGCCATGTCTACGTCCGGAAGATTTTTGTATTGGAAGCGTATTTTGAGAATCTCGGCTGCTTAGTGGTGGCAATCGGCCGCCGTCGCCTACCTGCTAACATACTCATGTCTAGCGTTCGGAAAATTTTTGTATTGGAAACGTATTTTGAGAATCTTGGCTGTTTAGGGGTGGACATCGCCTGTGGCCGCCAATCTGGCGTGCGGCTTTTTATGCACAAAAGAAAGCGCCTAGTCTTTGAAATGGGCAGGCAGCCTGTCACTGAGCTTTCATCAATGCGAAACAACGTGCGATGACGTAAGGACGGAACGAGGGAAAACACCACAGGTACTGACTTCCCTCATTGGTCATTTTGAAGTCCAGGAGGATGAATTATGGCATTACACGGCCTGAAATTGTGCCTATGACTTTGTTTCAGCTGTAACGCCGTCTAAAGACATCCGGTGCTGCACATGCAAAGAGAACGGTGTTCCTTGTAATTTTTTTCGACGCAGCTTGGCGTTTACCAAATGCTATCCCTTGACATAAAAAATCACGCCTATAGTAATACATTGAGGTTTAAGGGATATTCTGGTGTTCATTTTACAAAGCGCTGCCTAAAATGAATGTACTTCGATGTAAGGGCGCCGGTCTACGCCATACCGCGGCGAAAAGAAACGGAATGTAGACTTAACCTCCGGCGCTTTGGCCTACACACGGCAGTTGTTTTTGTCTGCTTAGTAGAGCTATACGCACTCACAGAGTTTCACGTACCCGAAGGGGTGTTTTCACAAAGCTTTGTACTCAGGTGTGTTGACTAGTGCAGCAAGCGTTGCTTCAGATGATACTGAGGATTGCAGTATTGAATCAGTTATTTACATAAGAAACACTTTAAGGTCAACAATAAAGAATGTTCCCGCACTCTGAATCTTTGAAGTGTACACCGACAGTCAGCAAAAGTTTTGCACTTAGTCTTGGACCCGCCCACCGTGGGGTATTGGGAAGGTGTTTATAAAAACGAATTCATGCTGCTTTAGAAGGGGGTTGTGGATGAAGCATTTAGGGAAAGCATTTATGAAGCGTCTATTAACTGTTTTTGAAACGCTTCCGGAAAGCACGCTCACACATGCTGAAACCTCCCCCGGCCGTTTTTTTGTTTTCTTGTCTGCGTATTTTAGGTTTCATGGGTAGATAGTAGTCGATACAAAAGAAATTTAAATCTTATTGTAGTAAGGTCTTTCTGGAACGAGCAAAAGAATATGGTGTGCCGGCCTAAAAATATCTGCGAGAGCATGCAATGCGGGAAAGTAATATTGTGCAGCATTACCTAGGATGACCGCCACCACGACCAGAAACTGGATTCCAAGGATACGAGACATGGTGGTATCGGTTGCTGAAATGAAAACAGGCTTTTTTAGAGTGGACAAAAATAAAATATTAATGACGTGTAAATTACTTCCGCCAAAAATTTTATTTCAATATATCTCAAATCGGCTGATGCTCTCAGTGCTGCCGATGAATCCCAATAAGCATCAATATAAACCTTACAGTGATTGAGTAAAGCAGTGGTCAGATATACCAACGCAAATTGGGATCCAAAGGGGTTATGACGGGTCGCTTTGTTGCGTTATGACGAAAATTTGTCACCATACTATCAGAGAAGCCTCGACTATCTCCACCTTTCTTGAACTGATTGTCATTAGTTCTGATAGGGCGCCCTGTTTAAACATCGACGCTACATTTGGTGACTCTTTTATGCGCCGAGGCTTTTACGGTGGCGCAGTAACTTAGAGAGGGTATAGCCTAGAGAGCCGGAGAACAAGCGCCAAGCGCCACAACGCTGTGGAAGCTACGTGAGAACGCCCCAGCGAAAACAATCAATTCATGCGCCTCCTCCGCACTTCCTGACTCAGATGTGCGTCCGGAGAGTAGCTTCTACATGAGCGAAAGTAAAGGAAGTAGAGACGAAACCGCTTGCTTCGTGTACTCAAAGCTTAGACGAGCTCTCCTCGCAGCATTCTGCTTGGACTCATGGTGCGATCTCTGAAACTCTTGTTATTAACACGGAAATCAGCAGCAAATGTCCTTAAACGTTTCTCGCCCAGAAGACGCCAATTAAATCCTAATTATAATAATTGAGTTAAAAGTATTTGGAATTTTACGGCTTGACAAGCCTTCCGCCCTATTCTTCTAGTCGCCGGAAGCGCAAAAACAGACTCTCGAGCCTGCACAACGTTGCCTACCACGTAATAAATAGAGTACGAATGAGTGCGCTTGGAGGTCGTTTCTGCAATGTTCCTAAAATAGGCAATGTCGCATGTTCTCCAGAACAGAAGAACCACCTGTCTGGAGCGCTTTGATGAAAATAAAGTTCAAGACTGTGGAGGATATCAAAAAAAAAGGCAAGAAAAACTTTGGGATTCTGTTTGTTAGGAATAAAGATAGAAGAACATAAAAAAGTGTTGTTGATATGCTTTGCAATATCGGTGGAAACGAAATATGCTTTAGGGGTAGTAAAATGAAGAAAACTTGGCGAGGACAGGTAAGCGCTCAGGCAGTGATGGTTTGTGAAAATCGATTTGCCACGTTTGAGAACTTCTACGAAGTTTAGCCTTACGATTAGAAAACACCAGGCAGCTTTGCTTTAAAATTAGCTTTTCTGAAATAAAGAAAGCGAAGGTGGTCTAATTTCTTCCCCGAAGTAAAACTTTTGAGCTCCCGACCTTCATAGATAAGTCTTAATTGTGGCAGTTAGAGTTTATTATGCTGAAAGGAAACTGAACATCTCAGGTTGGTTCTGCCACTACTGCAGTTGCGCACCTTTTAAGTAAACAAGTGTACACCATGATTTTGTATCATAAAACTGTGCGTTCTGCAGGAAGTATTAACTTACCGAATTTCTTCAACAGAGGAGAAGACGTTTGTTTGCAGACTTATCGATAATACAGCAGGTGAATGTCCATGCTTTTATACATAGCGAACCAATGAGAATACTGTGTTATTTGATTCGGATAGCCCGCTAAATTGTCCGCAAGCAAAGAATTTATGGGTTTCTATTAGGCTCCCATGAAAATAGGTATATTTGGCAGTTTCCAATTATGTTGCCAGGAGACCACCTTAATTGAAAATGCTGCAATTATGGAATTGCGCACCCCTGCGGCATCCCTTTGATTTGTTGCTTATATCTGAAGCCAATGTTTGTGACGGGAAGCAACGCGGGAACGCACACTAAAAAACTTTGTCATACGTGGTCTTATGTTCTGAGCAGGCTTATATGACATCTGCGTCTCAAATTACACGACTCCCAAATTGGTTTCTGGTGGGCAGGGTCTGGTCCAAACGAAGACACATAGAAATGACATCGTACGTAATAAAACTTTTGTGGTTTCGTTCTTTTGCACGTGTATCTGGAGCATCAGAGACAAATATGTTGCAAACAAGCAGTGACCCCAACCATGGATCAATGTTTCTACGGAAACGGCTACGTTAGGAACATCGTAAAATTTATGTATATGTATATAAATATATATATATATATATATATATATATATTTATATATATATATATATATATATATATATATATATATATATATATATATATATATATATATATATATATATATATATATATATATATATATATATATATATAAATATAAATATATATATATAAAAGAGAAGAAAAACTTCGAACAAGGTAAAAGCACGATTGTGGCCTACGTTTCAGCAAAGAGAACTTGCTTTCCTCAGGGCAATCTCTCGCCTGGCAGGCACGGTTTATATAGGGGTAGGACCCCAGGTGAAAGGAGAGGGAAAGATGGAAGGGAAATTGAGCAAGCTGATTTGTTTGGGAGTGTGTCGGGAGAGATTGAGGGGCCAAGAAGGTTGTCTAGTTAAAGCCGTGAAGTAGGTCACACGGAAGTCAGCTGGTGGTTGATATTCGTGGAATTTTTGGAGAGAGGATGAGAGGGTGATTATTGACCCTCCGCGGGGTTTAGAAAAAGGATCTCAGAACCGCCGGAAGCAGACCAGGCGGTGAGGGTGGGGTCCTTATCAGAAACTATCAGCAAGCCTCAGGTCAAAAGAAAAGATAACGGTGGGAAAACTAACTAGGTCAAGAAAAAAAGAAAACAAAGGGAGAACAAAATCAGGTAGGTAAACCACATAAACCCACACACAAAAGAAAAACCAATGACCCGGCAACTGAAATGGCACGTGTCACCCACGCAACATTCCTGGAACAGGCCTGTCCTGAAACTCAAAAACGAAAAGATAAAGTTAGAGGGACGTACGGGGCACAAGACCACGCGAAGTAAAAAAAAAGGAAAATATATTTTTTAAATATAAAAGTCAAGGTCAAACAAGTCAATGACCTTTTTTTAATGACTTGTTTGACCTTGTCTTTTTTTCCCTATCAATGTACACTCATTTCGAGTCGAAACTACCTATCCTACTGCTTTTGGGCGCGACCCCCGCCTCCCACCAACAGAAGCCACGTGTCTCAAGTTTCAATTACCTTACCAGGATTCTTAGAACGGGTGTGTATGGGCAGATGTTCATCCTTTGTGTGCATTTGCATATCTTCGTTTCCTTGTTCCGCGTGACTAATCTTTTTGCCCATGTCAAACACGTGCATGGGCATATCTTGTTTTGACCCCTCTTTCACCCCCGTTGCCACAAGGGAGGGAAAAATTACCTGGTTAGTTTTTATTTATTTTTTTCGCTCTTTGTATACCAATGTACACTCTTTCCTGTCGAAACTGCCTGTCCTACTGCTTTTGGGCGCGACCCCCGCCTCCCACCAACAGAAGCCACGTGTCTCTTGTTTCAATGACCTTACTTGGATTCCTAGAACGGGTGTGAATGGGCAGATGTTCGCCCTTTGTGTGCATATCTTCTTTGGAATGTCTTCGTTCCGCGTGACTAATCTTTTTGCCCATGTTGAACACGGGCATGGGCCTATCTTGTTTTGACCCCTCTTTCACCCCCGTTGCCACGGGGGAGGAAAATTACCTTGTTATTTATTATTATTTTTATTTTTTAATTATGTATTATTTTTTTCTCTGTGTTTGGTTCTTCTCTCTCTCTTTTTTTCCAAGTTCGTACCGCGTGACTGTGTGTTCTTATTATCCTTGTTGTAATTAATTTTCCCGCTCTCCCTTCATTCTTTTGCTACCCACCAACCATGAATCCATTTGTACAAACTCTCCCTCCTCTTACCTTGCCCTCGCGCTTGCTACATTTTCTGTATATGTAGCTCTGAAACGAACCTATTTTGTACTCTGAAGAAAGGGAGTCCTCTCCCTGAAACGTCAGTAAACCTTTTTTTATTTTCTAAGTCTTTCTCGTTTCTCTCTGTCTCTACTAACCTTATTTTTTGCGCGCTCTGTGTGAGTTTTTATCTTTTCAGTCTATATACACACACACATATATATATATATATATATATATATATATATATATATATATATATATATATATATATATATATATATATATATATATATATATATATATATATGCGTGGGTTCGGTCCCCACTCTGGGCGCGTTTTTCTTTCTTTATTCTGTATAATTAAAAAATGTTTACCTAATTAACCTTAGTGGAAAAGAAAAGAGCCTAACCACACCCCTATGCCTCCTTTGGCGTTGTAGACTGCTGACCCATCTTTCTGTATTTCCTCAACGAGCCCCTCATTTTCCTTACTATATTATTCTGCGAAAGCCTAGCGAGGGTCTCGGTTCTGGCAGCCTTGATGCCTAGGTAGCATAAGAGGGATTCCCACCAGTAGCCCGCTCATGATGACAGGCTGTAGACGTTCCAGTCACGCCCCGGAGGTTAAAAAGAAGGTCCCCTTCTCCCCGTGTAGTCAGAGTGGCGCTGGCAACCACCCTCAAGCGTCAGATACACTTCTAGTAAATATAAATAGTCCAGAAAGTGAAGGAGAACACAGTCCCCCAGATAGCCGAATTGGTAAGGCATTCGACATGTTATCGAAAGGCGTGGGTTCGGTCCCCACTCTGGGCGCGTGTTTTTCTTACTTTCTTCTGTATAATTAAAAAAAAATGTTTACCTAATTAACCGTAGTGAAAAAGAAACGAGCCTAACCACACCCCTATGCCTCCTTTGGCGTTGTAGACTGCTGACCCATCTTTGTGTATATATATATGTATATATATATATATATATATATACATACATAAATATTGCTAAATATACAGCATTTACTTTTAAACTATACGCATTACGTAATATTTAAATAGTATGCAGTGATAAACAGTAAACAGTCACTGCGATACATGTTTTGGCTGCGCGATGGGAGGCAGTAACGAAAAGCATACTTCGCTTTCTTAACGTACTTTCTAGTTTAGAAGGACCGGCGGAAATGACAATGCCTGTTTAAACCAACGCCTGTAAAAAACGCAGTGCGCGCGTACGTCCGCGCTTAAATCTGGACAGCTTCAACCTTATTGACCCTTACTTCTTGTAAGGGTGAAGATCTATACAATCGTTAATTTTTCGTGTCCGCATCTACAAATACAAGAAAATTGCCTAGCGCGCACGTGACCGCGGGCCTCGCGGGGCATTTAACAAAACCAGGAAAATGCCTAGCGTTCGTGTGTGCGTGCCGCGCGATAACCGCCCAGGGTCCCCTCCGCAGGTTTTTGAAGCTAAATTCACCCTTTAAGGAGATTAACCAACACTGCTGCGACAACCAAAAAACCACGAAAATGCCTAGCGCTTCTGTGTGCGGTCCTCAAGGCCATAGCCCAGCTTCATGCAAGCACAGCATACCCTCATGCAACTTTAGGCAAAATTACACAAAAAATAAACTGAAGCGTTCGGCGCTATGGTGCCAAATATTGCTCGGAACGAGGCAGACAGGTCATAGCGCACGCGCTTGAAAGGAGATGTCTCATGATTACAACTCCCAACAAAACGGAGCAAACTCACAGAGCCACAATGACGCAGAATAAACTGTTGCGGCAGTCGCGAAGAAGCAAATCAGCTGCAATGATGGAAATAATCCGTCGTGATGGTCATGAAGTCACCGTACGTTCTCGCTACCGTTATGTTTTACGGGTTAGTGTGAGCTTGCTCCGTTTTTCTGCATTCCATCTCAAGGCTTAAGCATATATTGACTACAGGAAGAGCCATGATGGAGTCAACTTACAATTTGTAGGGCCTTGTACTGTCTCAAAGGTTATTACTCTTGAATTCTACATAGAATATTCACTGCCGTAGCATCATTCAACGTTTGTGTTAGATGCGCTATCTCGAGTGGTGGTTACAGACACGGCGCAACCGCGCTTCAAATTGCACCGCTCTTGACCGGTTCCTTAGGTGGGGATCCGCATGAGGCATGGGAAAACCACAGAAACATCTGTAGCGGAATTACTGCAACGTGGTGAAAATAATTAAACAAACGTCATTGGCCATTGATGATTTCAGTCATTCGTCTATGTACAGGAAAGAAAGTGGGCATATGAAGAACACTCGATGTCCACCTTAACAAATAGCGGCCCTTGTTGTGTAACACCACTTCTGCCTTCAGAATTTTTCAGATGTGCTGCAAGAACTGACTGGTCACGAGAAAAAAGACGATGGCTAGCGCTGGCATTACAGCTTCAAAATTAGCGCTCGCCTTTGTTTCTTCTTCGTGCCGCGTTCACTTTAGCTATACTTACACTTCTACACTGCATCACCGAGAAGCCAAGACTTCTCCTCCAGCCTGAAAGAGAAACGTTGGGATAGATTGTTTTTGCTTCTCAACAGTACCATAAACCTTATTTGCAGAAGTTGTGGACACTGAATAACCAAATGTTGATAGTTTATGCATTTTACATCATTCATTCCTTCGCTATTTTTATTTTTACAGCAGCAGGAGAGATAAAAACCAGTTTGAACAGCTAGGCAGGCTCTTACCCCCTTTTGTTTAACTATGTATGTGAAATTAAAAGCGGATATTTACAATTAGAGATGTTGTGATTTCCTCCACCAGTTCCTGAGATATTACAAAAAGTAGTATACAATAATACAAAATAGTTATAGCAGCCGAGGAGTTCTATAGAGATCTGCAAAGTACCCGGGACATCCAGGATAATACAGAACGAAAAATTAGTTCACACGAGATAGACATCCCTCCAGTAACGATAGAAGAAGTAAGGAAGGCTTTAAAAGAAATGCAAGGGGGCAAATCACCTGGTTAACATCAGATAGCAGGAGCCGTCTTGAAGGATGGTCAAATTGTACTAGTAAAACTGGCAACCCTGTACCCGGAACGCCTAATGTACGCGAGTGTACCAGAATCTTGGAAAAACGCGAACATCATCCTAATCGATAAGAAAGCTGACATGAAGGACTTGAAAAATTACAAGCCGATCAGCTTACGGTCAGTTATCTACAAGGTACTTAGCAAGCTAATCGCTAACATTATTTCTGAAACCTCAGATTTCATTTTACCTCAACAAGAAGCACGGCTTCGTAAAGGATATTCAACAATGGACAATATTGAAACCATCAATCAGGTGATTAAGAAGTGCGCAGAGTATACTAAATCGCCTTATATAGACTTCATAGATTATAAGAAAGCATTTCACTTTGTTGAAACCTCAGCAGTCATTCACGCATTACGGAACCAGGGTGAAGAATACTGTAAGAATACTAGTAAGAATACGTAAGAATACTAGTATACTAGTAAGAAAACACATTGTGTAAGAATACTAGTTGATATCTATGATGATGATGGTTTAAGTTTAATGGCGCAAGGCCGACATGGGCAAAGAGCGCCAAATACAAAGTTATTTGATGAGGAGGGAAATCGAATAAAGTCAGTTAAATACTATGAGCACGGCTGGTGTAAAGGGCCAGGGTGAAGAACGTGAGTGGTTAAAAAATAAATACGGTGGCTTGTGTATAGGACCAGGGGTAAAACTATGGGTGATATGAGATGAGTTGTAAGAAATGAACTTCAGATAGGAACTTAAAGGTGAGCTGAACAGAGAACATAGCATCATCTCCTAAGAAGTATGACGGGTGTGGTGGAATATGTCGTGTGTGTAGTTGTGGGAAGTGTCTCCGTCGTGTAATGTCGAGTGCCTTACATTGTATGAGGATGTGGATCACGGAGAGGGCCTCTCCGCACCTGCTGCACAGAGGTCTTGGAGATGCAGAGAGAAGGTGCCAGTGCGTTGCATGAGTGTGCCCAATCCGTAATCTAGCCAAGGCGACTTCAGTGTATCTATTGCGTGTGTCGGTGGTGTATGGTCCCAAGTGTGGTTTTATTACGTGTAACTTGTCTGCTTGTTCGCTCCAGTGTGTTTGCCATGCTTTGCGAAGTTGTTGTCTGATGTGTGGTTTCACGTCGGTGTAGGGTAATGTGGTTATGTCTACTGCATTCGAGAGTGTAGCAGCAGCAGACATTCGATCCGCTGCTTCGTTCCCGGCTATAGCACAGTGGCCAGGGACCCAGCAAAGAACCAGTTCAAATTTGCGTACATACACAGACATAACACCCTTGACTATTAAATTTATAACGTGATTTTTTGAAGACTGTTGACGACAACGCCCGCACAACACTGAGAGAATCTGTATATATAATGGAATGTGGGATGTGGCTTTGAAGGATATGATTAACAACCACAAGTACAGCATAAGCCTCTGCCATAAAGATACTTGTATTACTGTTAAGAGTTCTAGTGACACTAAGAACGGGCCCATGCGCCGCGCAGGACACCGAGGTGGAAGTTTTAGAGGCGTCCGTATAAAATTCAGAACATTGGTACTTCTGCTGCAAATACAAGAAGTGCTGCAGAATTGCACATGTGGGAGCTCGGTTTTTATCTACATGTGTGAATGATGTGTCGCATGAGACAGGGCGGAGATGCCATGGTGCTATGAAATCTGTTACAGAACTTTGGATGGTATCTAAAAAGGAGACAGCAAGCTCTGACGCTTCCTCTCTAACTCTGTAAGAGAAGGTCGCAGAGAACGATGGTCGATTTAAAAGGACTTCAGTCATGGAGGTATCATGAAAAACTGATTTAAAAGGATGGTGAGGCATGGATGAAATTTTAAAAGCATAAAGAAGAAGAAGAAGAAGAAGAAGAAGAAGAAGAAGAAGAATTTTATTAAAATGCAGTAGGCAAGTGTTACAACAGTACAAAATTTTGCAGACAAGGGTCCCAAAGTCGAAGACTGTACCGGGACCCTCGATAAGTTAACAACAGGGGTAATCACTGATTAAATTTCAGGCAGCAAACAATAAACAGCGAGAAGCAATTATGATCCAAAACAACAATAAATAGTAGAAAAAAATTTCAATTGGAAATATATGGCAATTGCAACATAAAAAGAACTACAACATTTTGAGGAAACCATAGAAGCAGAAAAAGCACGAGCTAGGTGTACATGGTCGTCATATCAATTATACAATGGGAAAGACTAACAAGAAAAAGAATAAGCGATAGAAACACAATTAATAAGACAACAGATGGTTTTTCAAGGATGATTTAAATGAAGACACGCATTTAGTGGATTTAACAGCAGCTGGTAGACTATTCCAAATTGATATGGCTGTGAAAGTTGAAGTCATTTTGCCGTAATTAGTTAAAACACGTGGTAGCAGAAAATTTTTATTTGAGGCAAATCTTGTGGTGTTCTGGTTTACTAAGAATTTTGGGTCGACAAAATTGAAATGTAGTTGGGAACATAGAGACTTAAAAAATATTATGCTTAAATTATACTGAAACAACTTGTTGATTGGTAACACATTATAATGGCGCAATAAATCCTGGGAATTGGACTGAGGATGGCTCCTGGTGATAATGCGAATTGATTGATTTTGGATATGTTGGGCTGATGATGTATGACAATGATAGGTGTTGCCCCATGCTACGATCCCGTAATTTAAATGACTATGAATGAAAGAAAAGTAAAGTGATAAAAGCGCATCATGTGAGAAAAACGGACGAGCTTTAATTAGGGCCCTAATACCGTATGCAGTTTTTTTCTTGATATGGTTGATATGAGAATTAAATTTTAGGTTAGAGTCCAGTAAAACGCCAAGAAACGACACAGAGTTACAAGCAGCGATAAGATTGGTATCAAGCGTTAAAGCAGGAACGGAGGGTATTTGCCTTTGACTAGTTTTAAAGATCATATACTTCGTTTTTTCAGGATTAATATATAAGCAATTATTACGGCACCAATTAACCACGTTCGCGAGATCAGTGTCTAACTTAGATGTAAGGCCATCGATGGATTTGTCAGAAGATGTTATTGTAGTATCGTCCGCATATAAAACACAATGGCATGAATTCAGGCAATTAGGAAGATCATTATTGTACAGTATGAACAGCAGGGGTCCAAGTATCGACCCCTGAGGCACGCCTTGATCAATAGTTTGTGATTCTGAAAATGCACCGTTAGTGTACACAACGTATTCCCTGTTTAAAAGATAGTTTTTTAGAAGTGTTAAAGTAGGGCCGGTTACTCCAAAGCTTTCAAGCTTTGTAAATAAGATGCTATGATTTATGGTATCAAAAGCTTTGGTGAAGTCCAGAAATACTGACCCAACTAGGTAACCAGTGTCAATTGAATGTTTAATGTGATCAGTTAAAGAAAGTAAGGCTAGACTAGTAGAACTTCCCGAACGAAAACCAAATTGACATTGTTTTAATAGGCTAAACTTATCTAAATAATTAGTTAAACGCTTAACAAACAACTTCTCAATAATCTTGCTGAAGGAAGAAAGAATTGAAATAGGTCGATAGTTTGAAGTTGCCGTTTTATCACCTTTTTTATACACCGGAATGACCTTTGCGCGTTTTAAAAGGGGGGGAAAAATGCCGGTTTTGAAAATTAGATTAATTATATGGCTCATGGGTACGCAGATCAAGTCCGCCACTTTTTTTGATGACGTGCGCAGATATTGTCTAATCCGGGACTCGTATTTTTTAAGTTGCGGATTGTTCGATATACTTCTTCAGACGTTACTGGAAAAAGAAAAAATGAGCACGTTGGACGAGGCAAGTCTATTTGATACGTTCCTTGTTTATGTACGTGAGATAATGAAAAGTAGGCACTAAAAGCGTTGGCTATGTGGCCAGGCTGACTGTATGTTTCGTTGTTAAATCGAATTTTAGGTATGGTCTTAGGAGCAAAGGACGGCTTCAAAAATTCGTTCCAGAGCTTCCATTGATATTTGGGATTATTTTTATTATTCACGAATGCATTGCTATAGTAGCGTTGCTTGGCCACTTTCAATAGTTTGTTCAATACGTTACAGTATTTTTTATATCGTTCCGCTAGAGTTCTGTTGAAAGGTTTTTTCTTAGTTTTTTTATACAAATTTTCTTTTTTTCTTAAACTAGTTAACAGTGCACTCGTCATCCAAGGGTTACTAGGAAAGTTATGCTGTTTTTTGCACTTCACTTTCCTCGAGCTGACAAAAACTGCTTCAAGGAAAAGGCTACAGAATTCAGTTACTGCTTCGACAGGATCAGATGATGAATTAACGTTAGACCAGTCAGAGGAAATTATGGCGTCAACAAACTTATTCTTATTAAAGACAGTTGTAAAATACGAGGACTTCATTGGAGAGGCCTCACCAAGGAAAGCAACAAAAATGGGAAAATGATCGGTAATGTCAACTTCAACTACACCAGAGACTGAGGGTGGCGTAACATTTGATAGAGCATGATCTAATAAGCTGTTTGTCCCATGAATGCTGCATCTTGTGGGAGAAGTAATTAATGACTCAAGGCCATAGCCAGTAAAGCAATCGGTATAAGCTGCATACATATTGGAAGTTTCATCTAATAAATTTATGTTTATATCGCTAACAAGTAAGATATCTTTTTTTTTTCAAAGGATAATTTGTTAAGAATTTGATCCAGAGCTAATAGAAATTCAGTGACCGAAGATGATGGTGACCGATAAATGCAGCCGAGAATGAATTTTTTGCGATTATCTGATATGAATGAATGGTCGGTCTCTATCCAAACTGATTCGCTGTTATTGACGTCAATGGCAAGGTCATGTCTGCGACTGTACGCAATGCCAGAAGAAACAAAAATGGCAGCACCACCATGACCACCCTTTTCGCGGTGACAGTATTCAGGAACATAAGATGGGAAACCATACAAATCAGAGTCATCGTCGCAGAGCCACGTTTCAGAGGTACAAATAAACGAAAACGAGTGATTTAGTGATGAAATAAAGTTAGTGATACCATCAATGTTTTTCCGGAGGCTTCTTGTGTTAAAATGAATGACTGATCGGTGATCGTCGGTGAGCAGAGTTTTGCAGACACCCGCGGACACCAAAGACATCTCGATTTGATAAGCACATGACATTCTTCAACACTTTACCTGAAAATCCGCAGGTCAGCCTCGGACGAGATGCGGTATACTTTACTATCGCATGTTTTCCTGGCTTTGATTAGGCAATTGTCAGTCCAGAGGAACTGCCAAGAGTGTTGTTTCTTTAGTTTGAGGGCCATAGCAAACAGTATCTTGTCTTCGTGCGTCAGATGGTCATTCACGTATACCGGCTCGTGTTCCTCGCCAGAAAAGCCAATCTGATTGGTCCTCAAACGGGCTTTTCGGGCTTTCCGGACGAAATCATTTTTCTTGTCTCGGCAACAAAAACGGGCAATAATGTTCAGATCGTCAGATTTCGTGGGGACTCGGTGAATGGCATCCAAGTCAGCTGAAGAAATAGGACAGTCGATACCGTCCCCAATGGCTGTCAAAATGGCTGCACAGTTTTCGCCTTTGGTGACTGGAACGCCCTTGATTTCGACATTATTGAGTCGAGAGTATTGTTCCAAGTTAGCGACACGCTTTTCCAGCGCTGCATTTTTGGCAACGAGTTCCTTGTTAGACGCCACGAGCGCCTTGTTGGACGCCACCAACTCATCCCGTTCCTTCACCATGTCGTCGTACTTCGTCGTACTGTTTGCTCATGAAATTTACACTCTCCTGCAAGTCAGCGGCTTCAACAACATCTACATCTTTGTCTATTGTTTTCGCCTCAAATTTTGAAGCGAGGTCTGTAACCAACGCCTCAAGCTCTTCAATTTTCTTAGCAAGTTCAGCGTTAGATAAAGTTAAAATATAAATATAAAAAATAAAATATATAAAAATATATAAAATATATATAAAAATATAAAAAATAAATTTTCCTTTTTTTTACTTCGCGTGGTCTTGTGCCCCGTACGTCCCTCTAACTTTATCTTTTCGTTTTTGAGTTTCAGGACAGGCCTGTTCCAGGAATGTTGCCGTGGGTGACACGTCCCATTTCAGTTGCCGGGTCATTGCTTTTTCTTTTGTGTGTGGGTTTATGTGGTTTACCTACCTGATTTTGTTCTCCCTTTGTTTTCTTTTTTCCTTGACCTAGTTAGCTTTCCCACCGTTATCTTTTCTTTTGACCTGAGGCTTGCAGATAGTTTCTGATAAGGACCCCACCCTCACCGCCTGGTCTGCTTCCGGCGGTTCTGAGATCCTTTCCCTAAACCCCGCGGAGGGTCAATAAACACCCTCTCATCCTCTCTCCAAAAATTCCACGAATATCAACCACCAGCTGACTTCCGTGTGACCTACTTCACGGCTTTAACTAGACAACCTTCTTGGTCCCTCAATCTCTCCCCCGACACACTCCCAAACAAATAAGCTTGCTCAATTTCCCTTCCATCTTTCCCTCTCCTTTCACCTGGGGTCCTACCCCTATATAAACCGTGCCTGCCAGGCGAGAGATTGCCCTGAGGAAAGCAGGTTCTCTTAGGTGAAACGTAGGCCACAATCGTGCTTTTACCTTGTTCGAAGTTTTTCTTCTCTTATATATATATATATATATATATATATATATATATATATATATATATATATATATATATATATATATATATATATATATATATATATATATACAGAAAGAAATGCAGGCAGTCTACAACGCCAAAGAAGGCATAGGGGAGTGGTTAGACTTTTTTTTTACCGTTCTGGACGTTACATTATTTTTTTTTATTAATTACTTGAGAAACTTGGCATTCGAGATCTTACTTACTTACAATTCTTACAATTACAATTACTTACAATTACTTAATTAGATTTTTAGATTTAGAAATAATTAGATCTTACAATTACTTGGCATTCGAGATCTAATCGAAAGGCGTGGGTTCGGTCCCCACTCTGGGCGCGTGTTTTTCTTTCTTTCTTTCTCGAGTAATTAATAAAAAAAAATAATGTAACGTCCATAACGGTAAAAAAAAAAGTCTAACCACTCCCCTATGCCTTCTTTGGCATTGTAGACTGCCGGCATTTCTTTCTGTATTTCCTAACGAGCCCCTCATTTCCAAACCCTATTATCGTGCGAAAGCTTAGCGAGGGCCTCGGTTCTGGCAGCCTTGATGCCGAGGTAGCATAAGAGGGTTTCCCGCCAGTTAACCGCTCATGACAGGCTGTAGACGTTCGCGTCACGCCCCGGGGGTTGAAAAAGAAGGTCCCCTTCTCCCCGTGTAGTCTGAGTGGCGCTGGCTACCACCCTCAAGCGTCAGATACAGTTGTAGTAAATATAAATACCCCAGAAAGTGAAGCGGAACACAGTCGCCCAGATAGCCGAATTGGTAAGGCATTCGAGATCTAATCGAAAGGCGTGGGTTCGGTCCCCACTCTGGGCGCGTGTTTTTCTTTCTTTCTTTCTCAAGTAATTAATAAAAAAAATAATGTAACGTCCATAACGGTAAAAAAAAAAGTCTAACCACTCCCCTATGCCTTCTTTGGCGTTGTAGACTGCCGGCATTTCTTTCTGTATTTCCTAACGAGCCCCTCATTTCCAAACCCTATTATCGTGCGAAAGCTTAGCGAGGGCCTCGGTTCTGGCAGCCTTGATGCCGAGGTAGCATAAGAGTGTTTCCCGCCAGTTAACCGCTCATGACAGGCTGTAGACGTTCGCGTCACGCCCCGGGGGTTGAAAAAGAAGGTCCCCTACTCCCCGTGTAGTCTGAGTGGCGCTGGCTACCACCCTCAAGCGTCAGATACAGTTGTAGTAAATATAAATACCCCAGAAAGTGAAGCGGAACACAGTCGCCCAGATAGCCGAATTGGTAAGGCATTCGAGATCTAATCGAAAGGCGTGGGTTCGGTCCCCACTCTGGGCGCGTGTTTTTCTTTCTTTCTTTCTCAAGTAATTAATAAAAAAAAATAATGTAACGTCCATAACGGTAAAAAAAAAGTCTAACCACTCCCCTATGCCTTCTTTGGCGTTGTAGACTGCCGGCATTTCTTTCTGTATTTCCTAACGAGCCCCTCATTTCCAAACCCTATTATCGTGCGAAAGCTTAGCGAGGGCCTCGGTTCTGGCAGCCTTGATGCCGAGGTAACATAAGAGGGTTTCCCGCCAGTTAACCGCTCATTACAGGCTGTAGACGTTCGCGTCACGCCCCGGGGGTTGAAAAAGAAGGTCCCCTTCTCCCCGTGTAGTCTGAGTGGCGCTGGCTACCACCCTCAAGCGTCAGATACAGTTGTAGTAAATATAAATACCCCAGAAAGTGAAGCGGAACACAGTCGCCCAGATAGCCGAATTGGTAAGGCATTCGAGATCTAATCGAAAGGCGTGGGTTCGGTCCCCACTCTGGGCGCGTGTTTTTCTTTCTTTCTTTCTCAAGTAATTAATAAAAAAAAATAATGTAACGTCCATAACGGTAAAAAAAAAAGTCTAACCACACCCCTATGCCTTCTTTGGCGTTGTAGACTGCCGGCATTTCTTTCTGTATTTCCTAACGAGCCCCTCATTTCCAAACCCTATATATATATATATATATATATATATATATATATATATATATATATATATATATACATAAATTTTACGATGTTCCTAACATAGCCGTTTCCGTAGAAACATTGATCCATGGTTGGGGTCACTGCTTGTTTGCAACATATTTGTCTCTGATGCTCCAGATACACGTGCAAAAGAACGAAACCACAAAAGTTTTATTCAGTTCGATGTCATTTCTATGTGTCTTCGTTTGGACCAGACCCTGCCCACCAGAAACCAATTTGAGAGTCGTGTAATTTGAGACGCAGATGTCATATAAGCCTGCTCAGTACATAAGACCACGTATGACAAAGTTTTTTAGTGTGCGTTCCCGCGTTGCTTCCCGTCACAAACATTGGCTTCAGATATAAGCAACAAATCAAAGGGATGCCGCAGGGGTGCGCAATTCCATAATTGCAGCATTTTCAATTAAGGCGGTCTCCTGGCAACATAATTGGAAACTGCCAAATATACCTATTTTCATGGGAGCCTAATAGAAACCCATAAATTCTTTGCTTGCGGACAATTTAGCGGGCTATCCGAATCAAATAACACAGTATTCTCATTGGTTCGCTATGTATAAAAGCATGGACATTCACCTGCTGTATTATCGATAAGTCTGCAAACAAACGTCTTCTCCTCTGTTGAAGAAATTCGGTAAGTTAATACTTCCTGCAGAACGCACAGTTTTATGAAACAAAATCATGGTTTACACTTGTTTACTTAAAAGGTGCGCAACTGCAGTAGTGGCAGAACCAAACTGAGATGTTCAGTTTCCTTTCAGCATAATAAACTCTAACTGCCACAATTAAGACTAATCTATGAAGGTCGGGGGCTCAAAAGTTTTACTTCGGGGAAGAAATTAGACCACCTTCTCTTTCTTTATTTCAGAAAAGCTAATTTTAAAGCAAAGCTGCCTGGTGTTTTCTAATCGTAAGGCTAAGCTTCGTAGAAGTTCTCAAACGTGGCAAATCGATTTTCACAAACCATCACTGCCTGAGCGCTTACCTGTCCTCGCCAAGTTTTCTCCATTTTACTACCCCTAAAGCATATTTTGTTTCCACCGATATTGCAAAGCATATCAACAACACTTTTTATGTTCTTCTATCTTTATTCCTAACAAACAGAATCCCGAAGTTTTTCTTGCCTTTTTTTTTATATCTTCCACAGTCTTGAACTTTATTTTCATCAAAGCGCTCCAGACAGGTGGTTCTTCTGTTCTGGAGAACATGCGACATTGCCTATTTTAGGAACATTGCAGAAACGACCTCCAAGCGCACTCATTCGTACTCTATTTATTACGTGGTAGGCAACGTTGTGCAGGCTCGAGAGTCTGTTTTTGCGCTTCCGGCGACTAGAAGAATAGGGCGGAAGGCTTGTCAAGCCGTAAAATTCCAAATACTTTTAACTCAATTATTATAATTAGGATTTAATTGGTGTCTTCTGGGCGAGAAACTTTTAAGGACATTTGCTGCTGATTTCCGTGTTAATAACAAGAGTTTCAGAGATCGCACCATGAGTCCAAGCAGAATGCTGCGAGAAGAGCTCGTCTAAGCTTGGAGTACACGAAGCAAGCGGTTTCGTCTCTACTTCCTTTACTTTCGCTCATGTAGAAGCTACTCTCCGGACGCACATCTGAGTCAGGAAGTGCGGAGGAGGCGCATGAATTGATTGTTTTCGCTGGGGCGTTCTCACGTAGCTTCCACAGCGTTGTGGCGCAAGGCGCTTGTTCTCCGGCTCTCTAGGCTATACCCTCTCTAAGTTACTGCGCCACCGTAAAAGCCTCGGCGCATAAAAGAGTCACCAAATGTAGCGTCGATGTTTAAACAGGGCGCCCTAATACCAGCGAAATACCTTCATAATGACAATCAGTTCAAGAAAGGTGGAGATAGTCGAGGCTTCTCTGATAGTATGGTGACAAATTTTCGTCATAACGCAACAAAGCGACCCGTCATAACCCCTTTGGATCCCAATTTGCGTTGGTATATCTGACCACTGCTTTACTCAATCACTGTAAGGTTTATATTGATGCTTATTGGGATTCATCGGCAGCACTGAGAGCATCAGCCGATTTGAGATATATTGAAATAAAATTTTTGCGGAAGTAATTTACACGTCATTAATATTTTATTTTTGTCCACTCTAACAAAGCCTGTTTTCATTTCAGCAACCGATACCACCATGTCTCGTATCCTTGGAATCCAGTTTCTGGTCGTGGTGGCGGTCATCCTAGGTAATGCTGCACAATATTACTTTCCCGCATTGCATGCTCTCGCAGAGATTTTTAGGCCGGCACACCATATTCTTTTGCTCGTTCCAGAAAGACCTTACTACAATAAGATTTAAATTTCTTTTGTATCGACTACTATCTACCCATGAAGCCTAAAATACGCAGACAAGAAAACAAAAAAACGGCCGGGGGAGGTTTCAGCATGTGTGAGCGTGCTTTCCGGAAGCGTTTCAAAAACAGCTAATAGACGCTTCATAAATGCTTTCCCTAAATGCTTCATCCACAACCCCCTTCTAAAGCAGCATGAATTCGTTTTTATAAACACCTTCTCAATACCCCACGGTGGGCGGGTCCAAGACTAAGTGCAAAACTTTTGCTGACTGTCGGTGTACACTTCAAAGATTCTCACGTGCGGGAACAGTCTTTCTGGTCGACCTTAAAGTGTTTTTTGTGTAAATAACTGATTCAATACGGCAAGCCCCAGTACCATCTTAAGCAACGCTTGCTGCGGTAGTCAACACACCTGAGTACAAAGCTTTGTGAAAACACCCCTGCGGGTACGTGAAACTCTGTGAGTACGTATAGCTCTACTAAGAAGACAAAAACAACTGCCGTGTGTAGGCCAAAGCGCCGGAGGTTAGGTCTACATTCCGTTTCTTTTCGCCGCGATATGGCGTAGACCGGCGCCCTTACATCGAAGTACATGCATTTTAGGCAGCGCTTTGTAAAATGAACACCAGAATATCCCTTAAACCTCAATGTATTACCATAGGCGTGATTTTTTATGTCATGGGATAGCATTAGGTAAACGCTAAGCTGCGTCGAAAAAAATTACAAGGAACACTGTTCTCTTTGCATGTGCAGAACCGGATGTCTTTAGACGGCGTTACAGCTGAAACAAAGTCTTAGGCACAATTTCAGGCAGTGTAATGCCATAACTCATCCTCCTTGACTTCAAAATATCCAATGAGGGAAGTACCTGTGGTGTTTTCCCTCGTTCCGTCTTTACGTCATCGCACGTTGTTTCGCATTGATGAAAGCTCAGTGACAGGCTGCCTGCCCATTTCAAAGACTAGGCGCTTTCTTTTGTGCATAAAAAGCCACACGCCAGATTGGCGGCCACAGGCGATGTCCACCCCTAAACAGCCAAGATTCTCAAAATACGTTTCCAATACAAAAATTTTCCGAACGCTAGACATGAGTATGTTAGCAGGTAGGCGACGGCGGCCGATTGCCACCACTAAGCAGCCGAGATTCTCAAAATACGCTTCCAATACAAAAATCTTCCGGACGTAGACATGGCTCTGTTTGCAGCAACCTAATACATGACGTACGCCTTTGCAGTCTCGTTGAGCTCATGTCCTGCAAACATTTACGCAGTGAGAATGCAAGTGGTTTTTATTGAGGTGCACTATTTTGTACTTAGTCAAAATTTTTAATAGTTATTGATTCCCTCTCCTTCTTCTATTTTTTTGTTTCGAGGCTTTTTTACCCTCGGGCAAGTACTGCGAAATCTCCATGTCAAACACTAATTGCGGACGTTGTGTGGGGTTCAGGCTAGCTGAGTCGCATTTATTTATGTGCACAAGATTTGTGGCCCAGAGATGTATGTTTGTGCTTGTTACAGGATGTGATTTGATTATTTCAAAGTAAACTGCGCCACCCGCTTCTGTGTCAGTGCTTGCAATGCAAACCGGAAGCGCGGTTAGGAAAGATTTTCATTCCCCCTTACCGTTTAAGGGAACGTGATGGCAAAATACTCCATAACCTATTCTCTTTGAACACTCTTTCGAGTATCCCGCTGTGATTACTTCAGACGAGTTCGGGTACCTGTTCATTCCTCTCGACAACAATGTTTTATAGTGATAAAATTGAGCGGTGATGGTAACAACATGCACGTCGATCGTGTTATATAAACGGTTTCCCTAGGCTTGTGTGTATAAGATTTTCCAAGTCTACATTTTTTAGATTCAAGTCTAGAATATATTTTCCAAGTCTACAAACACCTATGACGAAACTGCATTTCAGACCCAACACATCAAATGCATTATTGAAGTGGTATTTTATGAAAACCTGCTTTTTACTCTGGGCATTTCTCTTTTGCAGCCATGCTGGCGACTCCGGGTAGCGCTCTAGGAGGTGGAGTTGGTGGCGCCGGTGGAATCATGTTCCGCGCAGAAGGCGCCATGGAGCGCGCCGAAAATGCTGCTTCACAGAAGTAGATGCTTGGTTTACTGTTGAAGAAACCTAAACGCTCTGGTTAAAAGCCGTAAACACGATTTGATAATAAATGTTTCCTGGTGCAAACCGTACCTCAAAGATTTTTTGTTACGAATTGGCTGATGCTGACGCGTTAACTCAAGGTATTTCTCCAGTACTTCGTCCGTGACCCGTTAATTGGTTTGTAACGGTCATGTGCTGTGATTTATTTTGGATATATTTTTAAGTAACAAATAACGCCTAAATGTATTTCGCATCTTTCTCAAATTTGAGCCTAACAGGTATCGCTGTGGAGACTTAGTAAAACTACTGAGCAACAGTATTACCCCGAAAGGGTTTGTGTGCTCCGATCTTTCAGAATGCAACGGAGGCATTTTTTCATAGCGCCATTTCACAACGCTAGTGGCGATTTCCAGGAAAAAGCGCGGTATGTCATCGAAATTTCAAAATAGGAATAAAATAACGCACAGAGTGGCATTTTGATTGAATTCCTTCTGCGTCCTACTAGATGTTTCCAAAGAGGGCAATGAGTATATTTACGTGAACACATTTTATAGAATACAACCGCAGCCTGAAAAACTCTTGTCCCCAAACGTACCCACAGCTTTCCTACTTAATACTTTCCCTTGTCGGCTTTGCTTCCTTGAAAAGCTTTGGATAGCGTAGACCAGAACCAAATTGCTCTTGTCATCATTGCAGAAGATGAGTTTGTGGGAAGTGTAGAGAAACAAAAACAGGAAGAAATAGAGAGCTGGTTTCTCATAGGATTTTTATTTGTCAATGCCTGCCAAATTCAACCTAAGTTTTGGCGCTGACGTAGGATCCGCGGCCTCAGTTGTATTCATGTCCCTTAATTTCTCTTCTCAGCAAGCAAGAAGCTTCCCCACACGACCATTGCCGTTGTACCCAATTTCTTTACCAGTATTTTAGTTTCTGAAATACGGGGTTGCACCAACTAACCATAAACCAAATACTCCCAATTTTTTTGTAAACATTACCGTTTTTGACAATTGGCTGCTCATGCCCTTTGCCAAAAACGTTCTTTGGAATACATACGTAAACATATTTGCCTTGCTATAACATCGGTAGGCTGAGAATTTTCTTGCAGTGTTCTACTAGAAAACTGAATAAACTTTTGTGGAATCTTGAGTCTGCTGGTATGCCTTCAAAACCAGGCCTTATGGAACCAATTGTAACTAGGTGAACCTATCATGAGCCTCTCAATGCATCTCTTGTCTTGCATGTCTAGTCTTGTTTAATGCAATAATGTTTGTATTGTGAGCACCAGCAGAATCTACAGTCCTGGGACAATATACAGTGCTGGGACAATCGCTGTGCTCCGATAGGACACCCTATCGTCATCGCTTCATCTTCATCATCTTGGCTTCTGGCATCATCATCACCGTTTCCTGACGGGGTGTTGCTGGGTCCTCAGCTCTCGGAATAAACCGCTCTCCTTCATGAGTCCTCGACTCTCTCAAGTGGTGGAGGGTGCCTTCGATCCTGCCGTCTACCTCTCCCGATCGCACAGCTGGAGCTTCGATCAGGTCGGCGTTTACCAACTAGCCCCATGGATCGCGAGGGCAGCAATGGTGGCAGCAACGCTGCAGTTCCCCTCCAGCCCACCTTCACTGTCACCAGCCCCTACCGCGAACCGCCCTTTTTCGCTGGCCTTCGGGGCGAAGACGTTGAGGAATGGCTTGACCAGTTTGAGCGAGTGAGCGCGTTCAACCGGTTGGACGACGCATTCAAACTTAAGAATGTTTGCTGGTCCCTGAATGAAGTGGCGAAGACGTGGTTCCTTAACCAGGACGGCTTCTCTAATTGGGAAACTTCAAGCAAGACATACGTAAGATTTTCGGAACGTCCTCTGCTCGCTCGAATGAAGCCAATAGGAAACTTGATGCCCGTGTGCAACGCCCGGAGGAGACTTATGCTTCATATATTGAAGATGTCCTCGCGCTATGCCGCCGGTTCGACAAGGACATGCCTGAAACGGAGGAGGCACGCCACATACTGAAAGGTATCGCCCATTTTGCCTTTAATGCTATGGCGATTCAGAATCCCGCTACCATTGCTGATGTGCGAACGATCTGCCAGCGGCTCGACCATCTCCAGTTCATCCAGATTCAACACGACACTTTGCCTGCCTGCCACTCTGGATATGCCGAGCTCCGTACTCGGATTCGCGATATCATCCGTGAAGAGTTGCATCAGCGTGACACACCCTGCGCTCAGAACAACTACGGTCGAGCACCTGGTCTGCGTGACAAGATCAGAGAGGAGCTGGTGTCCATGACAACTCTTCCTCAGCCATTTCATAGTGCAACTCTTCCCACGACAACTTACTCTGAGGCCGTATCCCGATCACCTGTGCCCATGGAGCATATCGTGTCCCCGCCCTCACACGGCCACTTGACCGCCCGCTCCTGTTTCGGCTTTTGACACCGCCATAAGTTCTGACCTTCCGCCAGAGAGGCAAGCATTGCTTCTTCTGCTGACCAAACACCAGGGTTCTTTTGACGCGTACTCTTCTGTCCTAGGGAAGACATCTGCCGCGGTACACAGCATCGACACAAATGAATCGTGTATCGTTCGTCGCCATCCATACCGCGTGTCTATGTCTGAGCGAAAAATAATACAGGAGAACGTCGATGACATGCTGAAGATAAATATTGTTGGCCCTTCATCAAGTCCCTGGTCTTCTCCTGTCGTTTTGGTACAGAAAAAGGACGGTTCTGTACGATTTTGCGTGGACGATAGGGCACTGAACAAAATAACCCGCAAGGACGTCTATCCAATGCCTCGCATTGATGGCGCCCTAGACACTTTACAAGGTGCCGAATACTTCTCGAGCCTGGACCTCCGCTCTTGGTACTGGAAGGTTCCCATGCACGAGGCAGACAAAAAAACCGCTTTCGCCACACCCGATGGTCTTTACGAATTTAACGTGATGTCATACGGGCTGTGTAATGCTTCAGCCACATTCGATAGAATGATTGATACAGTTCTTCGTGGCCTTTAATGGAGAACCTGCCTCTGTTATTTCGACGATATCGTCGTTTTTTCCTCGACTTTTGACGACCATCTGAAGTGCTTGGATGAAGTCCTCACCTGTCTTACCAATGTTCGACTTCAACTAAACACCAAAAATGCCGATTCGCGAGCGAGTTCATCAAGATGATCGGGCATGTTGTGAGCAAAGACAGAATTCACCCTGACCAGGACAAAATTAATGCTGTAGGCAATTTTCCCCGCCCAGCCCGCCACAAAGACCTCCGCAGCTTCCTTTGTTTAGCTACCTGATTCCGGCGTTTTATTCTTAACTTTGCTGTCCTTACTTCACCCCTCCACAAACGTTTTGCATCCACTGCCCCATCTGTGTGGTCTGAAGATTGTGAAGCCGCCTTTCAAAAGCTCAAGCATGCTCTAACATCTGCGCCAGCGCTGCATAATTTTGACGAAACGGCAGCCACTGTACTACACACAGACGCCAGTGGACGTGGCCTTTGTGCTGTGTTGTTACAACGAAACGCCTCCTCTGTGGAGAACGTTGTGGCGTACGCAAGTCGCGCATTAACACCTGCAGAACGAAACTACTCAATCACTGAGCAGGAATGTCTTGCAGTTGTCTGGGCTGTACAGAAATTTCGTTCATACTTGTAGGGACGCCATTTCACTGTGGTCACTGACCATCATGCACTCTGTTGGCCTTCATCGCTCAAAAACCTAAATGGATGGCTTGGTCGCTGGATTTTAAAGTTACAGGAATACGACTTTACTGTGACATACAAGTCTGGCAAGAAGCACATGGATGCGGACGCCCTTTTCCGCTGCCCTGTGTCTCCAGAAGATGATTGGCGGTCTAATGCGGCACAAGTCCTCTTACCAATGGCACCTTTGGATGATATCAAAATCGACCGCATCGAAGATCTACCGTCCCTTCAACGTGCAGACCTGTACTGCAGAAATCTAATTGATCAACTTACTGGTTCGACGAAGCCACTTACCAACCGCTTGCGGCGCCAACTGCAAAAACTTCGACTTTTTCACGGTGTTTTATACCATTATAATTACGACCCTACCGGTGACAAGTGGGTTGCCGTGGTTCCGCGGTCTGTACAGCAGCATATTCTGAGGGTTTTAAATGCAGAGCATTTGAGTAACTCACGATGTCACCCGCGTTGACGTCCGTAGTCGTAGTCCGCACCCCTCCCTCTACACTATAAAAAAAATACTATCCGGCGCCTAGTTTCGATCCCTCGACCTTGCGGGCGGAACGCAATGTACCTGGTGCTCTACCCACTGCGCCACAATGCCGACACACAATGGGAGGCTACGAACGCGCCTGATATCCTTGACTCATTCAAACTACGTCAAGAAGCTGCTGATACAACGCATAAAGTACCACCAACTCCCCAAACACTAAACGTAACGCAATACACCCACCCCCTATGCGACGCATTTACTCGAGTCCCCCTCGCGGGGAGATGGGCCCAATTTTTGTGCTTGTTTTTTTATGACGACGCTACTGCCGGACATTTAGGTTTCCACAAGACCTACCACCGCGTGAAAAGTCGTTTCTTTTGGCCTGGCCTTTCCACCAGTGTCGCCAAATACGTCGCCCCCTGCACGCCCTGCCAGCACCGTAAACGGCCAACGTCACCTCCTGTTGTAATGCTACAACCGCTACCTTGTCTGTCAGCACCGTTCGAAGTTGTCGGCATAGACCTGTACGGTCCTTTGCCCATTTCCACAGCTGTTCATCGTTGGGTTGTAACCGCCGTTGATCATGTCCCCCGCTATGCCGAAACCGCCCCTCTTCAGACTGGTTGCGCTGTAAAGTCGCGGAGTTCTTTTTGCGCTGCATATTTTTGCACCACAGACCTCCCCGAGTTCTTCTGAGCGACCGCGGAAAAACATTTCTGTCGGCTACTCTTGCGGAAGTCCTTCGTGCCGCCGACACCGTTCACAAAACTATGCCCAGTTATCATCCTCAAACGAATGTTTTGACTGAACGTTTTCATCGAACACTATCCGACATGCTCTCTGTGTACATCCGACCGGATCACAGCAATTGGGACTCAATTCTTCCGTCCGTGACATCCGCATATAATTGCGCAGTTCAGCGCACCACAGGTTTCTCGCCCTATTTTCTTGTGTATGGCCGCCCGCCTCCCTCCGTTCTGGACTAAACTTTCTTGTCGGCACCCGTTGACTGCACGGCCAGTGTTCCTGAACAATTCGCTTCCGGTGTCGCTTACTGCCGCCGTCTCGCCCGCATGAACACAGAAGCCAGCCAAAACGCCCGCAAGTCTCCTTACGACGAATCTCATCGCGACGCCACGTTTCACCCAGGGGACGCGGTCTTGTAATGGACTACTGTGCGTCAACCTGGCCTCTCAGAAAAGTGGCTTTCTCGGTACATTGGACCCTACACAGTGCTCGAGCAAACGTCTCCTGTAAATTATCGCGTGGCTCGAAACAGTGCCGTTACCGATCGTCGCTGACGTGGAACAGAAATCGTCCACGTTTCGCGGCTCAATCCTTATGTCCAGCGGTGCGACACAACCTCGACAGCGGCCGGGTGAGCGCTTTCCAAGAGGGGGGAGATAAGTGTGAGCACCAGCAGAATCTACAGTCCTGGGACAATATACTGTGCTGGGACAATCGCTGTGCTCCGATAGGGCACCCTATCGTAATCGCTTCATCTTCATCATCTTGGCTTCTGGCATCATCATTACCGCTTCCTGACGGGGTCTCCCTGGGTCCTCGGCTTTCGGAATAAACCGCTCTCCTGCACGAGTCCTCGACTCTCTCAGTATATGCTAAAAATTTTCAACTAATTGTGTGCTGTGTTCCAGGACAATGCAGGAATCATGAGGAATGAGACCGCGGATCAAGTGGCCGTCGCTGCTGCACTTCTCTAAACACAGTGGACGTAACGACAATACCCTACACCAAACTCAAGCCACACATAAGAGAACAGCTTCGCAAAACTTGGCAAGCCAACTAGGATACACAGACATACAATACGTTACGCATAATAATACCACATATAGGACGATACACTACTGACTCAAGCAACAGATTCATCGAAGTTGCCCTAGCTAGACTACGAATAGGCCACACACGCGACACACTCCCATCTGCTCACTGGATCTCCAGGACCCTGGTGTTTCAGGTGTGGGGAGGGCCGATCCGTAATTCATATTCTCATTACTTGCAAAGCACTCCCCAGAACAAGACGTAAACATTTCCCACAACTATACAGACAACACAACCCACTACACCCAGCACTGTTTTTAGCGGATGACCCAATAGTTCCTCTACAACGCACTTAGTGAAATCAAATTTTTACACCTCATTTCCTATCACTCGTAGTTTTCGCACCTAACTTAATACCATGCACTATCAAACCCTGGCCTTTTACACCAGCCATCCTCATTGCCGTTGCTGATTTTACTGATTTTACTTGCGCTTTTGTTGAGCAATTTTATAGTTTACATCTTCATCAGTCATAAATAATCATTGTTTTCGTGCGCAATATTTTATATATCCTAACAGCCAAATCTAAAAGCCTAAGTCCGGTGTCAGTGTTTATACTTGTCAACATTGTTCATCAAGAGCGAGACATCAAGCAAATATAAGGCATAAAATCAGTACATGAGTAATATTTGGAGTGTTACTTATTAAAAAATTCATGGATGCTTTATTTTGGGATAGCAACTGAAATACTACATACACGGTAGAAAGCCTTCGCCTGCTGTTGCCAGCGCTACCTCCTGGTGGCATTTAGGAACTGAAACAGCAATAGCAACGAAAGGTTCCACTAAATGGGATCAACGCTTCGCTTAGGACGCTCGTGCAGGAGGTTCTCAGGGTTCTATAAATGTTGTAGTAGGGTGAAACCTTAAACGTGTACAAAATGTTCACGTATGTTTTCTGGTGATCCAACGACCATTTCTCGCATTCGACATACAAGCTCTATAATGGACTAATGCGAAATGCATCCGATGCAAGGCAAAGCCGCAAGTGCTGCACTGGGTCCAGCATTTTCAGCGCTGTTTTTGTTGCCGACCGATAAACCACACTCCCATAATCCAAGCGAGACCCCACCAAGCTGGTAAAAACTCCTAGGAGTAGCTGCTTGCCCGAACCATAGGACTGGTGCGGGAGGACTTTCAGAATGTTCATTGTTTTTAAGCATTTATGTTTAAGTTGGTAATGTGAGGAATCAACGTGAGTTTTTCGTCCACCACTATGCCTAAGAACTGTTCCTTCTTTCAGAAATTTAGTCACCATTAGGTTAATGTCAGGGTCTGGCTGGATCCCACGCCTCTTTGAAAATATGACACAGGTACTTTTCGTGGGGTTAAGTTTAAAGCCAATGTTTTCTGCCCAGCGAGCGAGCTTATTAACGCCAAGCGGCACTTGGCGTTGACAGATAGACAGATTACAAGATTTGAAGGACATCTTTACATCATCCGCAATACACAGAATAGGATATTGTTCGCGGCAGTGCCTTTCGCAGTGAAATCATCTTTACAATAAACAACGTGCAGCTCAAACTCCCCCCTGAGGCACACCATTTTCTTGTACGTGAACCCGAGAAAGCGCAAATCCTACTCTCACCCGAAATGTTCTGTCAGACAGGTAGCTTTCTAGAGTAATAAACATGTTACCTGATATTCTAAAAGATTTCAAATCTCCGGGAATGCCATAGCACCATGCCGTATCATACACGTTTTCGAAATGTGATTACCGTTGAAAACGTTTGTGACCTCTGGTATAAAGTCATTCAAACATGTTCACCTTTCATTTCAGAATACTAGGTTACTTAATTCTTTCGCTACCGCCGGAAAATTGACCAATTTTAGGGGTCAAAGAAAACACTTTTTCCTGCTAAAAAAATTGGTTCGGCACTAATTAAAGGAACACAAAATGCACATTATTTAACGGCCTTTCCAGTAGCACCAGTTTTTTAAATGTTTTATATATCATAGTTGTGACAAAAAATATCAAAATGAAAATTTCTGTTGTTGTCGAAAAAATCATAAAAAAGAGTTGTGTATATCAAACCACCTGTAGCAGAAAAAAAGTAGAATATACATTTTGTACGGAAACATTTCAAAAACACGCCCTAGCAAAAATGTCGACTTGCGCGGAACAGTTTGTCAGATATAAAAAAAAAATATTAGCACGCACGGTATTCGTGTCACGCGGTGAAGCCCAACCTCCAATTCAAAATGTGCAATTTCGGGTGGTTCCCTGGAATAAATCTGGCGGTTTGACATTGCCAGAGGCACCAATTTGCCCCCACATAACGTAAAAACAATTACTAACTTTGCATTTACAGTGAGCACAATATTTGGGACAAGCACGCGATGCGGAAAAAACATGCTTGGAGATGAAAACGGAACGCCTTGGTTGATGCTTGTTGACGTTCATGGTCATGTTACCTCGCAAACCCGCCGCGGTGGCTCAGTGGCTAAGGCGTTGCGCTGCTGAGCACGAAGTCACGGGTTCGATTCCCGGCCGCGGCGGCCGCTTTTCTGATGGAGGCGAAAAGCAAAAACACCCGTGTGTTCGAGATTTCGGCGCACGTTAAAGATCCCCAGGTGCTCGAAATTAATCCGGAGCCCTCCACAACGGCGCGCCTCATCGCCTGCGTTGCGTCGGCGCGTTAAACCTTACAATCAATCAATTAGTTATCTCTCAAAACATTAAGCTGATCTTTGTTATCATGTTATTACTCGCAATTCTAGCCATGCTCGCAAAAATGAGGTACGATGCGCTAGAATCGTGCCCTGTGATCTTTGGCCGAGAAGCAGTTGCGCGATGAAAAAGATCAGCACAACGAGCCTCCTCTGTTGCAGCGGCACCTAACGGTTTTCAAATGAAACAGTACAAAAACTTATCGGAGACTCCGTCCGAATAGACAGTTCAACTAAGCAGCAATATTAGACACCCGGATATAGGCCTCCTGCGCTGGAGTCATGGAGGAAAGAAAAGGTTAGGAGAGGCCCTGACATCACATTTGTGAAGCCGAGTCCCGTCATGACTTCAGCCCACTGAGCCCAGCACTCTATCCCATGATCCTTCGCTTCCTCCGGTTTGATTTGACTAACATGGCGTGGCCCTGCCCTCCCGCTTCGAAGCCAAAAGGGCTTCGTCGCTAATTCCTCAGTGCGATGTCACGTTCTAAGCTATTGATTTCACCTTCAATTAGCCCATTCTAACTCTCACCCAAAGTCTCAATCAAAAAACGGCCTTCGTTTTTGAAGTAGGATGACGATTGTTCAGCTATTAAGCCTGGAAAAGTAGCGTTTGTCGTCGTCATAGCAACAGATTCGCAGGGTGGCGAACGCAGACGAGGGGAGCATTGTTTGGGGTCGTACAGCACTGCGGTTTTTTCACGCTACGTTACAACAGCGATAAATTTCACTTCACTTCACAACGAAGAAACACAAAGTGAGCAAAGAACGAACTGTGGCTCTCGCCATCGCTGAGCGAAGGGGATTTTCCCGGCAGGTCGCCGGCGGCGGCAGCGGCTCACTCCGCCCAGCTCCGCCGATCTCGACGCGACGTAAGCGCCGCTGCGGCCTGGGTACGAGTTAAGGCCGCCTCCGACGGCGGAGTTTTCAAACTGGCCTAATTTAAAAACGTTTGTCATAGCGACTGCGCTGGTTTGCAAGCGCAGCGAGGCAGCCACATACCAAGCGCCTTGAACCTTTGTCCGTTCTATTCGCCCAAATTTGGCCGCTGCTGTTGTAAACAAGTAAGCAACATTGTCTATGGGCTCAAGAAAAATCACGTGACTTCCTCAACACTTTTCTCAATGCATTGGGATGCCAGGGGTCTCTCCTGAGTATTCTTACCTCCATGGCTGAAGTTTTGGCGAGATGCCGCGCCCCTAGCGGCCGACGCCTCTGGGTAGTACAAAAGCAGACGACCCTCGCCGCCCTCCATGTGTTTTCAATTACAAGCCAGAGTGAAAGTTGGTTGTGGCGCTTTGTGGCGTGTTTGAATGACTGCATACTGTATGAAATAGCCCTTAAAGTAGTTGCAGAGAATAAACAAAATAATATCCGCTAAAAAAAGCCGATTTATCGGCTTTCTTTTGAGCGAGCTGTCGCGGTGGTCGCGATGTGGGACCGTATCGTCAGGTCGGGTGGTTTAACTCTTTGACGACAATTACACGCCAGAGTGAAAGTTGGTTGTGGCGTGTTTAAATGACTGCATACTGTATGAAATAGCCTTTAAAGTAGTTGAAGAGGCTAAACAAAATATTATCGGCTAAAAGAAGCCGATTTATCGGCTTTCTTTTGAGCGAGCTGTCGCGGTGGTCGCGACGTGGGACAGTATCGCCAGGTCGGGTGGTTTAACTGCTTGACGACAGTTACAGTTTTTTTCTTTTTGCGTGAGGTCGACAAAGGAAAGTTTACGAGTAGCATAAACAGGGAATGCTGCTCATCCTATATCCTGAGGTAACTGCAAACGGTTGCTTCAGCGGGAGCATGCAAGCGAACGCAAGAATTGCGCAGCCGACTCAGCCGACACTGCTGGCCTGGCACCGCCATTGAAAAGAGTGGAAATTTTGTTTCGTATTTTCGCAAACTAAATGATTCTTGCGTAACGTTTTACGTCGCACGATTTACGAACGGCAGGGTACATGTAGACTAGCGAGTAGGTGGGGCAATAGCGCCAAATAAACAAATTAAGTGCTATTAAAGGACGCAAAACATTCACCAAATCAAACGCCCGCTGCCTGCAGAGATGTGTACTTCTATAACATCACATAACACAGCATAACATAACACAGCTGCATACACGGCGCGGGGCCCCGAATATTTACATACAATCATCACTTACTGTGTTGGTTTTCTAGTGCAGGGGTCGTCGAATCTGAACGCCGACAGGCCAGTTTTGACTTCAAATTGAGTTAGACAGCGAGACAAGAATAGAGAATTGGCGACCTCCAGTTGAATTGCCCCCCCCCCCCGAATCTTCACACTTCGCCAGATTATTATCAAATAATATTAGAAAGTCGCTGAATTTTTTCTCTTTGCATTCAAGTAAAGTGAGAGCAAACAAGGAAAGAGAGCGGGCCCTTAGTTCGCCCGACCACTTTGTTTTACTGCCACTAATTTCGGAATCGCAAAACAAATTTCACGCTTCTGACGGTCGCAGCATTTTGTCACTGAGACACGCAACAAAACGGCAAGCTAACCCTGCACCATGTATTCGTAAAGGCGACGCAAACGAGCACTGTTTAATGAAAGTGCACGCATATAGTGTGCAGGTACGCAAAAGAGCGGCGCACCGAAGAAGGCGAACCTGCGGTCCGCCGGACTCGCTGGCTTTTTAAAGCACGATCATCGTCGATTGCGTCACTCTTCTTTTTTGATCGGCTGTTTTTGAGAAGTCTTTGTCACCTAGAGTAGTAGTTTAAACTATAAATTTTACTTCGTACGATCATCGATTGGTGAACCTGCGGGTAGCAGACGCCGTCATGGTCCCAGCACTTTCGTCGGCGCTGTAAACGTGTTTAGCGCTGCAAAACGTTTTCCCCTCATGCCAAGTTGATCGCTGAAATAGATCGGACGCGTCGGGGATGAGCTGGTGACCACGTCGCAAAATAATCGGGAGCGTCTAGCTCATTTTGCTTCTGTCAATACGGGATCCTATGGGACCCGCGCAGCTTTGTAGTACCCGGAAGTTCTGCCCGGATGCGGCTTGCGCAGCGCCCCCTGGGCAGCGCAGGAGGCCTATACACTCGCATGGAAATGAAACTGGAAGGCGAACAGCTGGCAGCGTAAGGCCGGTTTGAAGCGCTGTCCTCGGCGGAACAGATATCTGGCGACTGGCTGTAATCTTTTGACTTGCATCTGAAGTTCTCATCGCAGAACTCGGGTTAGGGTGGGGGGGAATCAGGAGCGGTGTGCTTTGTTCGAGGATCAGTCGCGGATGCTCCAGGCACCATGGCCGGCAGCCTTGAAGCTGGTAACTGCGTAGTAGCGCTCAATATAAATTTTGCGATGCAGAAACGAAACCCAAAGTGTTGTAACCTCTTCGCGAATGGTCCTGGGGTACGTAGAACAACCACAAAACTTAGAACAACGTGCGCAAAGGCAATAAAACTGCCTAAAATCATAAAGTAGCTTTGCAACCAAGCACTGCTTGACATTTTCAGCCGATTTCTCGGATTATTACTGTAAGAGCGCAAACCTGACGATTGAAAATCGTTTGCTGGTTCACCATTCACGCCCTGAAGGAAAAAACAAACGCTGGTGCAGAGTAATTACGGATGGCAGGCATTCTTCGTTGGTAGCAGTGACGCGTGATGACCAAGCCCCTTTTGCACACCCAGGTGATTCAAAAGCGTGTCAAAAATCACGTTTCCATTGCAAAAATGAAAGTAAAACAGATTTTGAAGGGCCATTTTCTGATCTAACTTCAAACAGCTTTACTTGTTTGAGCAACGCCTCGAATGCTGTGAAAAGGCGCTCCCAAATTATCGATCAAATTGATCTATTTTGAACAGGCGCGGTTTAAAAAATTTTATACAACGGTGAATTAGTGCGTCTCGGCATTGCGACGCTCTGATTGCTCCAAGTGCATACTCCGGAGTGATTGCGTGAAGCCAACTGCTGAAGTTCTAAAAGGCGGCATTGTATACCGAAAAAAAATAAAACGTTTTTGTACTCGACAAATAGCGCAAGGGACTTACACATACTCTGTTATTCTGGGCAACATTTGAATAAAAACATTTTCGTTGCAATTTTTAGATGCAACAATTTTTATTGTATCTCGTTCATAGCATGTTTTATCATTGTCGAACTTTTTATTTAAGCAGTGAGCCAAGCGTATACTGCTATTGCGAGGCAGCATCTTCGGCGCGTGCCATGGTTTCTTCTGCACGGCCACCACCGACTGCACTTCCCAGAGCAGCACCAGGGCCTGCCAACATGGCTGCAATCTGAAGAGCAAAAGTTGAGTCAGCTCGTTATAGCAAGCATAATTTGCTTTTGCAATTTGCGTTTTACACTTTCGCTTTGTAGTTTGTACTTTTTTGTAAAGGCATAGATGCGTAACTGGAAACGCTTTACTTTTACCCTTTTGAAAATTGTGTTTTCGTGTTTAAGATTAGTTACACATTTGTTTTAATTGTATTTGGAGCCATATTTTGTTGCAATTGTAACAAAGCCTTCACTTTTAAAATATACGCCCGAAAATTACTCACGATCATAAAGTATGTGTGTCTAACGCATGTTGTGCTACCTTTGGCGATCAAGAAAAACTCTTCGGTCTTCCGGGGATGTGGCCTTTTCCTTCATACATCACTAACCAGCGGCCACGTATTATTTGGGACCTCGACCAGTTTTCACTGACGAGCATAGAATTCTCCCATCTAATTTAACATCGCGCTCTTCTGTCCCGAAACTCTATCTGCGCCAGGAGGCCAATTACCCGCATGGTAACATGGAAAACTTGTGTAGTTCTTGACGACAACTCAAACATTTTTACACATGGCCTGATGCTCAACCTTCGCAGACCCTGAAAATGCCAGCTCGTGGCACCAACACCTCAGATTGAGCACTGGCATCGTTCGCATATCTACAAAATTCAGCGTGATGCAGTCGTGGTTTGACGGACTGCGTTATTCTCGCTGTAAGTCGCTTTGTCGAATTTTACTGCTTATAACAATCATACGTGGTTTTAAAACGCCATACTTGTCGACTAACGACCCCAAACTAGGACATTGTTTGAAATATTATAGTCCGTCTGCGCCTTCGAGAACAGGTGGCCGAAACTTCTTTCTGTTCAAGCTCAAGAATTACCACTGATTGAAAACCACATCCCCCGGATTTGTGTGCGCGGCAACGCACAAACGCCATCGTACCCTAAGATTTCCCAAAAGATACTCACGGTTGTTTCGGCGGCGATTTATCGGACCTCTTCTTGCAATTGGAACAAATGTGTAGCCCGGTACGGAAATGCCCCTGTCTGTTAAAATGCCCAGAACAGAAGTTTTCTGAGGATGACCTTCGTTAAATTTCCTGGGTAAATGCCTGAACACTTTGGAAACATGTAAATAGCACCTGACTCAATAAGAATAGCCCAACAGCTCCTGCACCACATTGCTGACCAGCCACAATAGTTTTCACGTCCCTCTCCCGCCGCTCCCAGACGTCAAGAATGCCATTTTATTTTGTTTTCACCGCTAAGCCGTTTCCTAATGTTTCACTGCTACGAAAATGAAATGTGCCACGAACGCCACTAGTCATCACTGCGACCAACGGCATAAGCATTGTTGCTCACCAATAAAATATTGTCCCTCACCACGCTAGACATAACATGACTTTATATTAACAGCTATTATTACGGTTTTAAAGGAAGTTTTGATACGTATTTATGGCAGCATAAATTTAAAAGTCAAATACCTTGGAACAACTCAAAAATGCACCAATACTGTAAAATGGAAATCTTGGGCATTTTGATTTTGATTTGATTGTGGGGTTTACCGCGCCGACGCAACGCAGGCGATGAGGCGCGCCGTAGTGGAGGGCTCCGGATTAATTTTGACCACCTGGGGATCTTTAACGTGCGCCGAAATCTCGTACACACGGGCGTTTTTGCTTTTCGCCTCCATCAGAAAAGCGGCCGCCGCGGCCGGGAATCGAACCCGCGACCTCGTCCCCACAAAAGTACTACACAAACACGTATTGCAGCTGTTTATAGTCGAACTAGAAGCGTGGACCGATACTGACCAAAAATGGATACCGGGAAAAAGTATTGCCGGATCAATAATGGTCACCTTAACGCCACCAATGTTTCTGGCGAGATAAATGCGTAGGTAATGCTTTTGAGCTTCGCGGCGGGCTGTCTCCTAAGCGGTGGCCTGAACGGTCCCACCAGATGCTTTATAGACCGGTCCCACTAGATGAGATATAGATGCTTTATACTTCTGAGCGGTAATGTACGCAATACTTCACAAAGGAATCAAGCTCGTTGGTGCCTCTGAAGCGTTTAGGTGAAGCCAACGCTGTCTATTGGTCGAAATTGTATTTCTTTCATCGCTGATGACTATCTACTAACGAATTCATCCCAACCAACTAGATGTTTCAAGACCAATTTGTTCTTGCGGACCCCACCACCTGCATTCTCGCTTAGTTAGCCAGTAACATTCCAGTACGGAATAGCATATACATATATGCATAATTATGGCTCTGTCCTTGTTTCATTGTCACCACCAGCCTACTCACGTACACTGCTCGACGAAGGCCTCTCCCATTAACCTCCAATAGCTCCTGTGCTGCTCTGCTCGACTCCACGGTTTCCGCCCCAAATTCTTTATTTCAACCTCTGTGGGTATGTGTACGGTATGTGTATGTGTATCGTCACAGCTGGCACAGGACCGGGGTAATTAGAGAATAATGGGAGAGGCCTTTGCCCTGCAGTGGGCGTAGAAAGGCTGGTCATGATGATGATGATGATGAACCTACCTTTGTCACTTAAAAGAAAAATCTACGACCAGCGCCTACTATCGGTTTTGACATATGAAGCTGAAACTGGGCGCCTTACTAAACAACTAGCAAGCAACCTTACGTCGGCTTAACAGGCGAAGGAATGAATAGTGTTACACGTAATAGTCAGATACCGAAAACGAGCTGACTGGATCAGTGAACAAACTCCAGTTGACGGTATTAAAGTTCAAATATTGGAAAAAAGTGGACTTGGGCTGGCCATGTTGTCAGACGAATCCAGAATCGGTGAACAATTAAGGTAACAGAGTGGATACCAATAGATGGGTTAGAAGAAGGCTAGCGCCTGTTACACAATGGAAGGCTGAAATACGAAACTTCGGGGGCAAACTGTGGACTCGATTAGTGCAGGACAGGAGTAGTTGGAGGTCAGTGGTAGAAGCCCTCGCCCTGCAGTGGACCTAATTAGGATGATGACGATGATGTGCATAACAACGCAACTATTAAATAATGTTTACTTAACTCGCTAGCAATTTTCAATAATTTACCTTTGATTCTTGCAGAGCAATGCCTCCTTCCACTGAGAGAATTTTAGTAAGCGGCAGTTGAGATTCCTTACCGACAATAAAAATGTATAATTTATGGACCAGATACCACTTTCGCAAGCTGTATTATGCCAACCAAGTTTTGTTTTTTTGTACGGAGCGACAACAACCTCGATTGCTCGAGAATCCTGTTCTAGCAAAAGGAAGGCATGGTTGCTTTGCACAAATAACAAACTGCAAATTAGCAGAAATAGGTTCAATTGAACATGTTTTAGCTCTAATGGAAACTTTTCAATGGGTATTTTTGATATGGCTGCCCAATTTTTTTCCTTTTATGTTAAGGCGATGTTTCGTGTGCTACAACAAAAACGAATAAATTCCCCTTGTGTTGGAAGTCGCAGAAGAACTGGGATTGGGCTAAACTTATATGCTATAGTTCAACATTCTTTTCGTGTCTGCGAAGAAATGCTGCCGGCGCTCGACTAGTATTTCCAGTGAGAGCCGTCGACAGTGGTATTCGCAGCGCTCAGTCTTGTTACGTTCTTTGTCCCGTTTTAGCGCTGTTTTTCAATATTCATTTGTTTGTAATTGTCTCAGTGCATGCGCTAGGGTCACATGGGCACTATTAAAGTCGCATGCCGTTCTAACCATAATTTACGAGGAGAGTCAATGTTTTAAGCGTCCCAGTGTACTATTTTGTATGTTTTTGTAGTTCGCCTGCTTCCTTCTTGTTCGCTACACCCTTGCCATAACTCGACCAGCTGCTCTTCTTACGCTTAAAGTCGGCTTTTGTTCTCTTGTAGTGCGGAGGCTGTGTATACTATGTACTCACGAGAGAAAGTACGCCTACCGCCGCGAACGACGACAACGAAGAACATAATTGATTCAGAGATGTCGGAAGCCAAATACCAATGGTGAAGAACTGGTGGTCAATTCATTGCAAATATCGTCGAAAGACGATGGCATTGTGTTTCCCGGCCAAATAAATCCCTATCTTCAGACACCCGACATTCCCTCACGCTCTTTTCCTTTGGTCGCGCTCTTTCCACCATAAACAGAGTGGAGAATTCCTTGAGTGAATTACATTTCATGGCATTCCGTTTCTCTCTTGCCATTTATTAGAACCTTCGGCTACTCGGCGACTTGAAATGCACCACGTGGTGTAGGCTCGGTAGCAAGCTGTCCCTGTATTTTTTGGCCACAATATTGTGTCCTATGCATAGTTTTTCTTTTCTATTCCAAATATCAAGCGCCTACCTATGTTTAAATAAAAGAACGCGATTTATTCACACTTATCTATCGATTTTTTCGCCTCAACAGTGCCGAATGCTTTCTTCGTGCTCTACAATATTTCTATGTATGACGTATAATAGCAGATTTAGTGGCCTTGAAAGTTTTACTTGTATACATTTCTCGTTTCACAATTGGGGTCTTATGGCCGATTGGCAGAATCCCTGATCATACACACAGACGAAGCGACGGAAATTGTAGGGTTCCAACAGCGCAAGAAAGCCCATTGCCTTTATTAAAAATCTCGATTAGAGTGACAGCCGGCAATGCGTAAAATCTGATACCATATTTCAGAAACATTTCCTCCCCTCACGGGGAAGCTTGGGTAATCTTGGGGACGGTGAGTGGCGACACCGCGTACCCCGAGCCCCCCATACTTAAGTTGTCACCTACCGTGGCTAGAAGTTGAAAGGTTAAGGGTTAGAAGCCGTGAACGGTGGCCGTCGGAGCCGTGGTCAAGCTCCGGCCGATGGGCTCCCTGCCTGTCTACCAGGCAGGGAGCTCCTGGACCTCTTTGACTACCAGGGTAAGGTCAAAGAAGAAAGTACCCCAGTCTCCCTGCTTTTATACTATGCCCTATGGTAATTACAAACCCCCCCCCAAACGTGATCGGTCCCTGAAGTATCTTTTCCGAAGTATCTTTTCCTTCATTGCCATCTTTGACATTTCCCGAACCAGATCATTACTCTCGATTTCTTGTCATGAAGTCCCTCAATCCAACCCACCCTCTTGCATCTCAGTCAGTCTTCTTGATCGCAAAATATCTTGAAGCCGTAATAGGAAAATCATATAAGTGCAAAAAACAAAGGTCTGGTGAACTACTAATCGAGGTAAATGACACGCAGCAGTCCACGAAGCTTCTAGCTCAGACTAGACTGGCTGATCTGGACATCAGGGTGACACCCCATCGGAGCCTCAACAGCTCGCAAGGTGTGATATCCGAGACGGATCTCTTGAACGAAACGGATGCGGATCTCCGTGCCGGCTTGAAGGATCAGGGCGTCACTGCTGTGAGACGCATCACTATCCGCAAAGACGACAAGGGGATTCCCACCAAACACATTATCTTGACTTTCGACCGCGCTGTTCTTCCACAACACATAAATGCAGGTTTTATCCGTTGCTCCATCCGTCCCTACATCCCGAACCCGGCGCTGTTTTAAGTGCCAGCGGTTCGGGCATGGTACAAACTCTTGCCGTGGCCGAACGACGTGTGCAAAATGCGCGTCGCATGACCATCTGAGCGACAACTGTCCATCCGACACCCTCTCTTGTGTAACCTACTCCCGCAAGTGCGAAAAATTTGAAACTGTAAAAAAGATAATCGACATCAAGGTAACTGAGAACATCACCTTCCCAGAGGCGCGAAAGAGGTTCGATTTTTCCCCCTGGGGAGGTACGCCGACGCAGCTCGCCGGGGCGCGGAGCGGCGTCTGGTTTCCACAGGAACCCAGTTCAGCGAGTCTGACCTGGTCCCTGCCCCGCCCCCCCCCCCCCCCTGGGTTGCCTCAGGCAGCCCAACCCGCCACCACGCCGCTTGCTGAGGCAGCAGTGGTTGTGGTGCCAACCTCTTTCGTTGGGACCGGTGCCGCTCCCGCCGCTTCCTCCCCGTCCTCCAGTGCGTTGGATGGTGTCGGGGGGATGGACATCGGGGGCCCCGCATCGGCTCCCACCGTCACCGCACCGCCCGTGCTACTTCTGGCGTCCCCGACGCCTGCGGCGGTGCCGGATCAAACGAAGGGCTCCCGAAGGGGGACCATGTCCGGGGGGCCCGGTTCGACGGGCACCCCCAGGACATCTGATGACGAAATGGACGTCGCGCCGTTCCTGCCTGCAACGCAGCGCAAGGAGCGGCCTCCGGCGGACAAGCCAGTGCAAAGGCCTAGAGTAACAGCCCCGAAATCCAAGAGTGTCAGCCCCGAAAGACGACACATGAACACACACGAACACACACACTCCAGTCATTCCTAAATTTAAATAATGGGACCAGAAAACATCATCCAATGGAACTGCAGAGGCCTCCTTAAAAATTTTGACGATGTGTATGAAATTCTGCATGCCAGTCAGCCAAGTATCATGTGCCTCCAGGAAACCCACCTCAATTCTAAACAGACAAATTTCTTAAATAGGTACATGGTATTCAGAAAGGACAGGGTTGGCTGCACCCACTCTTCAGGAGGTGTGGCCATTATCGCCCGGAAATCATTCGCATGCCCCCCTGTCACTCTGAACACATTCCTCGAGGCTCTAGCAATTCGAACAATAATATTTAATAGGTTGGTAACGGTATGCTCCATTTACATTCCTCCTGATCATGCACTTCTGAGCTCTGATTTCGAGGCACTGGTTGACCAGCTGCCCGAACCATACATACTAACAGGCGACCTTAATGCGCACAACTCTCTTTGGGGCTCCTCCAGAACGGATGCCCGAGGTCGCCTGATAGAGAAGTTTCTTACATCCTAAGCAGCATGCATTTTCAACAAAAAACAGCCTACATACCGTAACTTAGGACACAATACATACTCGCATCTTGACTTGGCTATTGGTTCCGCAGTTCTCTTTCCATGTCTTGAGTGGGGTGTGGGCACAGACTCATATGGTGGTGACCATTTCCCCACTTCATTAACGTATATAGGTATAGGCCCGAGCAGTCCATTTCCCATAAAAGGTTTGATGAATCGCAAGCAAATGGAGCACATTCTCACAAACATCTCAACTACACCACACATCCATAAAACACCCACACGTGGAAGAAGCCGCCCAACTCGTCACGGCGCACATCCTCGACGCTGCCGAAAAGCCCATCCCCCAGGCCTCCAGTGGGTCCCGCACCCCAAGGAGGCCCTGGTGGAACGAGGACTGCAGGCGGGCGCGAGAGGCCCAGAACAAGGTGTGGGGTGTCCTTCGCCGGTACCCCATGTCAGATAACCTCATTTCTTTTAAACGGGCAAAGGCTTTTGGGAAGCGAGTGCGTCGTGAGGCGAAAAGGGAGAGTTGGCGCACCTTCCTCACTTCCGTCAACTCATACACCGATACACACAAAGTCTGGACACGAATACGAAAACTAAAAGGACAACAGACACACAGCCTGCCCCTGGTTAGTACAACAGGGGACACACTGGAAGACCAGGCTAACACACTTGCACAACACTTCGAACACGTGTCCAGTTCAGCACACTACACAAACACTTTCACGAAACACAAAACATCTGCAGAGAAGAAGTCACTGCGTGATAGCAACAAGTCGCACACTTCATACGATTCTCCTTTTTCAATTTATGAGCTGAAGGCTGCTTTGACCACATGTAAACCTTCAGCTCCAGGGGCAGATAAGATTACTTACACAATGATATAATTCTTACATTCAGACACACTTGAAACACTCCTACACCTATACAACAAAATATGGCTTTCGGGGCACAATCCACGCTCTTGGAAGGAAACCATTCTAGTGGCTTTAATAAAAGAAGGGAAGGACCCTTCCTCTCCCGCCAGTTATCGTCCCATTGCCCTGACAAGCTGCCTGTGTAAGCTCTTTGAGAAGATGATAAACAGGAGACTCGTGTGCTTCTTAGAGTACCATGGGCTTCTCGAGAGCTGCCAGGCAGGCTTCAGGGCGCGGCGATCTACTAACGCTCAACTCGTTACGTTAGAGTCATAATTAAAGATGCTTTCCTCCACAAGCAGTACTGTATAACAGTATTCTTTGATCTTGAAAAGGCGTACGACACTGCTTGGCGGAAGGGCATCCTCAGCGATTTGAAGTCCTTTGGTATGTTGGGTAACACGCGGAACACGCTTGCCAGTTACCTCTCAGAAAGAACGTTCCGCGTGCGAGTTGGAACTGCACTCTCTAGAGTTCATGTGCAGGGAAAACGGTGTGCCGCAGGGTGGAGTTTTGAGTTCCACTTTGTTTATTGTAAAAATGAACTCTCTTTGGAAGGCGCTGCCACCAACCATTTCCTGCTCAATCTATGTAGATGACGTGCAATTATCTTTTAAGTCCTGTAACCTGTCTATCTGCGAGCGCCAAGTCCAGCTTGGTGTTAACAAGCTAGCTGGCTGCGCAGATAGCAACGGTTTTAAATTTAATCCAGTGAAGTGTACTTGTGTTTTGTTTTCGAAAAGACGTGGCGTTCGGCCGGATCCAGACATCAAACTCAATGCTGTCTCAATTCCAGTCAGAAATGAACACAAGTTTTTAGGTGTAGTCCTTGACGAAAAGCTCTCGTTCATTCCACGTATAAAACAACTTAAACATAAATGCTTAAAGGCTATGAATATACTGAAGGTTCTCTCCCACTCTTCATATGGTGCTGACAAACAACTTCTTTTACGTGTTTTTACTAGCCTGACAGGTTCACGATTGGACTATGGAAGTGTTGTTTATGGGTCAGCAAGTAAGATATCCCTCAAAATGCTGGACCCTGTGCTTCATCTGGGGCTCCGGCTGGCATGTGGCGCTTTCCGGACTAGCCCGGTCGAAAGCCTCTATGTGGAGTGTAATAAGTGGAACCTACAACGTCAGCGAGCATACACAGATCTCCTTTTTGCTTTTAAAATTTCATCTATGCCACACCATCCTTTTAAATCAGCTTGTTATGATACGTCTATGACTGCACTACTTCTAAACCGACCATCGTTCTCTGCGCCCTTTTCTTACAGAGTTAGAGGGGAAGCGTCAGAGCTTTCTGTCTCCTTTTTAGACACCATACAAAGTTCTCAGATTTTATAGCACCATGGCATCTCCGCCCTGTCTTATGCGACACATCTTTCACACATGTAGATAAAAACCGAGCTCCCACATGTGCGATTCTGCAGCACGTCTTGTATTTGAAGCAGAAGTACCAATGTTCTGAATTTTATACGGACGCCTCTAAAACTTCCACCACGGTGTCCTGCGCGGCGCATGGGCCCTTCCTTAGTGTCACGAGAACTCTTAACAGTAATACAAGTATCATTATGGCAGAGGCTTATGGTGTACTTCTGGTTGTTAATCATATCCTTCAAAGCCACATCCCACAATCCATTATATATACAAACTCTCTCAGTGTTGTGGGGCGTTGTCGTCAACAAAGTCTTCAAAAAATAGCCAAGGGTATTATGTCTGTGTATGTACGCAAATTTGAACTGTTTCTTTGCTGGGTCCCTGGCCACTGTGGTATAGCCGGGAACGAGGCAGCGGACCGAATGGCTGCTGCTGTTACACTCTTGAACACAGTAGACATAACCACATTACCCTACACCGACGTGAAACCACACATCAGACAACAACTTCACAAAACATGGCAAACACACAGCAGTGAACAAACAGACACCAAGTTACACGTAATAAAACCTCACTTGGGACCATACACCACCGACACACGCAATAGATACTCTGAAGTCGCCTTGGCCAGATTACGGATAGGGCACACCCATGCAACGCACTCGTATCTGCTGACGGGATCTTCGAGACCCCAGTGCAGCAGATGCGGAGAGGCCCTATCCGTGGTGCACATACTAATCACATGCAAGGAACTTCACACAACACGACACAAACACTTCAGAGAACTCTACAGACAACAGATCCCCCTACATCCATCGCTGTTTCTAGGTGACGATGCCAGTGTTTCTGTGAAACGTGTGTTTGATTATTTGATTATTTGTGAGACATTAAGTTTTTAAACCTCATTTCCTATCACGCATAATCAAATCTGGCCCTATTCAAAGTCAATGTATTACCGGAACTTCGCGAGTAACTGAGGTTGTTATGTAAACGTTTTCACATGCGCAATGTTCTTTGAAGAGGAAGGGCGAAAGCCTGTTACCATATATGTACTGTGAATCATGCACAGAAGCGCAATTGAACGCCGTTTATCAAGTGGGGTGATGTCATATGAGTAATCAGAGTGACGCTATGAGAATTCTTATAATCTGAGAAAATAATGCCTGCTGCTTTATTCCAGTTGAGGACGGACAAAAGTAACGTAGGCCAGCTTTCGAAAGCTTTTAAGGGCATTTTTTAAGTTTCTTCGTAAATACCCCAACAATCCCGAGGCCTTGGTGGAAAATGGCAGTTATATGGGAAGCCCATGATAGGTTTGAAGTGAAGTGAGCACCGAGATATTTATATGAAGTTGCTTCAGAGAAAGGACAGTTGTTTAAAGAGTATATGAAGTGGGACCAGTATGTTTAAGTGAACTGGGAAATTGTGATTTGGGAGTAGCTTGCTGCTGAAAGAGATACATTTATATTTAGATTCGTTAAGATGGATTTGACAGGTCTTGCACCAACTTGAAACCGTTATAAGGTCAGAGGGAAGAGCGATGTGGCCATCAGTACAGGTAATGTTACGATATAACATGCAATCGTCAGCAAAAGATGAATGGAAGATGAATAGTTTGTAGGCACATATTAAAAAATTAAAAATATTAAAAATAGCACGGGTTCTAAAACGCTGCCTTTTGGAAAACCCGAAGAAACATAAAAAGGGGGAGAAGGTAAATTGTTTACAACTGTGGACTGTTGCTGTAGAGACTAAAAATTACACAGCCAGAAAGGGGTCACAGAATCCAGTTTGAGGAATGATAGTTTCGAGATTAGGCGACAGTGAGGGACCCGGTCAAACACTTTAGAGACATCAAAAAAATGCGATAGGTTTCTTTATTATTCCTGTTAAAATGCAGGACGTTTGTAAATTCAAAAAGTTGTGAATCGAAATGAAAACTCTTTCTGAACCCATGTTCGTTAGTAAAAAAGGACTTATGGAACTCGAGGTGATCGTACACATGTGAAACAATGATGTGTTCCAGTAATTTGCAAGAGATACAAGTTAACGAGATTGGACCGAAGTTACCAGCTAAATTGCTGTCGCTGACACAGGTGTCATTTCTGCCAACTTAGATTTTTACCGAAAGAACAAGCAGGGATTTGTAAAGGCTATTTAATTTAACAATGGGCCATATTACTACGATCAATCAGGGGATAGAGAAATGCGCGAAGTATACTGAACCTTTATATATCGCCTTCATAGATAATGAAAAAGCATTTGACTCGGTCGAAACCTCAGCAGTCATTCAGACATTACGGAACCAGGGCGCAGACGAGTATTATGTGAGAATACTAGAGGATATTTACAATGGGTTCACAGCTACCATCATCCTCGATAAGAAAAGCAGTAAAATACCTATAAGGAAGCACGTCAGACAAAAAGACACAATCTCTTCAATGTTATTCACAGCATATTTACCAGAAATATTCACAACACTAGATTGGGAACCGGTAGGTGTAAACGTTAAAGGAGAATACCTCAGTAACCTCAGATTCACTGATGACGCTGCCTTGCTAAGCAACACGGAGGACGAATTGCAAAGCATGCTTACCGCACTGGAGAAACCGAGTAGAGCCGCGGGCCCGAAAATTATTTTATAGAAAACTTAAGAAATCATCAATAATCTCGGGACAGCAAAGCGGTTTGAGATAGTTGGCGAGGCAGCGGAAGTAGTTAGCGAATATATCTACTTAGGCCAACTTGTGACCCCGGGTCGCAACCATGAGGCAGAGATAATCAGAAGGATAAGAATGGCGTGGAGTCCATTCAGCAAGCATTCTCAGATAATGAAGGCAAGCGTGGCGAGGTGCGGCAGAAAGTTAAATGGGCAGGTGAGATCAATACGTTTGCGGGGATAAGTTGGTCGCAGTTTGCACATGATCAGGCTAATGGGAGAATAATAGGAAAGGCCTTTGGCCATGCAGTGGGGGCAGATAGGTTAGTGATGATGATGATGATGGTGACGACGAGAGTGATGACGACGGATTTCTGTCCCCAGCTTTAAATGCAGGAACTAATTCTGCAATTTTAGAGTCAGTAGGCGGCCGTCCGGATGACAACGACTGACTAAAAATGAGGAGCAGCATTTGCCTGGAAATAAAAACAGTGTTTTTCAGTATTTTGGAAAAATGTTATCAGTACCTGCAGACGTAGATACTTTTAGGTCGCTTATTAGCTAAGAAATACTTTCAGAGGTGGTGTTAATTGGTTGCATGTAAGGGTGGTCAGGATCAGGAACAAAGGCTACCGTGGACTGGTCCTCCGTGGTGAATATTGATGAAAAAAATTTGTTAAAAGCTATCAGGCAATCGCGGTCGGCACGAGGAAGGCAATTAGCTGAGTGAGGGGAATTGCAAGTTGAGCCATTATCAGGAGATATTGTTTTCCAAATTTTTTGGATCTGACCTAAGGAGTGAGAGTAGATCATGTTTGAAATACGTTTCTTTGGAAACCGATATTGCAGAACAGTAGCTTTTAAAGAAATCCTTATATTCGCCCAAAGCAGCGGGATCACGCTTGGCTTTCTGGTATAAGCGTTTCTTTTTATTTCTTAAACTCAGGGTAATTTATTGTACCGTTGCTGAGTCTTGCAATTAAACGTGGTAAACAAAGGAACATACTTGTCAACTAGGGAAGATATTTTTTTATGAACAAAACCCAGTTTCCGTCATTTGAATGATGTAGAAAGAGGGCATAAATTCTTGATAGAAAAAAATTACACCGTCTTTCCGTGGGGAACCATGAGGAGGATGCGAAGCATCATGGGGGTTCCGTGTAGGTTCCATTGTGTTGCCGTTATGTTGTTTAATTTATCGGAGCACTAATGGAAACGTAGTGTGAACCCCCATGTAGAGACAGAAAAATCTATAGAAATGTAGAGAAATGTAGAGACAGCGTAGAGACCGACACCCGCGTTACCTGATCGAACACCTCCTGGTTCTCGTCTTACTTCATTGCGTGCTCACGCTCCTACCCCGCGGCCCGCCCTCCTCGTCGTCTTCTCTAGTTGAGCTGCAAGGCGCGTGGCGCTTCCCGCCACAGCTTTCCCATTGGAAATTCAACATTCTCCTCCTAAGTTGTTTTCAGTTCGTCGTTTTCGTTGACGTTCAGCTTCGCGTGCCTTTGTTGTATTAGTAGATTCTTGACGTAGTTTGAATGAGTGAACGACATAAGGCGCGTTCGTGCACATGCTCTCGTCTTGATTTGTAGCTCAGTTAGAAGAGCACCACGTGCCTCCCGTTGAGGCCAGACAGACAGTCGTGGGTTCGAAACCGGGCGTCGGCTAACTATTTCTTTTATTTATAGTGGACTGCGCTGACGTCAGGCCAAAACGCTGACGGGGCTGGTGAGACGCGCATGAGCAGTAGAGTGCGGACGGCGGAAAACAAGGACAACAAGGGCGCGAGGGATACAGCCCCGAGCATGAGATGGTTCGCATCTAAAAAGGTTCCAGATTCGAGTTGATATCTTTATAGTTACCTATATTGTGATCTCGTATTTTCTTTGAAGTTAAGGTGGTATTACCGAGTGGTATGCAAAGTGGTAGCCTATTTGTAATATTTTATAGTCACTTAATTTGTGAAGTGTTAGGATTTACGCTTTTGAATGAGGAGCAGAGGTAAGAACTAAGTCTAACAAATTTTGACCACGAGATGTTTTGTTAACTACCTGCAATAAATTAAAATCTAAAGCTAAGTTAACAAACTCTATAAAGGTACGACAGGGAGAAAACAATGAGGCCAAATCGATTAACGAATATTTGGAGTTTCCTAAATTGTACATGAAGTCAAAAGAAAACATTTCGGTAGCTGTTCCTATACTTTTGCGAAGTTCGCCCACAAAGGATTGCCGATAGTCAGGGGGCCGACAGCCCACAACTGAAAGTACCTTAGTTGACGCGGATGCGCCTGCACACCAAACTATTTCGAGATCACATTTAGTGTCAATAACAAAGCAGGAAAGCCTTTTCTGTACACCTAACAGGACACCACCACCCCTTCTAGATCTACTTTCATGTCGGTAAATGTTATAAAAATTGTTATCCGGAAGTACTTCAGTATCCCCAATTTTGGGCGCAACCCTAGTTTCCGTGAAGACAACGACGTCAGAGTTAGTATCATCGAGAAAGGAACAAGGAACGTCACGTTTGGGAAGCAGGCTTTTAATGTTTGTAAATGAAACAGATAAAGGAAGTGGAAACTGAGACTGCAGCGAAAGTGCGAGAGAAATTGGGAGTAGTATTTCAACTCGGTCCACGTTTGCAAAATCTCAGTAATTTATTGACAGTGTCGAATATAGCATCGTTACGATACTAGGAGCCGTCCTCGCGCAATTAGTCAACGTTTAACTCAATGGGTGCATTAATCAATGAGCGGAATCCCGCAACTGTTTCCGGGCGATACGCGTCTGCAGCAAAAGATCCTCACGGACAGCGTAGTCAGTGTCCTAAAGTTTTTACCCACAGCCATAACAGTTTCTTTGTCTTTGAAGCGAGGAAATTTTACAATAATAGGCCTTTTTTTGTTGATGTCGTCCAAGACGATGCGCACGTTCTATTCGGGATGAAACGGGGGAAACACCCAGAACCTCAGAGCACAACTTGACAACTTGTTTTTCTGAATTCGCCCATGTTTTTCTAGCGTCATCGGAGATGTCGAAAAAAAAGTAATTTGGATCGGCGCTGCCTGTTTCCTGCATCATCGCAGCGCGATTCTATTTTCTTTATCTGTAGTGTGTTAGTGTCCGGTACGAATGGTAGTGTGACTGCGCGGGCGTGGTCGCTTTTTACAGATGCTCTATCTACTTCGATATGGCTAGTCAGACAATTGCTTCAGTTCTACGTCGACTGACGCCCTCCACTGCCCCAAAGCAACAAGTTCGCTACGAAGCTCAGCCTCTCCCTTTTCGATTCTCTGGACGGATGCTAATACATCAGCGAGAACAACATCAATAACAGGGCCAGGTTTGAATTCAATATCGCCGGATAGCAACTGCAATAGACTTCAGACACAAGAACAAACGTAGCTTTCACAACTTCCCATCGTTTCTAACGAGTCGCACGGGGCCCCGCACCACAAAAACACGACACCACAAAGAGACAGGTAACCAACCTAAAAGAGCAGAGACGGTGATTTCTCCATTCTAGTCTGTGTTGTGCCCCAGAGTGCAGTCGACAGGAAGCACCTTATATCGAGAGCGCTCGTTGAGGATAGCGGTGCCAGTTCCGGTATCACTGACACGTTGCCAGACGGGGAACTGCTCCCGGTCCAAAACAGGCGCTAGTGTGCAGCGGTGGGTGGGTGCCGCCTTTGTCGCTGGACCTCCGGGAAGTGGGTCTATGACAGGAGCAGGCGCTCAGGGGCAGAGCAGCAGGAAAGCCTGAAAGGGTACAGACAGTCAATCCGCCATTCTAGGCTCGGTGTCGTGCCCCATTATAATTATATTTACATTTTACCTTTTTATATTAAATATACAGTCTACATTTACGTGTTACGCTGTATAAATTGCCATTTCCCTCTAAGTTCGGAATTTTTATGACTCCCACAACACACGATTTCTTTGAGTTCACTTTGAGTCATTAGAAGCCAGTTAGTCATGCATCCAGTTTATACTGGACGAATGTACAGATTATTTGGCATGCCATTTTTGGTATGGTAACTTTTGCTATTTTGTTCTAAGCCTTTCTATTTAGGAACATGTCGATAGAAAACAAACAAGTTTCATTATTCATTTATTCCAAAATACTTTCTGTCTTTCTCTATACTGGTGTCTGATGTCTTTTACATACGTTTTCTCGCACACATCTTAGACTTTTGTGCCATCATCCTATACTGCGTATAAACAAAACAACTTAAGCCTTAAAAATTGCGGAGACAAAAACTCAATTTCCCCAAAGCTAGAATGCATACGAATGCGCAATTTGAATACGCTATATTCTTTGGTGCTGCAATGGTGCTGCCTGCGAAATTTATATTTGTCTACCGGGCCTTTTGTTGTCGGCATAGCGACAACACGTAAGATCAAAGAAAACAGAAAAAAAATTCATACGCCATACGAAAGTATTCGTATGGGTGTTCTGTTCTGGGACTAACATTTAGGTCACAAGTGACCAGCCATTCCCAAAGACAACGAAAGGTAAGTGTGCCGGCTGTATAATATTTCGGACGGTTTTGCGATAATTTCAAAACAGCTAATGTGTCATTCGGATTCTACAATGGTATAAAAGTGATTTACCCGAAAGGCATACGGCAGAGCCATGGTATTTTCAATTAGCATTTTTTGTCTACGACTGTGAACACTCTCGTGACGTACCATTTTTCATGGCGAGAAAATACAAAAAATATACTTCCTGTCTCTCTTTCTTGTGAATATATTTGCGGGAAAGAAAAAAAACAGCGTTGCTGGTTACAGTATTAAAATGCATGGTAGAGCACCAGGCACAATGTCAGACAGCGTTTAGACTCACTGCGGAGCTTCGTCAACTGCTTCCGGTAAGGATTGGCTTACTGCGCTACTTATATTTGCACCAAAGGTATCTTTGGAGAGAATTTTGTAGGCTTTTAGCGTTATTTATTTGCCAAATTCGGCTGTTGCAATGCACACCGGCAGAGTACCCTTATTTCTTGCGTTCCATATTGTCACGATGCCAAAGACGACGCAGTTGTCTTCAAGGCAAACAAGTTTATTGGAGCGAACATGTGTTCCCCTAACAACTCAAAGAATACTAAGGCAGCGAAGCAGCAGTCAGAAAAGTGACGTACGCAAGCGAGCGTCGGTGATTGGAACGCCGAGGTGTCTGCTCTGTAGGCTTTTATCTTTACGCGCGAGTGTTTCTCGAACCGTCGATTTACATCTAGAACGTCGTAGACCAAAAGAAGATTATTTTAGTGACGTTAGGGCGAAACGCTCTGTGTATCAGAATGACATAACCCGTGCGGCATAAAAATAAAGAATGGAACACGCCCTTCACTTGGGACAGATAAAATAGCCGGGCGCGTCCGGGCAGTAAAAACAAAAACAAAAACCCAATACATAGTTCACAGAATTACTACCCCTCTAAGAGTGCATCGACCCGATGCTAAAATAAAACGAAAGTCAGAACAAACAAGAACCAACAAAAAAGTCCATCATTTTGCGCAGTATGGTTTGAGGCGAACCAGGAGGACGACTTCGGGCCGCGTGCATCGTCGTGATGTGCCGGAATCACCATCGGGGACCACCTCGTAGGTAAGTTGGCCAACACGTCGTATAATCCGGTAGGTTCCGAAATACGGTCGCAGAAGCTTCTCACTGAGTCCGCGTCATCGGATGCGAGTCCAAACCCACAGATGATCACCAGCGTGGTATTCGGCGTCTCGGCGTCAGAGATTGTAGCGTCCGGCATCCACCAGCTGCTGGTCCGTTTACGAAATCGAGCGAGCTGGCAGGCCTCCCCCGCACGGCGTTGAGGTCGTCGTCTTCTACGTGCGGGAGCATGGCGTCGAGCATCGTAGTCGGCCGTCTTCCGCAGACAAGCTCGAACGGTATCATCTACGTAGTTTCTTGGATAGCCGTGTTGTACGCAAACGTTACATACGGAGGAATTCGTCCCAAGTCTTATGTTCAACGTCAACCTACATTGACAGCATATCTGCGATTGTCTTGTTCAGACGTTCCGTTAGTCCGTTCGTTTGTGGTGGCACGCCGTCGTTCTTCGGTGATCTGTGTTGCTGTAGCGTAATATTCCTTGCATCAGCTCCGCAGTAAAGGCCGTTCCGCGGTCCGTGATTAGGACTTCCGGGGCTCCATTTCGCAGCACAACTTGCTGTTCGAGAGTAACATCCGGTTTAGATCGGGTCGCCGGGCTGAGGGCATGTCGGGAATCATCGTCTTCCGCGAGTAGTTGCGTCGTTGGAGGGTTTTTATTTTTCCGCGATCGTGCAACTTTACCTCGAGAGGTTGCTGCTTTTAGTTTCCCCCGCGTGGGCTGGGGGACCTTCCACGTGCAAAATTAGCATTGCTACGATGGTTGGGTGACTAGTATGGGTAGGGTGACAGCGATCGGTTGAAGCGGACTGGTCCGCGATTGGTGTTCGAAAGGTATTCGTCGATCTCAGTAGGGCGCGGGCTGGGTCAGGGGCGTGGTGCGTCAAAGGAGAACCCTCGCAGACCGAGCCTCTTGTAGGGGCAGCGACGGTAGATGTGGTCGGCCTGTCCGCAGTGGTAGCACAGCAGATGATTATCTGGTGTTCGCCAGAGTGCGGTCTTCCTCGGGGCGGGAGGTTGCACCACAGGTGGTCGCGCCGGTGACAGGGGACGACGGTATGGAGCTTCGCGACGATAGGGTGCAGGTGGGCGAGGTCGACGGGCAGCAGCTTTGTAGGTCATGGCTTGTGGCTCGCGGGGTGCTTGTGGTTTTGTTGATGTTCCCAGGGGTTGCTGCACTTCTTCCCTAATGACGTCGGTAAGGGAAGCGAATTGGGGCTGCGGCGGCGTTGGGAGAAGTTTCCTCAGCTCATCTCTCACTACTGCGCGGAAAGTCTCGCGTACGCTGTGTGCGGAAATCCGAATGCTGTCGTCGTAGTTCGCATTGGCCGCGCCAACAAAGTTATGGTTATACTGCTTAGCATGCATTTCGAGGGCCTTCTCAATAGTGCTAGCTTCGGTCACAAATACGGCGACGGTTGTTGGCGGGTTGCGGACAAGTCCAGCAAAGATTTCCTCCTTCATACCATGCATCAAGAAGCGTAACATTTTTCTTCCAATATGCAAGGGTCAGCATGCCTGAAAAGCCTCAACTCCTCGACGAAGACAACAATACTTTCGTTAGAGTGTTGTGTCCGCGTCTGCAGCAATACTTCGGCCCGCTCTTTTCGCACAACCATGCTGAACGTCGCTACAAATTGCGTTCTGAAATCGTTCCAAGACTCAAGGGAGCTCTCAAGGTTTTCGAACCAGATCCGTGCTGAATCTTCAAGGTAGAACACTTGCCTTTGTGTGTCCGCATCGTCCCATCGGTTAAACAGCCTGACCCGTTGGACTTCATCCAACCAGTCTTCGGGATCCTCAGAAGGTGACCCATGGAAAGATGGGGGCTCCCTGGGTTGCTGAAGGACGAGGGCAGGATTGGTAGCGCTGGTCATAGTGCCTGCGTTGATCATGATGGTTTTCACGTCTTCTTTCTTAACTTTATCCGGAAGCAGTCCCGACTCTGGCTGAAGGCCTTGCTGTCGACGGCTGACACGAGTTGAGCTGGGTTGGCGGCTTCCAGATGTTGTTGGGAGCATAAAAAGTGCGCACCCAGCACCTCCACCAGATGTCACGACGTCTTCAAGAAAAACAAGCTTATTGGAGTGAAGTTGTGCTGCCCTAACAAATCAAAGAATATACAGGCGGCGAAGCAGCAGTCAGCAGAGTGACGTACGCAAGCAAGCGTCGGCAATCGGAATCCCGCAGTGTCTGCTCTGCTGGCTTTTACCTTTCGGCGCGAGTGTTTCTTGAACCGTCGATTTACATTTGGAACGTAGTAGTTTAAAGGAGATTATTTCAGGCTAGTGACCTTAGGGCGAAACGCACCCCGTATCAGAATTAGATAACCCGTGCGGTATAAAAATAACGAATGGAACACTTGCTTCGCTTGGGATACAGACAATATAACCGGGCACGGGTGGGCAGTAAAAACAAAACATAAGCAAACAAACCGAATGCCTTCTTCGGGGCAACAGGAAGCATGTAAAACTATGTTTGCAGAAATTTACGCTCAATAGAGGAGTGTATTGGCGTACAGTTCAGTGTTGCGGCATAAAACTGTCATACCCTCTGCGAAAAACAGTCCTTTAGCACCTAAATTATACTAATAGACAAGAAAAGCAAAGTGTTACTGGGTGAACGGACAATTTGTTTTCACAGTAAATGAACTGGTGCCTTGAATATCGGCGTTGTGTGCTTCACAATTGCAATTGTCAGAATAACAATTTTTCCAGTGAATATTTTGATGTTGTTTATAATTATTTCATTTTCATTTCAGGTATGGTGCTGAGTATTTGTATTTATGGAAACAAAACTTCCGTGCAGCGGTTCATCAACTTAGGAGCATATTGTATTACCTTTCAAAAATACTGTGCTTTTACTTCAGCAACAGCATCATGTTCCTGTCTTGAGACTCACTTTTTTTCTTCATGTTTGCAGTCATGCTAGGTAATTCTGCATTGTTTTCTATCTTTGGCCACAGACAACATCGCAAATTTCTATAAGCGCCAGGCTTCATACAGTTGTCTGTTAACCCACAACCGCAATACATAAATATTCGTAAACATTGTCTCCGTTGTAAATAAGCTGAATTTCTGACAAACGTCCCAAACCCTTAGGAAAAAATAAAAATATTCAATGCCTTGATTAGGCTCACGTGCACCAAGTATCCGAAAATTGAATAGCTGCCCAACTAAGAATGACCGTAATTCACATGTTAACAAGCCTTGCTGAGGGGCTATGGGAAGTATAAGGGATACAAGATCGTATCCAGCCAAAATAAATTGGTATCCCCTAATATCAAGTACTCAATGTATAGTGTTACCTTCTTGATAAATTAGAAAAGAGAAAGGATAATGTGCAAGCAATTAACATATGAAAATACTATAAAATAAATATCTGTATATTTGTCACACACAAAAATCTGCGTTTACGTATGATGAAACCACCTTACACGATACCGTATCTCTACTAATACACCACAAAAAATTATCTTATGCACTTTTGTTTACTTGGCCACCTATTTTATGGGCACTTAGTTTAACAGTGGTGCAAGGGAACTCTTGTGGCTAAAGACAGGGATGTTGATCTTTCAGAAATGGTCAGATGGTTTTCAATGAACCGTGCCATACTAGATTTGAAAATGTGAATGACAAATTTTTAGAATGCCCAACACGCCCACATATATCGACACAACACAGTCTAAAACAAAAACTATGCCTTAAAAATTAGAGTTTTTTGCTTTCCCAGTATGTTCTATCGTCTCCATGCAAGCAACCCTGAGTCTGAGCACTACCCTGGACCTGCATGACCCGGCTTAAGTGCAGCCCTTTGCCACGCTGCGATGAAAAAAGCTAAAGCGATGATGGCTAAAACCATTTATCCATTTCAAATAAATTTCCTGGTTTCTACAAAGTATACATCAACGTTTTGAACCCTTACGCTGTTAGTGTCATGGCGCCACTTGGTCATGGTTGATATTATCTTGAATATTGCGATGTTGTGTTGTATTTTGATGATCGCACTGCGCTGTCTAAGAAAAGTGTTTTTTTAATATCCTACAATGTTGAAATCTTCAAATGAAGCCAACACAGGCTTGTTAAGGGGCTAGTTGGTACAACCTCAATTTTGATATTAACATGCGCTGCATATTTGGACGAGGGACAGGTACACTGAAAAAGAAAAAAACCATACGGTGGTGCGCAAACTAGCCACTGCTTTATTGAAAGCTTTATCATTATTTATAAGCACGATATGGTGAGTGTACATTCATAGGGTAAACATAATACCTTCGTGCACGTGCGCGCATGTGCAATTTTACTTTTATTTTATCATTTTTACCTCTTTTTCTGTGAGCGCTACTGTGGGCACGCTAATACATTTGTGAGGTTCCACAGACAGCATACTAAAGGCCTCAATAACTTCCCGAACCCATCCGCCATTGTAGCGTGACAGCACATTTGCTTGCTTTAGCTTGGGTTTGCATCCGCATTTTGAGCAGTGGGTTGCAAGGTGGCCTGGCAATTGTAATTTATTGCAAGCATTGTTGTGGTCCCGCGATCTTTCAATTAAACCGCGGCACGTTTGTCCAATGTAGGAAGTGCCGCAAGGAAACGGAATTTTGTAACCAACTCCAACTGCGCAGTCGACAAATTTGTTGACGTGCTTTAGGCCACAAGATCCTGTGCGTGTTGGTTTTGCGAATTCGCTTTTTTGCACATTGCCTTTAGTTTTGAAGGCGCTGAAAACACCACATCAACATTGTGCTTGCTTGCAACTCTTTTCAATCTATGCGATACGTTATGTTATCTATGCGATAAGTCCGCACTACGAGATTCTGTTTGTCTGGTTCTGCTTTCTCTTTTGGCATTTCGTTAATTTTTTTTATGCATTTCTCGGCCACCGAGACCAACACCTCCTAGGTGTATCCGGTGGACTTAGACGTTCAGTTTGCACTAACAAACTTTCCGAGGCGCAGTGTGGGCACGATTTTTCCCAGCTTGCATCATGCTTGACGTAGCAAGACCTAATTTTGTAAGCTTTGAATGACATGAGTCAAATGGTAGAACACCTTTCTCACTTTTCGCTTTATAAGCCCAGCATTGATAGTCGTCTTGAAATCGGAGTTTCAATTCTAGGTACTGGAGGCGACTTTTCTTTGCTATGTCCGAGGTAAATTGTAGGCGTTTGTGTGCCGCTACGAACGTTTTGAGAGCTTCTACTTCCCCTTGTCTTGAATGCTCTGCACACGGGAAGTATACTAGATAGTCATCCACGTACCGGAAGCACCGAGACACACCTAGTGAGCAGAGCTCTGACTCCAGTCTGCGATCCCCTCCTGCCAAGTAGATGTCACTCAGCTCCGGTGCTTTTGGACAACCAATACATATGCCTTCTCTCTGGCAATAAATTTTCCCTTTGTATTCTATGAAAAGTGACTCCACCTAGAGCTTCAATAGTACGAAAAAACCTCGGACGCTCATGCCGCACTGGTTTTGTAGCTTTGAGGGTCCGAACTTGTCACTGGAGCCTTTTACTTCTTCAAGGATGGCTTCCCGTGGAAGCTTACAGAACACATCTTTGACGTCCACTGACATGCACATAACAGGCTTGTCTTCAGCAAGGAACTTTACGGCCTCTTCAGAGCTGTTCACTAGGAAGGGGTCATCTATAGGGAGGGTTTTGAAGATGCCCTGCAGGTACGTAGCTAGATAATTCTGCCAAGTTTCTCTTCTTTCAACGATGACTCGAAATGGCTTCCCTTCTTTGTGTGACGTAATGGCAAAGAATGCGTTCAGGTGTGCCTTTTTTTATCCTTGCAGCTGCCTTGCCATCTTTTACAAGCCATTGTGTTCGCGGAGATTAGTTGCACGCGACCTGTTCGCGTTGCGACGCTCTTCTGCAGCTTCCCCGGCTGTTTTGAAGGTATTCTGAATGGCCTCTAAGCCGTCCAGATTATATTGCTCTTTGTCCATAAGAAGCAAGACACCTGTCTTGCCGACACTACGAGCCTAACGTACATAACGTATCGCATAAATTGAAAAAAGTTGCAAGCAAGCACAATGTTAAAATGGCGATTTCAGCGCCTTTAAAACTAAAGACAATGCGGAAAAAATTGAATTCGCAAAAACCTACACGCACAAGGGCAGGAACCTTGTGGCGCAAAGAACGTCAACAATTGTGTCGACTGCGCAGTTGGAGTTGTCTACAGAATTCCATCTCCGTGCGGCGCATCCTACATTGGTCAAACGGGTCGTTGTTTAAATGAAAGATTGCGGGAGCACAACCATTCTTGCAATCAATTATAATCGCCAGGCCCCTTTGCAACACGCTGCACAAAATGCGGATGTAAATCCAAACTGAAGCAAGCAAATGTGCTGTCACGCTCCAAGGGCGGATGGGTTCGGGAAGTGATTGAGGCCATACGTATGCTGTCTGTGGAATCTGACAAATGTATTAGCGTGCCCATAGTAGCGCTCACAGAAAAGAGATAAAAATAATAAAATAAAAGTTCAATTGCACATGAGCGCACGCGCACGAAGATATCATGTTTGCCCTATGAATGTACAGTCGCCATCGCATGCTTATAAATAACGATAAAGCTTTCAATTAACCATTTGCTGGTTTGCGCACCGTCGTATGGTTTTGTTTTTTTCACTGGCCCTGTCCCAAGTCCAAATATGCATCGCAAGTTAATATCGAATTCTTGAAATCTTCCGCGGGTCAGATATCAGGCCAAATCAACCATACCACCATGCAAATTCCCATCTTTGCTTAGTTCAACATAACTAGTGGCCATGTGATAGTATTGCGACGTTGAGGCAAACCACGAGTTTCTAAATCCCACAAATGAGGACCTCCAGCACTTGTGTTGATGTAGGGATTCCAAGAGCATTGGTGTCCGATTGCCGATTGTGTGCTCTGATTATTGCCCTTCTGCCCTTTGGCTATTTTTTACCTCTCTTCTACTAGGACTGGGTGCATACCCTCGCTATCTTCGCTAACCAAACATAAGATTTTGCGGAGACCTACTTTGCTACTACCCTACATATTATCTTTGCAACTGGTAGATTTTAAGTATATACGAAGGCCTTCGTACGTGTAATAAAACTTTCCTTATAAGGGGGATACCGCGCAATTACTACATCTATTTTTGGCCAGCCAGGTTCGCACAGCTGGGGTTGATACGCCAATAAAATCAATCTGTCGCAATGTGCCCAAGATACCCACTAGGCTTGGGATGCAATTATAATCCGGAAAGGTGGCTATGATCTCTGTCACCATGGGAACATCGCAGTACTACGAGAGGAATTAAATGTTTGAATGTTGCCAACATCACGCCGTCTCCAATATTATTCAAAAATGCGCATGACTGCATGGTGACTTGCTGGACTGTTATGGTTGCGTGCACGGTGGAAGTAGTGGTTAAAGGGGGCCGCTGAATGGTCATTGTCCTGGGGCCGTAGTTGGTGCACATCAATTACCTCGGCCTTCACGTACGTTCTTGAGACAGTTAAACCACGTGGCAAGGTAATATCAATTGCAACAAATAATTTGAGACCCGAAAATCGAGAAATTTAATAATATATAATGACAATGATAATATTGCCAGTATTGAATTTTAATTTTAAAAAAAATACCCGCATATCTTATTATAACGATGCAACATCCCCCATCATTCTTAGGCCGACTGGTCCGATTCAATTCTTTATGCGACATAACGTTGAAAACACGTCTTTTTTATATACAAATATATGTTTCATTCTAAACACGGGCTAACAAATAACAGAGAAAGAGAAGAGAGCAAAAACTCTTTATACAAGAAGCAGGCAGCTTTGCAGATATTTACAATCGCCTACGTGTTTCACTGGTGAGGAATTTGGGATATATAGAAAAAGACACCAGTAGAGGGTGGGGAGAAAGGAATGAAAATATTTGCTTGGCTTGTACAATTGCTTTAAAGAAAGTAACAATTTGGAAATGCGGCCACTGACCTCCAACTAGGAAAAGAAACAATTCAGAGTCTGGCGTTCGTTTCAGAGACAAGTCCGAAGTCCTAAAAAATTCATTATGGCTACGAGCACTTGTGTTCGCTCTATTAACAATTAAGTGTGATCTTGCGTCAGGAATTCCCCTCCTCTTAATAGAATTGTTCGAAGGTTCCTACACAAGAACAATTGTCGTGGTAGGGGTTTCTGGCTCGTCCTAGTCCAAATAAAAACTGACTATTCAAGCTGAATTCAGTAATAGGCGATGGTATAATGTTTCCAGGCAATGAGAGTTGTTTTGAAAAGTCTTTATTTAAACCCAGCCTCATTAGTGCGCAAACAGCTGTGGTTACTTTGTTCATGACACCATACGCATTTTTGTTTAGTTGCTGCAAAGCTGTGCGCTATTATTGATGGCTGCGTCTCTGTAAATAATTCCGCGCTGTATTTAAATGCTGAAGGCGCGTACAAGCTGCTTCATCTTCTTTGGTTTTCTATAAAGTCATTGTTACTACGCACCATTTCCCTTTTTGCTGTGTCCAGCAATTACAGCGGTTTAGTAATCATTTCATGTCAATAGCCATGGATTTCAATTCTTTCTTTGTGTTTTATACGACCGCGTTTTTAGGCTCATTTTTGATTATAAGTGCGAAACAGCGCAAAAGAGACAATAAAAGAGAGAAGACAAGAAGGACTGCACTGATCTTATCCTTATCCTTGTCATTCTTTCTCTGTCCTTGTTTTTTTTTGCGCTGTTTTGATTCGAGCATGCACGAACACACCCAGTTTTTTACGTTACTCATTTTCCACATTTCCGTAGCGGTTAGCCATTCCGCTATGAGCCATGCTCATCAAAGCGTCCTCGTAAATATGGGATCGCTGCCAACAGAAAGCGACGACTTAGGCAGGCATAAGCGAAGTCTCTCCTGGAGCCTTATTCTCGACTGCATCAACTCACGGTCAATTACCCATGTTTTTCGCGTAGGTAAAACATAAGTGATCAGTGAAGTCATGCACGTAAAGCTATGACGACATGCCGTGTAATTGAACCTTAGCCTACAGCCAGCAACTGAAGTATTGCTCTTGAAATATGTCCAAAAATAAGAAATAAGGACTGCAGGTGAGGTTGGCAAGAGAAATACAATTGGTCAGGCTGAAATCAGCGTCAACACAACAAGCGATCAAGTAGCGTTGAACCGAAAGCCAGGGAAAGGCTAAAGAACCTTACGGGTCTTAAGCTTAAGAAGCTCCCGACAATCTTTTACCATATATAATTTTCTCTTTCAATCGTTCTTTGCAACAGAATTCAGCTCTCTCCTTCAACGCAACTTTTGCTGCGCTATCGCCTTCCTTGCTGTCATCACCGCAGCATTATTGTTTGATGCCCGTGTTACAACTTTATGGCGTGATCACAGAACAAAGACGGACCTGACCAACGGTTGTACAATGCGGTAAGGACGCTGAAACACTACGCCTGATGATAAAGGCGGAGCTTACCGATGCCGCCGTTTAACTCGTTCGTCAAGCTCGAACATAAGATGTAAAATAAATCAAACAGTAACATTCTGATATTTTTTCTTGAGCTTAATCATTTCACTTTCTAGCCTACTAGGAGGAGTGTGAACGAATGCATGAGTGGGTTCTTTGTAATGTAGATATCTGTACTGCCGTCTTACTTTACTCTTAGGCCAAACAAATAATTGCTATTTTGTTGTCAAACAAAAAAAACCAAAAGCCGACACATCATGGTTGTGCTCCGTTATCGCTGACGCGGAAAGAGTCATATTTATTACTCCTTTCGCGACAAAACAGTTTAAAACCGCGCGACATGCAAACCCGCGCCTCCTGAAAATTAACCGGTATTTTATGGCGCCGAAGGTCGATGAAATATTTGCCCCATTTCACAGCGACGGAAGCCGCCATTTGCAAGTTCTTACATAACATCGCGTGACTTTTACCAGAGTCCTTCAATGGTTTACTGACCTTTACGTGAGCGCTCAGGCTCACGTGTAAAAAAGCTTTCGGACGTCCTTGTGCTTTTACTTTTCGTATTTCCGCAAATTATCCCTCAGGGTTATTTTGTTTGTTTTGTAACCGCGCGTGGCCGATTACGGTTTCTTATCTGGCGTTTCAACCGGAGCGCCCATTTGCTCTTTTTCTCGTACGTCCAGTCGGGCAATATTGTTTGATATGGAAAGGGTGCCACCCCGTCGCTACCTTCATTTTTTGTTTCTTCGACAATGTTCTCGATCCTATTTTCATAGATCAGAAATTAATAACGTTCCAAGAGCAATGCATGCATAGCAAACGCCGCGCAACTCACTTTATCGACGTTCATCTGTTCACGTCACACTGCGGACTGCTTCTTCGACGTTTGTGTTTCTTTCTAGTCTTTTGTAGTGCAGGAGATCGCTAGGTCCGTGCGTTCAGAAAAGCTTTGCGTCGTTCTTCGCTACGTGACAATATTCTATTTCCTCCGTGTGCTGCACATCGAAGCGCGAAAAAATAAATTTTTCTACGCTGGACCACACTCTTTTGTCTCCCTTCGTAACATTGAAATTTTTTGTTGCGTGTGATAAAATCAGTTTTATTGTTCTTTTTTCGCTTCCTGTTTTTGCAAGGATTGCAAAGCGTGGAAGCAGAAAGACACATTGTGCAACATACATCTCTTCCTGTTTTGATCCTTCGCGTTTCTGCAGCGTTTTTAGATGTTCTCAAGTATGTACCCACTCATCAAAACAGCAATGCTATTGGGCTATCTCTTTTAGCGTTCTGTGCATTCCAGAGCAATTATCGGATTCTTTAGGCGTAGTCTGAACGATGCGTACTAGGTTTCTTTCAGTTTTTTTATTGTATTACCGATAGGCCCGAAGCAGTCCGTGACTACGGAGCTACCGTATGTGTGGTATTTACAACATTGCTTTAACAAAAGAAGCAATATAGATTTAAAAATCTGTAAACACCACGGCGCAGCGCTTGTGCCAGAGCACACAGAAGCCGTTGCCATTCGCGGCCGAAGTCTACGGTAACTTACTTCGAAAAATAAAACCCCAGTGAAGGAAGGTGATAAACACAATAACTGGACTATTCATCGCTAACTGCTACGAAAAACAAACACACTTAATCAGCTCCCAGACACCAAAAGCAGCGAGCGTTTGCACGCCAAGAGCTGGCCAATATACCGCACGCGCGGCGGCTGGACGACCTTCGTGCGGCGGTGGCGCCTTTAGTGGCGCGCGCGGTCCCTATATGAAGCGAGCGCCGAAGTTTCTCCTTTTACGCAGGCTGAAATTCCCAATGTGTGACGTAAGCGTTCCCGGCAACTGCTCATGTTAGGTCAAGTCTTCTCTTAGAATCCCACAGAGGGCGTCACGCAAGGGCTATTGTTGTTTAATAGAAAATACAGGCCTACGGTATCATGTCCGCTCTACTTCGCATAGTTTTCATGGCCGCCCTAGAATTATGCGCTTTCACTAGAGAGAAATAAGGCAAACTCTAAAACTGGTACCTGTAAACACCATAAAACGTCAAAATAAAGAAAGCACGCACAACCGCTTTGTCAGCCAGCAAGCACGTGAGCAAAAGTAAAAAACTCCCACCTCCCCTAGCGGGAACCCCTGTGTGGATGCGACGCATAGGGGGTTCACGTTGCAGCGTTGGACAGCGGAGGAACGGCGCTGGAACGATGGAGCGAAGCGCCGCAGGCACCGCGTTTCATAACGCGCATAACGGTGAGGGGACGCGCCGGCCCCAGTGGGCCTGCCGCGGCTATGACGAAACACAATCCACTTTTATCCAATCCAAGCCAAGCCAAGCCAAGCCACGCCACGCCAAGCCAATTCATTCGAATCCAATCCAATGCCCCTCGCGGGACAGTTTTCGCTACCGGAGAGGAGAGGGGGTGAGCGGCGGAGAGCGCAGCTCATTCGGCGAGGAGAATAGGGGAGGGACGGACGCCGACAACAACGCCGACGCCGGATGCAGGGACAAGGCGAGTGAATGAGATGCAGTCGCATCTAAAAGTCAATCAGAGGAGAATTCCGGCAAATTAACAGTTCACGCTGATCTTACGGCATCTACAATATGACCCCTCAATCTGGCAAACGCGGCGCAGCAAACGTATAGGGCAAATGAGGACATTATAGTACGAAGGAGACAAAAGAAAAGAAACGTGAAATGAGAAAATGCCGTGCCTGAGCATTCGAGTTCATTCTGGGCTCTGTCAACTGCCGAATGCTTGGCAGACCGTCGGTAACCGTGCCAGAAACTGTTCCCATCACCCGGAAGGTGGCCCTCTGATAGGTATTGACGCGATCACGAACACTGGGTCACCTAACTTAAGATTTGGTGTTGTTATTCTGAGGTTTAAAGCACCGAAGCTAGAACTGGTCTATGAGGAGCGGTTTATTGGACGACTCTTCATTAATTCCAAACAAACAGATATCATTACGTTAGCTGAGAGTTTTTATACCGGCCTTTTTGCTTTTTCCATCCATCAGAGAAGTATCCACCGCGGCGGAGATTGAACTAGCGTACTTGGTTCCTGCAGCACAACGCCTCAGCCGCTGATTCACAGCAGTGGGTCTAAGTCACGAGATCAGATCAGATGATGTTTACGTTCTGGAGCCTTCGTGAGCGCATCAAAGGAGCTTCAGATTGTCTGGGGCAAGTACTTACCTCTGTGGCTTACGATTTCTTACTGGCAGCACAAGTATGGGGAAGGAAAGACTCACAAAACGAAAAACCAAATACCAAAAACGAATGATCAGCTGCGGATCGCAGAGGCATCCCCTCAGAGCACTGATACTGCAAAGCAAGCTAGAAAAAAAGCCGAGCTACCCCACGAACAAAATCTGACCAGAGCAATACGCAAGAAGGAAGTAGCTTCAATCGTGGGGAATATTAGCGTTTCTGATTATCTTATGGGGGCGCTGCTCTTGCTTGAAATCGCTTTTGTTGCTTTTCGCAGAACCCATTTTTTCCGCGATTTCGAAACACGCGAACATCCATAACTTCTTTCCAAACAACGATTTTTGACTGCAACTTGGCACAATTCTTTCTCACATCATTGGGTGTGCACGAACCTGAAGACATAAAATCGAGACAGAGGATTTGATACGCCCATCTTTTACACCAAAAGCGGACCAAAATAAATCGTTCAATTTTTTTGTTTACTTAATCACTATGCTTCGAGTATTCATCCAACCTCAATAATTTTGGTTCATTTCACAGTCCAAAGCCTCACCTATTTACTACCACACTTTATGTGTTGTCATGGAGTTAAATCATAGATATGAGTCTTGGCGTGAGACCCACATTAAATACAACTTTCAAATAAAAAATTAAAACAAAGAGATGGCGTTCTTTACAACGCTCCCATGGCCCAAGAAAGTTCGCTTTATGAAGTATACCTAACATCTGCATAGTTTATCTTCTTTTTATAAATTCCCCAGCACTTGGCCTCAAACCTTAATCAATGCGTTCTCTCAAGCGGTCCACTCTTCACGCCCTGCCCTATCCTCTCAACACTTCCTCTAACGCCGTAACCGTAACTCCATTATCGAGCCACTCTGTCATCGAGTCTATTTATTTCGAGATTTTGAGCCGTAAGCTCACCGACGCCTTCCTCCTTTTTGCGAAATTACGCTACCTCAGGTTGAGGAGTAAAAAGTTTTCTTTTGAAAGGCGGCTATAAACCAGAAACAAAATACCAAATCATCTTAAACGACCATTTCGACAGGTGTTGACTAAGAAAAGTTCTGAGATCCTATTATAACACGCAAATTCTTGATCCCAGGAGCTGATTATTTGTTCTCGTATGGAAATTTCCAACGTTCTCTAGCGTTCGAATGATGACAGCTACCTGTAAGTCCAGAGGAATCAGGCTAAAGGGGGAACTACTCGGTCTCAATCTGATTACGGTAGAAAACAATTGTGCACTCTGGTATGACTTTATCCAAACATGTTCACCTTTCACGGCACAATACTAGAGCATATAAACCATTTAGGTCAAGTGTGCAATAGTGTGTCTCGGCATTTTGACCGTCCGACTGCTCCCAATGTTTACTCAGCAGTGATTGCGTGAAGTCAACTGCGTGAAGTTCTAAAACACGGCATTGTGTATCGAAAAGAAAACGTTTCTGTACTAAGCAAATAGCGCTAAGGCCTTATAACGCACTGGGTCATTCGAGGAAAACATGAAATAAAATAACTTCCGCTATAATTTTCAGATGCAAAAATTTTTATTGTATCTCGTTCATAGTATATCATATCTTTCCCGAACGCTTTATTTTAGCTCTTTAAAGACACTGCTACTGCGAAGCAGTGTCTTCGGCGCGTGCCATGGCTTCTTCTGCACGGCCACCACCGACTCCTCCTCCTAGAGCAGCACCAGGGGCTGCCAACGTGGCTGCAATGGTAAGGGAAGAAAAATTGAAAGTTAGCTCCTTATATCAATGATACCTTGCCTTCGAAATTGGCGTTTTACACTTTCGCTTTCTAGTTTCTACTTTTTTTCTATCGGCATACATGTGTACCTGCAAGATCTTTACTTTACCCCTTTGAAAAGTGTTGTTTCATATTTCAGATTAATTCCACATTTGTTTTACATATCATTGAATCCGTATATTGCTGCAAATGTAACAAAGCTTTCACCTTTAAAATATCCCACCAAACTGCCGACGATGATGAAGTTTGTTTGTCTACTGCATGCTATGCTAGTTTTCCAAATCAAGAATAAATCTTCCACCTTCCGATGACTGTGCGCTTTCCTGCATATTTTGCTAACGAATGGGCACGTCTGTTTTCGGATCTGGACCTCTGTTCACTGACGAGCTTTAATTTCTACCCTCTAATTCAACCTTGCGGTTTTCTGTCACGAAACTTCGCCAGTGCTAGAAGGCCAATCTACCCTATGTTACACCGCAGAACTTGTATAATTCCTCACGACAACTCAAAAATTTCTTGACATAGCCTAATGCTCGACATTCTCAACTACTTAAAAGGCCAGCTTGTGGCATCAACACCTGAGACTGAGCACTGGCATCCTTCTCACATCTAATAAATTCAGCGTCATACAGCAGTGGTCTGATGGACTGCATTCGTCCCGCTATAAATCGCTTTGTCTGTTTACAACTGTTTATAACAATCAAACGTGGCTTTAAAATGGCATAGATGTCGAATTATAACTACAATGTCGGACATTGAAACATTTTACTTCACCTGCGCCTTCGAGAACAGGTGACGGAAACTTGTTTGCGCCGATGGACAAAACATTATCATTCATTGAAAACCAGGCCCCCGGACTCCTGTCCGCGGCAACGCGGAAAGGCCATGGCACAGTAGAATTTTCCGGAAGCTACCAACGGTTTTTTGCGTAGCGACCACTACGACCTCTCCTTGCAATTGGAAGAAATATTTTGCCCACCTACGGGAATGCTCCCGTCTGTTAAAACGGTCAAAACAGAAGGTTTCCTAGGATGATCTCCGTTAAATTTCCTGCATCAATGCCAGAAAATTTGGAAACTTGTAACCACCACCCGACCGAAAAACAACAAACACGACAGCTCCTACACCATACCGCTTACAGGCCGCGCTGGTTCTCACATGCCTCTCTCGTAGCTCCCAGACGTTATGAATGCCTACTTTGTTTTCACATCTGAGCCGTTTAGTAAAATTTCACTGCTACGAAAATAAAGTGAGCTATGAACGCCACTGGCCAGCACAGCGCCTACGGAATTAGCATTTTTGCTCAAAAGTAAAATAATGGAGCATCACCGTGCTAGACATCGTGTTCAATTATTATAAATGATATTACTGTAATAAATAAATTTTTAGTAGGTATATTGTGGCAGGATCATTTTATATGACTAAACCTCTGGAAACGACCAGAGATGCCAACAATACTGCAAAATAGAAATCCTGGGCATACTCCTGATGAAGGTACTGTACAAGCAAGTATTGCAGCTGTTTATAATCCAGCTAGAAGCATTGGCTGCTTCTGAACAAAAGAAATCAAAACCCGGAAAAGGTGTTGCCAAATCAGCAATGATCATATGAACGCCACTAATGGCTCTCCCAAGATAAATGCGGAAGTAATGTTTTTGAGCTTTGGGTCGGGGTGTCTGCTATGCGCTGGCCTGAACCGTCCCACTCCACAAACGCAGGGGCTGCGGCCGAGAGTGCCACGAACGACGCCAAACTTCCCCTCGCCCTCGCACGGGTACTTGTCACGCTCGATAAATTTCTAGTGAGGCGTTAACCTTTTATCCACCACATGGCGCAGTCACGCAGTAGCCGGAAAATTCTTGTCCCACTGAGGACCGTTGAATGGCCGTGTTATCACCTTTCATGAATAAACATTCAGGAATATCTAAGGTTTCACGATTCTGCTTCACAATCATTCTTCCTGTCGGTACGGCTGTAAAAAAATTTATCACCGAAAGCATATCTTAGTAGCCAATCAAAGCAGACTTCAGAGGACTTGGTGTAACCAATATTAAACCTGTAGCGCCACCATCATCATCTTCTTAAGTGCCACCATCATCATCAACAGATTGGTCAGCTGGCTCGGAGGGACACGCGACACTCGGCACCCGGCACACCTCTGGAACGGCACCCTCGTTCTACGCGCCTCGTCCCGTCCATGGCACAGCAAACGCAACCTGAATAAACGTGGGCTCGGCCGCACCGCCTCATCGGCCGCCTACAATTTGGTGACCCGGACAAGCGGCTTCGCCATGGCTCCACAACGCTGCTTCTCCTGCCACAACGCGGACGACGGCATGCGAAGAACGTTCTCCGCCCTCCCAGACCTTCCATTGCTGATCCCGTTTGATTCCATCTCAAACCACGCTGCATGGTTCGTCATCTTGGAGAGCCATTTTTATGTAAATGACATCTTCTCCCCGGAAATCAGGTACCTCGTGACACTACAGAAGCTACCTGCTGACCTCATTGAGCAGATCCAGCTGCCGACCCCAGGACCCGGTGCGTATGACGACTTGAAGGCCGCTGTCCTAAACCAACACGGTATAAGAACGCCTTTGTCCACACCACCACGCCTTCCAACGGCATCCGTGGATTATACGTCGCCGGCAGGTCCACCCTCGCCTGACCAACAAGCGCGAGCCCCGACTACGACTTGCGGCACTTCCGAATTGGCGTTTCACTTAGCCAACTCGACGCAACACCATGGCGCAGTCCCACACGTTGTTGCGTCTGCTGCGCAAACCCACTTGCCCAAGCTCGCCTCGACCGCTTCTTCTAGTCCAGGCGAGGGCTCCGGTGAGCGCCTTGGCTGCGTGACCGTGCTATCTTTCCGAACCCCGTCGCCTGCTTCACCAGCGTTGCACATGAAGTGCACCGCGACGTTGACGCAATGCCCAGCTCCACTGCAATCGCAGGCTGACCTGGGTGAATCGTACATTGTGGCCCTGTCCGCGGACACCAACAACACAGCCGCGGTCACTGCTCTACATCACGTTCTCCAAGAGCGTCCCGTAAACCGCGGCGTCCAGGATGACCAGACCGCGGCCGCACAATCACCCGACCAGACAAAGCCTGTTATTCGGCGCGGCCGACGTTGCCACCGACGTCCTAAGCAACAGACGTCAAAGCGAGTTTCGTCGCAGGGGCTCCATCAGTGCACGCCCCCAAGCCGTCACTGGCGCCTTGCCCAACAACCTTGGCTCATGTCTGGTCGACGGCGACTTCCGAATCGTTCAAATACTCACCGCCGCTCCGGCACTGGCATGTCTTGCTGTTGTCGCACTCCGCAGAGTCGTCATACCACGGACTCACGAAGAACCTCCGCAACGATGCTGCGGCCGAAAGCGCGCTCGACAATTCCACGTCAAGGACGTCAGCCTCGTCAAACCGGCTGCCGAACCACAATGTGCACGCATCGCCAGAGCCTGCTTCCGCATCGCCAACTCTCAGAGCATTGCTATTTAGTCTACACAATGGCCGCGGTTCACGCCAATTTTTCTCCGGGGCTGCTACACCCTACACCAGCTCGTCCCATCCTCCGCACCCAGCCTCGTCCACCAGAGGTTTCCCCACATTCCGGATGCTACCTCGCCGACGACCAGGACCGTGCCGTTATTCAACCCCTACCCCTTGACAACTGACTGCCCACGGACTCTTCCTGACAACGGACAAATTGTACATACCTGTACATAGTGCGTAGAGCATTTTCGTGCTTTGTCATTTTCATTTGTCACTTTATCGCGCTCCACGCTAGGGGGGGGGGGAGCCCTGTAGAGCCACCATCATCATCTTCTTAAGCGCCACCATCATCATCAACAGATTGGTCAGCTGGCTCGGAGGGACACGCGACACTCGGCACCCGGCACACCTCTGGAACGGCACCCTCGTTCTACGCGCCTCGTCCTGTCCATGGCACAGCCAACGCAAACGGAATAAACGTGGGCTCGGCCGCACCGCCTCATCGGCCGCCTACAAACCCACGGTTCGACACGATGCCGGAAAGGCCATTTCGACACTAATATCGCTCCGGCGTGAAAAAGCGAGCGTCATGGTAGCCGTCGCTGCGGTATATTCTGACGCCTTGTCTAAAATCGAGCAGCAATAGACGCATCAGACGCACTAATACGCAACATGAGGCGAACATAAATCGCCTACAAAAAGCAGAATGGGTCCTCCTTGATTCCTGGCATCGCGGTTTGTTGCTTTGCGGCCGTCCGCTGATGCGCCACTGGTTCATGTGCTAGATTAAAGGCGACCTCTGCACTAGAAATTTATCAAGGGTAATAAGCACCCACCTGAGGGCGAGGGGAAGTTTGGCATCACTCGTGGCACTCTCGTCGTGAGCGAGCGCAGCAGGATAATAGCGCCGCAATGCGCTCCAGCAATCGCTCCGGCTGCCTGAGCAGTGGTCCGTTTATATTTTCGGCCGATAGTACGTAACCTTCACATATCAATCCCGCTCAATGGTCCGAAGCGTCTAGGTTAAGCCAGCGTTCTCTATCAGTAGCAACTTTGTGTCGTTTATTGCTTGTGACTATCTACTACTGAATTTATCCCCACTAACGAGACTTTCACGACCAATTAACTCTTGCAGACACCAGCCCACTGCATTCTGGCTGAGTTGGGTGTCTATGTGCCAATCTCATAGTCACCACCAGCCTAATCAGGTCCACTGCACTACGACGACCTCTCCCAATGACCTCTAACAGCTACTGTGCTACGCTGCTCGACTCAACAGTTTACCCCCGAATTTTTTAATTTCATCCTCTGTGGGCACGGACACGCGTCTGAGTATTAGGGCAAACACATGAAAAATTTAACATTACAAAAACACTGGTGTAATTACCCAGAATCGTTGCAACCACGACAACAATCTGGACTCCAAAGGTGCGGAACATGACGGTACTGGTTGCTGAAATAAAAAAAAAACGTTTAATGGCATAAAACATGATATGCCGACGTTGTGAAACGACTCCTGTTTCAAAGCTGCTGCTGCCATACCAATGTAAACCGCAATATTTGCCTTCAAGTCTTCCGGTAAGGTTCTACAGTGAAATCGTCAAACTAGAGTTCGTGGTAACATTAGAGCACACTACAGATTTTGTTACGGCCATTTAAACGACCGTGGATTGGAATTCCCTTCACCCTGCCAGGCTAACATTGCCTTTCTTACGCCCATGCTGGTATTTCAAGGGCTCAATGAGCTATTTCGTTAACGAGTGGGATATATTCTTATTCGCAATTCTATAAAACCAATAAGACCAACAAGGAACTATAAATTTCAGAATAAATATTTTATATTACAAACGAAACGAAGCAGCCATCTTTAATTCTAACATATTAAATTTGATACTTATTGAAATATAGTATACGTGAGTGTCGAAGGGACGATGTCAGGATCATAAATCAACAATTTTGGTAGCCGGAAATATCAGTACCGTATCAAAGTCATAGCTTACCAAAAGAACTTCACGAAGAAGACTTAGTGCGTCTTTGAAATGAAGGCTCGTCTCTCGCAAAGATGGAGCCGCTTCACCGTCCTTTTATATGATACAAACCAATGTCTACCTGTCTTTTTCTTTTATTTTGACTGACAGCAACATACCTCAACTCGGGCAACAACGGTATTTATAGTTTTCTATATAGTCGCTACGAAACACTGAAATGTCACCGGCAGTCTCCGCTACATTGGAGGGTTATCAGACTAATTAAAAAGCCTGAAGTACGCGACGTACCTTTCGCAGAAAGGTATTAAAAAAGCTGAATATACTTTCATTGTTGCAAGAAGTTCATATTACCGGCGTATAACAGCAAAAATCCTTGATATCTGAATCATATTCAAACGGTCATTCTGCGATGTCCGTTTTTCTAACTAAATTGCCCTTCGGGTATTGCCAAGTAATGCTGCCACAGGTCAGAACCTTTTCGCATTTATACCGTATGACATATATTAATTATTATTTTTTTTTTTGCTTTCGCTGGGTAGACGGAACGTCGGGGTCTAATATAGTGTCTACGAGAACACTACATGCAGAAAGACAATACAGTGTACCAGAACTTTATTCCTTCCTCAAATGGCATATAATGTAAAAAGGAAGATACGTCTTCCCAAAATTCGCATCTTTATTCAACCTGTTTCGCCAATTCTGAAATTCGGATCCTATTTTTCATACGCGCAACACGAGGACTTCCTGTAGCTGAAACGGCTCCCGTGGAACTTGCTCTAATAATATATAAACTCCGTCACCTGGATAAAAGAGCTGAATGTATACATTTTCAGAATAAAATAACAATATTAGATGGCATGAGTGATTTCGCAGAAAGAAAGATTTTAAACAAACACACATAACCGATCCATAAAATAGAATATTCAGCAAAAAAATTGGTCACCTGCAATGCTTTATCTGAAAAAATACTAGTTCACTCGTTGAATAAAAATATTACAGGTCGTTTAAACTTATTCAGAGATTTCGGAGGCCAGCCTGGAGATCATGCGGAACTCTCTAAAGAGGAGAAAGAATTCTGTTCTGCGATATATTGATGAACACCAGAATAGCACATACAAACGAGTAGTGAAGGATCGTGAGGAAACTCTCATGGGCTGTCTGTCTTAGTCAAAGTTGTAAGCAAATTTATATGACATGTACCTCGAAATAAGGTAATCTTCTTTCGTTGGTGAAAGTAGTGTGTGAGTTAGCCCAACAAGCGCGTCGCAGGAATGAATTTGGGTGGCTCTCGCGTTTGGAAGATTTTTTACTATAAAGCGTGTAGAATTTTGCGTCTATGTGCTCCTCTTAGCGTCGGGCTTTTACTCTGTTGGCCGATATAATGCTTTCAGAGTTTAATGGCACAGTAATTTGTAGAAACTGTTTGTCTGCATATTGGCAGCAGCGAGAAATACCAGGGGCCGTGTTTTGCATTGCACGTAAGATGCTACAATTTTTATTTCACAAGACACCTGAATGTGTGAATTGTTACACATGTGAGAATATTGTAGTTATCGGGAGAATTCATAATATATTCTGCGGCTATATTACACGCTTCTTCAAAGCCTAAGCAGTTTTCTGGTTTGTATGAACGTTCGGATAGTTCTGTAAAATCTAAGGAGTGCAAACGACTTTTTTATAACTCGTATGCTATAGAGAAGTCTTCCGAAAGCTCTAATGACGTTTTAAAACGAATGGGAAGTGATTGGTCTTGCAAAACGTGCCCGCAGAATTGAGAACCATTCAGAAAATAAATGAGCAAAGCTGCATGTGTGCAACATCGTAGTAGGTTGGTTGCGTTTTAAACAGCGACACTTATGTTTGGAAAAGTTAGGTTCCCATTGAAAGGCTCATTAATTGATTGTACTGCACATCCCAATTCTGAGTTTATAGATGCCCGTAAGGTTGGATGAGCAGGGGAATGTAAACATTTTGCAAACTTTTGCACATCGACAATTTCAAAGTGAGGTAGTAACCGAACGGCCCCGTGACAGAAACCGTGGTATGACTAATATACAATCAATAGACTAGTGAACACGATCGTCTGCTTTGCTGAACAAAGATACATTAGTGTTTTTTGATATTTTCAGTATATCGGAGAACACCTGATTGATGCGACGTTTTATACATAGTCCAGTTTTGTCATCAGGCAACTGCAGTTACATTGCTGTGTAATATACATCATAATCATCTCAACTCGAAGGCTGGGTAAAGTATAATGCAGTTTGTTGATCTTTACACTACGCTAGTTATTTGAATTTGACAAAATGAGGATTTCGGCCGCTGTCACAAGCGTTGCAGCGCTCTAGTTTTCGATTGTAGGCAGCTGCAATGTGGCGTCCGCGTCGTCTTCTGATATTTGCGGCCTTGTTACACGAAGTAGTCGTTGAATAAAACAAGACAGATCAACTGTAACTTCACTTAAATAAACCTCATCTACTTTTAATGGTCAGATCACGAGAGCAAACAAGAAATCAGGCGAATTTATGATTCTGACACCCGATCTTTAACATGGCGTTTTCATGGTTATAGAAATAATAAATATTAGAAAAACCGAAGTGGTTCTATACGAAGACGCACGTCTGAGTACAAAAAAAAACTAGAAAATCTGAACTATAGTTACGAGTCAGTGTAAAATGAATAAATTTAAAAAGCACGCGCGAGGTTGAGGATAGCCTAAGCTTTGGTAAGCATACAACTTCAATGTATGAAACCAAACTACGTTTGTAATTGTTTTTTCAATGTTTATCAACAGTTTGTCTATTACCTTGACCGTATGCCAAAGGTTGATTCCGGACATGTGCGATCACGTTAGAATTAAGTATGCGGTAGTAGTGGTTAAACATTTATCACGTGCAATGAGTGCATCGCAAAGTATTCCATTTGCAATTCATTCGCGTTTCTTTGTGTTTCGCTAGTGAGAACTTCTGAAATTTCAAACCTCCTATCAAAAGAGGTGAACCGCAACAGCGCATGCTTGCACATGATTGCAAGAACCTCACTAAGTGTGCATTGAAGCAGAAAACATTTGTGAATTCGTTGATCATTTATTTTTATTGTTTCCAATATTTATTCAATTATTCATTCAATATTTGTTTTATTTCTCATCAAAATTCGTCGTAGCATTGAGTGGTTCAAAAGATCCCTGGATATTTGTTGCAAAAATAAAACTTGACGTTTACGTGAATCACATCTGATTAAAAAATTTACAATATCACAGGTCCAATACAATAATCATTATGCGTTTTTTGTGGGAACATGGCGCTTCTAGGAAATTGCGTTCTTAATTGCATAATATTGCGATTGCAGGAGTACCCGAAAGGTTGTCAAGGCTTAATTCGTAGCCAAAACTGGACCAGAGGTCCAACTGTAAGCTGTTTGTTGTAACTAGAACTGCTTACCACGAAGCATTCTTGACATTCGAAAACTGAGCAACAGAGAGTAGCTACAACTGATACTACCTGTGTTGGAAAATGGAGCACTAAGCTGTCGTTCTATCGCTTGAATGTTTAGTTTTAAAAAGAGGCTTGAATGTGAAAATCTTCCATTACCAATCAATGTTTCTGGCTCAGAGTACCACGAAAATAAGTGCGCAATGTTGTATATTGTTTGGGACTTTTTAAGGGACATGTAAGTGTAGCTTGCCTTGAGTGGGCTTTCTGAAGCATTCGATGTGGTTTTTTGGGGATCTGTATGCTTCAATTCCACTTCAGGACCTGTTTCTTAATTTCAGTTCCACATTTCAGTTCCAAAGTAGGGTTTCAAAACATGCGAAATGGCGAATATGTAGAAATCAGTGAATGTGAAATATTGTCTCTGATTTTATGAGATGCGAACATTGTTCTTGTGATCACAGAAGTGTTTGCAGGATTTAAAAGCAGGGTTTTGTGACTAGAACCCAAGTAAAAGTTTCCGAAACACCTTTTCGATGAAACAATCCGTTGGGGTTTTGCGTGGCAATATACACTTTAGGTACTAAAAGAGGCACAGTGGAGTTTTTGGAGATCGTTCGCAATAACCCGATGAATATAAAATCTCGTCACGCAGGTGCTTCAATTGTTGCCGCCATGTCAAAATACCGGGCAACAGCCGGTGCCGGGCTTGTGTTGCCTTGCATTGTAATGAACATTTTTTGCCACTGCACCACTGCGGATTCTAGAGAAGTGTGCAGGGTAACTTTTACTTTCAAGCTTGCATTGAAATAAGCCATCATGACTACTGGACTTCGAAAAATTCAATCTTAGCTGTAAGCGGGCGTTCACAAATTTTTCTCGTCGGGACAGGTTTAATTGAAATTCCAATGTTTATTGAAAAGCAAGCCGAAAGAAGCTCACAGGATAATGAGAAGTGTCAGACCAGTCGTTTGTTTTTTTATACCAAACATTCAATTAAGTGGGCAAAGTATTACGTCATCTAATGTCTGGACATGAAACACGGGCTGGTTAAATTATTTTGCTTTTTTTACTTACCACTAACATCCGGCCAGAGCTACTCTAAATGTGTTTTTCTTCAAAGCACACGACGCCATCTCTGTGGCCTGCAACGGCGGTCGCCCGTAACTGGTAACTTCACGCTGGAGCCACACTAATGTTGTTTTAGTGTGAAATTGCTAGTCATGTATGTTTAGCCCAAAACCCTTCATCTAAGGCAAAAAATATGGAGTACAGGCGTGCGAGAAACGCCCGACAGACGGCCCACCAAACATGGCCGACGGCTGAAAGGCTCGGTGTTGCCTTCTTGAAGGGCTACAGGAGCGTCGTCTTGACATCTGCACCGCTTGTTGGTGAAACGCGCATAGTGCGGCCGGTCACGTGGTGCACCACCAGACGGGCATGCTAAAAACACAATGTGCGTTTTGTGTGTAGTTGCGTATGTCCTCGCTCAATGTGAACCATTTGCTTGGGGATGCTTATACGGGTGTCTGTCCCAGTAACAGAAACCAAAAAAGACATGAATGGACACTAGCACGTTGCAAAATAGGACGCTCATGCTTTCCCCAACCCTACATCGCATAAAGTGCTGAGATGCCCTTGCAATTTATAATGAAGACGTTGATTGCACCAAATTTTTATACCGAAAAGTACGCATACAGGTTTGTACTTCAGGTAAAACTGGCTGAATCAAAACAGGCAAGAAAGTTAGGGGAATAACTAAACTTTTCTAATTTTATTTAAAACAATATTGTTTGGTTTGGAAGTGAACCGGAAAGAAATAAGTGTGGAAGACTATACGAGAAAATAAGTGGAACGAAAAGCACAGAAATGAGGTGGACGTCATGTCTTATCTCTTAAAACTGAATATCTTTAACACAGCTTATTTGAAGCATGAAAACCCCTGGTGCGATGCGTTTGTTTTCAGACGGAAACAGTTGGCTCCAGCTTAGCATCCCAGGCATTATGCTAGCTGTGCCTTTTATATTTGCACTCTTTTTTCCTCCTCCCTGTGGTCAAGAATTACGCAACATTCCGTAGGGTGCAACTGTCAACAAGGAGTGCAATGACTGGCCGAAAACTGGGAACGTTCACCATTTGTGCGACATCTTGGAGTTAAGGCGCAGTTGAGTAACCAGATTATTGCAGTTTCACAATTTGTAATACAGATGCATGTACACAATATTCACGCTTGAAGCCAGTGATCTCCAGGTCACATTTATTTGCTGTATCCCAGAAGCAGCTCAGTGGATAATGAGCTGCGTCACTGAGCATGAAGTTGCAGCGTTGACTCCGTGTAATTACATCCGTTGTTTTATATAGCGAAAACAGCAGTAGCCCTAGGGTGATGCAAAAGAAGCAAAATTCAGCCAGATACAATTAGGACCACTTAGGTAAACGAAAGCGCACGCACGACATTTTTTTCAAGCTGGGTGATCCTCGATGTCGCATGGTTTCTTGTGATCAAGACGATGGTTGGATGTTAATGGCGCAAGGCCAACTGGGGTAAATGCCCCAAAACAATGGTTATATATGAGTGATTAAATCGCAAACACTAAGATAACTCAGCAAAACAGAAGTAAATTCAGAAAACTGCAATGAGCATAACTGGTGCATAAGGCAAGGGAGTTATCATGCGTGGTATGACATTAGGTCTAAAAATTTAACTTGTAAATATTTAAAAACACACCTAATAGAAACCTATGGATCGTCAGACAAGAAAAACGCTGGGTGTAGTGGGATGTGTAGTCTGTATAGTTGTGCGAAGTGTTTGCGTCGTGTTGTGTCAAGTGTCTTGCATTGAATGAGTATGTTAACTACAGGTAAGGCCTCTCCACACCTGCTACACACAGGTGTTGGAGTCCCCGTGAGCAGATACGAGTGTGTGACATGTGTGTGCCCTATCCGTGACCTAGCAATGGCAACTGCTGTGTATCTGTTGCATGTGTCAGTGGTGTATGGTCCCAAGGGTGGTTTTATAACGTGTGACTTGATATCCGTCTGTTCTGGATAACATTCTCGCAGCGGCAGCGGCGGCATGTGAACGCTACCTGATCAACGCCTCTACAATTCTACAGACTGCGGGAAGGCATGCTGCGCCATGGCTGTCATCACAAGTGCCAAGCATCATAGACAACGCATCTTTCCGTTCCGAGAGCCGGCTTCACTGCAAACCTGCGTTGTTGGCCCTGCCATCTATCAGTGCTGCCCAAAAACTATGACTTCCTATCGCTGGCTTCGCGGGGGGCGGTGCTGCCATGTCTACCGGAGCGAGGATAATTCTGGCAGTGGCCGCGGCGGCGTGTGAACGCTACCTGATCAACTCCTCTACAATTTTACAGGTTGGCTTGGCGGCTTATGCCGACAACGTCGCCTAAATTGCTTGCAATTCTTTGCCGTTGCTGTCGCTGCCACAAGTGTGCTACCTCTCTGTTTGTTGGCAGTGCTTTGAAGTCCTTTTCTACACCTCTCAAAGTTGTTCTCGCTTTGCCGGTGTCCCTCCGCGAGGTATGGGGGAGCAAAATACTAGCGGCCTCGTGGACGTGACGAAGGCGCTCGCTGAAAAGAAACCAAACAGTATTAAGGAGGTCGTAAAGGTTTTAGGCGATTTGCAAGCCAAGCGTGACGTCTTTTCGACTGAAGTAAAAAATGAGGTAGCAAAAGTGGCGACTTCCAATGCCGAAATTCGTACCCAGCAGGGCGATATTCATCAATCCATGAAATTCATGAACGACTGTTTTGAGAACTTCAAAAAAGATGTCCATGGTTTTCGTCGTGAGAATGCTGAGGTGAAGACCCGGAATGCATAAAGCTGCAAACAAAATCAGGAGTTAAGGAAACAGCTTGCTGTGCCTAGGAAAGAACTGATTGAACTCAAGCAGTACAGCCGGAATATGAACGTGGAAATCCAAGGTCTACCGGTAGCGCCTAACGAAGACTTGGAGAAAGTCGTTGAAGACATTGCTAAGTGCTTTGAAGTCGAAGTTAGCAAACAAGACATTGACGTCGCTCACCGGGTGCCAACGAAAAAAAGGATCAGTTCCACGCAATAGTCAAATTTCGAACAAGACGTGCACGAGACAGTTTGCTCGAAGCTGCTAAAAAAAGAAACAGCAGACGGGTCTTCTCTGTTTTCACCGTGACCTCCCGCTCTACTTAAATGAGCACCTTTGTGTTAAAAACAAAATACTGCTTGGCAAGGCTCGTGAGGCGAAGCGTGATAAAGACTGGAAGCATGTTTGGGTATTCCAGGGAAGGAAAGAAACGTAACCTGTACGGAACCTTACCTGTACGGAAACGTTACCTGTGAGGAAGGAAAAAACGTCACCTGTACTTCGCATCACCTGCGATGCCGACCTTGCCAAAGTGGTTTACAGTGAGCCGGATGTATGCTAGATAGCTTGCCCTTTTCTGGTAGCATCAGAACTTGTAGAGAAAATCTGCATTTGTCAAACGTGCCTTTGCTGCGCTTGTGATATACGTAAAAACTGTAACATCACCCCGGTGAAATACGCAATAATTGAATCTGTTCTTTGTATACATATAATTTCTGGAATGTGATGGGCGCTGTAAGATTGTCGGTTCCTCATTACCCCAATTTCCCTGTAAATCATGCCGCACCTTTACTTTAGAATTAGGCTCTGTTTTTCGTGTTTCTTTTCGACTTATTGCACATATACACCCTCTAATATTTGTGCTTACGGTATGTACCCAGGTCTCTGTGTCAAGTACATATAATAAAGCACGACAACCAGTCGGCGTTCAAGAGCAAAGACAAAGAATGTTTCGGCTACTGAACTCTTAACAATAATGGTCACAGTTAAGTACGACACCTTTGATCCATTGAAAAATCAACCAGTCCTATGTGAGACATTTTTTCACTGTTTCCAACTCAACGTGCAAACTGCTGTAATAAGTCGGCCACCCTCGAACAACTGTTAGGCGAGATTGACATGATGGATGTTTTTATGTTAGCTGAATCTTGGTATACCTGTCCGGAACAAGTTATTCGGCTTCCAAATTCTAACTCCCATTTTTTACATAGAACAGTTGGTGCCGGTGGTGAAGTTTGTGTCCTGGTTAAAAATCAATTACTGTGACCCCTTGGTTGAATTTTGTGAACTTACACCTGGTTATGATTTTTTTTGTACACTATCGGGCTGTATGGTCGTTGCGGTTTGTTACCGTCCTCCTGATGCTCTTAGCATAAATTTTCTTTCATTTTTAGAGTCATTTTTGAGCTATGTCAATCTCAAAAAATATTCCGCGGTGCAGGAGGAGATTTGAATAAATATTTGCTTTGTGATAGTAACGTTACCAGAGGTTTTCTTTCAGTTATTTCAGCCGATGGCTGCGCGAATTCCGTACAAAACCAACAAGAATTACGCCTACCACTGAATTTCTTATTGACCTTTTTATACAAACTTTGATGCGAACAGTTATATGAGTGCCGTGGTTGACTACGGTATCAGCGACCACTTTCCAGTTGAATTTTTAGTTAACACACAAGTAAATAAGGTGGCCGAGGCGGCGCCTAGTACAAGGTGTTACCGGAAATAGACTTGAGGCCTTTAGGGAGGCAGTTGCTTGTTGGGATTCGGCTCACGTCGTTGCCATGACGAATGCAAACGTCACATACATCACTTTTTTGGAAAATTTGTAGAAATCTACAATACTTATTTTCCAACCTGCGCTTGTTTCCAACTTCAATTTCAACTTTATTGAGCATTTGGTACATATAAATGCGAGGACAAACACAAAAAGCTGCAAAACTGCAGCTTGACGAGGTGTTTGCCGCTTACGGTTCGCATGGCAGAGCAGAAACAGGAGTTTTAAATAGTCCTAAGAAAATGAATCTCGGCTTAACATGTCGATATTACATACACAGATAAAAGAAAGCATTAAAACGCACTGTAGCTCACAGTTTGTAAAAGATACTAATTAAATGATATACATACACGCATATAGACACTCATAGGTACATACATGCATATAGAGGTTACAAAACAAAACGGGGTACACAGCTACATAAAAAGAGAAATATTCGGTATTTACGGAACCTCTGTAGACACAGAAAAAAAACAAAAAGAAAAAACTTGAAGAAAAAGTCATTGTATATACAGGTATGCATACACTCATCACTCATCAAAATCTGCACTGCAGAAGTATCCACATTAATGAATACACACAATATTGGCAAACTCAGTGCACGGTACTTTTTAGATGCGCTAGTGCCCAAACCAAGGTTGCCACGAGAGACAACGATTAATAGATTTTCAGTTAAAAATGTTCCATCTTATCATTAAACGTTTCCTTAAATCTCGCTTAGAAATTGTATTTATAGCTATGCCACTCTGGGCTAGGTTATTTAAAAGGTGGGCAGTTCGGGATTGCAACCTATCATCTGAAAAAGCAAAAAAAAAAGGTGGATAACGTCGAGCTTATTGAAAAAAATTCCGAAAAAAGTCAAATGTACAAGAAATTTGTTGAACAGCGTAATCAAGGACTATTTTCACAGTTCAAACTATACAGAAACGAACTCCACAAAGAATTAAAGCAGGCAAGAGATGCCTACTATTACGCACTGTTTGAATCCTGTCATGATGAAATGAAAAAAATATGGACACAAAAAAATACAGTAGTTCTGCATTCGAACAATGTCCTAGCTCTCGTTGAGATAACTGTTGATGGAGCTAGCGTCGTGGGCAGACATGTGTGATGCCTTTAATGAATATTTTGTTAGCTGCAGGACTCAATGCCCTGTTGAAAATTCCATCAACCAACCATCAAGATTCATTGCTGGAAAGGTTGATTGCGTTTGATGGTCGCCTTGGAAAGCTTGATGTACGTAAGAAACTGTAATGGAAGCTGCTGGAAGGAGACGCTGGAAGGTGCTGGCAGGCATGCCATCATGCCTGCCAGCACCTTTCAGCACCTTCCAGCACCTTCCTCCATGCTGGCAGGCTTGCGGCGCAATGGCGGCAGATGTTTGCGTGACGGCCAGCTTGACTGCTGAATTGACGATGGAAAGGCATTTTCTGAATGAATGACGGCAGAAAGCCAAAACTTATACGAGAGCGAAGCGCTTGTGATAACAGAAACATAGCTTTGGCATTGACCGTTGCGAGAAAATTACAAAAGCTGCCTTTTTGAAAAGGTGTTGACGAAAACTTGGCACACACGCTGCGCGATGACGGCAGATGTTCGCGTGACGGCAAGCTTGACTGCTGTACTGATGATGGAAAGGCATTTTCCGAACGAATGCTGGCAGCAAGCCAAAATTCATTCGATAGCGAAGGACTGATATAATAACAGAAACATAGCGGTGGCATTGGGAATTTCGAGAAGAAAAAACAATAACTGCATTTTTGATAAGGTGCTGCTGAAAACTTGGCATATTAGAGAAAAGCTACTTTGATTAGCGCTTCTTGTTTTTAAGCCAGAACTTGGAGGGCTGGTATGAAACTGTATGCCCTTTATTCGCCGTTTTTGGTGTAAGGATGGCAGTGCGGACACTTACGTTGAAAACATGGGCAGCTTTTTTTCGCTGCGACAGGGTCAAACCGTCAAACCGTACGTGTTCATTTTCGCTGCGCTGAGCCCACGGACAGAACCGTCCGTGGCATGGCTTAAATTGTACGCGGCAGACTACGGGTCTAGCGCTTCGCCGATCCTCCTTAGTTGTAATCAGCTGCCTTGAGACAGATCTAAGCACGGTATTATTACACAACATAATTTTAATTCCGGGCGCGCATGCCATTTCACTCTATGCCATTTCACTCATAGCTACGTTGGCTTTCGTCGGGGAGAACGGGGATGTGCGATATCTCTTTTAGGTTGAGATAGCTGGCTACACTTCTCAAGGTCAGCCTCGTTTCGGAGACTGGTGCGTGCCCAAGAAGCGGTATGACTGCCGGAATGGGTTATATACGAGAAGCAGTAAACATAACTCACAATATTTATGCATTCATGGGCGCTTTAGATTGACAAACCAACTAAATGGCACTTGTTCGGGCTTGATTTCTGATTGTAGCGGTGGTGCAGTGGTAACGCGCTCGTTTTTTGTTGCAAAGTTGGTGGTTCGATCCTCCGGTGGTCTTTTTCTTTTTTTTTGCTGACAGCACGATATGATTTTTTTTTAAACGAAAAATGTGCCTGTTCTTGGTAGTTTTTAACCAAAAGTGATTTCCCCCAAAGTGATGTCGGAGGTTTATTCCACAACTCAATCGATCATATACAGGATAGCCCAACAAACTCAACTTTTTGCTGGGTATGGCAACCTTATCTTTCTATTTACATTGCTTTATGTGTCTATGTTCAAGCCAGAATTTGTTTCGACGCATTTTGTTCACTTCGCGCCGTGTATGAACTGCGTTACGAAAACACCAAGGCGCAGCCGAAACCGAAACCCCGGCCTCAGTACTCCACTGCTCCATCCAGCAACATCGCCACGCCATCACGCCGCCGCATTCCTTTCTTCCTGGCCGCCGAGACGGTGGAGTTGTACGCGCTTGTCGAGTGGCTTTGTTGTGGTTGTTTTGAAGACAGCGGATTATTGTTTCGACGAAGATATGTCGCCTGTGATTTAAGGTAAGTGACTAGTCAACTTTTTGCACTTTACTTGTGTATTTAACAGGGCAGGGCTCTTCCGTTCCGTGTTAGACGTTTGCGTCGTCGGTTAGCCCTAATGTTTTTTGACAGCGACTGATTTTGAGGGTTACGTAGATCTGCCTTTCGACCGCGGATATTGCGTGCGGGACTAGAAACAGTAGGGCTGTTCGATTTACAGTCCCGGACTCACCGCCGATTCCCTGAAAGCAGTCAGGCATTCGATTTTCTTGTGTATCCTTATGGCTTCGGGGAATCATCGGACTCCGGCGGAATATCCGCGGTGAATTCGAGTCTGTAAATCGAAGAGCCCTATTGTTTGTGCCGTTTGTAGGCTTTTTGTTGAGCGAAGTAGGACCATACTGCTACGTTGGCTAAACGGTTTGGTGCTCGCAACAACCGATCGCCAATACGCGCGGTCGACCGCTCCAGGTTGAGTTCGCAAGTTTTTTTTTTTTTTTGGTGGGTAGTTCTTTTTAAGGAATTGCAAATTGTTCTTCGCATCATTTTTCGTACCTGGAGTGGAGTGGTACGCTTTAGGTAACTTTTAGCCGAGGCACATAGCAGTCTACACTACACTGCAGGGATTGTCATTTTTCAAAGCGGTCACTCAGAAAAGTGCACTGGTACAAACAAGGCTCTCTGCGTTCAGATTGAGGGTACGATGGCTGAAATTGGCGTCACACTCGCAAGCCCCGCATGTGCAGTGAATGTTTGAGTGTTCCAATCGTTCGATAATCGCATATATGTTTGTGCATGTGCATCAGTAGCACCAAAAACGTTCATTCAACCCGAATTTGCTACCACGTAGAAACTACATGCGTATCGTGCGTCTGGTGCAGAGGTATAAGCAATGCTGGCCGCACGTGGGGAGCGTTTAAGCACTGCACCATTCACTACCGTCTCCGAATAATTCGCGGCCACGCGTGTTGCTCAGTTAAATTTTGTATTGGGCTCTCATTCTGTGGATGAGTGCACCCCGCACAAGAGCAAATGCTTAAAAAAAAAAAGTGGGTCTCCTCTGGACTGGTTAAGGCCGAAGGTCTCTTTCTAGTAGCTTGTGTTCATAATTGCACAGCAAATAATACACTCTGTTAAAAACACGACTTGATGTAAATAAATATAGTTCTAGAAAATATGCCGCTAGAGAATAGATGGGAGAACAGCCTTTTCTAGATGGTTAGATCACACTGAAAGTTTTTTCTTAATTTTTCAGAAGAGGATAACCTCTTTCTCATCGCAATAATTTTTTAAGCACTGGCTATTGTCATTATTGGCAGTAATGCATTATTGTCATGTTTCAAATTTTGCGGCCTATACCAATGTGTATCATTTTTGAAAATCGTTTCAATGGGTTTGATGTCAATGTGAGCACAACCTTAAATCTTGTTCCCTATGCTTCCCTAAGACATCGCGGCCATTATTAAGGACTAATTAGATTCATGTTTTGAAGGAAAAAAATTGTTGCCATGATATTGACGGTACCAGCTGAAAACATGCACCGACGCATCGTGTGGGCTTCAAGCACTGCGTGGGAAGAAGAATTGAACCTGGTTTAAGCTGCAATCACCTAGAAGAGACTTTAGAAACAAAAAAAATTGCTTCACTTGTATTGTTGTTCAGCAGTTCATCACAGCCTTTCCAGCCTCCTTTGGCAGAATTGTTAGGCTGTGTATAGCGTTCCGTCTAGACGGAACGGCAACTGTCACTAAAGTTCCCTTCCGGAGGAGACACAACTCGCATTGAGAGCAGTCTTTCTTGATTTTTACCCATCCAGCAAAACAGCTACCGCTCACTGACTAGCCAGAATCACTGATAATTATTAATCATTATTAATAATTACAGATGATCGGACTAACTCTAGCTCAATCTGGACAGATCTCCAAGTCGCCACCCGACGCCCACTTCACAATATTTCAGCGAGAGCAGTCGGTCTTGATTTTTACCTAACCGGCCAAACCGCTTCCGCTCACTGACTAGCCAGAGTCACTGTTAATTATTAATCACTGGTAATAATTAGAGGAGATTGGGTGTAACTGGCGATGGCTACGTCGGCCTTGGCTCCAGTGAGCGGGAGCGGCTCGGCCGCTTGAGTAAAAAACCAAGACCTACTGCTCTCATCGCGTGAATTGTAAAGCGGGCGGGAAGTTTTGCTATTACAAAACGCTAACCACGGCCACACACACACAAAAAAAAATGGTGCGAGAATCGAACCAGGGCCTACAACGTTCGTAGTCAGCCACGGAACCACTACACCAAATCCCAGAATGAGAAATGGCGGGTAATTGGCTGGTTTTGATTTGGCGTTCAGTCTGGACGGAACTTTAGCAGTTTTTAGCATTCCGGCTGGACGGAACGCTAGGCACTCCCTAATTGTTAAGGCAACGTTATCATCATTTAGGTCTGCGCTTTCTCACAGAATCGTGGAAGCAATTTGCCTTATAGCAATGAGAGAGCTCATCTCGGCACCTTTTTACGCATACATGAACTGGTCATAATGAACGGCATCTACTTCCAAAGAGAGAATTGAGTTAGAAGCTTGATCGTTGACATTGTCACTATGCTGTGATAGTCACTTCGGCCATCCTTACATCCAGGTAATGTGGTATTTTAACGTTCTCATATTTTCGCTTGGAGTGTGAAGAACACCTTGCTCGACACCTTAATATCGCCTTTAGAACTTTGAAGGATTAAGGCTAACGCAACTTGCTTGTTGTTTGCCACTCACTCCTATTTCGCAGGCTACTGACTGTTACACCTTGCAGTGGAGATCAGCTGGCATGCCCTACTTGGTGGATGGACCTATCTGGATGGACCTCTCATCAGATGTCACTGGCTGTTTTTCAGGTTGGTTACAATAGGTGAGCACCTAGTTCTATACAATTGTAGTGCAATGCTATGACGTGCACTGTGAAATTCAGTTAACAGAACTTGCCTAATTTGACCGAGAGTGCAGTGCTTTGGTCTTCCAATAGCACTGTATATATATGCTGGTCGGCATTCATTGCTCTCCGAGTTTGGAATCAGTGAATTTGGATGTATTGTATTTAACGTCTTTATGTATTGTTTAACATGAACCTTTGCTGCCATTGTACATTGGACTGCTGAAACACAAGCATGAAGGTGGGAGTTCTTAGTAAAAAAGAGAACTAGGATGCACATGATGCAACATTTAGAAGTGACACAGCTGCTTGATATCCCCCTTTTCGTGCAGCCCACCGAATGCTCCTCTCCGCCTGTGAGAACGATAGCTCTTTTCTTCCGCCGCGTCGCCTGTGGTGCACGCTATCGGTGATGCGGTGGCGTCAATTCGGAAAGTGGCCACACAATCAGCCATCCGCGCTACAGTTCTTGGTTGGGCTGTTGTGTTATTGCGCTTCATGCTTCACTTGAGACACCTTGCTGAACAGGCTGCAATCACATATTTACGTGGAGTAGATGCATGGTCCTTAACATGGGATTGCACTATTCAGCTTGTTTTACTGAAATTTTCGATTCTGTAGCGTATTCGTGACCTTTGGGCTTTTTCTGAAGGAACTTGGGGCTGCTGATGATGACAGGCGAAAATATCAAGGTGGCGGGGACAGCTTAATTTTTTCCAGGTTCGGCTCAATGTGTGATCAGCTTAGGAGCCAAACTGGGTTCACAAGTGACAGCTTTTATTGGATCTTAAAGAGGGCCTTGAGAACAAAACCGTCCCTAACTTTCTGCATTCCGTCAAACATCCCCCTCTCTCTCTCTAGAAAATTTGTTCTAAGGTTCTTAATGAGGTGGTTTGGTCAAATAAAAGGAACGATGGGTCATTTTGCCGCGCTGGATGTAGCAAAACATGCTGATGTTGTGGTGTGTTGTCAACCGACATGCCTAGGAACATGGCGCTGTTTGTCTGGTGGCTGTCTGTGACAATACGGGTAATGAAGAACCCAACCTCTTACACAGTTGAGCACACTAAAATTCAGGTTACGGAGCCGGTCATGCTTCCTGTTCCCAGTAAAAAAATACCCTAAGGGGATAACGTCAGCTGTGGAAAGCCCCCGCAGGACAAACCAAAGGAGCCTGCAGGCTAATTCAGTGGCACCACCGGTTCAAGGTTCACAGCTTATATCAAGGCCGAAAATATGTCGACTTGGCAGCCATAAATTACTTTTTCCTGTATTGACATTTCGTCAGTAATCAGGCTGCAGTATGGTTCTTTTAGTGACCGCAAGCTTTGTCCCTTAGTGCTTGCACAGCTCGGTTGTCCTCATAGTATTGAACTTTCTCTAAATTCATCACAAGTTTGCTGAAGTTTTTGCAAGCGTTCGTTTAGTCTGCACTTTCATCTCAAGACTGTGTGCGTTTCTTTTCGTCGCTTCAATGCATCCCACCAGGTTAATGTCATCTGGCCTTCTTCACTTTTCAATTTAACGTGTTCCTAACCTTCAACACACTCGCCTGAAGCTACATTTTTTTGCGCCTGGTATTCGCTGGCTGCGCTTTGAGCATAGAATTCTTCTAGACGAGGGTGTTTTGCTTCTTTCCAACCTGCTGCTAACGCATGTTCTCTTGAAATTCTCGGTTGCATGCATGCACGCTTGCATCTTACTAAAATCCTTTCCCGGGAAAGGCATTGCCACCATGCGATGCCTTTTAGAGCAGTGCCGGTCAAGAGCACCCTTCCATGACCTGAAGGGAGTCCTAGCAGGATGGTTTCTACTTAATTTGTTGAAAATGTTCTTTTTCTGCAGGCTTTCTATTTTTATGGCAAAGAGGAAGGGCAGAAGCAAGGGACCACATCGGAGTGACCATCTCAGAATGTTTAAGGAGGTATGTGAAATGTGAATATACATTTGTTTTGAGTTGATATGGATTGTACAAGCTTTAGTGTGTAACTCAGTTTTTTTTTTCTTTTCAGCTGCCCACCTGTTCGAAGATAGTCACCATATTTGATATTTAATGATAATATATTCAACGTTAAAACCAAGTTTGTTTTGTGTAATATTTTTAAGCACCCCAGCACACACATCTAAGCTCTCATAAAATGGTTAAGTTTTCAGATCATTGTAGCAGGATAGTAGAAAAATGATCACGACATGACTGGACAGAGCAAAACGCATATGCAAGCTTACTTATTTGCTGCAAATCTTATTTTATAAATTTATTCTGTATCATCTTGACTAAACAGCGTAAAAAACGGGGACACTAGGAGAGAAAGACAACAGGACGACGCTGTACTCACAACTATTTTTTAATAAACTGCACCACGCATATATATACTATGTCCCCAAAACCCACGTGCGCTCACAACATGACACACATCGAGATTATCGCTACAAAGTAACACCAAACTCTAAGTCACGGCCTTATCTAGAAATAAGAATTCTTTTTCATGTAATGCTATCGACGGCTCACTTATGCAGATATCGCCTCTTTTTCTAATGTGAAATGCTTCGATAACTTCCCTAGTGGTCTGATTAGTGTGAACCGAAAGGATGGTGGTGTCATGAAAAAGCGGAAAACACCCATGCTCGAAACAGTGTCTGGTGACGTGTGAATCTTTCTTGTTTTTTTAGTGCGTTTTTGTGCTCTAATAATCTTATATTAATGCAACAACCGGTTTGCCCAACATAAACGTGGCCACAATTAAACGGAATTTGATAGACCACCCCCGTTTTACACTCGACTAGAGCGGACCTGTGCTTAACAGAGCATTTCTTTTCATGACACCACCATCCTTTCGGTTCACACTAATCAGACCACTAGGGAAGGTATCGAAGCATTTCACATTAGAAAAAGAGGCGATATCTGCATAAGTGAGCCGTCGATAGCATTACATGAAAAAGAATTCTTATTTCTAGATAAGGCCGTGACTTAGAGTTTGGTGTTACTTTGTAGTGATAATCTCGATGTGCGTCATGTTGTGAGCGCACGTGGGTTTTGGGGACATAGTATATATATGCGTGGTGCAGTTTATTAAAAAATAGTTGTGAGTACAGCGTCGTCCTGTTGTCTTTCTCTCCTAGTGTCCCCGTTTTTTACGCTGTTTAGTCAAGATGATACATAACCAGTACCAACTCGCCCAAATGTTGATCCTTCTACAGTATAAATTTATTCGCAAGAAATGAAACCAGTTTTTAATTAGCATTGCATAGCATCTTTCCTTTTCATGTCGTCATCATTTTTTGCAATTTCGCATATCTGCCGTCATACTGTCACCCGAGCTGCCAGAATCGACGCTACCATTGCCATCAGCTATCGACGCATGCCGTCATCCATCATCCTGCCAGCATGCAGTCATCTGCCATCATCCATCACCCTGCCAGCATGCAGTCATCTGCCATCATGCCATCATTAATTCCATTACCATAATCCACCATGTTGATTTTTGATGGATTCCATCAACTCCACATTTTCAATAGGGTGTGCTACACCGCTAAATAAAAATTCATATTTTTATAAGAGTAATTGCATGTTTATGAATCCAGTGACAAGCTCTGAACTTTATTTCGTTTTTATGAACATAAAAAAATTCTCAAAGCCGGGTTGCAGATGACGTCCAGGATAAAGCCGGTGAAATACGTTTTTGATATATTAATCACAATACTTAGAGGCATTTTAACATTTGCCTTAATTCACGCGTTTTTACCACCGAAATGCAAAAGGCAAAAGGGTCCGCCCTCTTCAAAAAGGGAGACAGGAGATGTGTGTCAAGCTATCGGACCATGTCAATATTGCCGGTATTTTCTAAGGGTTAAAAGCAATAAGTGAAATTCGGCTATTATCATTTTTTAAAACTCAAAAATTGCTTTCTGATGATCAATTCGGTTTTGTAACACACAAATCTACGGAATTAGCACTATTCAACAAAAAGAATACGTATTACGGTCCTTCGAAAAAAAGAAAGTTGTTCTAGGCGTGTTCATAGATTTTTCTCAGGCATTGGATTGCATTAATCGCAGCATACTTTTATCGAAACTTGATAGGTATGGTTTCTGCGGTTGCGGTCACTCTTTACTCGCCTCTTACTCACCGAATCGTACACAGTATGCCTGCATTGACACCCACAAAAAATCTGTTAAGCGTATAATAGCTGGCCTCCCAAAGGGTAGTATAATAGGACCTTTCTTGTTTAATCTATATATTAATGATATTTTAAGCTTATCTCAACAACCGAAGTGCATTTCGTATGCCGTTGATATGAACATACCTTTTACTTGGACTGATCAGACCAGATCGGAAGGGAAACTAACGCTGTCTTGCAGTCTATTCAATGTCAGTCAATTACTAACCGAATAAAAATACACGCAAATAAGTCTAAAGCTATACTGTTTCGACCCCGAAATAAACAAATCCTTCTTTCGCAGTATCTTAAATTTGGTTCTGACTCAATAGAAATCGTGAAATGATTGAAGTTAGGAGTGCACTTTAGTAGTCACCTTACTTGAGATAACCACGTTAATTCTGTAATTATAAAACTGTCTTGCATTGCAGGAATTCCTAGCAAACATCGTCACTTCATTTCACCTAAAGTAAGTTACTGCTTTATAAATCTTTGTTTGAATCTTATTTCAATTATGCTCACCTAGTTTGGGGAACTACTACAATTGCCAATAAAAATAAACTTCATGTACAGCGAAAAAATTCTTACGTTTCATTTGGAATTTCAGCTTCTCGGTCCACACTGGTCATGTATTGCAGAAATACTGCATTACAAAAATTTTCGATCTTTAAAATTTAACATTAGCTCTTAGCTTTAGGAAACAACTAGCGAGTAATTGCAAAACTTTATCTGAGCTGGCCTGCCTTTGCCCGAATTTGCCTGTGTACACTTGCAGAAACACTGAACGATGCCACGTGCCCACCTTCCGTACATCCTACTGTCTGCAAACTTTATATAATACTTTACCGCGCTGGCTGAAAAAACTGGAAGCAGTAGCCCGTGCCCGTTTCCTCTGTCACATCGGGTTGGTTCACCGCCCTCTAACGACGCGGCTCATGGAATTCAATCTGCTTTTACAATGGCTGAGTTCCTAGCTGCGATTGACCACGCAAAACTTCGGACTACTCCGGGACCGGATTGCATTACATATGAGGTGTACAAGAACATCAATGAGCCAGCGCTTAGCCATCTCCTCAACTACATTAACGAGGTTTGGCTAACTGCCAAAATACAAGAGTCGTGGCTTCACGCACACATTGTGCCTATACCGAAGCCAGGGAAGTCACCCAACCATCTTCCCTACTTCCGCCCAATCGCCTTGACGTCCACGCTTTGCAAGCTTCTGGAGCGCATGCTGGCAGCCCGCCTTCAATGGTGGTTGGACACCTTCCAATGGTACCACCCAGCCCAGATCGGTTCCTCGTCTGGGTACAGAGGATGGGCTGGGCCATCTGTCGTCAATGGAGCTACTGGGAGGTCGTTCACACAAAGTGTGGACAGTCCTTGCTATAGACATCCACAAGGCCTACGACAACGTCAGCCACGGGGCAATCCTGGAAACCCTCCGAAGTCTTTGTCTACCAGACAAGGTGTGCGCTTTCATCGAGACCTTTCTTACTGGAATATCCTTCTCTGTACGAATCGGCGGGGCAAGCTACGGCCACTTCACACCAGTTCGCGGAGTATCTCAGGGGTCAGTTATTTCACCCCTTCACTTTAATATTATGATGTTGCCGCTTGCCTCGCATCTGGACTCTATACCGGACCTGCATTTCCTCGTCTACGCGGCGAACATAACGGTATGGGCCGTCCACCCAGACCTGCATCGCCAAAACGTGTGCCTTCAACAAGCCTTGAGAGACACGCAGACATTGTGTCAATACGCTGGACTGACACTTTCAGTAGATAAAACAGCCATTCTGCCTGTGGCCAGTGCTTTGGGCCATCGCAAACTAGCGATTTCTCCCCTCATTCTGCACCTTTCCGGCCAAACCGTACGCACCGCTGCATCTCTTTGCGTGCTAGGTTTGGAAATCTCTGCGTCTGGGTAGGCTGCCATGTGGTTTCGATCTGCCCGACAAAAAGCAGGGCAGATGCTTCCCCTGATTCGCCGCATCTCACAGAAGTCTGGTGGTTCCTGCTCTAAGATGGCTCGCCTCCTGGTGAGGTCAGTACTGCAGCCTCGATTGGTTTATCAGGCCCAATTCCAGTACATGACTCAGACGAAGTGGGCCCGACTTGAGGCTATCAACAGAGCCGCTATGCGCACCATCACCTGCATTCCTGCAATGACCCCGATAACATCGCTCCAAGCTGAGGCTCAGCTGAACACGCTTGACGAACTCGTCGAACAACGTCGCTCAGCCCGTATACACAGACGTACTTTTGTTGCGGAAGCAGCGACCTTGGCTAGCTATATGGGCTGTTCCCTCCCTGCTTCACCAGATCGCCCTGTAACCAGGCCGCCATGGCGGTATCACCAGGAGACCGACCACTGACTAGACTGCACACTCGAACTACCGGAAAAGCATGTGCTAGAGGACCACTAGTGACGGCTGCGACCCAGTACGAGGCGATATAGGCCTTCGTGAGCGCTGGTGGCCAGGATGGCGTTTTATCTACGGCGATACAATGTCTCCTTTATCCTGACGCCTCTCAAACTTGCCGCTACCAAACCATCCGCACCCTGCCCTCTGTACTGGCGGAGCTCACAGCCATTCAGGATTGCCTACAGGCACTAACGCCGGCCCTACAGCGCGCCCCCATGGGATCCATCCTACATCTTTATACGGACTCCACCGCGCCGATACGGGATTTACGCCAAGTATCGAACAATTGTACCATTTCAAGGGACATCCACACTACTAGACACGTACCCCTGCCCTCTCAGGCTGGTGTGGGTTAGGGGGAATACGCTCCCCGATCACAGTGCAGTGGATATGGTTTGTCACCCGACATATATTCCTCGGCCGCTGCCAATGTAACAACCGCTCCGAAGAAAACTTTCTCCATCGGAAGGACAATCTGCGTCGCGCCACACGTGCCCTCATCGCCCGTGTGGAACGGACCTCCCGAGTAGACTTGCTCGCTGGGAAGAGGTTTTGCTGCGCAGACTTCGCGTTGGAGTGGCGCTTTCACCTGCTGTGACCCGGGCGTGGCCACCACGCTACCATGCCCCGTTCGACGACACCTGCCCCTTCTGCACAGCTGCGGCCGCACAAGCTGATGCGGACCATCTCTAATGGGCGTGTCCATAACTGGCCTCAGCAAGAAAGCGACACCTAAGAGGCACAGGCCTCCGTCCTGGAAGGCCCCCAGACCTTCAGCGGTGGCTCTGGGGACCCCATCCCCGCTCCCTTCTTGACTTCCTTCGAGAGACGGGTGCCCATGTACATTTGCAAATAAGTTATTTTTATGCCAACAGGCATTCTATCGCCAAAAAAAAGAAATATACAGATGACCCGTACATCCAAAAAAGAAGTGTGTAGATTGACAGCGTCCTTCTGGTGACGTTTTGTTTTCTTTACGTCGCCCATCTTGTTATCCCCAAGCTAGCGCCAATCAATGCTGCCTTACAAAACACTTCCTCGCGGGCATTCCTTTTATTCTTTCTCTTCTTTGCTACTCTTCAATTTTTCGGGCCTTCAATAACTAGCATTACTTTTTTCCCATGTGTACCGTTTTAATGCATTATGCATCAAACTTTTTGGGCCTTCAATAACTAGCAATGTTTCTCCGATGTGTAACGTTTTAATGCAATATGCATCTCACTGTGGGTAATACCATGATTGGTATTACCCACAGTGAGATGCATATTTTTCTTGCAGGGTTTATTCCTGTTCTATTGTATGCAGTAGCTCATATCTACTTTTTATTATCACTTTCTGTTTACAGGTGCATTTTTTAAACTGACACCATTTGCAATTTGTATGCTTCAGTATGTGTCTCGTCATTTCTTTCCCTTTTTTGTTGACTTTCAGCAAAAAATATCACTTTCATGTAGCGTTCTCATGCTCTTTGAACACAATATCGTTTCTTTGTTTTGTTATTAGCTTGCATATATTTTTTAAACCAAAGCTTTTTACCTCTACCCCACAAGGGTTCTTTCGCGACCGCTGGTGTCAACAGAAAACTCCCCCAAACAAATAAAACAATTTACTGACGCCACTAGGAGCCGAACCTGGAACTACTAGAGTAGCAAAGCGAGAGCCCATCGTCTTACCAATTTTGCTACGAGCCCACGCAGAGACGGGGAAGGCAGGTGGTGTACTCACCGAGCGCATATATACTGCTTTGCCCCCTACATTCTCGCTGAATGTCACATGATGGCGTCACGCGACCTATCGCACCGCTGTGCGCTCCGCCCACGGCACGTCAGTCGGCCCTGCGCGCGCCTTGCGTGTGCGCTAGAAATTACAAAAATTAAAGCACGCTCACTCCTACACCTAGCATCTCACTTCTAGTGCGCAAATGAACTAAAGCCTGTGGCCTTCAGGGTTCACGTAAAAAATCACAGCTCCTTGTCGTCCCTCCTCACACCAAACGACACAATCAAGGAACACATTCAAATACTTCTTGCTGGCACGCACAAAATGTAACTCCGCTTGATGCACTCCTTGGCTCTTGGCGACAAGAACTAAAGATTCTCCCTTTGCTTAAAAATATGAACCCCTCACACGATGGGGGTCGCCGACAAGGACGGGCTCAAGCGCTCGACCCCATTCTAGGTGGCGATCAAGAAGTCGTCTACACGGACGTCTCCCAACAACGAGAACAGCGGTACGCTATCATTCTGGCTATCTCCAGAACCAACCTCTTTGCGTGTGCCTCACTCAATACCCAAGACATGACGGCAGCAGAAGAGGCAGCTATCTCCTTGGCTCTGACTCAACCGGGGGTTCGGAAGGTGGGCACCGATTTATAACAAGCCTACCAAAATTACCAGTCGGGTTGGGTGTCCCGACCTGCACTGCGTGTGCTAGAAACACACTCTCCAAACGGTTTCATTCAGCTCATCTGGACACCCGCTTAAAGCTTCAATGGAGGGCACCGAGTACGCCCACCAACAAGCCTGCGCATTTGCCCCCCGTGCTATGCAGCTGCACGAGGACAGTCGTCCGCTTGTCTCGTTCAGGTGCATAAAAGCATCATCGCCTTCAGAGACAGACCCTACATTCGCCTTACTCTGACCTTTTCAGAGAACAACAAACTACCCTACGGCTCATACAATCCCTCTCCTTCCCAAACCCCACGCGTCTTCACTTAATTCACCCGAATCGCTACGATGCTGAATATAAATTTTGCTGAAGTAGGAACACTCCGCCACATGACGGGGGTGTGCCGGGTGTGCACAGAGCACCCTCCCCTCTTTTCGTCTACTACCTAACAAAAGTAATGGGAGATGCTGCTGTCCAGCCCCTCTCCGCCTACCCAGCTTGAGCTGATGGACAGGCGCCACGCATTGCATATGGGCTTCGGTGAAGAACAAACCACTCCCCTGGGCCACACTCTGTGCCGTTCAGAAATCTGAATAGAAGTTATTCCTTCCCCTTCTCCTCCGCCGCCGCCGTCTCTGCCTCCGATCTCGTCGCCTTCGTCCGCGGCGGCAGAAACGAAGAACTGAGATCGTTTAACACCAGGTTTGAGCTTCCTTTTTTTATAAAAAAAGAGTTTTCACTCATATGCTACACCAATAGATTTCAAAGAACCACCGTTCATACATCATGCATTTATTTATTCTTTACCAAGAATATCTCTTTGAGGTAACAACGGGTGTTTTTAAGTGCATTTCGCTTCTCTCTTGTTTGAGTATTTGTAGAGCGACGTGAAAGAATTTAAGTGACGCCGCATGGGTAATCGTTGTAGGTGCCGTTTACAGCTTTGCTTTCAAACCACATTCACATGGTGGATTGGCCTGAATTTTTTTTACTTTGCCTATTTTGTTACCCAGACGAACACCTGCTTCGTGTATCCAGTGGACTTTACGCGTTCAGTTTGCACTAACAAACTTTCCGAGGCGCTTAGCATGCATGCATGGTCATCTGGAAATCGGAGTTTCAGGTCTAGGTACTGGAGGCGACTTTTCTTTGCTATTTCCGAGGTAAGTTGTAGGCCTTTGTGTGCCGCTGCGAACGTTTTGGGAGCTTCTTCTTCCCCTTGCCTTGAATGCTCTGCAAGCGGGAAGCATACTAGATAGTCATCCACGTACCGGAAGCACCGAGACACACCTAGTGAGCTGAGCTCTGGCTCCAGTCTGCGAACCCCTCCTGCCAAGTAGATGTCGCTCAGCTCCGGTGCTTTTGGACAACCAATACATATGCCTTCTCTCTGGCAATATATTTTCCCTTTGTATTCTATGAAAAGTGACTCCAGGTAGAGCTTCAATAGTTCCAAAAAACTTCGGACGCTCATGCCGCACTGCTTCTGGAGGTTTGAGGCTCCGAACTTGTCAATGGAGTCTTTTATTTCTTCAAGGATGGCTTCCCGTGGAAGCTCACAGAACAAATCTTTGACGTCCACTGACATGCACATAACAGGCTTGTCTTCCGCAGGGAACTTTACGGCCTCTTCAGAGTTGTTCACTAGGAAGGGGTCATCTATATGGAGGGTTTTGAACATGCCCTGCAGGTACGTAGCTAGATAATTCTGCCAAGTTTCTCTTTTTTCAACGATGACTCGAAATGGCTTCCCTTCTTTGTGTGACGTAATGGCAAAGAATGGGTTCAGGTGTGCCTTTTTTTATCCTTGCAGCTGCCTTGCCATCTTTTACAAGCCATTGTGTTCGCGGAGATTAGTTGCACGCGACCTGTTCGCGTTGCGACGCTCTTCTGCAGCTTTCCCGGCTGTTTTGAAGGTATTCTGAATGGCCTCTAAGCCCTCCAGATTATATTGCTCTTTGTCCATAAGAAGCAAGACACCTGTCTTGTCGGACACGACCAGTTTAACGTACATAACGTATCGCACGACCAGTACATAACGTATCGCATAGACTGAAAAAAGTTGCAAGCAAGCACAATGTTGAAATGGTGTTTTCAGCACCTTCAAAACTTGAGGCAATGCGCAAAAAGGTGAATTCGCGAAAACCAACACGCACAAGGGCAGGAGCCTTGTGGTCCAAAGAACATCAACAAATGCGTCGACTGCGCAGTTGGAGTTGTTTACAAATTTCCATCTCCCTGCGGCGCATCCTACATTGGACAAACGGGCCGTTGTTTAAATGAAAGATTGCGGGAACACAACAATGCTTGCAATCAATTATAATCGCCAGGCCACTTTACAGCACACTGCACAAAATGCGGATGTAAACCCAAACTGAAGCAAGCAAATGTGCTGTCACGCTCCAAGGGCGGCTGGGTTCGGGAAGTGATTGAGGTTTTGATTGATTGTAGGGTTTAACGCGCCGACGCAACGCAGGCGATGAGGCGCGCCGTAGTGGAGGGCTCCGGATTAATTTTGACCACCTGGGGATCTTTAACGTGCGCCGAAATCTCGTACACACGGGCGTTTTTGCTTTTCGCCTCCATCAGAAAAGCGGCCGCCGCGGCCGGGAATCGAACCCGCGACCTCGTGCTCAGCAGCGCAACGCCTTAGCCACTGAGCCACCGCGGCGGGTATGATTGAGGTTTTCAGTATGCTGTCTGTGGAACCTGACAAATGTATTAGCGTGCCCACAGTAGCGCTCACAGAAAAGAGACAAAAATAATAAAATAAAAGTCCAATTGCACATCAGCGCACGCGCACGAAGATATCATGTTTACCCTATGAATGTAGAGTCACCTTCGCATGCTTATAAATAACGATAAAGCTCTCAATAAACCAGTTTGCTGGTTTGCGCACCGTCGAATGGTTTTGTCTTTTTCCCTGTCCCTGTCCGAAGTCCAAATATGCAGCGCACGTTAATATGAAATTCTTGAAATTTTCCGCGGGTCAGATATCAGGCCAAATCAACCATACCACCATGCAAATTACCATCTTTGCTTAGTTAAACGTAACTAGTGGCCATGTGATAGTAGAACGAGGTTGAGGCAAACCAGGAGTTTCTAAATCCCATGAATGAGGACCTCCAGCACTTGTGTTGATGTAGGGATTCCAAGAGCATTGGTGTCCGATTGCCGATTGTGTGCTCTTATTGTTGCCCTTCTGCCCTTCGGCTATTTTTTACCTCTCTGCTACTAGGAGTGGGTGAATACTCTCGCTTTCTTCGCTAACCAAAAAAGACATTTTGCGGAGACCTACTTTGCTACTACCCTACATATTATCTTTGCAACTGTCAGATTGTAAGTGTATACGAAGGCCTTCGTACGTGCAATAAAATTTTTCCTTATCAGGGGGATACCGCGCAATTACTACATCTACTTTTAGCCAGCCAGGTTCACACAGCTGGGGTTGATACACCAATAAAATCAATCTATCGCAGTGTGCCACAGGTACTCATAGGCTTGGGATGCAATTATATTGACCGTACGGCTGTGCGTCGCCTTTACGCCTGGAAGGTGGCTATGATCTCTGTAACCAAGGGAACATCGCAATACTACGAGAGGAATTTAATGTTTGAATGTTGCCATCATTAAGCCGTCTCCAAGAACATTCAAAATTGAGCATGACTGCATGTTGATTTGCTGGACTGTAATGATTACGTGCACCGTGGAAGTAGTCGTTAAAGGGGGCCGCTGAATGGTCATTGTCCTGGGGCCGTAGTTGGTGCACATCAATTACCTCCGCCTTCATGTACGTTCTTGAGACTGTTAAACCGCGTGGAAAGGTAATATCAATTGCAACGAATAATTTGAGACCCGAAAATCGAGAAATTTAATAATATATAATCACAATGATAATATTGCCATTATTGAATATTAATTTCAACGAAAGATGCGCATATCTTATTATAAGGATGCAGCACCCTCCATCATTCTTAGGCCGACTGGTCCGATTCAATTCTCATGCGACATAACGTTGACAACGTCTTTTTTATATACAAATATATCTTTCATTCTAAACACGGGCTAACAAACAACAGAGAAAGAGAAGTGAGCAAAAACTCTTTATACAAGAAGCAGGCAGTTTTGCAGATATTTACAATCGCATACGTGTTTCACTGGTGATGAATTGGTGATATATTGAAAAAGTCACCAGTAGGGGGTGGGCAGAAAGGAATGAAAATATTTGCTTGGCTTCGCATGTGATGACGAAGTATTTTTGTAGAATTGTGTTAAAGAAAGTAACAATTTAGAAGTGCGGCCAATGACCTCCAACTAGGAAAAGAAACTTTTCAGAGTCTGGCGTTCGTTTCAGGGACAAGTCGGAAGTCCTAAAAAATTTGTTATGGCTACGGGGAGTTGTGTTCGCTCTATATACTAATTAAGTGTGATCTTGCGTCAGGAATTCCCCTCGTTTTAAAGGAATTGTTGGACGGTTCCTGCAAAAAATAATTGTCGCAGTAGGGGTTTCTGGCTCGTCCTAGTCCATAAAAAACTGACTCCTCAAGCTGAATTCAGTCATAGGCGATGGTATAATGTTTCCAGGCAATCACAGAGCTGTTTTGAAACGTCTTTATTTAAACTCAGTCTCATTAGTGCGGAAACAGCTGTGATTACTTTGTTCATGACACCATACGCTGTTTTGTTTAGGTGCTGCAAAGCCGTGCGCTATTATTGATGGCTGCGTCTCTGTAAATAATTCTGCGCTATATTTAAATGCTGAAGGCGCGTACAAGCTGCTTTATCTTCTTTGGTTTTCTATAAAGTCAGTGTTACTGTGCACCATTTTTCTTTTTTGCTGTGACCAGCAATTACACTGTTTAGTAATCATTTCTTGTCAATAGCCATGGATTTCAATTGTTTTTTTGTGTTTTAACACGACCGCGTTTTTAGGCTCATTTTTGATTATCAGTGCAAAACAGCGCAAAAAATACAATAAAAGAGAGAGGACAACACAGACTGCACTCATCTTATCCTTAGCCTTGTCATTCTTTCTCGGTACTTGTTCTTTTTTGCGCTGTTTTGATTCGAGCATGCACGAACACACCCAGTTTTTTACGTTACTCATTTTCCACATTTCCGTAGCGGTTAGCCATTCCGCTATGAGCCATGCTCATCAAAGCGTCCTCGGAGGTATGGGATCGCTGCCAACAGAAAGTGACGACTTAGGCAAGCATAAGCGAAGGCTCTCCTGGAGCCTTATTCTTGACTGCATCAATTTACGGTCAATTACCCATGTTTTTTGCGTAGGTAAAACATAAGTGATCAATGAAGTGATGCACGCAAAGCTATCACGACATGCCGTGTAATTGACCCTTAGCCTACAGCCAAGAACTGAAATATTGCTTATGAAATATGTCCAAAAATAATAAATAGAGACTGCAGGTGAGGTTGGCAAGGAAAATACAATTGGTCAGGCTGAAATCAGCGTCAGCACTACAAGCGATCAAGTAACGTTGATCCGAAAGCCAGGGAAAGACATTTAGGCTTACGGGTCATTTAAGAACCTTACAGGTCTTAAGCTTAAGAACCTCACGACAATCTTTTACCATATATAATTAACTCTTTCAATCGTAATTTGCAACAGAATTCAGCTCTCTCCTTCAACGCAACTTTTGCTGCGTTATCGCCTTTCTGGCCGTGAGCAACGCAGCAATATTGTTCGTTGCTCTGTTACAACTTTATGGCGTGATCACGGAAAAAAGACGGACTTTACCAGCGGTTGTACAACACGGTAAGGACACCAAAACACTACGCCTGATGATAAAAGCCGAGCTTACCGATGCCGCCGTTTAACTCGTTCGTCAAACTCGAACATAAGATGTAAAATAAATCAAAAAGTAACATTCTCATATTTTTTCTTGAACTTAATCATGTGACTTTCCAGCCTACTAGGAGGAGTGTGAACGAAGGCCATGAGTGGGTTCTTTGTAATGTAGAGATTTGTACTGCCGTCTTACATTACTCTTAGGCCAAACAAATAATTGCTATTTTGTTGTCAAACAAAAAAACCAAAAGGCGACACGTCATTTTTATGCTCCGCTATCGCTGACTCGGACAGAGTCATAATTATTACTCCTTTCGCTAGAAAACAGTTTAAAACCGCGCGACCTGCAAACCCGCGCCTTCTAAAAATTAAGCGGTATTTCATGGCGCCGACGGTCAATGAAATATTTGCCCCATTTCACTGCGACGGCGGCCGCCATTTGCAAGTTCTTACGTAACATCGCGTGACTTTTACCAGAGTCCTTCAATGCTTTACTGATCACAAAACTGCTCCGTAACTCAATGGGAGAGCTTCATATGCTGCGTTTGGCCGCCGCGCGGTGGCTCGGCCAGCGTTGCGCTGGCTCGAACGGCGGAGCCGCGGCGAGTTGTGTTTGTTCTGTGCGCGGAAAAAATGTAACGGGTTATCGCGCTCTTGTGATCCGACTTAAGTAGTGCAACGATGATGCCGAACAAGGGTTGTGTCCCCGGATGTCGTGCCTTGTAAAACGAACCACAGAAAATGTTTCCTTGTTCTGTTGACCGAGCGACGGGCAGCTGTCTGAGAAATGGAGGGGCGCCATTCCATGGAGGCAACGGAGATTTCAGCTTCGAGTGCGTGGAAATGCAGTGTGTATGAGAATGGAAAAAGCAATGTACCCTTTTGAGAGCATCGTGGACCTACAATTGTACAAGGCTAACTTAAAGCCGGATTTTTGTCATGTCAGTCCGGTTGTAGCGTGCTTCATTACCTGTTTGCACACTTATAATACCTTGCGCTCAGGCTCACGTGTAAAAAAGCTTTCGGACGTCCTTGTGCTTTTACTTTTCGTATTTCCGCGAATTATCCCTTAGGGTTGTTTTGTTTGTTTTATAACCGCGCGTGGCCGACTACGGTTTTTTATCTGGCGTTTCAACCGGAGCGCCCACTTGCTCTTTTTCTCGTACGTCCCGTCGGGCAATATTGTTTGATATGAAAGTGTGCCACCCCGTCGCTACCTTCATTTTTTGTTTCTTCGACAATGTTCTCGATCCTATTTCCATAGATCTGAAATTAATAACGTTCCAAGAGTAATGCATGCATAGCAAACGCCGCGCAACGCACTTTATCGACGTTCATCTGTTCACGTCACATTGCGGACTGCTTCTTCGACGTTTGTGTTTCTTTCTTGTCTTTTGTAGTGCAGGAGATCGCTAGGTCGATGCGTTCAGAAAAGCTTTGCGTCGTTCTTCGCTACGGGACAATATTCTAGTTCTTCCGTGTGCTGCACATCGAAGCGCGAAAAAATAAATTTTTGTACGCTGGACCACACTCTTTTGTCTCCCTTCGTAACATTGAAATTTTTTGTTGCGTGTGATAAAATCAGTTTCATTGTTCTTTCTTCGCTTCCTGTTTTTGCAAGGATTGCAAAGCGTGGAAGCAGACAGACACATTGTGCAACATACATCTCACCCTGTTTTGATCTTCGCGTTTCTGCAGCGTTTTTAGATGTTCTCAAGTATGTACCCACTCATCAAAACGACAATGCTATTGGACTATCTCTTATAGCGTTCTGTGCATTCCAGAGCAATCATCGGATTCATCAAGCTTAGTCTGAACAATGCGTACTTGGTTTCTTTCAGTTTTTTTATTGTATTATCGATAGGCCCCAAGCAGTCCGTGACTACGCAGCTACCGTATGTGTGGTATTTACAACTTTGCTTTATGAAAAGAAGCAATATAGATTTAAATATCCGTAAACACGACGGCGCAGCGCTTGTGCCAGAGCAGACAGAAGCCGTTGCCATTCGCGACCGAAGTCTACGGTAACTTACTTTGAAAAATAAAACCGCAGTGAAGCAAGGTGATAAACACAATAACTGGACTATTCATCGCTAACTACTACAAAAAACAAACACGCTTAATCAGCTCGCAGACACCAAAAGCAGCGAGCGTTTGCACGCCAAGAGCTGGCCAATACACCGCACGCGCGGCGGCTGGATGACCTTCGTGCGGCGGTGGCGCCTGTAGTGGCGCGCGTGGTCCCTATGTGAAGCGAGCGCCGAAGTTTTTGCTTTTACGCAGGCTGAGATTGCCAATGTGTGACGTAAGCGTTCCCGGCAACTGCTCCTGTTAGGTCAAGTCTTCTCTCAGAATCCCACAGAGGGCGTCACGCACAAGGGCTATTGTTGTTGAATAGAAAATACAGGCCTACGGTATCATGTCCGCTCTACTTCGCATAGTTTTCATGGCAGCCCTAGAATTATCCACAATCCACTTTATTCCAAGCCAAGCCAAGCCAAGCCAAGCCAATTTATTCGAAACCAATCCAATGCCCCTCGCGAGACAGTTTTCGCTACCGGGGAGGAGAGGGGGTGAGCGGCGGAGAGCGCAGCTCATCCGGCGAGGAGAATAGGGGAGGGACGGACGCCGACAACAACGCCGACGCCGGATGCAGGGACAAGGCGAGTGAATAAGATGCAGTCGCATCTAAGAGTCAATCAGACGAGAATTCCCGCAAATTAACAGTTCACGGTGATCTTACGGCGTCTACAATATGACCCCTCAATCTGGAAAACGCGGCGCAGGAAACGTATAGGGCAAATGAGGACATGATAGTACGAGGGAGACAAAAGAAAAGAAACGTGAAATCAGAAAATGCCGTGCCGTAGCATTCGAGTTCATTCTGCGCTCTGTCAACTGCCGAATGCTCGGCAAACCGTCGGTAAACGTGCCAGAAACTGTTCCCATCACCCGGAAGGTGGCCCTCTGATAGGTATTGACGCGATCACGAACACTGGGTCACCTAACTAAGATTTGGTGTTGTTATTCTGAGGTTTAAATCACCGAAGCTAAAACTGGTCTATGAGGAGCGGTTTATTGGACGACTCTTCATTAATTCCAAACAAACAGATATCATTATGTTAGCTGAGAGTTTTTATACGGGCATTTTTGCTTTTCCCATCCATCAGAGAAGTATCCACCGCGGCGGAGATTGAACTAGCGTACTTGGTTCCTGCAGAACAGCGCCTCAGCCGCTGATTCACAGCAGTGGGTCTAAGTCACGAGAACAGATCAGATAATGTTTACGTTCTGGAGCTTTTGTGAGCACATCAAATGAGCTTTAGATTGTCTGGGGCATGTACGTACCTCTGTGGCTTACGATTTCTTACTGGCAGCCCACGTATGGGGAAGGAAAGACTCACAAAGCGAAAAACCAAATACCCAAAACGAATGATCAGCTGCGGATCGAAGAGGCATCCCCTCAGAGCACTGATACTGCAAAGCAAGCTAGAAAAAAAGCCGAGCTACCCCACGAACAAAATCTGACCCGAGCAAGACGCAAGAAGGAAGTAGCTTCAATCGTGGGGAATATTAGCTTTCCTGATCATCTTATGTTTGCGCTGCTCTTGCTTGAAATCGCTTTTGTTGCTTTTCTCAGAACCCATTTTTTCCGCGATTTCGAAACACGCGAACATCCATAACTTCTGAGCCGTAAGCTCACCGACGCCTTCCTCCTTTTTGCGAAATTACGCTACCTCAGGTTGAGGAGTAAAAAGTTTTCTTTTGAAAGGCGGCTATAAACCAGAAACAAAATACCAAATCATCTTAAACGACGACGCATAGGGGGTTCACGTTGCAGCGTTGGACAGCGGAGGAACGGCGCTGGAACGATGGAGCGAAGCGGCGCAGGCACCGCGTTTTATAACGCGCATAACGGTGAGGGGACGCGCCGGCGCCAGTGCGCCTGCCGCGGCTATGACGCAACACAATCCACTTTATTCCAAGCCAAGCCAAGCCAAGCCAAGCCAATTTATTCGAAACCAATCCAATGCCCCTCGCGAGACAGTTTTCGCTACCGGGGAGGAGAGGGGGTGAGCGGCGGAGAGCGCAGCTCATCCGGCGAGGAGAATAGGGGAGGGACGGACGCCGACAACAACGCCGACGCCGGATGCAGGGACAAGGCGAGTGAATAAGATGCAGTCGCATCTAAGAGTCAATCAGACGAGAATTCCCGCAAATTAACAGTTCACGGTGATCTTACGGCGTCTACAATATGACCCCTCAATCTGGAAAACGCGGCGCAGGAAACGTATAGGGCAAATGAGGACATGATAGTACGAGGGAGACAAAAGAAAAGAAACGTGAAATCAGAAAATGCCGTGCCGTAGCATTCGAGTTCATTCTGCGCTCTGTCAACTGCCGAATGCTCGGCAAACCGTCGGTAAACGTGCCAGAAACTGTTCCCATCACCCGGAAGGTGGCCCTCTGATAGGTATTGACGCGATCACGAACACTGGGTCACCTAACTAAGATTTGGTGTTGTTATTCTGAGGTTTAAATCACCGAAGCTAAAACTGGTCTATGAGGAGCGGTTTATTGGACGACTCTTCATTAATTCCAAACAAACAGATATCATTATGTTAGCTGAGAGTTTTTATACGGGCATTTTTGCTTTTCCCATCCATCAGAGAAGTATCCACCGCGGCGGAGATTGAACTAGCGTACTTGGTTCCTGCAGAACAGCGCCTCAGCCGCTGATTCACAGCAGTGGGTCTAAGTCACGAGAACAGATCAGATAATGTTTACGTTCTGGAGCTTTTGTGAGCACATCAAATGAGCTTTAGATTGTCTGGGGCATGTACGTACCTCTGTGGCTTACGATTTCTTACTGGCAGCCCACGTATGGGGAAGGAAAGACTCACAAAGCGAAAAACCAAATACCCAAAACGAATGATCAGCTGCGGATCGAAGAGGCATCCCCTCAGAGCACTGATACTGCAAAGCAAGCTAGAAAAAAAGCCGAGCTACCCCACGAACAAAATCTGACCCGAGCAAGACGCAAGAAGGAAGTAGCTTCAATCGTGGGGAATATTAGCTTTCCTGATCATCTTATGTTTGCGCTGCTCTTGCTTGAAATCGCTTTTGTTGCTTTTCTCAGAACCCATTTTTTCCGCGATTTCGAAACACGCGAACATCCATAACTTCTGAGCCGTAAGCTCACCGACGCCTTCCTCCTTTTTGCGAAATTACGCTACCTCAGGTTGAGGAGTAAAAAGTTTTCTTTTGAAAGGCGGCTATAAACCAGAAACAAAATACCAAATCATCTTAAACGACGACGCATAGGGGGTTCACGTTGCAGCGTTGGACAGCGGAGGAACGGCGCTGGAACGATGGAGCGAAGCGGCGCAGGCACCGCGTTTTATAACGCGCATAACGGTGAGGGGACGCGCCGGCGCCAGTGCGCCTGCCGCGGCTATGACGCAACACAATCCACTTTATTCCAAGCCAAGCCAAGCCAAGCCAAGCCAATTTATTCGAAACCAATCCAATGCCCCTCGCGAGACAGTTTTCGCTACCGGGGAGGAGAGGGGGTGAGCGGCGGAGAGCGCAGCTCATCCGGCGAGGAGAATAGGGGAGGGACGGACGCCGACAACAACGCCGACGCCGGATGCAGGGACAAGGCGAGTGAATAAGATGCAGTCGCATCTAAGAGTCAATCAGACGAGAATTCCCGCAAATTAACAGTTCACGGTGATCGTACGGCGTCTACAATATGACCCCTCAATCTGGAAAACGCGGCGCAGGAAACGTATAGGGCAAATGAGGACATGATAGTACGAGGGAGACAAAAGAAAAGAAACGTGAAATCAGAAAATGCCGTGCCGTAGCATTCGAGTTCATTCTGCGCTCTGTCAACTGCCGAATGCTCGGCAAACCGTCGGTAAACGTGCCAGAAACTGTTCCCATCACCCGGAAGGTGGCCCTCTGATAGGTATTGACGCGATCACGAACACTGGGTCACCTAACTAAGATTTGGTGTTGTTATTCTGAGGTTTAAATCACCGAAGCTAAAACTGGTCTATGAGGAGCGGTTTATTGGACGACTCTTCATTAATTCCAAACAAACAGATATCATTATGTTAGCTGAGAGTTTTTATACGGGCATTTTTGCTTTTCCCATCCATCAGAGAAGTATCCACCGCGGCGGAGATTGAACTAGCGTACTTGGTTCCTGCAGAACAGCGCCTCAGCCGCTGATTCACAGCAGTGGGTCTAAGTCACGAGAACAGATCAGATAATGTTTACGTTCTGGAGCTTTTGTGAGCACATCAAATGAGCTTTAGATTGTCTGGGGCATGTACGTACCTCTGTGGCTTACGATTTCTTACTGGCAGCCCACGTATGGGGAAGGAAAGACTCACAAAGCGAAAAACCAAATACCCAAAACGAATGATCAGCTGCGGATCGAAGAGGCATCCCCTCAGAGCACTGATACTGCAAAGCAAGCTAGAAAAAAAGCCGAGCTACCCCACGAACAAAATCTGACCCGAGCAAGACGCAAGAAGGAAGTAGCTTCAATCGTGGGGAATATTAGCTTTCCTGATCATCTTATGTTTGCGCTGCTCTTGCTTGAAATCGCTTTTGTTGCTTTTCTCAGAACCCATTTTTTCCGCGATTTCGAAACACGCGAACATCCATAACTTCTGAGCCGTAAGCTCACCGACGCCTTCCTCCTTTTTGCGAAATTACGCTACCTCAGGTTGAGGAGTAAAAAGTTTTCTTTTGAAAGGCGGCTATAAACCAGAAACAAAATACCAAATCATCTTAAACGACGACGCATAGGGGGTTCACGTTGCAGCGTTGGACAGCGGAGGAACGGCGCTGGAACGATGGAGCGAAGCGGCGCAGGCACCGCGTTTTATAACGCGCATAACGGTGAGGGGACGCGCCGGCGCCAGTGCGCCTGCCGCGGCTATGACGCAACACAATCCACTTTATTCCAAGCCAAGCCAAGCCAAGCCAAGCCAATTTATTCGAAACCAATCCAATGCCCCTCGCGAGACAGTTTTCGCTACCGGGGAGGAGAGGGGGTGAGCGGCGGAGAGCGCAGCTCATCCGGCGAGGAGAATAGGGGAGGGACGGACGCCGACAACAACGCCGACGCCGGATGCAGGGACAAGGCGAGTGAATAAGATGCAGTCGCATCTAAGAGTCAATCAGACGAGAATTCCCGCAAATTAACAGTTCACGGTGATCTTACGGCGTCTACAATATGACCCCTCAATCTGGAAAACGCGGCGCAGGAAACGTATAGGGCAAATGAGGACATGATAGTACGAGGGAGACAAAAGAAAAGAAACGTGAAATCAGAAAATGCCGTGCCGTAGCATTCGAGTTCATTCTGCGCTCTGTCAACTGCCGAATGCTCGGCAAACCGTCGGTAAACGTGCCAGAAACTGTTCCCATCACCCGGAAGGTGGCCCTCTGATAGGTATTGACGCGATCACGAACACTGGGTCACCTAACTAAGATTTGGTGTTGTTATTCTGAGGTTTAAATCACCGAAGCTAAAACTGGTCTATGAGGAGCGGTTTATTGGACGACTCTTCATTAATTCCAAACAAACAGATATCAGTATGTTAGCTGAGAGTTTTTATACGGGCATTTTTGCTTTTCCCATCCATCAGAGAAGTATCCACCGCGGCGGAGATTGAACTAGCGTACTTGGTTCCTGCAGAACAGCGCCTCAGCCGCTGATTCACAGCAGTGGGTCTAAGTCACGAGAACAGATCAGATAATGTTTACGTTCTGGAGCTTTTGTGAGCACATCAAATGAGCTTTAGATTGTCTGGGGCATGTACGTACCTCTGTGGCTTACGATTTCTTACTGGCAGCCCACGTATGGGGAAGGAAAGACTCACAAAGCGAAAAACCAAATACCCAAAACGAATGATCAGCTGCGGATCGAAGAGGCATCCCCTCAGAGCACTGATACTGCAAAGCAAGCTAGAAAAAAAGCCGAGCTACCCCACGAACAAAATCTGACCCGAGCAAGACGCAAGAAGGAAGTAGCTTCAATCGTGGGGAATATTAGCTTTCCTGATCATCTTATGTTTGCGCTGCTCTTGCTTGAAATCGCTTTTGTTGCTTTTCTCAGAACCCATTTTTTCCGCGATTTCGAAACACGCGAACATCCATAACTTCTTTCCAAGCAACGATTTTTGACTGCAACGTGGCACAATTTTTTCTCACATCATTGGGTGTGCACGAACCTGAAGACATAAAATCGAGACAGAGGATTTGATACGGCCATCTTTTACACCAAAAGCGGACCAAAATAAATCGTTCAATTTTTTTGTTTACTTAATCACTATGCTTCGAGTATTCATCCAACCTCAATAATTTTGGTTCATTTCACAGTCCAAAGCCTCACCTATTTACTACCACACTTTATGTGTTGTCATGGAGTTAAATCATAGATATGAGTCTTGGCGTGAGACCCACATTATATACAACTTTCAAATAAAAAAGTAAAACAAAGAGATGGCGTTCTTTACAACGCTTCTATGGCCCAAGAAAGTTTGCTTTATGAAGTATACCTAACATCTGCATAGTTTATCTTCTTTTTATAAATTCCCCAGCACAAGGCCTCATACCTTAATCAATGCGTTCTCTCAAGCGGTCCACTCTTCACGCCCTGCCCTATCCTCTCAACACTTCCTCTAACGCCGTATCCGTAACTCCACTATCGAGCCACTCTGTCATCGAGTCTATTTTTTTCAAGATTTTGAGCCGTAAGCTCACCGACGCCTTCCTCCTTTTTGCGAAATTACGCTACCTCAGGTTGAGGAGTAAAAAGTTTTCTTTTGAAAGGCGGCTATAAACCAGAAACAAAATACCAAATCATCTTAAACGACCATTTCGACAAGTGTTTACTAAGAAAAGTTCTGAGATCCTATTATAACACGCAAAATCTTGATCCCAGGAGCTGATTATTTGTTCTCGTATGAAAATTTCCAACGTTCTCTAGCGTCCGAATGATGACAGCTACCTGTAAGTCCAGAGGAATCAGGCTAAAGGGGGAACTACACGGTCTCAATCTTATTACGGTTGAAAACGTTTGTGCACTCTGGTATGACTTTATCCAAACATGTTCACCTTTCACGGCACAATACTAGAGCATATAAACCATTTAGGTCAAGTGTGCAATAGTGTGTCTGGGCATTTTGACCGTCCGACTGCTCCCAATGTTTACTCAGCACTGATTGCGTCAAGTCAACTGCATGAAGTTCTAAAACACGGTATTGTGTATCGAAAAGAAAACGTTTCTGTACTAGACAAATAGCGCAAAGGCCTTATAACGCACTGGGTCATTCGAGGAAAACATGGAATAAAATAACTTCCGCTATAATTTTCACATGCAACAATTTTTATTGTATCTCGTTCATAGTATATCCTATCGTTCCCGTACGCTTTACTTTAGCAGTGAGCTTTCTTTAAAGACACTGCTACTGCGAGGCAGTGTCTTCGGCGCGTGCCATGGCTTCTTCTGCACGGCCACCACCGACTCCACCTCCTAGAGCAGCACCAGGGGCTGCCAACAAGGCTGCAATGGTAGGGGAAGAAAAATTGAAAGTTAGCTCCTCATGTCAATCATACTTTGCCTTCGAAATTGGCGTTTTACACTTTCGCTTTCTAGTTTCTACTTTTTTTCTATCGGCATACATGCGTACCTGCAAGATCTTTACTTTACCCCTTTGAAAACTGTAGTTTCATATTGCAGAATTATTCGACATTTGTTTTATATATCATTGAATCCGTATATTGCTGCAAATGTAACAAAGCTTTCACTTTTGAAATATCCCACCAAACTGCTGACGATGATGAAGTTTGTGTGTCTACTGCATGCTATGCTAGTTTTCCAAATCAAGAATAAATCTTTCACCTTGCGGGGACGTGGCACTTTCCTGCATATTTTGCTAACGAATGGGCACGCCTGTTTTCGGATCTGGACCTGTGTTCACTGACGAGCTTTAATTTCTACCCTCTAATTCAACCTTGCGGTTTTCTGTCACGAAACTTCGCCAGTGCTAGAAGGCCAATCTACCCTATGTTACACCGCTGAACTTGTATAATTCCTCACGACAACTCAAAAATTTTTTGACATAGCCTAATGCTCGACATTCTCAACCACTTAAAAGGCCAGCTCGTGGCATCAACACCTGAGACTGAGCACTGGCATCCTTCTCACATCTAATAAATTCAGCGTCATACAGCAGTGGTCTGATGGACTGCTTCGTCCCACTATAAATCGCTTTGTCTGATTTACAACTGTTTATAACAATCAAACGTGGCTTTAAAATGTCATAGTTGTCGAATTATAACAACAATGTCGGACATTGTTTCAAATATTTTACGTCACCTGCGCCTTCAAGAACAGGTGACGGAAACTTGTTTATGCCGACGGACAAAACATTATCATTCATTGGAAACCAGACCCCCGGACTCCTGTCCGCGGCAACGCGGAGAGGCCATGGCACCCTAGGAATTTCCGGAAGCTACAAACGGTTTTTTGCGTAGCGACCACTACGACCTCTCCTTGCGATTGTAACAAATATTTCGCCCACCTACCGGAATGCTCCCGTCTGTTAAAACGATCAAAACAGAAGGTTTCCTAGGATGATCTGCGTTACATTTTCTGCGCGAATGCCAGAACGTTTTAGAAACTTGTAACCACCACCCGAATGAAAAACAACAAACACGACAGCTCCTACATCATATAGCTTACCGGCCGCCCTGGTTCTCACGTACCTCTCCCGTAGTTTCCAAACGTTATAAATGCCGAATTTCTTTTCACATCTGAGCCGTTTCGTAAAATTTCACTGATAAGTAAATAAAGTGTGCCACGAACGCCACAGGACATCAATGCACATACAGAATTAAAAATGTTGCTCAAAAGTAAAATAATGGAGCATCACTGTGCTAGACATAAAGTTCAATTATTATATATGCTATTACAGTGGTAAATAAATTTTAATAAGTGTATTGTGGCAGGATAAATTTACAGGACTAAGCCTCTGGGAACGACTCTCAAATGCCAAAAATACTGTAAAATAGAAATCCTGGGAACTCCCAACAAAACTACTGTACAAACAAAAATTGCAGCTGTTTATAATCGAGATAGAAGCATGGGCCGATTCTGAACAAAAAAAAATCAAAGCCCGAAAAAAGTGTTGCCAAATCTGTAATGATCACGTGAACGCCACTAATGGTTCTCGCAACATAAATTGGGAAGTAATGTTTTTTGAGCTTTGCGGCGGGGTGTCTACTATGCGCTGGCCTGAACCGTCCTTCTCCACATACGCAGAGGCTGAGGCCGTACGACTATATAGGTGCTTTATACTTTTGAGTGGTGATTTCACTTTAGGCCGAAAAAGTAAGCCGACCACCGCTCAGGCATCCGCGGCTGCTGCTGGGGCGCACAGCGGCGCTGTTATCACGATGCGCTCGCTCACGACGAGAGTGCCACGAGCGATGCTAAACTTCCTCTGTAGCCGGCACATTCTTGTCCCACTGAGGACCGTTGAATGCCAGTGTTATCGGCTTTCATGAATAAACATTCAGGAATATCTAAGGTTTAATGACTCTTCTCCACAATCACTCTTCCTGGCGGTACGCCTGTAAAAAAAATTTATCACCGAGAGTATATCCTAGTAGCCAATTAAAGCTGTAACGAATAATGAAACCATGCCGAAAGGCCATTTCGACACTGTAATATCGCTCCGGGTTTGAAACCCGAGCTTCACGGTAGCCGCCTTTGCGGTATATTGTGGCGGCTTGTCTAAAATCGAGCAGCAGTGGGCGCATGCGACAGGCACTGATACTCAACATCAGGCGAATATAAATCGCCTACAAAAAGCAGAACGGATGTTCGTTCCTTCCTCGCGCTGCGGTTTGTTTCTCTGCGGCCGGCCGCTACAGAGCGACTGCGCCATATGCCGAATTAAAGGCGAACGCTGGACAAGAAATTTATCAAGCGTGACGACCACCCGCCCGAGGCCGAGGGGAACTTTTGGGGCACTCGTGGAACTCTCATCGTGAGCGAGCGCAGCGAGATAACAGTGCCTCGAGGCGCCCCAGCAGCCGCTCCGGCTGCCTGAGCAGTGGTCCGTTTACTTTTTCGGCCGATAGTACGTAATACTTCACACAGCAATCCCGATCATTTGACTGAAGCGTCTAGGTGAACCAAACGTTTTCTATCACTCGCAATTTTATGCCGTTTATTATTACTGGTGAATATCTACTCTGAATTCATCGCCATTAACGAGGCGTTTCACAATCAATTTCCTCTTTCAGACACCAGCAACCTCAATTCTGGCTGAGTTGGCCATGTAACATTGCGGTACGGTATAGCATAGACATAAATGCATAATTGTGGCTATCTACAAATCTCATAGTCACCAACATCCTAATCAGGTCCACTGCACTACGAAGGCCTCTTCAAATGACCTCTAACCGCTACTGTGCTGCGCTGCTCGACTCCACAGTTTACCACCGAATTTTTTATGTCATCCTACCTGGGTACGTATGCCCGTTTGAGTATTAAGGTAAACAGATAAAAATATTAGGATTATAAAAACACTGGGGTAATTACCCAAAATGGTTGCAACCACGACAACAATCTGGACTCCAAAGGTGCGGAACATGACGGTACTGGTTGCTGAAATAAAAAAAAAGTTTAATGGCACAAACCATGATATGGCGACGTTGTGAAGCGCCTCCTGTTTCAAAGGTGCTGCTGCCATGCCTCTATAAACCGCAATATTTACCTTCAAGTCTTCCGGTAAGGTTGTACAGTGAAATCGTCAAACAAACTAGAGTTAGTGGTAACATTACAGCACACACTAGAGATTTTGTTACGGCCATTTAAACGACCGTGGACCAAAATTCCCTTCACCCTGCAAGGCTAACATTGCCTTTTTTACGCCCATGCTAGTAGTTCAAGGGGTCAATGAGCTATTTTCTTAACGAGCAGGACATATTCTTATTCGCACTTCTATAAAACTAATAAGACCAATACAGGGAACTATAAATTTCAGGATAAATATTTTAAATTACAAACGAAACGAAGCGGCCATATTTGATTCTAACATAGTAAGTTTATTACTTATTGAAATATTGGATACGTGAGCTGCGAAGGGACGCATCTCAGGAACATTTTATCATAAAGCAACAATTTTGGTAAGTGCAAATATCAGTACCGTATCAAGTCATAGCTTACCAAAAGAACTTCACCAAGAAGGCTTAGTGCGTCTTTGAACTGAAGGCTCGTCGTTCGCAAAGATGGAGCCGCTTCACCGTCCTTTTATATGATACCAACTGAAGTCTATGTGTCTTTTTCTTTTCTTTGACTGACAGCGACATACCTCATCTCGGGCAACAACGGTATTTAGAGTTTTTCATATAGTTGCTACGAAAAATTGAAATGTCACCAGCAGTCTCCGCTACATTGGAGGGTTAGCAGACTAATTAAAAAGCCTGAAGTACGCGACGTACCTCTCGCAGAAAAGTATTTATAAAAAGCTGAATATACTTTCCTTGTTGCAAGAAGTTCTAATTACCGGCGTATAACAGCAAAACATCCTTGATATCTGAATCACATTCAAACGGTCATTCTGCGATGTTCCTGTTTCTAACTAAATTGGCCTTCTGCTATTGCCAAGTAATTTTGCCGCTGGTCAGAACCTTTTGGAATTGATACCGTATGACGTATCTTTTTTATTGTTTTTATTTTTGCTTTCGCTGGGTAGACGAAACTTCGGGGTCTAAAATAGTGTCTACGAGAACACTACATGCACAAAGACAGTACAGTGTACCAGAACTTTATTCCTTCTTCAAATGGCATATAATGTATAAAGGAAGAACACGCGTTCCTAAAATTCCCATCTTTATTGACCCGGTTTCGCCAATTCTGAAATTCGGATCTTATTTTTTATACACGCAACAGGAGGACTTCCTGTAGCTGAGACGGCTCCCCCGGGACTTCCTCTGATAATATATAAACTCCGTCACCTGAATAAAGGAGCTAAATGTATACAATTTCAGAAGGAAATAACATCTTTAGATTGCATGAGTGATTTCGCAGAAAGATTTAAAAAAATACACATAACCGATTTATCTCCCCTGGGACTTCCTCTGATAATATATAAACTCCGTCACCTGAATAAAGGAGCTAAATGTATACCATTTCAGAATAAAATAACATCTTTAGATTGCGTGAGTAATTTCGCAGAAAGATTAAAAAAATACACATAACCGATTCATAAAATCGAATATTCAGCAGAAAAAATTGGTCACCTGCAATGCTTTATCTCAAAAAATAGTTCACTGTTTCACTAAAAATATTACAGGTCGTTTAGACGCATTCCGAGATTTCGGAGGCCAGCCTGCAGACCATTCGGAACTCTCTAAAGAGGAGAAGAATTCTGTACAGTGATATATTGATAAACCCATAATAGCACATACAAAAGAGCAGTGAAGTATCGTGAGGAAACTATACTCGGCGGTCTTACTCAAAGTTGTAAGCAAATTTATAAGACATGTACCTCGAAATAAGGCAATCTTCTTTCGTTGGTGAAAGTTGTGTATAAGAGTTAACTCAGCAAGCGCGTCACCGGATTGAATTTGAGTGGCTCCCGCGTTTGGTAGATTTTTTACTTCAGAGCGTGTAGAATTTTACGCCTATGTGCTCCTCTTAGCGTCGGCCTTTTACCCTGGTGGCCCATATAGTGCTTTGAGACTTTAAAGGCACCGTAATTTGTAAAAACCGTTCGTCTGCACATTCGTAACATCGAGAAATACAAGGGGCCGTGTTTTGCATTGCACGTAAGATGCTACAATTTTTATTTCACAAGACATCTGAAAGTGTACATGGTAGAACATGTCAGAATAATGTAGTTATCGCGACAATTCATATTATATTCCGCGGCAGTACTACACGCTTCTTGAAAGCCTAAGCAGTATACTGGTTTGTATGAACCTTCGGATAGTTCTTTTATATATAAGTAGTGCGCATGAGTTTTTTTTATAACTTGTATGCTAACGAGAAGTCTTCCGTAAGCTATAATGACGTTTTAAAACGAATGAGAAGTGATTGGTCTTGCAAAACGTGCCCGTAGAATGGAGAACCATTCAGAAAATAAATGAGCAAAGCTGCCTGTGTGCAACATCGTAGTAGGTTGGTTGCGTTTTAAACAGCTACACTTACGTTTGGAAAATTTGGGTTCCCATTGAAAGGCTCGTGAATTGATTGTACTGCACATCCCAATTCTGAGTTTATAGATGCCCGTAAGGTTGGATGAGCAGGGGAATGTATAAATCCTACAAACTTTTGCACATCGACAATTTCAAAGGGAGGCAGTAACCAAACGGCACCGTGACAGAAACCTTGGTATGACTAATATACCATCAATAGACTAGTGAACACGATCGTCTGCTTTGCTGAACAAAGATACATTAGTGTTTTTTGATATTTTCAGTATATCGCAGAACACCTGATTGATGCGACGTTTTATACATAGTCCAGTTTTGTCATCAGGTAACTGCAGTTACATTGCTGTGTAATATACATCATAATCATCTCAACTCGAAGGCTGGGTAAAGTATAAAGCAGTTTGTTGATGTTTATACTACGCTAGTTATTTGAATTTGACAAAATGGGGATTTCCGACGCTGTCACGAGCGTTGCAGCGCTCTAGTTTTCGACTGTAGGCAGCTGCAATGTGGCGTCCGCGTCGTCTTCTGATATTTGCGGCCTTGTTACAAGAAGTAGTCGTTGAATAAAACAAGGCAGATCAACTGTAACTTCACTTAAATAAACCTCATCTACTTTTATTGGTCAGATCACGAGAGCAAACAAGAAATCAGGCGAATTTATGATTCTGACACCCGATCTTTAACATGGCGTTTTCATGGTTATAGAAATAATAAATATTAGAAAAACAGAAGTGGTTCTATACGAAGACGCACGTCTGAGTACAAAGAAAACTAGAAAATCTGATCTATAGTTACGATTCAGTGTAAAATGAATAAATTTAAAAAGCACGCGCGAGGTTGAGGATAACCTAAGCCTTGGTAAGCATACAACTTCAACGTATGAAACCAAACTACGTTTGTAATTGTTTTTTCAATATTTATCAACTGTTTGTCCATTACCTTGACCGTATGCCAAAGGTTGATTCCGGACATGTGCGATCACGTTAGAATTAAGTATGCGGTAGTAGTGGTTAAAAATTTATCACGTGCAATGAGTGCATCGCAAAGTATTCCATTTGCAATTCATTCGCGTTTCTTTATGTTTCTCTAGTGAGAACTTCTGAAATTTCGAACCTCCTAATGAAAAGAGGTGAACCGCAACAGCGCATGCGTGCACATGATTGCAAGAACCTCACTAAGTGTGCATTGTAGCAGAAAACAATTGTGAATTCGTTGTTCATTTATTTTTATTGTTTCTAATATTTATTCAATTATTCATTCAATATTTGTTTTATTTCTCATCAAAATTCGTCGTAGCATTGAGTGGTTCAAAAGAACCCTGGATAGTTGTTGCAAAAATAAAACTTGACGTTTACGTAAATCACATCTGATTCAAAAATTTACGATATCACAGGTCCAATGCAATAATCATTATGCGTTTTTTGTGGGAACATGGCGCTTCTAAGCAATTGCGTTCTTAATTGCACAATATTGCGATTGCAGGAGTACCCGAAAGGTTGTCAAGGGTGAATTCGTAGCCAAAACTGGACCAGAGGTCCAACTGTAAGCTGTTTGTTGTAACTAGAACTGCTTACCACGAAGCATTCTTGACATTCGAAAACTGAGCAACAGAGAGTAGCTACAACTGATACTACCTGTGTTGGAAAATGGAGCACTAAGCTGTCGTTCTATCGATTGAATGGTTAGTTTTAAAAAGAGGCTTGAATGTGAAAATCTTCCATTACCAATCAATGTTTTTGGCTCAGAGTACCACGAAAAAGAGTGCGCAATGTTCTTTATTGTTTGGGACTTTTTAAGGGACATGTAAGTGCAGCTTGCCTTGAGTGGGCTTTCTGAAGCATTCGATGTGGTTTTTTGGGGATCTGTATGCTTCAATTCGACTTCAGGACCTGTTTCTTAATTTCAGTTCCACATTTCAGTTCCAAAGTAGGGTTTCAAAACATGCGAAATGGCGAATACGTAGAAATCAGTGAATCTCAAATATTGTCTCTGAATTTATCAGATGCGAACATTGTTCTTGTGATCAGAGAAGTGTTTGCAGGATTTAAAAGCAGGGTTCTGTGACTAGAACCCAAGTAAAAGTTTCCGAAACACCTTTTCGATGAAACAAACCGTTGGGGTTTTGCGTGGCAATATACACTTTAGGTACTAAAAAGGCACAGTGGAGTTTTTGGAGATCCTTCGCAGTAACCCGATGATTATAAAATCTCGTCACGCAGGTGTTTCAATTGTCGCCGCCATGTCAAAAGACCGGGCAACCGCCGGTGCCGGGCTTGTGTTGCCTTGCATTGTAATGAACATTTTTTGCCACTGCACCACTGCGGCTTCTAGACAAGTGTGCAGGGTAACTTTTACTTTCAAGCTTGCATTGAAATAAGCCATCATGATTACTGGACTTCGAAAAATACAATCTCAGCTGTAAGCGGCGTTCACAAATTTTTCTCGTCGGCACAGGTTTAATTAAAATTCCAATGTTTATTGAAAAGCCAGCCGAAAGAAGCTCACAGGATAATGAGAAGTGTCAGACCAGTCCTTTGTTTTTTTATACCAAACATTCAATTAATTGGGCAAAGTATTACGTCATCTAATGTCTGGACATGAAACACGGGCTGGTTAAATTATTTTGCTTTTTTTTACTTACCACTAACATCCAGCCAGAGCTACTCTAAATGTGTTTTTCTTCAGGGCACACGACGCCATCTCTGTGGCCTGCAACGGCCGTCGCCCGTAACTGCTAACTGCACGCTGGAGCCACACTAATGATGTTTTAGTGTGAAATTGCTAGTCATGTATGTTTAGCCCAAAACCCTTCACCTAAGGCAAAAAATATGGAGTACAGGCGTGCGAGAAACGCCCGACAGACGGCCCACCAAACATGGCCGACGGCTGAAAGGCTCGGTGTTGCCTTCTTAAAGGGCTACAGGAGCGTCGTCTTGACATGTGCACCGCTTGTTGGTGAAACGCGCATAGTGCGGCCGGTCACGTGGTGCACCACCAGACGGACATGCTAAAAACACAATGTGCGTTTTGTGTGTAGTTGCGTATGTCCTCGCTCAATGTGAACCATTTGCTTGGGGATGCTTATACGGGTGTCTGTCTGTCCCAGTAACAGAAACCAAAAAAGACATGAATGGACAATAGCACGTTGTAAAATAGGACGCTCATGCTTTTCCCATCTTTACATCGCATAAAGTGCTTAGATGTCCTTGCAATTTATAATGGAGACGTTGATTGCACCTAATTTTTATACCTAAAAGTACGCATACAGGTTTGTACTCCAGGTAAAACTGGCTGAATCAAAACAGGCAAGAAAGTTAGGGGAATAACTAAACTTTTCTAATTTTAATTTAAAACAATATTGTTTGGTTTGGAAGTGAACCGGAAAGAAATAAGTGTGGAAGACTATACGAGAAAATAAGTGGAACGAAAAGCACAGAAATGAGGTGGACGCCATGTCTTATCTCTTAAAACTGAATATCTATAACACAGCTTATGTGAAGCACGAAAACCCCTGGTGCGATGCGTTTGTTTTCAGACGGAAACAGTTGGCTCCAACTTAGCATCCCAGGCATTATGCTAGCTGTGCCTTTTATATTTGCACTCTTTTTTCCTCCTCTTTGTGGTCAACAATTACGCAACATTCCGTAGGGTGCAACTGTCAACAAGGAGTGCAATGACTGGCCGAAAACTGGGAACGTTCACCATATGTGCGACATCTTGGAGTTAAGGCGCAGTTGAGTAACCAGATTATTGCAGTTTCACAATTTGTAATACAGATGCATGTACACAATATTCACGCTTGAAGCCAGTGATCTCCAGGTTACATTTATTTGCTGTATCCCAGAAGCAGCTTAGTGGATAATGAGCTGCGTCACTCAGCATGAAGTTGCAGCGTTGACTCCGGGTAATTACATCTGTTGTTTTATATAGCGAAAACAGCAGTAGCCCTAGGGTGATGCAAAAGAAGCAAAATTCAGCCAGATACAATTAGGACCACTTAGGTAAACGAAAGCGCACGCACGACATTTTTTTCAAGCTGGGTGATCCTCGATGTCGCATGGTTTCTTGTTATCAAGACGATGGTTGGATGTTAATGGCGCAAGGCCAACTGGGGTAAACGCCCCAAAACAATGGCTATATATGAGTGATGAAATCGCAAACACTAAGATAACTCAGCAAAACAGAAGTAAATTAAGAAAACTACAATGAGCATAACTGGTGCATAAGGGAAGGGAGTTATTATGCGTGGTATGACATTAGGTGTAAAAATTTAACATCTAAATATTTAAAAACACACTTAATAGAAACCTAGGGATCGTCAGACAAGAAAAACGCTGGGTGTAGTGGGATGTGTAGTCTGTATATTTGTGCGAAGTGTTTGCGTCGTGTTGTGTCAAGTGTCTTGCATTGAATGATTATGTTAACTACAGGCAAGTCCTCTCCACACCTGCTACATACAGGTGTTGGAGTCCCCGTGAGCAGATACGAGTGTGTGACATGTGTGTGCCCTATCCGTGACCTAGCAACGGCAACTGCTGTGTATCTGTTGCATGTGTCAGTGGTGTATGGTCCCAAGGGTGGTTTTATAACGTGTGACTTGATATCCGTCTGTTCTGGATAACATTCTCGCAGCGGCAGCGGCGGCATGTGAACGCTACCTGATAAACTCCTCTACAATTCTACAGCCTGCGGGAAGGCATGCTGTGCCATGGCTGTCATCACAAGTGCCAAGCATCATGGACGACGCATCTTTCTGTTCCGAGAGTTGGCTTCACTGCAAACCTGAGTTGTTGGCCCTGCCATCTATCAGTGCTGCCCAAAAACTATGAATTCCTATCGCTGTCATCGCAGGGGGCGGTGCTGCCATGTCTACCGGAGCGAGGATAATTCTGGCAGTGGCCGCGGCGGCGTGTGAAGGCTACCTGACAACTCCTCTACAATTTTGCAGGTTGGCTTGGCGGCTTATGCCGACAACGTCGCCTAAATTGCTTGCAATTCTTTGCCGTTGCTGTCGCTGCCACAATTGGGCTACCTCTCTGTTTGTTGGCAGTGCTTTGAAGCCCTTTTCTACACCTCTCAAAGTTGTTCTCGCTTTGCCGGCGTCCCTCCGCGAGGTATGGGGGAGCAAAATACTAGCGGCCTCCTGGACGTGACGAAGGCGCTCGCTGAAAAGCAACCAAACAGTATTAAGGAGGTCGTAAAGGTTTTAGGCGATTTGCAAGCCAAGCTTGACGTCTTTTCGACTGAAGTAAAAAATGAGGTAGCAAAAGTGGCAACTTCCAATACCGAAATTCGTACCCAGCTGGGCGATATTCACCAAGCCGTGAAATTCATGAACGGCTGTTTTGAGAACTTCAAAAAAGATGTCGATGGTTTTCGTCGTGAGAATGCTGAGGTGAAGACCCGGAATGCATAATGCTGCAAACAAAATCAGGAGTTAAGGAAAGAGCTTGCTGTGCCTAGGAAAGAATTGATTGAACTTAAGCAGTACAGCCGGAACATGAACGTGGAAATCCAAGGTCTACCTGTTGCGCCTAACGAAGAGTTGGAGAAAGTCGTTGAAGACATTGCTAAGTGCTTTGAAGTTCAAGTTAGCAAACAAGACATTGACGTCGCTCACCGGGTGCCAACGAAAAAAAGGATCAGTTCCATGCAATAGTCAAATTCCGAACGAGACGTGCACGAGACAGTTTGCTCGAAGCTGCTAGAAAAAAGAAACAGCAGACGGGTCTTCTCGGTTTTGACCGTGACCTCCCGCTCTACTTAAATGAGCACCTTTCTGTGGAAAACAAAATAGTGCTTGGCAAGGCTCGTGAGGCGAAGCGTGATAAAGACTGGAAGCATGTTTGGGTATTCCAGGGAAGAATTCTCAAGCGGAAGGACAAAACGTCACGAGTACTTCACATCACCTGCGATGCCGACCTTGCCAAAGTGGTTTACAGTGACCCGGGTGTATGCTAGGTAGCTTGCCCTTTTCTGATAGCATCAGAGCTTGTAGAGGATATCTGCATTTGTCGAACGTGCCTTTGCTGCTCTTGGGATATACGTAAAAACTGTAACATCACCCCTGGTGAAATACGCAATAATTGAATCTGTTCTTTGTATACATATAATTTCTGGAATGTGATGGGCGCTGTAATATTGTCGGTTCCTTCATTACCCCAATTTCCCTGTAAATCATGCCGCACCTTTCCTTTAGGATTAGGCTCTGTTTTTCGTGTTTCTTTTCGACTTATTGCACATATACACCCTCTAATATTTGTGCTTACGGTGTGTACCCAGGTCTCTGTGTCAAGTACATATACTAAACCACGACAACCAGTCGGCGTTCAAGAGCAAAGACAAAGAATGTTTCGGCTACTGAACTCTTAACAAAAATGGTCACAGTTAAGTACGACACCTTTGATCAATTGAAAAATCAACCAGTCCTATGTGACACATTTTTTCACTGTTTCCAACTCAACGTGCAAATGCTGTTAATAAGTCGGCCACCCTCGAACAACTGTTAGGTGAGATTGACATGATGGATGTTTTTATGTTAGCTGAATCTTGGTATACCTGTCCGGAACAAGTTATTCGGCTTCCAAATTATAACTCCTATTTTTTACATAGAACAGTTGGTGCCAGTGGTGAAGTTTGTGTCCTGGTTAAAAATCAATTGCTGTGACCCCTTGGTTGAATTTTGTGAACTTACACCTGGTTATGACTTTTTTTCTACACTATCGGGCTGCATGGTCGTTGCGGTTTGTTAACGTCCTCCTGATGCTCTTATTATAAATTTTCTTTCATTTTTAGAGACATTTTTGAACTATGTCAATCTCCAAAAATATTACGCGGTGCAGGAGGCGATTTGAATATAAATTTGCTTTCTGATAGTAACGTTACCAGAGATTTTCTTTCAGTTATTTCAGCCGATGGCTGCGCGAATTCCGTACAAAACCAACAAGAATTACGCCTACCACTAAATTTCTTATTGACCTTTTTATACAAAATTTGTTGCGACCCTAAACTGAAACTGAAACTGAACCGTTATTTGAGTGCCGTGGTTGACTACGGTATCAGCGACCACTTTCCAGTTGTATTTTTATTTAACACACAAGTAAACAAGGTGGCCGAGGCGGCGCCTAGTACAACGTGTTACCGGAAATAGACTTGAGGCCTTTAGGGAGGCAGTTGCTTGTGTGAATTGGGCTCACGTCATTGCCATGACGAATGCAAACATCCCATACATCACTTTTTTGGAAAATTTGTTGAAATCTACTATACTTATTTTCCAACCCGCGCTGCTTTCCAACTTCAACTTCAACTTTATTGAGCATTTCGTACATATAAATGCGAGGACAAACACAAAAAGCTGCAAAACTGCAGCTTGACGAGGTGTTTGCCCCTTACGGTTCGCGTGGCAGAGCAGAAACAGGAGTTTAAAACATACGAACAGGAAATAGTCCTAAGAAAATGAATCTCGGCTTAACATGTCGATATTACATACAAACATAAAAGAAAGCAATTAAACGCACTATAGCTCACAGTTTGTAAAAGATACTTGATTGATTGATTGTGGGGTTTAACGCGCCGACGCAACGCAGGCGATAAGGCGCGCCGTAGTGGAGGGCTCCGGATTAATTTTGACCACCTGGGGATCTTTATCGTGCGCCGAAATCTCGTACACACGGGCGTTTTTGCTTTTCGCCTCCATCAGAAAAGCGGCCGCCGCGGCCGGGAATCGAACCCGCGACCTCGTGCTCAGCAGCGCAACGCCTTAGCCACTGAGCCACCGCGGCGGGTAGTGTAAAAGATACTTATTAAATGATATACATACACGCATATAGACACTCATAGGTACATACATACATATAGAGGTTACAAAACAAAACGGGGTACACAGCTACAGAAAAAGAGAAATATTGGGTATGTACGGAACCTCTGTGGACACAGAAAAAAAAAGAAAAAGACAAAACTTGAAGAAAAAGTCATGTTATATACAGGTATGAACACTCATCACTCATCAAAATCTGCACTGCAGAAGTATCCACATTAATAAATACACACAATATTGGCAAAATCAGTGCACGGTACTTTTTAGATGCGCTAGTGCCCAAACAAAGGTTGCCACGAGAGACAACGATTAATAGATTTTCAGTTAAAAATGTTCCATCTTCAGCAGTAAACGTTTCCTTAAATCTCGCTTAGAAATTGTAATTAAAGCTATGCCACTCTGGGCTAGGTTATTTAATTCGGGATTGCAACCTATCATCTGAAAAAGCAAAACAAAGGTGGATAACGTCGAGCGCACTGAAAACAATTCCGAAAAAAGTCAAATGTACAAGAAATTTGTTGAACAGCGCAATCAAGGACTATTTTTACAGTTCAAACTATACAGAAACGAACTCCACCAAGAATTAAAGCAGGCAAGAGATGCCTACTATTACGCACTGTTTGTATCCTGTCATGATGAAATGAAAAAAATATGGACACAAAAAAATACAGTAGTTCTGCATTCAAACAATGTCATAGCTCTCGTTGAGATAACTGTTGATGGAGCTAGCGTTGTGGGCAGACATGTGTGATGCCTTTAATGAATATTTTGTTAGCTGAAGGACTCAATGTGCTACACCACTAAATAAAAATTCATATTTTTATAAGAGTAATTGCATGTTTATGAATCCAGTGACAAGCTCTGAAGTTTATTTCGTTTTTATGAACATAAAAATTCTCAAAGCCGGGTTGCAGATGACGTCCAGGATAAAGCCGGTGAAATACGTCCTTGATATATTAATCACAATACTTAAAGGCATTTTAACATTTGCCTTCATTCAGGCGTTTTTACTACCAAAATGCAAAAGGCAAAAGTGTCCGCCCTCTTGAAAAAGGGGACAGGAGATGTGTGTCAAGCTATCGGACCATGTCAATATTGCCAGTATTTTCTAAGGGTTAAAAACAATAAGTGAAATTCGGCTATTATCATTTTGTAAAACTCATAAATTGCTTTCTGATGATCAATTAGGTTTTGTAACACACAAATCTACGGAATTAGCACTATTCAACAAAAAGAATACGTATTACGGTCCTTCGAAGAAAAGAAAGTTGTTCTAGGCGTGTTCATAGATTTTTCTCAGGCATTGGATTGCATTAATCGCAGCATACTTTTATCGAAACTTGATAGGTATGGTTTCTGCGGTTGCGGTCACTCTTTACTCGCCTCTTACTCACCCAATCGTACAGAGTATGCGTGCATTGACACCCACAAATAATCTGTTAAGCGTATAATAGCTGGCCTCCCAAAGGGTAGTATAATAGGACCTTTCTTGTTTATTCTACATATTAATGATATTTTAAGCTTATCTCAACAACCGAAGTGCATTTCGTATGCCGTTGATATGAACAGACCTTTTACTTGGACTGATCAGACCAGATCGGAAGGGAAACTGACGCTGTCTTGCAGTCTATTCAATGCTGGTCAACTACTAACCGAATAAAAATACACGCAACTAAGTCTAAAGCTATACTGTTTCGACCCCGAAATAAACAAATCCTTCTTTCGCAAAATCTTAAATTTGGTCCTGACTCAATAGAAATCGTGAAATGATTGAAGTTAGGAGTGCACTTTAGCAGTCACCTTACTTGAGATAACCACGTTAATTCTGTAATTACAAAACTGTCTTGCATTGCAGGAATTCCTAGCAAATATCGTCACTTCATTTCACCTAAAGTAAGTTACTGCTTTATAAATCTTTGTTTGAATCTTATTTCAATTATGCTCACCTAGTTTGGGGAACTACTACAATTGCCAATAAAAATAAACTTCATGTACTGCAAAAAAAATTCTTACGTTTCATTTCGAATTTCAGCTTCTCGGTTCACACTGGTCATGTATTCCAGAAATACTGCATTACAAAAATTTTCGATCTTTAAAATTTAACATTATCTCTTAGCTTCAGGAAACAACTAGCGAGTAATTGCAAAACTTTATCTGAGCTGGCCTGCCTTTGCCCGAATTAGCCTGTGTACACTTGCAGAAACACTGAACGATGCCACGTGCCCACCTTCCGTACATCCTACTGTCTGCAAACTTTATCTAATACTTTACCACGCTTGCTGAAAAAACTGGAAGCAGTAGCCCGTGCCCGTTTCCTCTGTCACATCGGGTTGGTTCACCAACCTGTAACGACGCGGCTCATGGAATTCAATCTGCTTTTACAACGGCTGCGTTCCTAGCTGCGATTGACCACGCAAAACTTCGGACTACTCCGGGACCGGATTGCATTACATATGAGGTGTACAAGAACATCGATGAGCCAGCGCTAAGCCATCTCCTCAACTACATCAACGAGGTTTGGCTCACTGACCAAATACAAGAGTCGTGGCTTCACGCAGACATTGTGAAAATACCGAAGCCAGGGAGGTCACCCAACCCTCTTCCCTACTTCCGCCCAATCGCCGTGACGTCCACGCTTTGCAAGCTTCTGGAGCGCATGCTGGCAGCCCACCATCAATGGTGGTTGGACACCTTCAAATGGTACCACCCAGCCCAGATCGGTTCCTCGTCTGGGTACAGAGGATGGGCTGGGCCATCTGTCGTCAATGGAGCTACTGGGAGGTCGTTCACACAAAGTGCGGACAGTCCTTGCTATAGACATCCACAAGACCTACGACAACGTCAGCCACGGGGCAATCCTGGAAACCCTCCGAAGTCTTTGTCTACCAGACAAGGTGTGCGCTTTCATCGAGACCTTTCTTACTGGAAGACCCTTCTCTGTACGAATCGGAGGGGCAAGCTACGGCCACTTCACACCAGTTCGCGGAGTATCTCAGGGGTCAGTTATTTCACCCCTTCTCTTTAATATTATGATGTTGCCGCTTGCCTGGCATCTGGGCTCTATACTGGACCTGCATTTCCTCGTCTACGCGGACAACATAACGGTATGGACCGTCCAACCAGACCTGCATCGCCAAAACGTGTGCCTTCAACAAGCCTTGAGAGACACGCCGACATGGTGTCAATACGCTGGACTGACACTTTCAGTGGATAAAACAGCCGTTCTGCCTGTGGCCAGTGCTTGGGGCCATCGCAAACTAGCGATTTCTCCCCTCATACCGCACCTTTCCTGCCAAACCGTACGCACCGCCGCATCTCTTCGCGTGCTAGGTTTGGTAATCTCTGCGTCTGGGTAGGCTGCCATGTGGTTTCGATCTGCCCGACAAAAAGCAGGGCAGATGCTTCCCCTGATTCGACGCATCTCACAGAAAACTGGTGGTTCCTGCTCTACGGTGGCTCGCCTCCTATTGAGGTCAGTACTGCAGCCTCGACTGGTTTATCAGGCCCAATTCCAGTACATGACTCAGGCGGAGTGGGACCGACTTGAGGCTATCAAAGAGCCGCTATGCGCACCATCACCTGCATTCCTGCAATGACGCCGATAACATCGCTCCAAGCTCAGGCTCAGCTCAACACGCTTGACGAACTCGTCGAACAACGTCGCTCAGCCCGCATACACAGACGTACTTTTGTTGCGGAAGCAGCGACCGTGGCTAGCTATATGGGCTGTTCCCTACCTGCTTCACCAGATCGCCCTGTAACCAGGCCGCCGTGGCGGTATCACCAGGTGGCCGACCACTGACTAGACTGCACACTAGAACTACCGGAAAAGCATGTGCTAGAGGACCACTACTGACGGCTCCGACCCAGTACGAGGCGATAGAGGCCTTCGTGGGCGCTGGTGCCCAGGATGGCGTTTTATCTACGGCGATACAATGTCCCGTTTATCCTGACGCCTCTCAAACTTACCGCTACCAAACAATCCGCACCCTTCCCTCTGTACTAGCGGAGCTCACAGCCATTCAGGATGGCCTACAGACACTAACGCCGGACCTACAGCGCGCCCCCGTGGGTTCCATCCTACATCTTTATACGGACTCCACCGCGCCGATACGGGATTTACGCCAAGTATCGAACAGTCGTACTATTTCAAGGGACATCCACACTACTAGACACGTACCCCTGCCCTCTCAGGCTGGTGTGGGTTAGGCGGAATACGCACCCCGATCACAGTGCAGTGGATATGGTTTGTCACCCGACGTATATTCCTCGGCCGCTGCCAATGTAACAACCGGTTCAAAGAAAACTTTCTCCATCGGAACGACAATCTGCGTCACGCCACACGTGCCCTCATCCCCCGTGTGGAACGGACCTCCCGAGTAGACTTGCTCGCTGGGAAGAGGTTTTGGTGCGCAGACTTCGCGTTGGAGTGGCGCTTTCACCTGCTGTGACCCGGGCGTGGCCACCATGCTACCATGCCCCGTTCGACGACACCAGCCCCTACTGCACAGCTGCGGCCGCACAAGCTGATGCGGACCATCTCATATGGGTGTGTCCATCACTGGCCTCAGCAAGAACGCGACACCTAAGAGGCACAGGCCTCCGTCCTGGAAGGCACCCCCACCTTCAGCGGTGGCTCTGGGGACCCCACCACCGCTCCCTTCTTGATTTCCTTCGAGAGACGGGTGCCCATGTATATTTGTAAATAAGTTATTTTTATGCCAACAGGCATTCTATCGCCAAAAAAAAGAAATATACATATGACGCGTACATCCAAAAAAGTAGTGTGTAGATTGACAGCGTCCTTCTGGTGACGTTTTTTTTCTTTACGTAGCCCATCTTGTTATCCCCAAGCTAGCGCCAATCAATGCTGCCTTACAAAACACTTCCTCGCGGGCCTTCCTTGTATTCTTTCTCTTCTTTGCTACTCCTCAATTTTTCGGGCCTTCAATACATAGAATTACTTTTTTCCCATGTGTACCGTTTTATAGCATTATGCATCACATTTTTTGGGCCTTCAATAACTAGCAATGATGTTTTTCCTATGTGTAACGTTTTAATGCAATATGCATCTCACTGTGGGTAATACCATGATTGGTCTAACCATTTTTCTTGCAGGGCTTATTCCTGTTCTGATGTATGCAGTAGCTCATATCTACTTTTTATTAACACTTTCTGTTTACAAGTGCATGTTTTAAACTGACACCATTTGCAATTTGTATGCTTCACTATGTGCCTCGTCATTTCTTTCCCTTTTTTGTTGTCTTTTTTTCAGCAAAAAATATCATTTTTATGTAGCGTTCTCATGCTCTTTGAATACAATATCGTTTCTTTGTTTTGTTATTAGCTTGCATATATTTTTTAAACTAAAGCCTTTTACCTCTACCCCACAAGGGTTCTTTCGCAACCGCTGGTGTCAACAGAAAACTCCCCAAAACAAATAAAAAAATTTACTGACGCCACTAGGAGTCCAACCTGGAACTAATAGAGTAGCAAAGCGAGAGCCAATCATCTTACCAATTTTGCTACGAGCCCACGCAGAGACGGGGAAGGCAGGTGGTGTACTCACCGAGCACATATATACTGCTTTGCCACCTACATTCTTGCTGAATGTCACATGATGGCGTCACGCGACCTATCGCACCGCTGTGCGTTCCGCCCTCGGCACGTCAGTCGGCCCTGCGCGCGCCTTGCGTGTGCGCTAGAAATTACAAAAATTAAAGCACGCTCGCTCCTACACCTAGCATCTCACTTCTAGTGCGCAAATGAACTAAAGCCTGTGGCCTTCAGGGTTCACGTAAAAAATCACAGCTCCTTGTCGTCCCTCCTCACATTAAACGACACAATCAAGGAACACATTCAAATACTTCTTGCTGGCACGCACAAAATGTAACTCCGCTTGATGCACTCCTTGGCTCTTGGCGACAAGAACTAAAGATTGTCCCTTTGCTTAAAAATATGAACCCCTCACACCATGGGGGTCGCCGACAAAGACGGGCTCAAGCGCTCGACCCCATTCTATGTGGGGATCAAGAAGTCGTCTACACGGACGTCTCCCAACAACGAGAACAGCGGTACGCTATCATTCTGGCTATCTCCAGAATCAACCTCTTTGCATGTGCCTCACTCAAGACCCAAGACATGACAGCAGCAGAAGAGGCAGCCATCTCCTTGGCTTTGACTCAACCGGGGGTTCGGAAAATGGGCACCGAATTATAACAAGCCTACCAAAACTACCAGTCGGGTTGGGTGTCCCGACCTGCACTGCGTGTGCTAGAAACACACTCTCCAAACGGTTCCATTCAGCTCATCTGGACACCCGCTCAAGCTTCAATGGAGGGCGCCGAGTACGCCCACCAACAAGCCTGCGCATTTGCCCCCCCGTGCTATGGAGCTGCACGAGGACAGTCGTCCGCTTGTCTCGTTCAGGTGCATAAAAGCATCATCGCCTTCAGAGACAGACCCTACATTCGCCTTACCCTGACCTTTTCAGAGAACAACAAACTACCCTACGGCTCATACAATCCCTCTCCTTCCCAAACCCCACGCGTCTTCACTTGATGCACCCTGACCTTTTCAGAGAACAACAAACTACCCTACGGCTCATACAATCCCTCTCCTTCCCAAACCCCACGCGTCTTCACTTAATGCACCCGAATCGCTACGATGCTGAATATAAATTTTGCTGAAGTAGGAACACTCCGCCACATGACGGGGTGTGCCGGGTGTGCACTGAGCACCCTCCCCTCTTTTCGTCAACTACCTAACAAAAGCAATGGGAGATGCTGCTGTCCAGCCCCTCTCCGCCTACCCAGCTTGAGCTGATGGACAGGCGCCACGCATTGCATATGGGCTTCGGTGAAGAAGAAACCACTCCCCTGGGCCACACTCTGTGCCGTTCAGAAATCTGAATAGAAGTTATTCCTTCCCCTTCTCCTCCGCCGCCGCCGTCTCTGCCTCCGATCTCGTCGCTTTCGTCCGCGGCGGCAGAAACGAAGAAGTGAGATCGTTTAACACCAGGTTTGAGCTTCCTTTATTTTATAAAAAAAGAGTTTTTACTCATATGCTACACCAATAGATTTCAAAGAACCACCGTTCATACATCATGCATTTATTTATTCTTTACCAAGAATATCTCTTTGAGGTAACAACGGGTGTTTTTAAGTGCATTTCACTTCTCTCTTGTTTAAGTATTTGTAGAGCGACGTGAAAGAATTTAAGTGACGCCGCATGGGTAATCGTTGTAGGTGCCGTTTACAGCTTTGCTTTCAAACCACATTCACATGGTGGATTGGCCTGAATTTTTTTTACTTTGCCTATTTTTGTTACCCACACGAACAATTTCTCGGCCACCCAGACGAACACCTGCTTGGTGTATCCAGTGGACCTTACGCGTTCAGTTTGCACTAACAATCTTTCCGAGGCGCAGTGTGGGCGCGATGTTTCCCAGATTGCATCATGCTTGACGTAGCAATACTTAATTTTGGAAGTTTTGAATGACATGAGTCAAATGGTAGCACACCTTTCTCACTTTTCGCTTTATAAATCCAGCATGCATGGTCATCTGCAAACCGGAGTTTCAGGTCTAGGTACTGGAGGCGACTTTTCTTTGCTATGTCCGAGGTAAATTGTAGGCCTTTGTGTGCCGCTGCGAACGTTTTGAGAGCTTCTTTTTCCCCTTGCCTTGAATGCTCTGCAAGCGGGAAGCATGCTAGATAGTCATCCACGTAGCGGACGCACCGAGACACACCTAGTGAGCTGAGCTCTGGCTCCAGTCCGCAATCCCCTCCTGCCATGTAGATGTCACTCAGCTGCGGTGCTTTTGGACAACCAATACTTATGCCTTCTTTCTGGCAATATATTTCCACTTTGTATTTTATTATAAGTTACTCCAGGTAGAGCTTCAATAGTTCCAAAAAATCTCGGACGCTCATGCCGCACTGGTTTTGGAGCTTTAACGGTCCCAACTTGTAAATGCAGCCTTTTACTTCTTCAAGGATGGCTTCCCGTGGAAGCTCACAGAACAAATCTTTGACGTCCGCTGACATGCACACAACGGGCTTGTCTTCCGCAAGAAACTGTACGACCTCTTCAGAGCTGTTCACTAGGAAAAGGTCATCTATAGGGAGGGTTTTGAAGATGCCCTGCAGGTACGTAGCTAGATAATTCTACCATGTTTCTCTTTCTTCAACGATGACTCGAAATGGCTTCCATTCTTTGTTTGACGTCATGGAAAAAAATGGGTTCAGGCGTGCCTTTTTACATCCCTTCAGCTGCCTTGCCATCTTTTTCAAGCCATTTTGTTCGCAGAGATGAGCTGCACGCGACCTGTTAGTCTTGCGACGCTTTTCTGCAGCTTCCCCGGCTGGTTTGAAGTTATTCTGAATGGCCTCTAAGCCCTTCGGATTGTATTGCTCTTTGTCCATAAGACCGAAAACACCTGTGTTGTCGGACACGACCAGCCTAAGCTACGTAACGTGTGGCACGACCAGTACACAACGTATCACATAGACTGAAAAAAGTTTCAAGCAAGCACAATCTTGAAATGGTGTTTTCAGCGCCTTCAAAACTTGAGGCAATGCGGAAAAAAGTGAATTCGCAAAAACCTACACACACAAGGGAAGGAGCCTTGTGGCGCAAAGAACGTCAACAAATGCGTCGACTGCGCAGTTGGAGTTGTTTACAAAATTCCATCTCCCTGCGGCGCATCCTACATTGGACAAACGGGCCGTTGTTTAAATGAAAGATTGCGGGAACACAACAATGCTTGCAATGCTATAATCGCCAGGCCACTTTACAGCACACTGCACAAAATGCGGATGTAAATCCAAACTGAAACAAGCAAATATGCTGTCACGCTCCAAGGGCGGCTGGGTTCGGGAAGTGATTGAGGCCTTCAGTATGCTGTCTGTGGAACCTGACAAATGTATTAGCGTGCCCACAGTAGAGCTCACAGAAAAGAGACAAAAATAATAAAATAAAAGTTCAATTGCACATCAGCGCACGCCCACGAAGATATCATGTTTACCCTATGAATGTACAGTCACCATCGCATGCTTATAAATAACGATAAAGCTCTCAATAAACCAGTTGCTCGTTTCCGCACCGTCGTATGGTTTTGTCTTTTTCCCTGTCCCTGCCCGAAGTCCAAATATTCAGCGCACGTTATTATCGAATTCTTGAAATCTTCCGCGGGTCAAGTATGAGGCCAAATCAACCATACCACCATGCAAATTCCCATCTTTGCTTAGTTCAACGTAACTAGTGGCCATGTGATAGTAGACCGACGTTGAGGCAAACCAGGAGTTTCTAAATCCCATGAATGAGGACCTCCAGCACTTGTGTTGATGTAGGGATTCCAAGAGCATTGGTGTCCGATTGCCGATTGTGTGCTCTGATTGTTGCCCTTCTGCCCTTCGGCTATTTTTTACCTCTCTGCTACTAGGAGTGGGTGAATACCCTCGCTTTCTCCGCTAACTAAACAAGATATTTTGCGGAGACCTACTTTGCTACTACCCTACATATTATCTTTGCAACTGTCAGATTGTAAGTATATACGAAGGCCTTCGTACGTGCAATAAAACTTTCCTTATCAGGGGGATACCGCGCAATTACTACATCTACTTTTAGCCAGCCAGGTTCGCACAGCTGGGGTTGATACACCAATAAAATTAATCTATCGCAGTGTGCCACAGGTACTCACTAGGCTTGAGATGCAATTATATTCACCGTACGGCTGTGCGTCGCCTTTAAGGCTGGAAGGTGGCTATGATCTCTGTAACCAAGGGAACATCGCAATACTACGAGAGGAATTTAATGTTTGAATGCTGCCATCATTAGGCCGTCTCCAAGAATATTCAAAATTGAGCATGACTGCATGTTGATTTGCTGGACTGTAATGATTACGTGCACCGTGGAAGTAGTCGTTAAAGGGGGCCGCAGAATGGTCATTGTCCTGGGGCCGTAGTTGGTGCACATCAATTACCTCCGCCTTCACGTACGTTCTTGAGACGGTTAAACCGCGTGGAAAGGTAATATTCATTGCAACGAAGAATTTGAGACCCGAAAATCGACAAATTTAATAATATATAATCACAATGATAATATTGTCATTATTGAATATTAATTTCAACAAAAGATGCGCATATCTTATTATAAGGATACAACACTCTCCATCATTCTTAGGCCGACTGGTCCGATTCAATTCTCACACGACATAACGTTGAAAACGTCTTTTTTATATACAAATATATCTTTCATTCTAAACGCGGCTAACAAACAACAGAGAAAGAGAAGTGAGCAAACACTCTTTATACAAGAAGCAGGCAGTTTTCCAGATATTTACAATCGCATACGTGTTTCACTGGTGATGGATTTCTGATATATAGAAAAAGTCACCAGTAGGGGGTGGGCAGAAAGGAACGAAAATATTTGCTTGGCTTCGCATGTGATGACGAAGTATTTTTGTAGAATTGTGTTAAAGAAAGCAAAAATTTGGAAGTGCGGCCAATGACATCCAACTGGGAAAAGAAACTTTTCAGTGTATGGCGTTCGTTTCAGGGACAACTCGGAAGTCCTAAAATATTTGTTATGGCTACGGGGAGTTGTGTTTGCTCTATATACTAATTAGGTGTGATCTTGCGTCAGGAATTCCCCTCATTTTAAAGGAATTCTTGGACGGTTCCTACAAAAAACAATTGTCGCAGTAGGGGTTTCTGGCTCGTCCTAGTCCACAAAAAACTGACTATTCAAGCTGAATTCAGTCATAGGCGATGGTATAATGTTTCCAGGCAATGAGAGAGCTGTTTTGAAAAGTCTTTATTTAAACTCAGCATCATTAGTGCGGAAACAGCTGTGATTACTTTGTTCATGACACCATACGCTGTTTTGTTTAGTTGCTGCAAAGCCGTGCGCTATTATTGATGGCTGCGTCTCTGTAAATAATTCTGCGCTATATTTAAATGCTGAAGGCGCGTACAAGCTGCTTCAGCTACTTTGGTTTTCTATAAAGTCAGTGTTACTGTGCACTATTTTCCTTTTTTGCTGTGATTAGCAATTACAGCGGTTTAGTAATCATTTCATGTCAATATCCCTGGATTTCAATTGTTTGTTTGTGTTTTAACACGACCGCGTTTTTAGGCTCATTTTTTATTGTCAGTGCAAAACAGCGCAAAAAAGACAATAAAAGAGAGAGGACAACACAGATTGCACTCATCTTATCCTTATCCTTGTCATTCTTTCTCTGTCCTTGTCCTTTTTTGCGCTGTTTTGATTCGAGCATGCACGAACACACCCAGTTTTTTACGTTACTTATTTTCCACATTTCCGTAGCGGTTACCCATTCCGCTATGAGCCATGCTCATCAAAGCGTCCTCGGAGGTATGGGATCGCTGCTAACAGAAAACGACGACTTAGGCAGGCATGAGCGAAGGCTCTCCTGGAGCCTTATTCTCGACTGCATCAATTCGCGGTCAATTACCCATGTTTTTTGCGTAGGTAAAACATAAGTGATCAATGAAGTGATGCACGCAAAGCTATGAGGACATGCCGTGTAATTGACCCTTAGCCTACAACCAAGAACTGAAATATTGCTCATAAAATATGTCCAAAAATAATAAATAAAGACTGCAGGTGAGGTTGGCAAGGTAAATACAATTGGTCAGGCTGAAATCAGCGTCAGCACCACAAGCGATTAAGTAATGTTGATCCGAAAGCCAGGGAAAGATATTTAAGCTAAAGAGCCTTACGGGTCTTAAGCTTAAGATCCTCACGACAATCTTTTACCATATATAATTAACTCTTTCAATCGTAATTTGCAACAGAATTCAGCTCTCTCCTTCAACGCAACTTTTGCTGCGTTATCGCCTTCCTGGCCGTGAGCACCGCACCATTATTGTTTGATGATCTGCTACAACTTTATGGCGTGATCACAGAAAAAAGACGGACCTGACCAACGGTTGTACAACGCGGTAAGCACACCGAAACACTACGCCTGATGATAAAGGCGGAGCTTACCGATGCCGCCGCTTGACTCGTTCGTCAAACTCGAACATAAGATGTAAAATAAATTAAAAAGTAACATTCTCATATTTTTTCTTGAACTTAATCATGTGACTTTCCAGCCTACTAGTAGCAGTGTGAACGAATGCAATGAGTGGGTTCTTTGTAATGTAGAGATTTGTACTGCCGTCATACATTACTCTTAGGCCGAACAAATAATTGCTATTTTGTTGTCAAACAAAAAAACCAAAAGGCGACACGTCATTTTTATGCTCCGTTATCGCTGACTAGGAAAGAGTCATAATTATTACTCCTTTCGCGAGAAAACAGTTTGAAACCGCGCGACATGCAAACCCGCGCCTTCTGAAAATCAACCGGTATTTCAGGGCGCCGAAGGTCAATGAAATATTTGCCCCATTTCACTGCGACGGCAGCCGCCATTTGCAAGTTTTTCCGTAACATCGCGTGAATTTTACCAGAGTCCTTCAATGCTTTACTGATCACAAAACTGCCCCGTAACTCAATGGGAGAGCTTCATATGCTGCGTTTCGTCGCCGCGCGGTGGCTCGGGCAGCGTTGCGCTGGCTCGAACGGCGGAGCGGCGGCGAGTTTTGTTTGTTCTGTGCGCGGAAAAAATGTAACGGGCTATCGCGCTCTCGTGATGCGACTTAAGTAGTGCAACGATGATGCCGAACAAGGGTTCGTCCCGGGATGTCGTTCCTTGTAAAACGAACCACAGAAAATGTTTCCTTGTTCTGTTGACCGAGCGACGGGCAGCTGTCTGAGAAATGGAGGGGCGCCATTCCAGGGCAAGCAACGGAGATCTCAGCTTCGATTATAAGTGTGCGACAGTGCGTGGAAATGCAGTGTGTCTGAGAATGGAAAAAGCAATGTACCCTTTTGAGAGCATCGTGGAACTAGAATTGTACAAGGCTAACTTAAAGCCGGATTTTTGTCATATCAGTCCGGTTGTAGCGTGCTTCATTACCTGTTTGCAAACTTGTATTACCTTGCGCTCAGGCTCGCGTGTAAAAAAGCTTTCGGACGTCCTTGTGCTTTTACTTTTCGTATTTCCGCAAATTATCCCTCAGGGTTGTTTTGTTTGTTTTGTAACCGCGCGTGGCCGATTACGGTTTCTTATCTGGCGTTTCAACCGGAGCGCCCATTCGCTCTTTTTCTCGTACGTCCAGTCGGGCATTATTGTTTGATATGAAAAGGGTGCCACCCCGTCGCTACCTTCATTTTTTGTTTCTTGGACAATGTTCTCGATCCTATTTTCATAGATCTGAAATTAATAACGTTCCAAGAGTAATGCATGCATAGCAAACGCCGCGCAACTCACTTTATCGACGTTCATCTGTTCACGTCACACTGCGGACTGCTTCTTCGACGTTCGTGTTTCTTTCTAGTCTTTTGTAGTGCAGGAGATCGCTAGGTCCGTGCGTTCAGAAAAGCTTTGCGTCGTTCTTCGCTACGTGACAATATTCTATTTCCTCCGTGTGCTGCACATCGAAGCGCGAAAAAATAAATTTTTGTACGCTGGACCACACTCTTTTGTCTCCCTTCGTATCATTGAAATTTTTTGTTGCATGTGATTAAATCAGTTTCATTGTGCTTTTTTCGCTTCCTGTTTTTGCGAGGATTGCAAAGCGTGGAAGCAGAAAGACACATTGTGCAACATACATCTCCTCCTGTTTTGATCCTTCGCGTTTCTGCAGCGTTTTTAGATGTTCTCAAGTATGTACCCACTCATCAAAACCACAATGCTATTGGGCTATCTCTTTTAGCGTTCTGTGCATTCCAGAGCAATCATTCGGATTCATTAAGCGTAGTCTGAACGATGCGTACTAGGTTTCTTTCAGTTTTTTTATTGTATTATCGATAGGCCCGAAGCAGTCCGTGACTACGCAGCTACCGTATGTGTGGTATTTACAACTTTGCTTTAAGAAAAGAAGCAATATAGATTTAAAAATCCGTAAACACCACGGCGCAGCGCTTGTGCCAGAGCACACAGAAGCCGTTGCCATTCGCGGCCGAAGTCTACGTTAACTTACTTCGAAAAATAAAACCCCAGTGAAGGAAGGTGATAAACAGAATAACTGGACTATTCATCGTTAACTACTACGAAAAACAAACACACTTAATCAGCTCGCAGACACCAAAAGCAGCCAGCGTTTGCACGCCAAGAGCTGGCCAATACACCGCACGCGCGGCGGCTGGATGACCTTCCTGCGGCGGTGGCGCATTTAGTGGCGCGCGCGGTCCCTATATGAAGCGAGCGCCGAAGTTTCTCCTTTGACGCAGTCTGAAATTGCCAATGTGTGACGTAAGCGTTCCCGGCAACTGCTCATGTTAGGTCAAGTCTTCTCTTAGAATCCCACAGAGGGCGTCACGCACAAGGGCTATTGTTGTTGAATAGAAAATACAGGCCTACAGTATCATGTCCGCTCTACTTCGCATAGGTTTCATGGCAGACGTAGAATTATGCGCTTTCACTAGAGAGAAATAAGGCAAACTCTAAAACTGGTACCTGTAAACGCCATAAAACGTCACAATGAAGAAAGCACGCACAACCGCTTTGTCAGCCAGCAAGCACGTGAGCAAAAGTAAAAAACTCCCACCTCCCCTCGCGGGAACCGCTGTGTAGATGCGACGCATAGGGGGTTCACGTTGCAGCGTTGGACAGCGGAGGAACGGCGCTGGAACGATGGAGCGAAGCGCCGCAGGCACCGCGTTTTATAACGCGCATAACGGTGAGGGGACGCGCCGGCGCCAGTGCGCCTGCCGCGGCTATGACGCAACACAATCCACTTTAATCCAATCCAAGCCAAGCCAAGCCAAGCCAAGCCAAGCCAATCCATTCGAATCCAATCCAATGCCCCTCGCGAGACAGTATTCGCTACCGGAGAGAAGAGGGGGTGAGCGGCGGAGAGCGCAGCTCATCCGGCGAGGAGAATAGGGGAGGGACGGATGCCGACAACAACGCCGACGCCGGATGCAGGGACAAGGCGAGTGAATGAGATGCAGTCGCATCTAAAAGTCAATCAGAGGTTAATTCCCGCAAATTAACAGTTCACGGTAGTCTTACGACGTCTACAATATGACCCCTCAATCTGGAAAACGCGGCGCAGCAACCGTATAGTGCAAATGAGGACATGATAGTACGAGGGAGACAAAGGAAAAGAAACGTGAAATAAGAAAATGCCGTGCCTGAGCATTCGAGTTGATTCTGCGCTCTGTCAACTGCCGAATGATCGGCAGACCGTCGGTAACCGTGCCAGAAACTGTTCCCATCACCCGGAAGGTGGCCCTCTGATAGGTATTGAAGCGATCACGAACACTGGGTCACCTAACTTAAGATTTGGTGTTGTTATTCTGAGGTTTAAAGCACCGAAGCTAGAACTGGTCTATGAAGAGCGGTTTATTGGACGACTCTTCATTAATTCCAAACAAACAGATATCATTACGTAAGCTGAGAGTTTTTATATGGGCATTTTTCCTTTTGCCATCCATCAGAGAAGTATCCACCGCGGCGGAGATTGAACTAGCGTACTTGGTTCCTGCAGAACAACGCCTCAGCCGCTGATTCACAGCAGTGGGTCCAAGTCACGAGAACAGATCAGATGATGTTTACGTTCTGGAGCCTTTGTGAGCGCATCAAAGGAGCTTCAGATTGTCTGGGGCATGTACTTACCTCTGTGGCTTACGATTTCTTACTGGCAGCCCAAGTATGGGGAAGGAAAGACTCACAAAACGAAAAACCAAATACCAAAAACGAATGATCAGCTGCGGATCGAAGAGGCATCCCCTCAGAGCACTGATACTGCAAAGCAAGCTAGAAAAAAAGCCGAGCTACCCCACGAACAAAATCTGACCCGAGCAAGGCGCAAGAAGGAAGTAGCTTCAATCGTAGGGAATATTAGCTTTCCTGATCATCTTATGTGGGCGCTGCTCTTGCTTAAAATCGCTTTTGTTGCTTTTCTCAGAACCCATTTTTTCCGCGATTTCGAAACACGCGAACATCCATAACTTCTTTCCAAACAACGATTTTTGACTGCAAATTGGCACAATTATTTCTCACATCATTGGGTGTGCACGAACCTGAAGACATAAAATCGAGACAGAGGATTTGATAGGGCCATCTTTTACACCAAAAGCGGACCAAAATAAATCGTTCAATTTTTTTGTTTACTTAATCACTATGCTTCGAGTATTCATTCAACCTCAATAATTTTGGTTCATTTCACAGTCCAAAGCCTCACCTATTTACTAGAACACTTTATGTGTTGTCATGGAGTTAAATCATAGATATGAGTCTTGGCGTGATACCCACATTAAATACAACTTTCAAAAAAAAATTAAAACATAGAGATGGCGTTCTTTACAACGCTTCCATGGCCCAAGAAAGTTTGCTTTATGAAGTATACCTAACATCTGCATAGTTTATCTTCTTTTTATAAATTCCCCAGCACGTGGCCTCATACCTTAATCAATGCGTTCTCTCAAGCGGTCCACTCTTCACGCCCTGCCCTATCCTCTCAACACTTTCTCTAACGCCGTATCCGTAACTCCACTATCGAGCCACTCTGTCATCGAGTCTATTCTTTTCAAGATTTTGAGCCGTAAGCGCACCGACGCCTTCCTCCTTTTTGCAAAATTACGCTACCTCAGGTTGAGGAGTAAAAAGTATTCTTTTCAAAGGCGGCTATAAACCAGAAACAAAATACCAAATCATCTTAAACGACCATTTCGACAGGTGTTTACTAAGAAAAGTTCCGAGATCCTATTATAACACGCGAAAGCTTGATCGCAGGAGCTGATTATTTGTTCTCGTATGAAAATTTCCAACGTTTTCTAGCGTCCGAATGATGACAGCTACCTGAAAGTCCAGAGGAATCAGGCTAAAGGGGGAACTACACGGTCTCAATCTGATTGCGGTTGAAAACGTTTGTGCACTCTGGTATGACTTTATCCAAACATGTTCATCTTTCACGGCACAATACTGGAGCATATAAACCATTTAGGTCCAGTGTGCAATAGTGTGTTTGGGCATTTTGACCGTCCGACTGCTCCCAATGTTTACTCAGCAGTGATTGCGTCAAGTCAACTGCGTGAAGTTCTAAAACACGGTATTGTGTATCCAAAAGAAAACGTTTCTGTACTAGACAAATAGCGCAAAGGCCTTATAACGCACTGGGTCATTCGAGGAAAACATGGAATAAAATAACTTCCGCTATAATTTTCAGATGCAACAATTTTTATTGTATCTCGTTCATAGTATATCCTATCGTTCCCGAACGCTTTATTTTAGCAGTGAGCTCTCTTTAAAGACACTGCTACTGCGAGGCAGTGTCTTCGGCGCGTGCCATGGCTTCTTCTGCACGGCCACCACCAACTCCACCGCCTAGAGCAGCACCAGGGGCTGCCAACATCGCTGCAATGGTAAGGGAAGAAAAATTGAAAGTTAGCTCCTTATATCCATCATACCTTGCCTTCGAAATTGGCGTTTTACACTTTCGCTTTCTAGTTTCTACTTTTTTTCTATCGGCATATATGCGTACCAGCAAGATCTTTACTTTACCCCTTTGAAAACTGTAGTTTCATATTTCAGAATAATTCGACATTTCTTTTATATATCATTGAATTCGTACATTGCTGCAAATGTAACAAAGCTTTCACTTTAAAAATATTCCACCAAACTGCCGACGATGATGAAGTTTGCGTGTCTACTGCATGCTATGCTAGTTTTCCAAATCAAGAATAAATCTTTCACCTTCCGGGGACGTGGCGCTTTCCTGCATATTTAGCTAACGAATGGGCACGTCTGTTTTCGGATCTGGACCTGTGTTCACTGACGAGCTTTAATTTTTCTACCCTCTAATTCAACCTTGCGGTTTTCTGTCACGAAACTTCGCCAGTGCTAGAAGGCCAATCTACCCTATGTTACACCGCTGAACTTGTATAATTCCTCACGACAACTCAAACATTCTCAACCACTTAAAAGGCCAGCTCGTGGCATCAACACCTGAGACTGAGCACTGGCATCCTTCTCACATCTAATAAATTCAGCGTCATACAGCAGTGGTCTGATGGACTGCATTCGTCCCGCTATAAATCGCTTTGTCTGATTTACAACTGTTTCTAACAATCAAACGTGGCTTTAAAATGGCATAGTTGTCGAATTATAACAACAATGTGGGCATTGTTTGAAATATTTTACTTCACCTGCGCCTTCGAGAACAGGTGACGGAAACTTGTTTATGCCGATGGACAAAACATTATCATTCATTGAAAACCAGGCCCCCGGACTCCTGTCCGCGGCAACGCGGAAAGGCCATGGCACCCTAGGATTTTCCGGAAGCTACAAACGGTTTTTTGCGTAGCGACCACTACCACCACTAAGTGTGCCACGAACGCCACTCGACATCAGTGCACATACGCAATTAAAATGTTGCTCAAAAGTATAATAATGCAGCATCACTGTGCTAGACATAAAGTGCAATTATTGTATATGCTATTACGGTGTTAAATAAATTTTAATAAGTGTATTGTGGCAGGATAAATTTATATGACTAAGCATCTGGGAACGACTCACAAATGCCAACAATACTGTAAAATAGAAATCTTGGGCACACTCCCGACAAAACTACTGTACAAACGAAAATTGCAGCTGTTTATAATCGAGATAGAAGCATGGGCTGATTCTGAACAAAAGAAATCAAAGCCCGAAAAAAGTGTTGCCAAATCTGTAATGATCACGTGAACGCCACTAATGGCTCTCGCAACATAAATTGGGAAGTAATGTTTTTTGAGCTTTGCGGCGGGGTGTCTGCTATGCGCTGGCCTGAACCGTCCTTCTCCACATACGCAGAGGCTGAGGCCGTACGACGATATAGGTGCTTCAAACTTTTGAGTGGTGATGTACTATAGGCCAAAAAAGTAAGCGGACCACCGCTCAGGCATCCGCAGCTGCTGCTGGGGCGCACAGCGGCGCGGTTATCACGCTGCGCTCGCTCACGACGAGAGTGCCACGAGCGATGCTAAACTTGATTGATTGATTGTAGGGTTTAACGCGCCGACGCAACGCAGGCGATGAGGCGCGCCGTAGTGGAGGGCTCCGGATTAAATTTGACCACCTGGGGATCTTTATCGTGCGCCGAAATCTCGTACACACGGGCGTTTTTGCTTTTCGCCTCCATCAGAAAAGCGACCGCCGCGGCCGGGAAACGAACCCGCGACCTGCGATGCTAAACTTTCTCTGTAGCCGGCACATTCTTGTCCCAATGAGGACCGTTGAATGACAGTGTTATCGGCTTTCATGAATAACATTCAGGAATATTTAAGGTTTAATGACTCTTCTCCACAATCATTCTTCCTGGCGGTACGCCTGTAAAAAAAATTTATCACCGAGAGTATATCCTAGTAGCCAATTGAAGCTGTAACGAATAATAAAACCATGCCGAAAGGCCATTTCGACACTGTAATATCGCTCCGGGTTTAAAACCCCAGCGTCACGGTAGCCGCCTTTGTGGTATATTGTGGCGGCTTGTCTAAAATCTAGCAGCAGTGGGCGCATGCGACAGGCACTAATACGCAACATCAGGCGAACATAAATCGCCTACAAAAAGCAGAACGGATGTTCGTTCCTTCCTCGCGCTGCGGTTTGTCTCTCTGCGGCCGGCCGCTACAGAGCGACTGCGCCATATGCTGAATTAAAGGCGAACGCTGCACAAGAAATTTATCAAGCGTGACGAGCACCCACCCGAGGGCGAGGGGAACTTTTGGGGCACTCGTGGCACTCTCGTCGTGAGCGAGCGCAGCGAGATAACAGTGCCTCGATGCGCCCCAGCAGCCGCTCCGGCTGCCTGAGCAGTGGTCCGTTTACTTTTTCGGCCGATAGTACGTAATACTTCACACAGCAATCCCGATCATTTGACTGAAGCGTCTAGGTGAACCCAACGTTTTCTATCACTCGCAATTTTATGCCGTTTATTAATTACTGGTGAATATCTACTCTGAATTCATCGCCATTAACGAGGCTTTTCACAACCAATTTCCTCTTTCAGACACAAGCAACCTCAATTCTGGCTGAGTTGGCCATGTAACATTGCGGTACGGTATAGCATAGACGCAAATGCATAATTGTGCCTATGTACAAATCTCATAGTCACCCCCACCCTAATCAGGTCCACTGCACTACGAAGGACTCTCCAAATGACCTCTAACCACTACTGTGCTGCGCTGCTCGACTCCACAGTTTACCCCCGAATTTTTTTCATTTCATCTTACGTGGGTACGTACACCCGTTTGAGTATTAAGGTAAACAGATAAAAATATTAGGATTATAAAAACGCTGGGGTAATTACCCAAAATGGTTGCAACCACGACAACAATCTTGACTCCAAAGGTGCGGAACATGACGGTACTGGTTGCTGAAATACAAAAAAACGATTAATGGCATAAAACATGATAAGGCGACGTTGTGAAGCGCCTCTTGTTTCAAAGGTGCTGCTGCCATGCCTCTGTAAACCGCAATAGTTACCTTCAAGTCTTCCGGTAAGGTTGTACAGTGAAATAAAAAAAACAAACGAGAGTTAGTTGTAACATTACAGCACACACTAGAGATTTTGTTACGGCCATTTAAACGACCGTGGACCAAAATTCCCTTCACCCTGCAAGGCTAACATTGCCTTTTTTACGCCCATGCTAGTAGTTCAAGGGGTCAATGAGCTATTTTGTTAACGAGCGCGACATATTCTTATTCGTACTTCTATAAAACTAATAAGACCAATACAGGGAACTATAAATTTCAGGATAAATATTTTAAATTACAAACGAAACGAAGCGGCCATATTTGATTCTAACATATTAACTTTATTACTTATTGAAATATAGGATACGTGAGCTGCGAAGGGACGCATCTCAGGAACATTTTATCATAAAGCAACAATTTTGGTAACTGCAAATATCAGTACCGTATCAAGTCATAGCTTACCAAAAGAACTTCACCAAGAAGGCTTAGTGCGTCTTTGAAATGAAGGCTCGTCGTTCGCAAAGATGCAGCCGCTTCACTATCCTTTTATATGAAACCAACCGAAGTCTATGTGTCTTTTTCTTTTATTTTGACTGACAGCGACATACCTCATCTCGGGCAACAACAGTATTTCGAGTTTTCCATATAGTTGCTACGAAAAATTGAAATGTCACCGGCAGTCTCCGCTACATTGGTGGGTTAGCAGACTAATTAAAAAGCCTGAAGTACGCGACGTACCTTTCTCAGAAATGTATTTATAAAAAGCTGAATATACTTTCATTGTTGCAAGAAGTTCATATTACCGGCGTATAACAGCAAAAATCCTTGATATCTGAATCATATCTGAATTGGCAAGGATGAAGTTCTTATTTTTATTGTCAAAAAATAGATTAAACATAAACACAACAAAATACTTAACGCCACGCCGCGGACGAAACCTGAGAGGTATAAACGATTACTCATATGAAGTGCCGCAGCAACGTGTCAATGTATATGCGAATTCGTTTTTTCCAAAAACAATTCGTCAGTGGAATGCTTTGCCATTACCACTGGTGCATTGTGATTCACTGGATAAATTTGAGGAAGGGCTCAAAGATTTTTTCTGTAAGCATGGTCTACTATTATGATTTATTGTAATTTGTTTGTGTGCTTACTACGACTGCACTGTTTTTTTCTTTAACCTCCATGTCCGTGTTTCCAATGTATGCCATGGAACATCTCAAGATTGATGTGTTGATTATGATTTCAATGTGTTGATTTTTGACATTCTTAATGTCCCACCCCTGTAACAGCCGAAAGGCTAACAGTATTCGGAAATAAATAAAATATTCAAACTGTTATTCTGCGATGTTCCTTTTTCTAACTAAATTGGCCTTCTGCTATTTGCAAGTAATTCTGGCGCTGGTCAGAACCATTTGGCATTTATACCGTATGACGTATCTTTTTATTGTTTTTTTTTGCTTTCACCGGGTAGACGGAACTTCGGGGCCTAAAATAGTGTCTACGAGAACACTACATGCAGAAAGACAGTACAGTGTACCAGAACTTTATTCCTTCTTCAAATGGCATATAATGTATAAAGGAAGAACACGCGTTCCTAAAATTCGCCTCTTTATTGACCCGGTTTCGCCAATTCTGAAATTCGGATCCTATTTTTTATACGCGCAACAGGAGGACTTCCTGTAGCTGAGACGGCTCCCCTGGGACTTCCTCTGAATAAAGGAGCTAAATGTATACCTGAATAAAGGAGCTAACCTGAATAAAGGAGCTAAATAAAGGAGCTGAATAAAGGAGAACCTGAATAAAGGAGCTAAATGTATACAATGTCAGAATAAAATAACAACTTTAGATTGCATGAGTGATTTCGCAGAAAGATTTTAAACAAATACACATAACCGATCCATAAAATAGAATATACAGCAGAAAAATTGGTCACCTGCAATGCTTTATCTGAAAAAGCAGTTCACTGTTTGACTAAAATATTACAAGTCGTTTAAACTCATTCCGAAATTTCGGAGGCCAGCCTAGAGACCATTCGCAACTCTCTGAAGAGGAGAAAGAATTCTGTACTGCGATATATTGATGAACACCAGAATAGCAGATACAAAAGAGCAGTAAAGGATCGTGAGGAAACTCCACTCGGCTGTCTTACTAAAAGTTGTAAGCAAATTTATACGACATGTACCTGGAAACTAGGTAAACGTCTTTCTTTGGTTAAAGTAGTGTATGCGAGTTAACCCAACAAGCGCGTCGTAGGATTGGATTTGGGTGGCTCCCGCGTTTGGTAGATTTTTTTTTTACTTGAGAGTGTATAGAATGTTGCGCCTATGAGCTACTCATCGCGTCGGGCGTTTACTCTGCTGGCCCATATAATGCTTGCAGATTTTATGGCACCGTAATTTGTAGAAACTGTTCGTCTGCACATTGGTAGCTGCGATAAATACCAGAGGCCGTGTTTAGCATTGCACGTAAGATGCTACAATTCCTATTTCACAAGACATCTGAAAGTGTATATGGTAGCACATGACACAATACTGTAGTCATCGCGACAATTCTAATTATATTCCGTGGCAGTAGTACACGTTTATTCAAAGCGTAATTAGTATGCTGGTTCATATGGACCTTCGGATAGTTCGGTAAATTCTAAGGAGTGCGCACGAATTTTTTTTACCCTCGTATGCTAAAGAGAAGTCTTCCGTAAGCTCGAATGACGTTTTAAAACAAATGGGAAGTGATTGTTCTGGCAAAACGTGCCCGTAGAATGGAGAACCATTCAGAAAATAAATGAGCAAAGCTGCATGTGTGCATCATCGTAGTAGGTTGATTGCGTTTTAACCAGCTACACTTATGTTTGGAAAATTTAGGTTCCCATTAAAAGGCTCGTGAATTGATAGCACAGCACATCCCAATTCTGAGTTTATAGATGCCCGTAAGGTTGGATGAGCAGGGGAATGTAAAAATCCTACAGAACAAACTTTTGCACATCGACAATTTCAAAGTGAGGCAGTAACCGAACGGCCCCGTGACAGAAACCGTGGTATGACTAATATACAATCAATAGACTAGTGAACACGATCATCTGCTTTGCTGAACAAAGATACATTAGTGTTTTTGATATTTTCAGGATATCGGAGAACACCTGATTGATGCAACGTTTTATACATAGTCCAGATTTGTGATCAGGCAACTGCAGCGACATTGCTGTGTAATATACATCATCATCATCTCAACTCGAAGGCTGGGTAAAGTATAATGCAGTTTGTTGGTGTTTATACTACGCTAGTTATTTGAATTTGACAAAATGGGGATTTCCGCCGCTGTCACAAGCGTTGCAGCGCTCTAGTTTTCGACTGTAGGCAGCTGCAATGTGGCGTCCGCGTCGTCTTCTGATATTTGCGGCCTTGTTACAAGAAGTATTGGTTGAATAAAACAAGACAGATCAACTGTAACTTCATTTAAATAAACCTCCGCTACTTTTAGTGCTCAGATCACGAGAGCAAACAAGAAATCAGGCGAATTTATGATTCTGACACCCCATCTTTAACATGGCGTTTTTATGGTTATAGAAATTATAAATACGAGAAAAACACAAGTGGTTCTATACGAAAACGTACGTCTTAGTACAAAGAAAACTAGAAAATGTGAACTATAGTTACGATTCAGTGTAAAATGAATAAATCTAAAAAGCACGCATGAGGTTGAGGATAGCCTAAGCCTTGGTAACCATACAACTTCAACGTATGAAATCAAACTAATTTTATAATTGTATTTTCAATGCTTCTCAACTGTTTGTCTATTACCTTGACCGTATGGAAAAGGTTGATTCCCCACATGTGCGATCATGTTATTATAAGTATACGGTAGAAGTGGTTAAACATTCATCACGTGTAATGAGTGCATCGTAAAGTATTCCATTTGCAATTCATTCGCGTTTCTTTATGTTTCGGTAGTGAGAACTTCTGAAATTTCGAACCGCCTAATTAAAAGAGGTGAACCGCAACAGTGCATGCATTCACATGATTGCAAGAAATTCACTGAGACTGCATTCAAGCAGAACACATTTGTGAATTCATGGTTCATTTATTTTTGTTGTTTCCAATATTTACTCAAATATTCATTCAATAAGCATAAAACATTTGTGACTTCATTGTTCATTTATTTTTATTGTTTCCAATATTTATTCAAATATTCATTCAATATTTGTTTTATTTCTCAGAGCGAAATTCGTCGTAGCATTGAATGGTTCAAAAGATCCCTCGATATTTGTGGCAATGATAAACTTGACGTTTACGTAAATTACAACTCATTAAAAATTTACAATATCACAGGTTCAATACAATAATCATTATGCGTTTTTTTGTGAGAACATGGGCGCTTCTTGAAATTGCGCTCTTAATTGCCTAATAATGCGATTGCAGGAGAACCCGAAAGGTTGTCAAGGGTGAATTCGTAGCCAAAACTGGACAACAGGTCCAACTGTAAACTGTTTGTTGTAACTAGAACTCTGCTTACCATGAACCATTCTTGACATTCCGAAACTGAGCAACAGAGAGTAGCTACAACTGATACTACCTGTGTTGGAAAATGGAGCACTAAGCTGTCGTTCTATCGCTTGAATGTTTAGTTTTAAAAAGAGGCTTGAATGTGAAAATCTTCCGTTACCAATCAATGTTTTGGGCGCAGAGTACCATGCAAATAGGTGCGCAATTATGTATATTGTTTGGGACTTTTTAAGAAACATGTAAGTGTAGCTTGCCTTGAGTGGGCTTTCTCAAGCCTTCGATGTGCTTTTGAGGGGAGCTGTATGCTTCAGTTTCATTTCAGACCCAGTTTCTGAATTTCAGTTCCACATTTCAGTTCCAAATTAAAGTTTCAAAACATGCGAATTGGCGAATATTCGGAAATCAGTCAATGTGAAATATTGTCTCTGAATTTATGAGATGCGAATATTGTTCTTGTGATCACAGAAGTGTTTGCAGGATTTAAAAGCAGGGTTCTGTGGCTAGAACCCAAGTAAAAGTTTCCGAAACAGCTTTTCGATGAAACAAACCGTTGGGGTTTTACGTGGCACTATACACTTTAGGTACAAAAAAAGGCACTGTGGAGTTTTTGGATTTCCTTCGCAATAGCCCGATGATTATAAAATGTCGTCACGCAGGCGTTTCAATTGTCGCCGCTATGTTGAAAAACCGGGCGACAGCGGGTGCCGGGCCTGTGTTATCTTGCATTGTAATAAACATTCTTTGCCACTGGACCACTGCGGATACTAAAGAAGTGTGCAGGGTAACTTTTACTTTCAAGGTTGCATTCAAATAAGCCATCATGACTACTGGGGCTTCGAAAAATTCAATCTCAGCTGTAAGCGGGCGTTGACAATTTTTTCTCGTCGACATACGTTTATTGAAATTCCAATGTTGATTGAAAAGCCAGCCGAAAGAAGCTCACAGGACAAGGAGAAGTGTCAGACCAGTCCTTTTTTTTTGATACCAAACATTCAATTAAGCGGGCAAAGTATTACGTCATCTAATGTTTGGACATGAAACACGGGCTGGTTAAAGTATTTTGCTTTTTTACTTACCACTAGCATCCGGCCAGAGCTACTCTAAATGTGCTTTTTTTCAGGGCACACGACGCCATCTCTGTGGCCTGCCACAGCGGTCGCACGTAACTGGTAACCTCACACTGGAGCCACACTAATGTTGTTTTAGTGTGAAATTCCTAGTCATGTATAGTTAGCCCAAAACCCTTCATCCAAAGCAAAAAAATGTTGGGGACAGGCGCGAAAGAAATGTCCGACGACGGCCCACACAACGTGGCCGACGTCTGAAAAGGCTGGGTGTTGGCTTCTTGAAGGGCTACGAGAGCGTCGTCTTGACATGTGCACCGTTGTTGGTGAAACGCGCAAAGTGCGGCCGGTCACGTGGTGCACCACCAAACGGGCATGCTGAACACACAATGTGCGTTTTGTGTGTAGTTGCGTATATCCTCGCTCAATGTGCACCATTGCTTGGGGATGCTTGTACAGGTATCTGTCTGTCACAGTAACAGAAACCAAAAAAGACAAGAATGGACAATAGCACGTTGTAAAAAAGGACGCTCATGCTTTTCCCAACCTTACATCGCATAAAGTGCTTAGCTGCCCTTGCAATTTTTATTGAAGACATTGATTGCACCAAATTTTTATACCTAAAAGTTCGCATAAAGGATTGTACTCCAGGTAAAACTGGCTCAATCAAATCAGGCAAGAAAGTAAAGGGAATAACTGAACTTTTCTAATTTTAATTTAAAACAATGCTGTTTGGTTTGGAAGTGAACCGGAAAGAAATATGTGTGGAAGACTATACGAGAAAATAAGCGAAACGAAAAGCACAGAAATGAGGTGGACGTCATAGTTTATCTCTTAAAACTGAATATTTATAACACAGCTCATGCGAAGCAAGAAAACCCCTGGTGCAGGGCGTTTGTTTTAGGACGGAAACAGTTGGCTCTAACTTAGCATCCCAGGCATTATGCTAGCTCTGCCTTTTATATTTGCACTCTTTTTTCCTCTGTGTGGTCAAGAATTGCGCAACGTTCCGTAGGGTGCAAATGTCAACAGGCAGTGCAATGACTGGCCGAAAACCGGGAAAGTTCACCATATGTTCGAAATCTTGGACACGTGGTGTGAGCTGATCGCGACGATTCGCTCGCACTTCAGCCCGGCCCCGTATACATTAAAGGAGCGCTTCCGCTTCAACAACTGGAGCCGCCGAGGAGGGACTCTTGGGCAGTTCATCGCAGGGTTGAGAGGGTTGGCGAGCGGCTACGCCTTCGGGGACCAGCTCGACTCAGTGCTCTGAGACCGTTTCGTCTGCGGCATCAACGACGCCGCCACACATACACGACTCGTGGAGCACGGTGTAAGATATATTATTAAATGAGGACACAGCTTACAAAACAAACGTCTGCTCTTCGTTTCGATAAAGTCGCCAAACTGGCGCCGCTGCTGCTGATGATGATGATTAGTGGCTTTCCCTTTGAATCGGGGCGTCGGTTGTCAGCAATCGACTTGCCTGTTTTATTACGTTTACATGCCCTACTCCCAGGTTAACCTATAGATTTGCTTCCTCCCTCCCATTTCTCCCTCTTTTCTGTTTTAAACTCCTCGCCCCCACCCCCCTTTTTTCTCCCCTCGCTGTTCTAAATTCTCGTCCGCATGATTACTCAACCTGCGTACCCATCCCTTCCCTGCTTTTCCTCCACCACCACTCCAGTCGCCTCTTCGCCACTTCTATGGCCTTGAAGTTGAGGTTCCCCCTCGCCCCAAATCCCAAAGCCTCCGCCAGCGTCGTTTCCCCCTCACCCCACGGTGGCCGTATCTCTGTGCAGCTCCTGACAATATGTTCTATAGTTTCTCGATCCCTGCCGCAGCACGCACACGTTTCATCCTGCTGCCTGTAGCTACCCGTGTATGCCCGGGTTCTCAGGCACCCTGCGCGTGCCTCGAAGAGCAACGCACTGCCTCTCGTATTGCCATAGAATCCCTCCTTCTTAATTTCCCGTTTCTCTGTCCTATAAGTCTCCAGGGTTTTTTTCGCTTCCATTCTCTCTGCCCACTTCGTCGTCTCTGCTGCCTTTACCTGCTTTTTAACTGTTGTGTAAACCCCGCTTTCCCCTACCGACTTTCCGTACCGCTTGGTCAGCTGTCTGGTCCTCCGTCTCCACCGCGTGTCCACGCTCCTCAAATACAGGTACTTAAACACCCTCGCGGCCCATCTTTCGTCCTCCATGTCACGAAGTCGCTCCTCAAACTTTATCTTGCTCTGCGCCTCCCTCGCCTCGAAAGACGACCAGCCCATATCCCCTTGTACCGCTTCATTTGTAGTTTTACTGTGGGCCCCTAGGGCCAATCTGCCTACCGCCCTCTGATTTACTTCCAGGCCCGCTTGGGTCTCTGACTTCATGCACAGAACCGAATTAGCGAAAGTTAATCCTGGTACCATGACCCCTTTCCAGACTCCCCTTACCACCTTGTATTTGCTGTATCCCCAGAGGGCTCTATGCTTCATTATAGCCGCGTTCCGTCTTCCTTTTGTCTTAAGGTGAGCCTCATGCGCCTGCGTGTAATCTTCGCTGTTGTTCAGCCATACTCCTAAATATTTATACTCTTTCACCAATGGTATTTCTACTTGCTGCACTGATACTGTTTTGTGCTCCTCGCCGTCATTAAAGACCATGATCCCCGATTTTTCTCTGCTAAAGGATAGCCCTAGGTGCGTCGCTTCTTCACCGCATATATCCATCAAGCCCTGCATACTTATCCGGTTGTCCGCCATCAACAATATGTCGTCTGCATACATTAGTCCCGGAACCCGTTGTTCCACCACCTGCCCATTTTTCATGTAGGATAAGTCGAACCCCATCGTGCTGACTTCTAGCTTCCTTTCTAACCCCGTCATGTAGATCATGAACAGCAGCGGAGAGAGAGGACATCCTTGTTTCAGACCCTTGTAGGTGTATACAGGCCTATTGTATGTTACCCCCTCCCACACTATTTGCACTTGGTTCTCCCGGTATAGCTCCCTGAGTAAGCTAATGAATTCTGCCCCAACTCCCTCGTCCTCCAGGATACTCCAAAGCCGCTCCCTGTCTACATTATCATAAGCCGCTTTAATGTCCAGAAAGGCTAACCACAAAGGTCGGTTTTGCATTTTCGCCACCTCTATGCATTGGCTTACCACGAATAAGTTGTCGTCTAGTCTTCTGTCCTTTCGAAACCCATTTTGAAGCTCCCCTAATATCCTATTTTCTTCCACCCACTGCTCTAGTTCGAACTTCACTGCCTGCATTGCTAACCTGTACAGCACTGACGTGACGGTTACTGGCCTATACGAGCTTGGGTTTGTCCTGACTCCTTTGCCCTTGTACACTAAGTTCATCCTGCTCATTTGCCACGCGGCTGGTATTGCCTTTTCTTCTATCCTTGTTCTGATGGCTTGCAGTAGCTTTCCCTTGCTCTTTGGTCCTAACTGGTTAATCAACTCCATCGGTATCCCATCCGTGCCTGCCGCGGTATTCTTGGGGACCTTTTCCTCTGCTCTTTTCCATTTCAGCTTGTCCCCATCTATCTCCAGACCTTTCGGCCTACCCGCCGCGACATCTCTGTGTCGCTGCGGGGCCTCTTCATCCACCTTACCGAACTTCTCCGTGATGATTTTGTGCAGGTATGCTAATGCTTCCTCTCCCTTGAGCATCTGTCCCTGCTCGTTTTCTATAGTACCGCCTTCTGTGGGACTCGTACGTTTCCCTAATGCCTGAGACCGTTGATTGCAGCGCCCTCCAGCGGCAGAGAAAAGAAGTTGCCCGCACGCCGCCCACTCGGAGGTGTTCGGATCCCTTCGGCTCCTTGTCGGGCCTTCTCGGCAGCTTCCGTAACCGGTCGTCTGCTCGATTTCTGCTCGCCGCAGCTTGGCTGGCTCCGCCGGCCGGGGGTGCAGACGATAATTTGAAGAAAGCCGTGCGAAAGCCTTTGCGCTCGCCCCAGTGTTTCAACGTGTTCTAAGCATGTGTTTTGAGTCGGTGACAATCAAAAGAAGGTATAAAACACTAAACCGAAGGGAATGTTCCGCGGTAGCCGTTGAGCGCTCACACAAATTAGATTTTATGCTGCGCTTTTTATGCTTGCGTAAAGAAAAAATGGGGTGCAAATGTTTTACCTAGTACGCACTGCAACGAAGGCAAGACAGCGTGATCGTATTTAACGTTACCTGCGATCCTAGACGATTGAGTGCGTGCTCTGCAGCCATCCCCAGCAGAAAATGATGCTACTTGTCGTCAGCATCTTTCTGGGAGTGCGGTTGCGCGAAAGGGTTCTTTTTGGTGCTTTGAGGGGATGTACTACTGAATGTCGAAGAGGTGCGCGCTCGCAAACGATGCAGTGCCGTCGACTTTTACCTTTGGCTACAGCCCCCCAAGGTACTCCGTACAAGCAGCGCCAAAAGAAAGCGTCCGCTGCCGGAACAACGCCCCGACATACAAGGAAAGTAGGCAGGTTGTGAAATGGATTAAACTGTCCGCGAGTACGCTGATGTTTCTTCGTCGGAAATGACGTTGCACAACTGGGGTGAGTACATGCACGAAGCAGCGGAGACGAATCGATGTTGTCAAACTCACTGCCGGTGTCTATTGTACTGATGAGCTGCGGGCGCGTCTTAATGAACTTAGGACGCCCGAAATCTCGCAGCTGTTTAAACAATGCGATAAATTACCCTTTAAGATCGCGTTGTGTGAGCTCACACGGTGAGCAGGCACGCATGCCGCTGGTGCCTGCGAACCACCTGGCTTCGGGCAGTCGTTGTTTCAAGTCACTTGAAGCCTCGGTCGCTTTGAAGCTTACTTAAGAGTTCTGCCACCAGATGTCCTTTCAATCAAAGGTCCACGCGCGGCGCCATGGCGCCACCAACTCTATTTAACAGATTTTTGGGCTGCTGTGTCCACACCTAATACTATATATTACACCGTGTCCTGGAGCTTCCGGACCCATCGATGGACGACACCGTGAAGGCAGAGCTGTCGATGAATGCTGCGGCCAAGGACGCGGGCGAGATAGCACGTGCGGCCGGCTCACCATCGACGGAGGCGGCAGTAAACAAGATGGAAACACTACATAGCAGGTGCAGTTGTTGCGTTGGTGACCACCCCCCGTCACAGTGCCATTTCGCGCAAGCGGAGTGCTTTGCGTGTGGAAGAACTGGGCACATTGCTAGGGCGTGCCGAGGGGTGACGGCGAACGGACAGAAGCAGCAGCCAGGGGCAAGCACGGGTTCAACGCAAGCACTAGGCCAAGAGAGCCGGGGTAAGACGAAGGGGCGGGGACGGGCGGAAGCAGCTTCGGGTTCCTCGGCGGCTAGGCTTCACGTCGTGGCCGAAGACCCGCAGATTTTTACACGTGGCACATGAACACACTTCAGTCGTCTGTGCCACCATATATGCACACTGTCGAAGTCTGCGGGCGTCCCATTTCCATGGAGCTGGACACGGGGGCCATCGTGTCGGTTAGGGACGGGAAAATCTTCAATCGCACCTTCCCTGGTGCGTCTGCCGAGGCGTCGGGCATCAAGCTGCGCAGCAACTCTGGAGAGCTCGCCCAAGTCGAGGGTCAAGCCCAGGTCAGTGTCAAGCCAAGGTCAGGTAACCTGCCCCTGTACTTGACCAAGGTGTCGTCACCGACGATGTTGGGCCAGAACTGAATGCAGGCGTTGGGCCTGCGGCTACTGAAGTACAAGGAAGCACTCCGGGTGCTGGAACACGTCCCAGGCCTCCTGACCAAGTTCCAGGCCCTGTTCCAGCCCAGAGCGGGCACATTCACCGGCACGCCAGCAAGCATACATGTCCCAGAGGGAGGCCGGCCCCGGTTTTAAGTGCAATGCACTTCTTAGGCGACCCTTAACCTGCGTCCACCGGCGATGTCCGCGCACGTGGAGATAGGCGCGCGCAGCCTGGCCGCTGACATAGCACATACCCACGTGGGGGATTGGCCAGGAATCTCCTCGTCTTCCTTGTCAACGGAGGGAGATGGGCGCACGCTGCCTGGCCGCTGACATGGCACATACCCACGTGGGGGATAGGCCAAGAATCGGGCGTGAGAAGGGCTAATGCACCTGCTTAAAGGAGTACTGACACGAAATTTCAAAGCTGAGATCCGCTCTAGCAATCAAGTACAACGACAACACAAATAGGTGTCTGTGATTAAATGCATCTTTCTTTCTTTGTAGTTGTGTGTGTGTGTCTGTGATCTCTCTTTCGCGAACATTACCGAACCGCGCAAATTCAACTCGTGCATTCGCACTTTCACATTCTTCCCCTCGGGGAAATGCGGGGAATGTTTTCAAGCCGCGCCCGCTGCCGTTCACCCTGAAGGACGGAGTAACCCAGGAGCTGCAGCGGTTGCAGTGAGGCGATATCTTGGTGCCCGTCAAGTCTTCTAGGCCGCTCCCATCGTGCCAGTTGTCAAGCAAGATGCCAGTGTTAGGATCTGCGAGAACTTCAAGGTCACCATCAACCCCGTCGTTACCGCAGAAAAGTACCCGATGCTCCGAATTGGAGATCTCTGGCCGGCGCAGTCCGGGGGACAGAAATTCACCAAGCTGGACCTCAGAGATGCGTACCAGCAAGTGCTGCTCCAGGAGTCCTCCCGGAAGCATGTCACCATATCGCCAATGCTCGGACTCTTCCAGTACACGTGCTTACCGTTCGGCGTGGCCTTAGCACCTCGAATTTTTCAGAGGGAGATGGACAACCTGTTTAGGGGCATGAGGCACGTGGTAGTGCACTGGGACGACATCCTGGTGACCGGTGGAGACGAGGATGACCACCTGCACAACCTCCACATCGTCCAGGCATCATTGCAGGATGCCGAGTTGAAGCTGAAGCTGGAGAAGAGCATTTTCTTGGCCCCCCGCATTGAGTACCTGGGCCACGTCATTTCCAAGGCTGGCCTGGCCCCGGCACCCCGCATAGATGAGGCTGTGCTTTAGGTGCCCAAGCCCCAGAAAAATAAAGACCTGCAGAGCTACCTCGGCCTCATGAATTTCTTCAGGAGCTTCCTATCAAACCTGTCGTCGCATCCACAGCCGCTGCATATACTGCTTCGAGATGGCAGCAGTGGGCCTGGAACAAGGAACATGGCTTGACCTTCCAGCGCAGCAAGAAGCTCATCCCCAAGGCTCCGTGGCTGGTGCACTTCTCTCCGGCCAAGCCAATCGTACTGACCGCAGATGCGACGCCGTACGGCGTGGGAGCCGTCCTGGCCCACCAGGAGAATGGCCAGGAACGTCCCGTGTCGTTTGCGTCCCGTCCGCTTCATGCGGAAGAACAGCGGTACAGCCAGCTCGACAAGGAAGGCCTAGCCTTCACGTTCGGGGTCCAGTGCTTCTACCAGTACCGGTGGGGCCAGAGGTTTGGGGCGGTCAAGGACCACAAGCCGCTGCTGGAATTGCTGGGGCCTGAGAAAGTACTTCCAGTGCAGGCATCGCATCGAGTGGTGCGCTGTGCCTTGAGGGTCACGGCCTACAGCCACCGGCTGGTCTACCGCACGGAAAAGGATCTGGCACCTGCTGATGCCCTGACCCGACTGCCCGTGCACGAGGTGCATGTTGGAGCACGCTTTCCCGGAGGTGCTGTCCAGATCGGCTGTGTCGAACGCGACCTGCCGGGACCCAGTCCTGTCGCAGGTGGCCAAGGCGGCGTGCTAGGGGAGGAGTTGGCTGAGCGTACGTACAGCCACAAGACCGCCGAGCTCACCCTGCAGCAGGGCTGCCTGCTGTGAGTTCCAGGGTGGTCATTCCACAGAGTCTGCGGTCCAGGGTCCTGGAGTTGCTGCACGCGGGTTATTCAGGCGTTAAGAAGACCACGATGTTGGCCCGTTTCCACGATTGCTGCCCTGGCCTGGACCATGACATCGCTCGCATCGTGCAGAGCTGCCAAGTCTGCTAGGAGAACCAGCGAGCATCGCGCCATGTGGACGTCACCCCCTGGTCGTTACCGGGGAAAACCTGGTCCAGCCTGCACGTGGATTTTGGGGGCCACTCCAGGGCCACTACTTCCTGGTGGTGGTGGACTCCTTCTCCAAGTGGGTGGAGGTACTGCCAGTCACCACTACCTCGGTAGGAGCCACCATTGACGCGTTGGAGCAAGTCTTCGCAGCCCAGGGGTTGCCGGACGTCATCGTGTCCGACAATGGTACTGCTTTCGTCAGCAAGGAGTACCTGGTCTGGCTGATGAAAAATGGAATCCCTCGGATGAAGGTTTCGCCGTACCTCCCTGCGTTTAATGTTGCTGCCGAGGGGGTGGTGCAACCTGTGAAGGACAAGCTCAGGAAGAGCAAGGCTAGGGATTATCGAACACAGGTTACCCGGATCCTGCTTCAGTACCAAACCACACCCCATGACGTCACGGGCCGTGCCCCTTCCGAGCTCCTGTTGGGCCGGATGGTGAAGACAGCGTTGGACTTGCTGCACCAAAACCTCCAGTCCACGGCGCTCCTCAATGAGCTGAAGCAGAAGCTCGCGGCTGACTGAGGTTGCCGTCCTGGGCCTTTGCCGGAGTATGGGGCTCCGGTCTTCACCAGGAGCTTCAGGCCTGCTCCAGCCTGATCTGCCGGGAATGTGGTCTCCCGCCAGTACGTCATCACTGCTCGTTCGCACGTCGGACGGGACCACGTGCAACCGGAATGCGGACCATGTGAGGCCTCATCTGAAAACTCCAGCCGCACCTACAGGAAGCCAAAAGGCAGGTGAGCCAAAAACTACACCGGCCGCTGCCAGCCCAGCACCGGGGGCTGGTGCCGCTCGTACCTCTGCGGTGCCACGTGCAAGTCCGGTGACACCTGCAGGGCTGCTGGACGCTGTGAGAGTGACAGGCGGCACCCGATGCTGCCACAACTGCATCGACACCTGTGCTAGGCGGAGTGCGACACTATGGAGACCGTCAGAACGTTACTCGTCGTGGTGAAAGGTGAAGTTTCGTGTTTGCGTTGGACGAACAAACTTGGGGGTGAGAGGTGTGACAAGTGTGGAGCGCCCCCAGACCCTAATCTTCGTTAGCCACTACGTTTAGTGGCCACACCAGGCTCGGTGGGCAACATATGTGTGGCTGGCGATTAAACCCTACCGAGCAAAGCAGCTCGTGGTCAGTCAGCGTCACCACCAGCACGCTGCGTGTCGTCCCTCGGCTGGAGGGTACACCGAACCTTACACGTTCACGAATGCCGACAAAATCGGGGCGACAATGGTAAATTTTACCTGTTTTTTGTATCATCTGTCTTTTGCTGCGTCGCATTACCCATACTTCCTTAAATTTCTCATCCGCCCCGCATGGCTGCCCCGGCATCTGGAACGACCTTCGCAAAGTGGCGTTAGAAAAAAACCTGAGTGCACCGGAGCGGAAGACTCGTTAAGAGCAGGCGACGTCATCCAGCCTTTCGCCACGTGTGTATCACCTGCTTTTGTCGTCGTAGTCTTCGGCGTGGGGGAGACATCGGTGCTCGCTGGTTGCTTCTGCACTTTTCCAGTCAAACCGGGGGCCGTCGTGTTTCCGCGTGACGCTCATGATCCATTTAGCTTGAGAATTCCGGGAAGGAGTCGTTGACACGGTGAATCTCTGGGTGGGTCGGACGGAGGCGATGCAAGCGTGCTTGACTCGGTCGGCGGCGGCGACGTCTTGGCGCCCACAAATGTCGAGGGTGACAGTCTTCGGTTGCCTCTCGCCGTCGGAGCAACGTGCATAGACTCGCTATTTGTGCTCCCTCTCTCCTGATATCCAAACATAGCCCATAAGGTCCCAACGTGCCTTTTTACAGCACCCATACTCAATCTCGATAGTGCAGCTGTTTTTCCTAACCAATTTTAGTACTCACTCTTCTCTGTTAGCTTGCCATTCTCTATTCGCGGTTTTGCCCAAGTTACAACCTAACTTTACAATCCAACCACCATCATCATCATCAACGGGGAATGATAAAGCCGCTGCTGCTGCAATACGGAACATGGTTGACATAACAACCACACGCTATACTATCCCCAAACCACGCGTCCGACAAACTCTTCATAGTACATGGCAAGCAGACTAGAGTCAAGAAATATACGGCAAGCCGCATCTAATGAGGCCATGCATAGGACGATACCACACTGGTACGCGCAATCATCACACGGCAGTCACCTTTGTCAGATTACGGGGAGGCCACACACGGGCAGCACACTGCCTCGCAGGTTTTTCTAACCACTGTAGAGCGGACGTGGAGTCCGCCTACACGTCCTTCTTATCATCATTCACTGCAAGTCAAACGCATCCCACAACTATACAGGCAACACATTCCACTACATCCATCATCCTTTCCAGGTGACGACCCTATGGCTTCGCGTATGCGTACTTTTGATTTACTTACCCATGTTAAATGTCTACCTGTCATTTCTTACTAAGCACAGAAACAACCCAGTTCTCTGAACGGCACTCTTCACTGTTTTTATTTATTTAGTTTTTTTTTCAGGCTGATTTCAAAATTTTCGTCTCTTTTATTTAAACCGCTTTGATTCGGTGCTCTTTGCTCTTCTTGGTCTAGAGCCATGAAGCAGCAACCATCATCATCACTCTCGTCATCATCATTTTGTAGATTACATATTGAGGGTAAACTTTTTTTACAAGTCCAAAAGATATGATCCCATGGTTGTCGTTCGAATACCAGTATACTTCTCGAGCGCGGCCTGTATGGGCGCCACTAAACCTCCTCGCGGCCCGTTTCGAAACCAGCTGCGGAAGTCTCCGGACCGCTCCAACCTGTCGCCGTTGATTTGAGGCTCGTTCAAGAGTGCGATTTACCGTTTGTACGCTTTCTAAATACAGAATAATGTAAAGCAGGCCCTCTGTTTGCAAGCAGGTGTATTTAGGATAGTATAAACGTTTATGACACGAACTCCGAGTGGTACATTCGGTCTGTAAGAGCGCCAGGTCTGTGTCACAAGGGTCCCGAAGCCGGCATATGCAAGGAGCGCATTGCAATTCCGCTGCCCTGAAATTTAGTGGCAGTGTCTCTGTAAGCAGTGTTTCCTCCGATGGTCATGTTGCGGCCATACACTATGATGCAAATCGGCTTCGTGCGCTTACATATTCTATCGGAGCACTCATACCTGACAGCAGGCAAGTTAAGCTTGCCAATATCACATATAAGATATTTATCAGTACACTGGACAAGCCAACGCAGCATAAATTTCACAAACATTCTACGAAATAAGTACGATGGCTAATGTAAAATTATACTAGGGAGTCGGTACACGACGACAAATTTATTCCTGTGTCGTGTTGTCGCGAGGTGAGCGCTCGCAGATCATATTACATTGACCCTCCACGAGAAGCGCACTGGTGGGCTTATAGAGTAACCCGCGTCCGCGACTAAACCTTCAAAACATCATCATATGACACAAAGAGACAACAGAATCCAACATAAACTGAAATAGGGGCCTCATCAGATACCACACTCTTCAAACGAGCCCGTTTGTGCGAGATTTTGGCGCACGTAAGGAACTCCAGGTGGTCAAAATTTATCCGGAGCCCTCCATTACGGCGCGCCTCATCGCCTCCGTTGCGTCGGCGCGTTAAACCCTACAATCAATCAATCAACTCTTTCAACGACACCTCGTATCGCTGGTGAACTGCCCACACTGTATTCTTCAAAAATCCGTCCGCCGAGTGATCAGCCATTGGTTGAAGGCGAAACGCAAACGGATAGTGAATATGCAGCTTGTGTTAGGGATTTCTAAAACGTTCACTGGTTGATTTCGCTCCGCATATTTGTAAACACCGATAGTTCAGCGCCCCCCTTCCCCCTGTCTCGCGAAATATCAGCGAATTTCGTATCTAGTTGGTCTGGTGAATACTACCCAACTTAAACAAACGTCTTTAGCATTTCCGAAGCTCCACTAGTTTTCTTTTTTTTTTCATCTCCGTACGACTATTCTATTTAGTTTTGACTTGCAGACCATTCATTTTTCCGTGGTTTGTTAACTTGTACTTTGCTTCTTGCGACTCGACACGTAATTGACAACAGACAGCCTTTGAGTGTACTTAACATTTTCGCCTGGATTACATTCCCATACAAGGTTCAAGTTATTGTCAACTATTGGGTTATCAAATCTCGGAAGCGCATTTTTCTACGACGTACATATTTAATGCAAAGCCGCATTTCTTCTCTGCGCTTTAGACCTGATATTTTTGCGCTGCAAAAATATCAGGTTTAAACGAGGCGCAAATAAATAAAATTCACTTGTGCTTACTTCTTCGAAGGTGACAATGGTGATATGTTGCTACCGTCGCCGACGCCCGCAAGAGCAGTCAAGAAGCGCACAGATACGTCCTCCACGTGTTTTTTGACGTTCGAGCGCTCTACCAAGAGGCAGCTATTTTTGTAGTGCCCTAAAAGTGCAATTTGCTTACAGACGTCACCATAACGAGTTCTTTGGTGCGCGGAAAGGCGAATAAAAGCGGAAGAGAGCAAAACTACTGCATGAACACCTATCAGCCACGCAGCCGTAAACGCCGCGGAGAACCGGCGACAGCCGGCGCAGCGATCGCGAAGCTCGAGGTGTATAGGTTGGATATTTCATTTGTTGTTTTTTTTGCAGTAGCAGCTGCTGTTTGGAGTGTAAGATTACCCAGCTTTCTTCTCCATTCCTTCTCAATAGTTTTTTGTTTTATTTTCTAAATTTGTTGTTGTGTCCTAGCGTGGTTTTGGTGTGGTTTTATATTAGATTTGTATAGAACCATCATTTCCGATAGATATTTCTCCTCTCTAATCACGTGACCGATTAACCCTCCGCCTTGGATGATCTTTCGTCTGTTGAATCCCCAAGCCATTAGTGAACATATACCCTACATAAAACTTCCACTCAGAAAACCCCTTGTATCCACGAATTAAACGCACAATTCATTCTGACTGCGCAGGAATAACAACAATGCAACATTTACGAGACACAAAATTACAAATTTGTGCACCTTGTTGCAGGCATCCCTCATTCTCTAAAAGGGGACACAAAAAGGCTTGTAAGCTTTATTCAAGGTCAACTACTCACCCGCAGCACTGGAGTTCCTATAGACTGCCTAATAACAGATTTGTAATGCATTCTAAGAAAGCCTCCAACGAAGATTTTCATGCCCGTGTGGTACTAAAAAAATTCTCATATAAGGCACTGTATATCGAAAAATACGTTTCTGTACTAGATAAATAGAGGGACGACGTTATCTCGTACTGTGCCATTCTAGCAAAAATGTGAATAAAATCACATCTGCTACAATTTTCAAATGCAACAATGTTTATTTATTCTTGTTCATAGGATCTCCTATCATTGCCGAACGTTTCATTATAGCAGTGAGCCCTCTGTACACTGCTACTGCGAGGGAGTGTCGTCAGCGCGTGCCTTCGCTTCTTCTGCACGGCCACCACCGACTGCACCTCCAAGAGCAGCACCAGGGGCTGCCAACATGGCTGCAATCGTAAGAGAAGAAAATTGAGAGGCAGCTCGTTATAGCAAGCACACTTTGCTTTTACAATTGGCCTTTTCACTTTCGCTTTCTAGTTTCTACTTTGTTGTATCGGCGTAGATGTGCTCAACCTTCGAAACTATGAAAATGACAGTTTTCCGTTATCAGCACCTCACATGGAGCACTGCCATCCCCCCCATCGCTACTAAATTCTGCCTTATGAAGTCGTGCTCTTTAGAAATGCATTGTTCTCGCTGTCAATCCCTTTGTTATAATTTCAACTGCTCATAACAATAATACGTGGCTTTAAAACGGCATAGTTGTCGAATAATAACTCCAAACTAAGACATTGTTTAAAACGTTTCAGTCAGTCTGTGCCCTCAAGAGCAGCTGACAGAAATTTCTTTGTGGTCAATTACAAAACAATATCATGGATTGAAAACCACGTCCCCCGGATTCATGTCCATGGTAAGCCGCAAACGACATGGTACCCCAAGATTTTGCGGAGGCTACTAAGGGTGGTTTGTGTGGCGACAGCTGGGACCTCTTCTTGCAATTGTTATAAATGTTTCGCCCACCTACGGGAATGCTACCGTATGTCAAAACGCCCAGAACAGATCTTTTCCTATGATGACCTGCGTTAAATTTTCAGCGTAAAGGGCAGAACGTTTTGCAAACGTGTAACCAGCAACCGACTGAAAAACAAAAACACGACAGCAATTACACCACATCGCTGACTAACACATCCCTCTCCCGCAGCCCCCACACGTCAAGAATGCCCATTTCATTTTTGTCTTCACATGTGATTCCTTTCTTAATGTGATTCCTTTCTCCCTGCTACGAAAATGAAGTGTGTCACGAACGCTACTAGTCATCATCACTGCGCCCGACGGCATGAGCGTTGTTGCTCACAAATAAACTAATGTAGCATCCCTGTTCTAGACGAAATTTCAGTTATGATTAAATGCTAATATTACCGTTTTAAATAAAGTTTTGGTAAGTATGTTGTGGCAGGATCAATTTAAATGCCTAAATTTTTAGCCACGACTCACAAATGCAACAATACTGTACAATGAAAATTCTGGGTATACATGAGACAAAAGTACTACACAAACAAGTATTAGAGCTGTTTATAATAAAACTAGAAGCGTGGACTGATTCTGACCAAAACAAATGAAAACACGGAAACAGGATTGTCAAATCAATATTGATCACCTGAAGGCCACTAATGCCTCTGGTAAGAAAAATGCGGAAGTAATGCTTTTCAGCTTTGCAGTGGGTTGTCTCCTATGAGGTGACCTGAGCGGTACCTCTGCACAAATGCAGTGGCTGCGGCCAGAGACGATATGCCCTACGCTTCTGAGCGGTGATGTACTCTATACTTCACTGAGCATTCCTCATCGTTGGTGACTCTGAAGCGTGTAGGTCAAGCCCACATTGTCTATCGGGAGCAATTTTATGTGCTTCATTGTCCACTGTCCACTTTTACTGTCCACTTTTGAATTCATTCCAACTAACGAGACGAATTTTGACCGATTGTTTCTTGCAGACACCAGCCCCTTGCATTCTCGCTGAGTTGGCCACGTAACGTTGCGATACGCAATATCAAATACATATATATGCATAATCGTGGCATCGTGCTCATCTCATTGTCCCCACCTGCCTAATTAGGTCCAATACAAGGCGAAGACCCCTCCCACTGACCTCCAAGAGATGCTGTGCTGCACTGCTTCACTCCACGGGTTGCCCCCGAATTTCTTTATTGCCCGCGATGTGGGTATTTATACCCATCTGAGTACAAAGGCACGCAGATGAAAATTTTAATAAAATCAAAACACTGTGTAATTACCCAGAATAGTTGCAACCACGACAACAATCTGGAATCCAAAGTTGCGGAACATGTCGGTACCAGTTGCTGAAATAAAAATTGAGTTAACGGTGTTAATCACGATTTGGAGATGTTGTGAAGTGCATCCTGTTTGAAAGGTGCTGCTGAAATACCTCTATAAACCGGAATATTTAGCTTCAAGTCTTCGATTACGGTTCCACAGTGAGGAAATCATCAATATAAAGGTGGTGCTAACATTAAAGCACATACCAGAGATTCTGGTACGGCTGTTTAAACGACCGTATATAAACATTGTGTTCACAGTGCTAGGCTAACAAGGCCTTTCTTACGATCTGGCTGATATTAAAGCGCTCAAGGACCTAGACCGATGAAGAGTCGACATATTCGCAATTATCTGACAAACATACCACAAACACAGAAACTCTAAATTTCAGGATAAAAACTTTCAATTACAAACAAAGCAAAGAAGGTAGGTTTAATACCTACATAATAAATTTAATACTATTGAAATATTAGATATAGGAGTTGCTAAGTTAGGCATTTCCGGTAATGTTTACCATAAAGCCAAATATTTCGTAGCAGCAAATATCACTACCACATCAAGTCATAGCTTACCAAAAGAACTTCACGGAGAAGGCTCAGTGCGTCTTTGAAATGAAGGCTCGGAGTTGACAAAGAGTTACTCTACCGTCCTTTTATATGACGCAAACCAATGTCGATGTGTCTTTTCCTTTCATTTTGGCTGACAGCGAGTTTTGCATCGCGGGTAACAACACTATTTATTTTCAATTAAATTGCTACGAAAAATTGAAATGTCGGGCAGTCTGCGTTGCAATGGAGGATTACAAGACTAATTAAAAAGCCCAAGGTACACGACGTAGTTTACTTAATAATGTCTTTATAAAAAGCTCCCCGTGCGTCCATTCTTCCAAAAAGTTTATGTTGGGTACAGATAACAGAAAAAAAAAATGCGTAATTGAATCATCCTCAAACGGCAATTACAGCGTATCACGTATCATTTTTATTATTTTTCTACTTTCTGCTGGGTAGCCGGAACTTCGGGGTCAAATATAGTGTCTACGAGAGCACTACATGCAGAAAGACAGTACAGTGTACCAGAACTTTATTCCCTTTTCAACTGGCATATAAGGTAAAGAGGAAGAACAGGCATTCCCAAAAATCCCATCTTTATTGAACCTGTTTCGCCAATTTCGAAATTCGGATACTATTTTTCATATGCGCAACACGAGGAATTCCTGTAGCTAAGACGGCTTCCCTAAGACTTTATCTAATAATATATAAAACACCGTTACCTGAATAAAGGAGAGAAGTGTATACATTTTTAGAATAAATAAAATATTAGATTGCATTAGTATGTCGCAGAAAAAAAGGTTTTGAACAAATGCACAGAAACAATTCATAAAATAAAATATTTAGCACGAAATTGGTCACCTGCAAAATGTTATCCGAAGAATCTTTCGCGCATTGACTAAAATAATTTATGTCGTTTAAAATCATTCGGAGACTTCAGGGGCCAGTCAGCAAACCATTCAGTATTCCGTATAAGGGAACAGGAATTGTTTACTCGCATATTTTCATGGCCCCAGAATGCATCATACGAAACACAGCAGCAAAGGACCTTCAGAAACCACTTGCAGTATGTCGTAAGCAAGCTTATATGACGTGTACCTCGAATGTAGGCATTCCACTTTCGTTGGTATGAGTAGTCTTTGTGTCAGTTAACCCAAGACGCACGCCGAAGGAATTGATTTGGGTCAATGCTGCGGTTGGTCTATTTTTAAATTGAAAGCGTCTAGACTTTTGGGGTTATCGGCTCCTCCCAATGTCGGGCTTTGACTCTCATGGTCCATATAATGCTTTCGAATTGCAATGGCAACGTAATGTGTAGAAATGGCTTGTCGGGCCTACAGTAGAAGCGAAAAACATCCGAGCACTTGTTTTTTTTATTTTACAACACCTCTCACTTTTGTATATCATAGCAGATGTCTGAACATTGTAGTTATAGGGACATTAGGGATTGTTTTCCGCCGCAGTACTACAAGCTTCTTCAACGCCTAAGCGCGTATGAATGTTGGAATTGTTCCATAATTTCTAAGCAGTGTGCAAGGTTTTTCTATAACTCTTATGCTACAAAGGAGTGTTCGGAGGCTCTAATGAAGTTTTAAAAGAAGCAGGAAGTGATTGGTTGAACAAAAATACCCCCCGAAAGGAGCACCAGCCAGAAAATATATGAGCAAAGCTGCTTCTGTGCAACATCGTAAGAAGTTGGATTCATTTTAAACAGTTTGACTTTTGTTGGGAAAATTTATTACCCATTGAAAAGCTCGGGAATTGATTGTACTGCATATCTGCATTATGAACCTATAGATGCCAGTATGGTTCGATGTGCAGGGAAATGCAAAACTCTTATAGAGCGAACCGTAGCACAATTACCAACTCAAAAGGAGGCAGTAACCAAACGTCCCCGTGAGATACAAAGCGTGGTATGACTAATACACCATCAATGGACTAGCGAGCTCAATCATCTGGTATGCTGAACAAAGGTACATCAGTATTTTTTGATATTTTTAGTATATCGGAGAACAAATGACTCATACTACGTTTTATACGTACTATAGATGTGCGATCAGAAAACTGTAGCTACAGTGCTGTACAATATACATCATTAGCTAGGCTCAAAGCTTGGGTAATGTATAATGCACTTCGTTGATGTTCCCATTGCTTTAGTTATTTATATCGACACAATGGCAGTTTTCCGCAGCTTTTATACCTTTTGCGGCGCTCTCATTTTCGACGATGGGCTGCTGAAATGTGGCGTCTGCGTCGTCTTCTTATAGTTGCGGAATTGTTACAAGAAGCAGTCATTACAGAAAAGAAGACAGATATACTTAGACTTACCCTCAATAAACCTCAGCTACTTTTAGTGGTCCGATTAGGACAGCAAAGAAAACAATTCGACGAATTTATGATTCTGACAACCTATATTAGATAAGGGGATTTTATGCCTTTTAGAAATTAATTAGTAATGCGAAAACACAAGAGGTTCTAAACGACTATCTATGTCTGAGTACCAAGAAAACTAGAAAAGATGAACTATAATTCCGATTTAGTGTAAAATTAATAAATATCTCAAGAACACACGAGGTTGTGAAGCATAGTCTACGGGTTGGTAAGCAGAAAACTTGAAGTTATGAACTAAACTGCATTGTTAAGTATATTTTCAATGTTTATCAGCTGCTTGTTTATAAACTTGACCATATGCCAAAGGTTGGCTCCGGACACGTGCGATCACGTTAGAATTAGGTATGCCGTAGCAGTGATTCGAATGTTGGCAATAGTAATGAGTGCGCCACAAAATATTCTATTTGCAAATCATTCACGTGTTTCTCTATGTGTGGCTAGTGAGATATTTAAATTTTGAACCACCGAAATAAAACAGGTGGACCGGAATAGTGCATGCATGTACATGATTGCAAGATACTTACTCAGATCGGATTGAAGCAGAAAAATTTGAAAATAATTGTTTTTTTTTATTTAGATGGCTTTCAATATATAATCAATTATCTATTCATTATCTTTTATTTCAAAGAAAGAAATATCTCGTAGCATAAAATAGTTCAAAATATGCCCACATATTTATGGCAATCATACAATGTGAGATTTGCGTGAATCACATGTGATTAAAATTTTACAAACGTCAGAGGTTCAATACAATGATAATTATGCGTGTTTTTTGGTAACATAGGGGTTCTTTGAATTGTGTTCTTCATTGAGTAATAATGCGATCGGAGGAGTACGCGAAGGTTGGCAAGGACGACTTCGTAGCTAAAACTGGACTCTTGGTCAAACTGCGAACTTTTTGTTTTGACTAAAGCTGTGCTTACCATCACACATTTCTGACATTAGAGAAGGGAGCAACAGAGTGTAGCTACAACTGATACTTCTGGGGTTCGGAGACAGAGCGCTATTCTATCGTTCTATAGCTTGAATATTTCGTTTTTTAAAAAAACGGCTATAATGTGGAACTCTTCCTTTACCAAAATATTTTGGGGGCTTACAGTACCACGCAAATACCTGCGTAATTTTGTGTATTGCTTCGGACTTTTTAAGGACATGTAGGCACAGCTTGCTTTCAGTGTACCTTCTGAAGGTTTTTCGGGAGTGCTTTATAGGTCAGCTCCAGTCCAGGCGAAGTTCTTTCATATGTCAGTTTCCGGTTTCAGTTCCAAAAAAGGTTTTCTATATAAAACACGCGAAAGGGTGAATATGGAGAAATTAGTCATTATGACTTTTTGTCTCTGAATCTCTGAGATACGGAAATGCTTGCAGGTTTCAAAAGCAGGATTCCGTGATGAGAAACCAAATATAAGTCCCCAAAATACGTCTTCGATGAAGCAGTACGCTAGGATGTTAGGGCCATCTTACACTTTCAGTACTAAAAGCGGCACAGTAGAGTTTCTGGTGTTCATTCGCAATAGCCTCATGATTAATAAAATATCACTCAGTTGTTTCAATTGTTGCCTCCATGTTAAAAAGATGAGCAACAGACGGTGCCGGGCCTGCGTTGTCTGGCATTGTAGTGAATGTTCTGTACCAATGCTACCCCACGAATTATAAAGAGGATTGCAGGGAAAGTTTCACTTTCAAGGTGGCATTGGAGAGCCATCATGTTTACTGCGGCTTGACAAAATTCATTCTCAGCTGTAAGCTGGCGCTGACAATTTTTTTATTGTCGGCATTAGTTTAATTGAAATTCCAATGTATATTGAAAAGCCAGTGGTAAGAAGGTCACGGGATAATGAGAAGTGTCAGACCAGTTCTTTGTTTTTGTTGATACAAACCATTCAATTAAGTGAATAAAGAATTACGTCATATAATGTCTGGACAAGAAACACCGGCTGGTGTGGGAATTTTGCATTTTTAACTTACCCTAACATCCTGCCAGAGCTACTCTAAATGAATTTTTCTTCAGGGCACACAACGCCATTTTTGTGGCCTGCAACGGCGGTCACACGTAACTCTTAACTTCACGCCGGTACCACACAAATGATATTTTAGTGTTATATCTCAAGTCATGTATGTTACGCCCAAAATCCATCCAATAAAAAACAATCTTCCTCTTTGGGAAACCGGCGCCCACTTTGGCACCACTTGAGTTGTGAGACGAGATGCGCTATGCCGTTTCGCAGAAGGGAGGAGCTAAAGTAGGGACAAAAAATTCTCTTTAAAGCTACTTTAAGTCGGTGACAACTATTACCAGAATGTTTGAGGGCTCCGAAAAAAATCTAAGCCGTTCTTTGATAACGTCGTCTTGAATAATTATGATGCCTATTGTATCACAGAGACTTGGCTACCTCACCACATTGTGTCTACCGACTATTTTACAGACGAATACACCGTTTTTCGCAGTGACCGAAATAATGCTGCGACAGGGCAAAAGTATGGCGGTGTAGTTCTCATCGCCTTGAAGAAACCTTTCCGTGTGGTCAAACGGTCCGATCTTGAGCTCTACAGCGAATGCCTATGGATCGAGGTGAAAGTTAAAGGTGCGAAAAATGTTCTTATTGGCGTGTACTAGTTACATCCCGCTCTTGAAAATTCTTTGTTTGCTTCAGCCCTACAGGGTTTAACAGAGGTACTTAAACCTGAAAGCTATAACATTCTTCTGTTTGGTGACTTTAATTGCCCGGGCTCTTGGCTGACACCCCACACAAAATACCAGCGGAGAGTCCAAAGCAGCTCATTTGTTTAACTTCTTTTCTTTCAATAACATCCAGCCTGCCGTCTTGCACCCAAGCCCTGCTGGAAACGTACTAGACACTGTTTTCACAAACCTTAACTCTGTCGTTGTCGATCAGTTCCCCGAACCTATTGTGGCCGTTGACGCGTGGCACCCTCATTTCGGAGCCCCAGCCCACATATGCATGGCGCACGACAACAGCATTTCAACTCCCAGACACGACGTTGCTCACGGAGATTACACATCTTTATACCATTCGCTCGACAACGCAGACTCAACATCTGTATACAACGCGCCCTGTGTGGACGTGGCCGTCCAGGATCTAACCCGAACTGTTCATTACTTCATGGAGCAACACATCCCAAAGCGGCGAATTCGCTCCTCTAAATTCCCATTCTCGTTTAGCCATGAGCTGCGAGGCGCGCTTCGAAGAAAGAAAACGTCACTTTCACCGCTTGTTTAAGGCCCACAATGACCCGTCTGCTCTCGCTAGCTTCAGAGAATGGCGCAACTCAGTGAAAAAGCTCCTTGCCCGGGATAAAAAGATGTTTACGGACTACTCTGAAACATCTCTTACCCACTCCCGCGGGAGTTTTGGCGGTACGTCAAATTCCGCACACGTCATGCACGCGAAAGCATAACCCTTCAGGATGGTGACCAGATTGTGTCCGACCCTGAAGGCGTGTGTGAACTTTTCGCACGTCATTTTTCTTCGACATACTCGACCTCTCACGACAGCGGCAGCGAACTGGATTTCGATTCTTACGGTCCTGTTTTTCCAATCCCCAGCGTAACCGAAAACGATGTTGTGTCCGCCATCTGCAAACTCCCATCGAAAAAGTCGGCAGGTTGTGACAGCGTCCCTTGCTTCATCGTGAAGGGTTGTTGAACTGTTTTTGCCCCTTTGCTCTGTCACATCATACGTATGTCACTGGTTGAGCAACATTTTCCAACTGATTGGAAAATTGGTTCCATTTTCCCTTTGCACAACTCCGGAAGCGCCACAATCCCAGCAAACTATAGGCCAATCTCTCTTCTGTCTTCATTTTCCAAAGTCTTCAAAAAGGTCTTGCATCGATACATTTTATCAGCTATGCATCCACTAATTCATTTCAACCAACACGGCTTCATGCCCGGAAGGTCGGTAGATTCAAATTTTGCCTGTTTTCTAAACGACATCGGCCCTCCAGTACTGTCTCGCCAACAGGTAGATACAGTATATTTTGACTGTAGCAACGCCTTCGACATTGTTAATCACGATCTACTACTTCGCAAATTGTCCGCATACGGTCTTTCCCTTGAGTTATGCTAGTGGTTCGGCAGCTACTTAAAAGGCAGGTCCAATTGTGTTAGTTACGAAGGCGCTACTTCCCGGCCCTTCCCGATGACCTCAGGGGTACCCCAATGCTCGACACTGGGCCCTCTCCTTTTACACATTTTTGTTATGACATACACCCCGCTATTAAGCACTGTTCGCTCTCCTCTATGAAGCTCTATCATATGAAGCTCTATCGCACTATTTCTTCACCTTACGATCGTGTACTGCTGCAAAATGACATCAACGCAGTTTCTGCATGGTGTGACTGCAACTATTTAAAACTTAACCTCTCAAAAACCACCTTAATATCATACACTCGCAAGTCTTCCCCGCTAACTTTTACGTACTTGCTGTTCGGTGAACCTGTAAAACGCGCTACCGTAGTGCGCGATTTGGGCGTAATGATGGATGCGAAACTGCTCTTTAACGCGCGTGTGAACTATCTGACCGCGCCTGTCTCCGTACGCTTGGCGTAATTTCTCGCGCGACCAGGGATTTCACCACCCGATCATGCTTTGTTTCACTGTATCGCGCTCTCATTTTGCCGAAGCTCGACTTTGCTAGTGCAAATTGGAATTGTTTAAGCCCTTCGTCCTCCCTTCGACTAGAAAGGATTCAGAAGCGCTTTCCTAGAACCGTATTTTCTCGCCACTCACCTATGAGCCGATATGAGCACGGTGGGCTTCTGAAGATCTTGAATTTAGATGAGCTATCAGCGAGGCGCTCCAGGCGCGACCTTGCCTTTCTGTTTAATTGTATTCACTCGAAGTCCGACTACTCTAGCCTCGTAAGCTCTGTCCATCTGCGAGTGCCAAGCAGACCACTACGGCCGCGTGGATGCTTTGATGTATACAGATCAATGAGTTTGGCACCAGCCAGCCGGTACCAGCTCACCTATAACAGTCTGTTTCTATCTCCTATAGACGTTTTTTGCAGCGATTTTGTACTGTTTAAGCGCTCTCTGAAATGTATGATATTTTGAATACGCATGCTGTGGAGAGGTCGCTCCTGCACTTCTCTCCCTTCTCTCGTGTTTCCTCACATACAGCGCTACCTTGCCAATGTTCGTACGTGTTCTCCTGTGCATACTCCAGACACGTCCTCCGAGCCTTTACCATTCAAAAATGTTTGTGTCTCCTTCGATAACACTACACTTTTGTATATATCTATCTGCACTTCTACATTTACCCATTTTTGATTTATACGCTGCCCATATTTGTACTGTTTGTATTCCTTGTATCCATGCATCTATATATGTTACCTGTTCGTATTCTTTGTACCAATGTATGCGGTGCATCACCCGGAAAGGCCCTGTGCTGTTGGTGAGAACTTCAAATAAATAAATAAATACATACACACATTCCGAAAATGTTTGTACATATCGAAACCAAATGCTTCCATAGTTTTAACGTTTCCAGTAACAATTGGGACAAGTGCGTGGTGCTCCCAAACCCAAATCTTCGTTAGCCGCTAAGTTCGGTGGCCCCACCAGGGTCGGTGGGCAACATTGTATGTGGCTGGCGAATAAACACCACCGAGCACTGCAGCTCGCGGTCAGTCACAGTAACCACCAGCACGCTGCGTTTCGTCACTCGGCTAGAGGGTACCCCGACCCTTCAACGTTCACGAATGCCGGCCAAATCATGGCACTGGTTACGAGGGAAGAGGCCCAGGGAGCGGCCGAAGCTACCGAGAGCGCTGACACAACGCCCCCTCACGCCGTCCGCCATTACGCCATGCCCGCTGTACGGGAGGCTCGTGCCGTTCGAGGGTGAAGGGCCCGCCTGGCCGGTCTACGAGGAACATGTCAGCGTGTTTTTCCGGGTGAACCACAGACCACAGGGAAAACAGCGCGACATATTCCTGGCAAGCTGCGGGACCCGCGTCTTCGCTCTCCTGCTCGACCTCCTCAAGCCGGCCACGCCACATGATAAGTCGCGTTGTGAGCTGCTCGCGACGCTGCGCTCGCACTTCAGCCCGGCCCCGTCCACATTATTGGAGCGCTTCCGCTTCACAAACCGGAGCCGCCGGTAAGAGACTCTTGGGATGTTCGTCGCAGCGTTGAGAGGGTTCGCGAGCGGCTACGCCTTCGGGGACCTGCCCGACTCACTGCTCTGAGACAGTTTCCTCTGCGGCATCAACGACGCCGCCATGCAGACATGACTCCTGGAGCTTCCGGACCCATCGATGGACGACACCGTGAAGGCAGCGCTGGCGATGGACGCTGCGGCCAAGGACGCCGGCGAGATAGCACGTGCGGCCGGCTCACCGTCGACGGAGGCGGCAGTGAACAAGCTGGCGACACTGCATAGCAGGTGCAGTTGTTGCGGTGGTGACCACCCCCCGTCACAGTGCCATTTCGCGCAAGCGGAGTGCTTTGCGTGTGGAAAAACTGGTCACATTGCTCGGGCGTGCCGAGGGGGGGGCCGCAAACGGACAGAAGCAGCTGCCGGGGGCAAGCACGGGTTCAACGCAAGCACTAGGCCAAGGGAGCCGGGGTAAGGTGAAGGGGCGGGGACGGGCGGCAGAAGCTTCGGGTTCCTCGGCGGCTAGGCTTCACGTCGTGGCCGAAGACCCGCAGATTTTTACACGTGGCACACACACATACTTCAGTCGTCTGTGCCACCATATATACAGAGTGTCGAAGTCTGCGGGCGTCCCATATCCATGGAGCTGCACACGGGGGCCATCGTGTAGGTCATGAACGGGAAAATCTTCAATCTCACCTTCCCTGGTGCGTCCGCCGAGGCGTCGGGCGTCGTGCTGTGCAGCAACTCTGCAGAGCTCGCCCAAGTCGAGGGTCAAGCCCAGGTCAGCGTCAAGCCCAGGTCATGTAACCTGCCCCTCTACTTGTGCAAGGTGTCGTCACCGACGGTCTTGGGCCAGAACTGAATGCAGCCGTTTGGCGTGAGGCTACTGAAGTGCAAGGAAGCACTCCGGGTGGTAGAAGACGTCCCAGGCCTCCTGATCAAGTTCCAGCATTGTTCCAGCCCGGAGTGGGCACATTCACCAGAACGGCGGCAAGCATACATGTCCCAGAGGGAGCCCGGCCCCGGTTTTTCAAGCCGCGCCCGCTGCCGTTCACCCAGAAGGACGGAGTAACCAAGGAGCGGCCGCGTTTGCAGTGAGGCGACATCTTGGTGCCCGTCAAGTCTTCAGTCTAGGCCGCTCCCATCGTGCCAGTCGTCAAGCAAGATGGCAGTGTTAGGATCTGCGAGAACTTCAAGGTCACCATCAACACCATCGCTACCGCGGAAAAGTACCCGATGCCTCGAATTGAAGATCTCTGGCCGGCGCAGTCCGGGGAACAGAAATTCACCAAGCTGGATCTCAGAGATGCGTACCAGCAGCTGGTGCTGCAAGATTGGTCCCGGAATTACGTCACCATATTGACAACCCTCGGACTCTTCCAGTACACGTGCTTACCGTTCGGCGTGACCTTGGCACCTGCAATTTTTCACAGGGAGATGGACAACCTGTTCAGCGGCATGAGGCGCGTGGTAGTGTACTGGGACGACATCCTGGTGACCGGTAGAGAAGACGATGACCACCTGCAGAACCTCCACAGCGTCCTGGCACAACTGCAGGATGCCGGGCTGAAGCTTATGCTGGAGAAGTGCATTTTATTGGCCCCCAGCATTGAGTACCTGGGCCACAGCATTTCCAAGGCTGGCCTGGCCCCCGCACCCCGCATAGTTGAGGCTGTGCTTTAGGTGCCCAAGCCCCAGAAAAATAACGACCTGCAGAGCTACCTCGGCCTTGTAAGCTTCTTCAGGAGCTTCCTGACAAACCTGTCGTCGAGTCCACAGCCGCTGAATATACTGCTTCGAGATGGACAGCAGTGAGCCTAGAACAAGGAACAGGGCTTTACCTTCCAGCGCAGCAAGGGGCTGATCACAAAGGCTCCGTGGCTGGTGCACTTCTCTCCGGCCAAGCCAATCGTACAAGACCGTAGATGCGACGCCATACGGCGTGGGAGCCGTCCTGGCCCACCGGGAGGAGAATGGCCAGGAACGTCCTGTGTCGTTTGCGTCCCGTCCGCTTCATGCGGCAGAACAGCGGTACAGCCAGCTCGACAAGGAAGGCCTAGCCCTCACGTTCGGGGTCCAGTGCTTCTACCAGTACTGGTGGGGCCAGAGGTTTGGGGCGGTCAAGGACCACAAGCCGCTGCTGGAATTGCTGGGGCCTGACCAGGTGCTTCCAGTGCAGGCATCGCCTGGAGTGATGCGCAGTGCCTTGAGGGTCACGGCCTACAGCTACCGGCTGGTCTAGCGTCCGGAAAAGGATCTGGCACCTGCTGATGCCCTGACCCGACTGCCCGTGCACGAGGTGCATGTTGGAGCACGCTTTCCCGGAGGTGCTGTCCAGATCGGCAGTGTCGCATGCGACCTGCTGGGACCAGTCCTGCCGCAGGTGGCCAAGGCGGTGTCCCGAGGGGAGGAGTTGGCGGAGCGTACGTACAGCCACAAGACCACCAAACTCAGCCTACAGCAGGGCTGCCTGCTGTGTGTTTCCAGGGTGGCCATTCCACAGGGCCTGCGGTACTGGGTCCTGCAGTTGCTGCACGAGGGTTATTCAGGCGTTAAGAAGACCCAGATGGTGGCCCGTTTCCACGTTTGGTACCCTGGCCTGGACCAGGACATCGCTCGCATGGTGCAGAGCTGCCAAGTCGGCTAGGAGAACCAGCGAGCATCGCGACATGTGGACGTCACCCCCTGGCCGTTACCGGAGAAACCCTGGTCCAGCCTGCAGGGGGATTTTAGGGGCCACTTCAGGGCCTGTACTTCCTGGTGGTGGTGGACTCCTTCTCCAAGTGGGTGACGTACTGCCAGTCAGGTACTCCCTCAGCAGGAGCTACCATTGAGGCGTTGCAGCAAGTCTTCGCAGCCCAGTGGTTGCCGGACGTCATAGTGCCCGACAACGGTACCGCTTTCGTCAACAAGGAGTACCTGGCCTGGCTGATGAAAAATGGAATCCGTCGAATGATGGTTTCGCCGTACCAACCTGCGTTGAATTGTGCTGCCGAGTGGGTGGTGCAACCTGTGAAGGACAAGCTCAGGAAGAGCAAGGCTGGGGATTATCGGACACAGGTTACACAGGTCCTGCTTCAGTACCAGTCCACACCCCATGACGTCACGGGCCGTGCCCCTTGCGAGCACCTGTTGGGCCGGATGGTGAAGATAGCGTTGGACGTGTTGCACCCAGACCTCCAGTCCACAGCGCCCCTGAACCAGATCAAGCAGAAGCTGGCGGCTAACTGAGGTTGCCGTCCTGGGCCTTTACCGGAGTCTGCAGCTACGGTCTTCGCCAGGAACTTCCGGCCTGGTCCAGACTGATCTGCCAGGAATGTGGTCTCTCCTGCCAGTGCGTCATCACTGCTCGCTCGCACGTCGGACGGAACCACGTGGAACCGGAACGCAGACCATGTGAGGCCTCACCTGAAAACTCCAGCCGCCCCTACAGGAAGCCAAAAGGCAGGGGAGCCAAAAACTACACCTGCCGCTGCCAGCCCAGCACCAGGGGCTGGTGCCGCTCGTACCTCTGCGGTGCCACCTGCAAGTCTAGTGACACCTGCAGGGCTGCTGGACGGTGCGAGAGTGACAGAGGCGGCACCCGACGCTGCAGCAACTGCATCGAAACCTGTGCTTAGGCGGATTTCGAGACAATGGAGACCACCAGACCGTTACTCGTCGGGGTGAAAGGTGTAGTTTCGTGTTTGCGTTGGACGAACAAACTTGGGGGTGAGGGGTGTGACAAGTGTAGAGCGCCCCCAGACCCTAATCTTCGTTAGCCACTGAGTTCAGTGGCCACACCAGGCTCGGTGGGCAACATTTCTGTGGCTGGCGAATAAACACTACCGAGCACAGCAGCTCGCGGTCAGGTAGCGTCACCACCAGCCCGCTGCGTGTCCTCCCTCGGCTGGAGGGTAACCCGAACCTTACACGTTCACGAATGCGGTCCAAATCGTGGCGACAATGTTAAATTTTACCTTTTTTTATCGTCTGTCTTTTGCTGCGTCGCAATACCCATACTTTCTTAAATTTCTCATCCGCCCCGCATGGCTGCCCCGGCACCTGGCTCGACGTTCGCAAAGTGGCATTAGGAAAAAACTCAGTGCCCCGGAGCGTGCGCCTCGTTAAGAGCAGACAACGTCTTCCAGCCTTTCGGCAGGTGTGTATCACCTCCTTTTGTCGTTGTAGTCTTCGGCGTGGCGGAGCCGTCGTGACCCGCCGGTTGCTTCTGCACTTTTCCAGTCCGACCGGGGGCCGTCGTGTTTCCGCGTGACGCTCATGATCCATTTAGCGTGAGAATTCTGGGAAGGAGTCGTTGACACGGTGAATCGCTGGGTGGGTGGACGGAGGCGATGCAAGCGTGCTTGACTCGGTCGGCGGCGGCGACTTCTTGGCGCCCACAAATGTCGAGGGGGACAGTCTTGATGTGCCTCTCGCCGTTGGAGCAACGTGCATAGACTCGCTATTTGTGATCACTCTCTGCTGATATCCAAACATAGCCTGTTCAGTCACAAAGTGGCGTTTTACAGAACCCATACTCAATCTCGATAGTGCATCTGTTTTTCCTAACCAATTTTAGTACTCACTCTTCTTTGTTAGCTTACCATTCCCTATTCGCGGTTTTGCCCAAGTTACAACCTAACTTTACAATCTAACCCCCATCATGATCATCAATGGGGAATGAAAAGGCCGCTGCTGCTGCAATACGGAACATGGTTGATATAACAACCGCACGCTACACTAACCTCAAACCACGCGTCCGACAAACTCGTCATAGTTAATGTCAGCAGGCTAGAGTCAAGAAATATACGGCAAGCTGCATCTAATGAAGCCACGCTTAGGACGATACCACACTGGTACGCGCAATTAACACACGGCAGTCGCCTTAGTCAGATTACGGAGAGGCCACCCACGTGCAGCACACTGCCTCACAGGTTTTTCAAACCACTGTAGAGCGGTTGTAGAGTCCACCTACCCGTAATCCGTATTATCATTCACTGCAAGTCAAACGCATCCCATAACTATACAGACAACACATTCCACAACATCCATCATCCTTTTCAGGTGACGACCCCATGGCTTCGCGTATGCTACTTTTAATTTACTTAGCCATGGTAAATGTCTACCTCTCATTTCTTACTAAGCATAGGAACAACCCAGTTCTCTACACTGGCACTCTTCACTGTTTTTATTTTTTTTACTTTCTTTTTTCTCAGGCTGATTTCAAAAGTTCCGTCTCTTTTATTTAAACCGCTTTGTCTTGGTGCTCTTTGCTCTTCTTGGTCTTGAGCCATGAAGCAGCAACCATCATCATCATTACTAAACAGCGCAACAAAAACACACAGGACGAGGACAGCGCTCGTCCTGTGTACCTCAGGTAAAGTCCGTGTTTTTGTTGCGCTGTTTAGTAATGATGGATAACCAACTCGCCCAATACTGCACTTTGCTCATCATCATCACTATCGTCATCATCATTTTGTAGATTACATATTGAGGGTACATTTTGTACAAGTCGCGAAGATATGATCCCATGGTTGTCGTTCTAATACCAGTATACGCCTCGAGCACGGCCTGTAGGGCCGCCACTGAAAACCCCTAGCGGCCCGTTTCGAAAGCAGCCGCGGGAGTCTCCGGACCACTCCCCTCTATAGCCGTTGATTTGAGGCTCGTTCAAGACTGCGATTTACCGTTTGTACGCTTTCTAAATACAGAATAATGTAAAGCAGGCACTCTGTTGGCAAGCGTGGTGTGTTTAGGAGAGTATACACGTTTATGACACGATCTCCGAGTCGAAAATTCGGTCTGTAAGAGCGCCAGGTGTGTGTCACAGGCCAGCGTTACGAAGCCGGCATATGCACGAAGCTGATAGTAATTCCGCTGCCATGAAATTTCGTGGCAGTGTCTCTGTAAGCAGTGTTTCCTCCGATGGTAATGTTGCGGCCATACGCAATTATGTAAACCGGATTTATGCGCCTACATATTGTAGCGTAGCACTCATACCTGACAGCACGCAAGTTAAGCTTGCCAATGTCACATAACAGATGTTCATCAGTACCCTGGACAAGCCAATGCAGCATAATGTTCACAAACATTCTACGAAATAAGTAAGATGGATAATGTAAAATTATACTAGAAAGTCAGTACATGACGACAAATTTAATACTGGGTCGTCTTATTGCGAGGTGAGCGTTCGCAGATCATGTTACATTGATCCTCCACGAGAAGCGCGCCGGTGGTCTTATAGAGTAATCCGAGTCCGCGACTAAACTCTTGGAAACATCATCACATGACACAAAGAGACAACAGAATCCAACATAAACTGAAATCAGGGCCTCATCAGATACCACACTCTTCCAACGAGGCCGTGTGTGCGAGATTTTGGTGCACATTGAGGAACTCCAGGTGGTCAAAATTAATCCGGAGCCCTCCATTACGGCGCGCCTCATCGCCTCCGTTGCGTGGGCGCGTTAAACCCTACAATCAATCAATCAATCAACTCTTTCAACGACACCTCGTATCGCTGGTAAACTGCCCACCCTGTATTCTTCAAAAATCTGTCCGCCGAGTGATCAGCCGTTGGTTGAAGGCGAAACGCAAACGGAAAGTCAATATGCAGCTTGTGTGAGTGATTGCTAAAAAGTTCACTGGTTGATTTTTCTCCACATATTTGTAAACACCGATAGTCGAGCGCCCCCCTCCCCCCTTCCCCCTGTGTCGCGAAATATCAGGGAATTTCGTATCTAGTTGGTCTGGTTAATACTACCTTACTAAAACAAACGTTTTTAGCATTTCCGAAGCTCCACTAGTTTTCTTTTTTTCATTGCTGTACGACTATTCTATTTAGTTTTGACTTGCAGACCATTCATGTTTCGGTGGTTTGTTAACTTGTACTTTGGTTCTTCTGATTGGACGCCTAATTGACAACGGACAGCCCTTGAGTGTACTTAACATTTTCGCGTGGCTTACATTCCCATAAAAGGCTCAAGTTATTGTCAGCGATTGGTTTATCACATCCCGGAAGCGCATTTTTCTACAACGTACATATTTGAAGCAAAGCCGCATTCGTTCACTGCACTGCAAAACGAACCAACCTCTCACTCTGCCAATATCAGGTCTAAACGAGGCGACTATAAATAAAATTCACTTTAGCTAACTTTTTCGAAGGTGACATTGGAGATATGTTGCTGTCGTCACCGACGCCCGCAAGAGCGGCCAAGAAGCGCACAGAAACTCCCTCCCCATGTTTTTTGACGTTGGAGCGCTCTACCAAGAGGCAGCTGTTTTTTTAGTGCCCTGAAAGTGCAATTTGCTTACAGACGTCACCATACGAGTTCTTTGGTGCGGGGAAAGGCAAAGAAAAATCGAAAGAGAACCAAAATACTGCATAAACACCTATCAGCCACGCAGCCGTAAACGCCGCGGAGAAGCGGGGACAGGCGGCGCAGCGATCGCGAAGCTCTAGGTGTATAGGTTGGATATTTCATCTGTTGTTTTTTTTTGCAGCAGCTGCTGTTTGGAGAGTAAGATTACGCAGCTTTAATCTCAATTCGTTCTCAATGGTTTTTTGGTTTTTTTTTATCTAAATTTGTTATTGTGTCCTTTCGTGGGTTTTGGTGTGGTTTTATATTGGATTTCTATAGAATCATCATTTCCAAAGGATATTTCTCCCCTCTAGTCACGTGACCGATTAACCTTCCGCCTTAGAGAATATTCCGTCTGTTGAATCCCCCAGCCGTTAGTGAGTATATACCCTACATAAAACTTGCACTCATAAAACCCCTTGTATCCACGAATTAGACGCACAATTCATTCGGACTGCCCAGGAATAACCACAATGCAACATTTACGAGACACAAAATTACAAATTTGTGCCCCTTCTTTGAGGCATCCCTCATTCTCTACAAGGGGAAACAAAAAAGGCTTGTAAGCTTTATTCAAGGTCAACTACTCACCCGCACCACTGGAGTTCCAATAGACTGCCTAATAATAGATTTGTAAGGGATTCTAAGAAAGCCTCCAACGAAGTTTTTCATGCTCGCGTGGTCCTAAAAAAATTCTCAGATAAGGCCCTGTGTAACAAAAAATACATTTCTGTACTAGATAACTAGAGGGAGGATGTTATCACGTACTGTGCCGTTCTAGCAAAAATGTGAATAAAATCACTTCTGCTACAATTTTCAAATGCAACAATTTTTATTGATTCTTGTTAATAGGATCTCCTATCATTGCCGAACGTTTCATTTTAGCAGTGAGCCCTCTGTACACTGCTACTGCGAGGGTGTCTTCGGCACGTGCCATGGCTTCTTCTGCACGTCCACCACCGACTGCACCTCCAAGAGCAGCACCAGGGGCTGCCAACATGGCTGCAATCGTAACAGAAGAAAATTGAGAGGCCGCTCGTTATAGAAAGCACACTTTGCTTTTACAATTGGCCTTTTCACTTTCGCTTCCTAGTTTCAACTTTGTTGTATCGGCGTAGATGTGCTCAACCTTCGCAACCATGAAAATGCCAGTTTGCGGCATCAGCAGCTCACATGGAGCACTGGCATCCCGCCCATATCTACTAAATTCAGCCTCATTAACTCGTGTTCTTTCGGAATGCATTTTTCTCGCTGTCAATCCTTTTGTCTAATTTCAACTGCTTATAACAATAATACGTGGCTTTAAAACGGCATAGTTGTCGATTATAACTCGAAACTAGGACATTGTTTAAAATGTTTCAGTCCGTCTGTGCACTCGAGAGCAGCTGACCGAAACTTCTTTGTGCTCAATTACAAAAAAATATCATGGATTGATAACCACGTCCCCCGGATTCATGTCCATGGCAAGCCGCAAAGGACATGGTACCCCAAGATTTTGCGGAGGCTACCAAGGGTTGTTTGCGTGGCGACCGGTGGGAACTCTTCTTGCAATTGGTATAAATGTTTCGCCCACCTGCGCGAATGCTACCGTCTGTCAAAACGCCCAAAACAGATGTTTTCCTAGGATGACCTGCGTTAAATCTTCTGCGTAAAGGGCAGAACGTTTTGCAAACGTGTAACAGCAAGCGACTCAAAAACAAAAACACGACAGCAACTACATCACATCGCTGACTAACACATGCCTCTCCCGCAACCCCCACACGTCAAGAATGCCCATTTCATTTTTGCGTCACATGTGATCGTTTTCTTAATATTTCACTGCTACGAAAATGAAGTGTGCCACGAACGCTACTAGTCATCATCACTGCTCCCGCCGGCATGTGCATTGTTGCTCACAAATAAAATAATGTAGCATCCCTGTGCTTGTCCTAATTTCAGTTTTTATTAAATGTTATTATTACGGTTTTAAATAAAGTTTTGGTAAGTATGTTGTGGCAGGATAAATTTAAATGCCCAAATTTGTAGACACGACTTATAAATGCAACAATACTGTAGAATGAAAATCCTGGGTATACTTGAGAGAAAAGTACTACACAAACAAGTATTGGAGCTGTTTATAAGAAAACTAGAAGCGTGGACGTATTCTGACCAAAACAAATGAAAACAAGGAAAAAGGATTGTCAAATCAATACTGATCACCTGAACTAAACTAATGTCTCTGGTAAGATAAATGCAAAGTAATGCTTTTGAGCTTTTCAGTGGGTTGTCTGCTATGAGATGGCCTGAGCGGTCCCTCTACGCAAATGCAGTGGCTGCGGCCGGGGACGATATGCCTTATGCTTCTGAGCGGTGATGTACTCTAAACTTCACTGAGCATTCCTCATCGCTGGTGACTCTGAAGCATCTAGGTAAAGCCCACATTGTCTATCGGGCGCAATTTTATCTCCTTCATTACGGCTTACTGTCCACTTTTGAATTCATTCTAACTGACGAGACGTATGTTGACCGATTGGCGCTTCCAGGCACCAGCCCCTTGCATTCTCGCTGAGTTGGCCACGTAACGTTGCGGTACGCAATATCAAATACATATATGCATAATCGTGGCATCGTGCTCATCTGATTGTCCCCACCAGCCTAATTAGGTCCAATACACGGCGAAGGCCCCTCCCACTGACCTCCAAGAGATGCCGTGCTGCGCTGCTCCACTCCACGGGTTACCCCCAAATTTCTTTATTTCCCGCACTGTGGGTATGTATACCCACCTGAGTACAAAGGCACGCAGATGAAACTTTTAAGATTATGAAAACACTGTGTAATTACAGAGAATGGTTGCAACCACGACGACAATCTGGAGTCCAAAGTTGGGGAACATGTCGGTACTAGTGTCTCAAATAAAAATTGAGTTAACGGCGTTAAACACGATTTCGCGATGTTGTGAAGTGCATCCTGTTTGAGAGGTGCTGCTGACATAATTCTATAAACCGGAATATTTACATCAAGTCTTCCATTTCGGTTGCACAGTATGGAAATCGTCAAAATAAAGGTGGTGCTAACACTGGAGAACATACCAGAGATTCTGGTCCGGCTGTTTAAACGACCGTATAGAAAAATTGCGTTCACTCTGCTAGGCTAACAAGGCCTTTCTTACGATCTGGCTGATATTTAAAGGGCTCAAGGACATAGACCGATGAAGAGTCGACATATTCGCAATTATTTAACAAAAATACCACAAACAGAGAAACTCTAAATTTCAGGATAAAAAATTTTAATTACAAACAAAAAAAGAAGGTAGGTTTAATAGCTACATAATAAATTAAATACTATTGAAATATTAGTTATATGAGTTGCTAAGTGGGGCATGTCGGGTAATGTTTACCATAAAGCCAAATATTTCGTAGCAGCAAATATCACCACCACATCAAGTCATAGCTTACCAAAAGAAATTCAAGGAGAAGGCTCAGTGCACCTTTGAAATGAAGGCTCGGAGTTGACAAATAGTAACTCACTCTACCGTCCTTTTATATGACGCAAACCAATGTCGATGTGTCTTTTCCTTTCATTTTGACAGACAGCGAGATTTGCATTGCATTTAGCAATGCTGTTTTTTTAAATTAAATTGCTACAAAAAATTGAAATGTCAGGCAGTCTCCTTTGCAATGGAGGGTTAGGCGACTACTTAAAAAGCCATAGGTACACGACGTAGTTTACTTAATAACGTATGTGTAAAAAGCTGCACGTACGTCCATTCTTGCAAAAAGTTTATATTGGGTACAGATAACAGAAAAAAAAATGTGTAATTGAATCATCCTCAAACGGTCATTCTGCGATATGCCCTCGTATAACAAAAGGGCCCTTCCGCCATAAGCAAGAAATTCCAGCGCAGTTTAAAACCTTTCGGCAATTACAGCGTATCACGTATCATTTTTATTATTTTTCTACTTTCTGCTGGGTAGGCGGAACTTCAGGGTCATATATAGTGTCTACGAGAGCACTACATGCAGAAAGACAGTACAGTGTACCAGAACTTTATTCCCTCTTCAACTGGCATATCAGGTAAAGAGGAAGAACAGGCATTCCCAAAATTCCCATCTTTATTGAACCTGTTTCGCCAATTTTGAAATTCGGATACTATTTTCTAATGCGCAACACGAGGAATTCCTGTAGCTAAGACGGCTTCCCTAAGACTTTATCTAATAATATATAAAACACCGTTACCTGAATAAAGGAGATAAGTGTATACATTTTCAGAATAAATAAAATATTAGATTGCATTAGTAATTTCAGAAAGAAAGGTTTTGAACAAATGCACAGAAACAATTCATAAAATAAAATATTTAGCACGAAATTGGTCACGTGCAAAATGGTATCCGAAGAATTATTCACTCATTGACTAAAATAATTTATGTCGTTTAAAATCATTCGGAGATTTCAGGGGCCAGCCTGCAAACCATTCGGTATTCCGTATCAGGGAACAGGAATTGTTTACTCGCATATCTTCATGGCCCCAGAATGCATCATACGAAACAGAGCAGCAAAGGACCTTCAGAAACCACTTGCAGTATGTCGTAAGCAAGCCTATATGACATGTACCTCGAATGTAGGCATTCCACTTTCGTTGGTATGAGTAGTCTTTATGTCAGTTAACCCAAGACTCACGGCGCAGGAATAGATTTGGGTCAATGCTGCGGTTGGTCTATTTTTAAATTTAAGCGTCTAGAATTTTGAGGTTATCGGCTCCTCCCAATGTCGGGCTTAGCCTCTCATGGTCCATATAATGCATTCGAATTGCAATGGCAACGTAATGTGTAGAAATGGCTTGTCGGGCCTACAGTAGAAGCGAAAAACATCCGAGCACTTGTTTTTTTTTACAAGACCTGTGAATTTTGTATATCATAGGAGATGTCGGAATATTATGGTTAAAGGGACATTTACAATTGTTTTCCGCCGCAGTACTACAAGCTTCTTCAACGCCTAAGCGCGTATGACCGTTGGAATTGTTCCGTAATTTCGAAGCTGTGTGCAAGGTTTTTCTAAAAATTGTATGCTAAAAAGGAGTGTTCGGAGGCTCTAATGAAGTTTTAAAACACGCAGGAAGTGAACGGTTTGATAAAAATGCCTCCGAAAGGCGAACCAGCCAAAAAATACATGAGCAAAGGTGCTTCTCTGCAACATTGTAAGAGGTTGGTTGCATTTTAAACAGTTGCACTTTTGTTTCGAAAATTTAATTCTCATTGGAAAGCTTGAGAATTAATTCTACTGCATATCTGCATTATAAACTTATAGATGCCAGTATGGTTGGATGGGAAGGAAAATGTAGAACTCTTAACGCGCGAACCTTAAAAAAATTACCAACTCAAAAGGAGTCAGTGACCAAACGTTGCCGTGAGAGACACCGTGGTATGACTAATACACCATCAATAGACCAGCGAGCACAATCGTCTGGTATGCTGAACAAAGGTACATCAGTATTTTTTGATCTTTTTAGTATATCGGAGAACGAATGACTCATACTACGTTTTATACATAGTCCAGGTGTGAGATCAGAAAACTGTAGCTACAGTGCTGCACAATATACATCATCATCTAGGATCAAAGCTTGTGTAATGTATAATGCACTTCGTTGATGTTTCCATTGCTTTAGTCATTCATATCGACACAATGGGAGTTTTACGCCGCTCTTATACCTTTCGCGGCGCACTCATTTTCGACTGTGGGCTGCTGAAATGTTGCGTCCGCGTCGTCTTCTGATATTTGCGGATTTGTTACAAGAAGCAGTCATTACAGAAAAGAAGACAGATATATTCAGACTTACCCTAAATACTCCTTTAGCTACTTTTAGTGGTCTGATTACAACAGCAAACGAAACCATTCGATGAATTTACGATTCTGACAACCTATATTGGATACGGGGCTTTTATGCCGTTTAGAAATTAATTAGTAATGCAAAAACACAAGAGGTTCTAAACGACAACCTGAGCCTGAGTACCAAGAAAACTAGAAAATATGAACTATAATTCCGATTCAGTGTAAAATTTATAAATATCAAAAGCACACACGAGGTTGAGAAGCATAGTCTACGTGTTGGTACGCAGAAAACTTCAATGTATGAACTAATCTGCGTTCTTAAGTGTATTTTTAATGTTTATCAGCTGCTTGTGTATTACATTGACTATATGCCAATGGATTGCTCCGGACACGTTCGATCACGTTAGAATTAGGTATGCCGTAGTAGTGATTCAAATGTTGGCAAGAGTAATGAGTGCAACACAAAATATTCCGTTTGAAAATCATTCACGTGTTTCTCTATGTGTGGCTAGTGAGATATTTAAATTTTGAACCACCGAAATAAAACAGATGGACCGGAATAGTGTACATGATTGCAAGACATGATTGCATGTACATGATTGCAAGAAACTTACTCAGATCGGATTGAATCAGAAAAATTTGAAAATAATTGTTTTTTTTATTTAGCTGGCTTTCAATATTTAATCAATTATCTATTCAATATCTTTTATTTCACAGAAAGAATTATCTCGTAGCATAAAATGGTTCAAAATATGCCCATGTATTTATGGCAATCATACAATGTGACATTTGCGTCAATGGCATGTGATTAAAATTTTACAAACGTCAGAGGTCCAATACAATGATAATTATGCGTGTTTTTTTATAACAAAGGGGTTCTTCGAATTGTGTCCTTCATTGACTAATATTGCGATCGGAGGAGTACGCAAAGTTTGGCAAGCGCGACGTCGTAGCTAAAACTGGACTCTTGGTCAAACTGTGAGCTTTTTGTATTGACTAAAGCTGTGCTTACCATCACACATTTCTGACATTAGATGAGGGAGCAGCAGAGTGTAGCTACAACTGATACTTTTGGGGTTCGGAGACAGAGCGCTATGCTATCGTTCTATACCGTGAATATTTCGGTTTCTTTAAAAAAACGGCTCTAATGTGAAACTCTTCCTTTACCAAAATATGTTTGGGGCTTAGAGTACCACGCCAATACGTGCGTAATTTTGTGTATTGCTTAGGACTTTTTAAGGAACATGTAGGCACAGTTTGCAACAGTGGACTTTCTGAAGGTTTTTTGGGAGTGCTTGAAATTTCAGTTCCAGTCCAGGTCCAGTTCTTTTATATTTTAGTTTCAGGTTTCAGTCCCAAAAAAGGTTTTCTAACTAAAACACGCGAAATGGTGAATATTGGGAAATTAGTCAATATGAAATTTTGTCTCTGAATCTCTGAGATGCGGAAGTGTTTGCAGGTTTCAAGTGCACGATTCCGTGATGAGAAACCAAATATAAGTCCCCGAAACACGTTTTCGATGAAGCAAAAGGCTAGGATGTTAGGTCAATTTTACACTTTCAGTACTAAAAGTGGCACAGTAGAGTTTCTGGAGTTCATTCGCGATAGCCTGATGATGAATAAAATATCACTCAGTTGTTTCAATTGTTGCCTCCATGTTAAAAAGATGAGCAACAGCCGGTGCTGGGCTTGCGTTGTCTGGCATTGTAGTGAATGTTCTGTACCAATGCTACCCCACGAATTCTAAAGAGGATTGCAGGGAAAGTTTCACTTTCAAGGTGGCAATGGAGAGCCATCATGTTTACTTTGGCTTGACAAAATTCAATCTCAGGTGTAAGCTGGCACTGACAATTTTTTTTATTGTGAGCATTTGTTTAATTTAAATTCCAATGTATATTGAAAAGCCAGCAGTAAGAAGGTTACGGGATAATGAGAAGTGTCAGACCAGTTCTTTTTTTTGTCGATACAAAGCATTCAACTAAGTGGGTAAAGTATTACGTCATATAATGTCTGGACAACAAACACCGGCTGGTTTGGGAATTTTGTATTTTTAAATTACACTAACATACTGCCATAGCTACTGTAAATGAATTTCTCTTCAGGGCACACAACGACATTTTTGTGGCTTGCAACGGCGTTCACAAGTAACTCTTACTTCACGCCGGTACCACACAAATGATATTTTAGTGTAAATAGCAAGTCATGTATGTTACGCCCAAAATCAATCGAATAAAAAACAATCTTCCTCTTTGGGAAACCGGCGCCCACTTTGGACCACCCAGGATAAACTGGGAATTCGGCACCACTTGAGTTGTGAGACGAGATGCGCTATGCCGTTTCGCAGAAGGGAGGAGCTAAAGTAGGGACAAAAAATTGTCTTTAAAGCTAGTTTATGTCGGTGACAAATATTCCAAAAATGTTTGTACATATCTAAACCAAAGCCTTCCATAGTTTTAACGTTTCCAAAAACAAATGGGGCAAGTGTGTGGTGCTCTCAGACCCAAATCTTTGTTAGCCGCTAAGTTTGGTGGCCCCACCAGGCTCGGTGGGCAACATTGTATGTGGCTGGCGAATAAACGCCACCGAGCACTGCAGCTTGCGGTCAGTCACAGTAACCACCAGCACGTTTCGTTTCGTCACTCGGCTAGAGGCTACCCCGACCCTTCAACGTTCACGAATGCGGGCCAAATCATGACACTGGTGACGAGGGACGAGGCAAACAGAGCGGCCGAAGCCACCGAGAGTTCCGAGACACCGCCCCCTCACGCCGTCCGCCATTACGCCATGCCCGCTCTACGGGAGGCTCGTGCCGTTCGAGGGTGAAGGGTCCACCTGGCCGGTCTACGAGGGACATGTCAGCGTATTTTTCCGGGCGAACGACACACAGCAGGCAAAACAGCGCGACATATTCCTGGCCAGCTGTGGGACCCGCGTCTTCGATCTCCTGCTCGGCCTCCTCAAGCCGGCCACGCCGCATGACAAGTCGCGGTGTCAGCTGATCGCGACGCTGCGCTCGCACTTCAGAACGGCCCCGTCCACATTAATGGAGCTCTTCCGCTTCACAAACCGGAGCTGCCGAGGAGACACTCTTGGGCAGTTTGTCGCAGCATTTAGAGGGTTGGCGAGCGGCTACGCCTTCGGGGACCAGCTAGACTCACTGCTGTGAGACCGTTTCGTCCGCGGCATCAACGACGCCGCCATGAAGACACGACTCCTGGAGGTTCGGAACCCATCGATGGACGACAACGTGAAGGCAGCGCTGGCGATGGACGCTGCGGACAAGGACGCGGGCGAGATAGCACGTGGGGCCGGCTCAGCGTCGACGGAGGCGGCAGTGAACAAGATGGCGACACTACATAGCAAGTGCAGTTGTTGCGGTGGTGACCACCCCCCCGTCACAGTGCCATTTCGCGCAAGCGGAGTGCTTTGCGTGTGGAAGAACTGGGCACATTGCACGGGCGTGCCGAGGGGAGACGGCGAACGGAGAGAAGCAGCAGCCGGGGAAAAGCACGGGTTCACCGCAAGCACACGGCCAGGGGAGCCGGGGCTTGGCCAAGGGGCGGGGACGGGCAGCAGAAGCTTCGGGTTCCTCGGCGGCTAGGCTTCACGTCGTGGCCGAAGACCCGCAGACTTTTACACGTGGCACACGGACATATTTCAGTCGTCTGTGCCACCATATATGTACACTGTCGAATTCTGCGGGCGTCCCATTTCCATAGAGCTGGACACGGAGGCCATCGTGTCGGTTATGGACGGGAAAATCTTCAATCACACCTTCCCTGGTGCGTCCGGCGAGGCGTCGGGCGTCGTGCTGCGCAGCAACTCCGGAGAGCTCAGCCAAGTCGAGGGTCAAGCCCAGGTCAGCGTCAAGACCAGGTCACGTAACCTGCCCCTGTACTTCACCAAGGCGTCGTCACCGACACTCTTGGGCCAGAACTGAATCAAGGCGTAGGGCGTGCGGCTACTGAAATACAAGGGAGACCTCCAGGTGGTGGAAGACGTCCCAGGCCTCCTGACCAAGTTCCAGGCCCTGTTCCAGCCCGGAGTGGGCACATTCACCGGCACGGCGGCAAGCATACATGATCCAGAAAGAGCCCGGCCCCGGTTTTTCAAGCGGCGCCCGCTGCCGTTCACCCTGAAGGACGGAGTAACCCAGGAGCTGCAGCGGTTGCAGTGAGGCGACACCTTGGTGCCCGTCAAGTCTTCAGACTAGGCCGCTCCCATCGTGCGAGTCGTCAAGCAAGATGGCAGTGTCAGGATCTGCGAGAACTTTAAGGTCACCATTGACCCCGTCGCTACCGCGGAAAAGTACCCGATGCTCCGAATTGAAGATCTCTGGCCGGCGAAGTCCGGGAGACAGAAAGTCACCAAGCTGGACCTCAGAGATGCGTACCAGCAGCTGCTGCTGCAGGATTCGTCCCGCACGTATGTCAAAATATCAACAACGCTCCGACTTTTCCAGTACACGTGCTTACCCTTTGGCGTGGCCTTAGCACCTGCAATTTTCAGATGGAGATGAACAACCTGATCAGGGGCATGAGGCACGTGGTAGTGTACTGGGACGACATCCTGGTGACCGGTAGAGACGACGATGACTACCTGCAGATCCTCCAGAGCGTCCTGGCACGATGGCAAGATGCCGGGCTGAAGCTCAAGCTGGAGAAGTGCATTTTCTTGGCCCCCAGCATCGAGTACCTGGGCCACATCATTTCCAAGTCTGGCCTGGCCCCGGCACCCCGGTTAGTTGAGGCTGTGCTTTAGGTGCCCAAGCCCCCAAAAAATTACGACCTGAAGAGCTACCTCGGCCTCATAAACTTCTTCAGGAGCTTCCTGTAAAACCTGTCGTCGCATCCACAGCCGCTGCATATACTGCTTCGAGATGAACAGCAGTGGGCTTGGAACAAGGAACAGGGCTTGACCTTCCAGCGTAGCAAGGAGCTCACCACAAAGGCTCCATGGCTGGTGCACTTCTCTCCGGCCAAGCCAATCGTACAAAAGCGTAGATGCTACGTTGTACGGTGTGGGAGCCGTCCTGAACCACCGGGAGAAGGATGGCCAGGAACGTCCTGTGTCGTTTGCATCCCGTCGGTTTCATGCGGCAGAACAGCGGTACAGCCAGCTGGACAACGAAGGCCTAGCCCTCACGTTCGGGGTCCAGTGCATCTACCAGTACCTGTGGGGCCAGAGGTTTGGGGCGGTAAGGACCACAAGCCGCTGCTGTGGCCTGACCAAGTGCTTCCATTGCAGGCATCGCCTCGAGTGGTGCGCTGTTCCTTGAGGGTCACGGCCTACAGCTACCGGCTGGTCTAGCGCCCGGAAAAGGATCTGGCACCTGCTGATGCGCTTACCCGACTGCCCGTGCACGAGGTGCATGTTGGAGCACGCTTTCCCGGAGGTGCTGTCCAGATCGGCTGTGTCGCATGCGACCTGCCGGGACCCAGTCCTGTCGCAGGTGGCCAAGGCGGTATCCTGAGGGGAGGAGTTCGCGGAGCGTACGTACAGCCGCAAGACCACCGAACTCAGCCTGCAGCAGGGCTGCCTGCTGTGTGTTTCCAGGGTGGTCATTCCACAGAGCCTGCGGTCCAGGGTAATGCAGTTGCTGCACGCGGGTTATTCAGGCGTTAAGAAGACCAAGATGGTGGCCCGTTTCCACGTTTGGTGCCCTGGCTTCGACCAGGACATCGCTCGCATGGTGCAAAGCTGCCAAGTCTACTAGGAAAACCAGCGAGCATCGCGACATGTGGCCGTCACCCCCTGGACGTTACTGGAGAAACCCTGGTCCAGCCTGCACGTGGATTTTGGGGGCCACTTCAAGGCCACTACTTCCTGGTGGTGGTGTACTCCTTCTTCAAGTTGGTGAGGTAATGCCAGTCAGGTACTAACGTGGCAGGAGCTACCATTGAGGCGTTGCAGCAAGTCTTCACAGCCCAGTGGTTGCCGGACGTCCTAGTGTCCGACAACGTTACCACTTTCGTCAGCAAGGAGTACCTGGCCTGGCTGATGAAAAATGGAATCCGTCGAATGATGGTTTCGCCGTACCACCCTGCGTTGAATTGTGCTGCCGAGTGGGTGGTGCAACCTGTGAATGACAAGCTCAGGAAGAGCAAGGCTGGGGATTATCGGACACAGGTTACCCGGGTCCTGCTTCAGTACCAGACCACACCCCATGACGTCACGGGCGTTCCCCTTGGGAGCACCTGTTGGGCCAGATGGTGAAGACAGCGTTGGACGTGTTGCACCCAGACCTCCAGTCCGCAGCGCCCCTGAACCAGCTCAAGCAGAAGCTGGCGGTTGAGTGAGGTTGCTGTCCTGGGCCTTTACCGGAGTGTGGGGCTACGGTCTTCGCAAGGAACTTCCGGCCTGGTCCAGCCTGATCTGCCGGGATAGTGGTCTCTCCTGCCAGTGCGTAATAACTGCTCGTTCGCACGTCGGACGGAACCACGTGGAACCGGAACGCAGACCATGTGAGGCCTCACTTGAAAACTCCAGCCGCCCCTACAGGACGCCAAAAGGCCGGGGAGCCAAAAACTACACCGGCCGCTGCCAGCCCAGCACCAGGGGCTGGTGCCGCTCGTACCTCTGCGGTGCCACCTGCAAGTCCAGTGACACCTGCAGGGCTGCTGGACGGTGCGAGAGTGACAGAGGCGGCACCCGACGCTGCAGCAACTGCATCGAAACCTGTGCTTAGGCGGATTTCGAGACAATGGAGACCGCCAGACCGTTACTCGTCGGGGTGAAAGGTATAGTTTCGTGTTTGCGTTGGCCGACCAAACTTGGGGGTGAGGGGTGTGACAAGCGTGGAGCGCCCCCAGACTCTAATCTTCGTTAGCCACTAAGTTCAGTGGCCACACCAGGCTCACTGGGCAACATTTTTGTGGCTGGCGAATAAACACTACCGGGCACAGCAGCTGGCGGTCAGTCAGCATCACCACCAACACGCTGCGTGTCGTCCCTCGGCTGGAGGGTACCCCGAAGCTTACACGTTCACGAATGCGGACAAAATCGTGGTGAAAATGTTACATTTTACCTGTTTTTTGTATCGTCTGTCTTCTGCTGCGTCGCATTACCCATACTTCCTTAAATTTGTCATCCGCCCCGCATGGCTGCCCCGGCACCTGGCACGACCTACGCAAAGTGGCGTTAGGAAAAAACTGAGTGCACCAGAGCGTGCGTCTTGTTAAGAGCAGGCGACGTCATCTAGCCTTTCGCCACGTGTGTATCAGCTGCTTTTGTCGTCGTAGTCTTCGGCGTGGCGGAGCCGTCGGGGCTCGCCGGTTGCTTGTGCACTTTTCCAGTCGAACCGGGGGCCGTCGTGTTTCCGGGTGACGCTCATAATCTATTTAGCTTGAGAATTCCGGGAAGGAGTCGTTGACACGTTGAATCCCTGGGTGGGTCGCACGGAGGCGATGCAAGCGTGCATGACTCGGTCGGCGGCGGCGGCGACGTCTTGGCGCCCACAAATGTCGAGGGTGACAGTCTTGGGTTGCCTCTCGCCATTGGAGCAACGTGCATAGACTCGCTATTTGTGATCCCTCTCTGCTCATATCCAAACATAGCCTGTTCAGTCACAAAGTGGCGTTTTACAGAACCCATACTCAATCTCGATAGTGCATCTGTTTTTCCTAACCAATTTTAGTACTCACTCTTCTTTGTTAGCTTACCATTCCCTATTCGTGGTTTTGCCCAAGTTACAACCTAAGTTTACAATCTAACCACCATCATCATCATCAATGGGGAATGAAAAGGCCGCTGCTGCTGCAATACGGAACATGGTTGATATAACAACCGTACGCTACACCAACCTCAAACCACGCGTCCGACAAACTCTTCATAGTTAATGCCAGCGGACTAGAGTCAAGAAATATACGGCAAGCTGCATCTAATGAAGCCACGCTTAGGACGATACCACACTGGTACGCGCAATTGACACACGGTGTCGCCTTAGATTACGGAGAGGCCACACACGTGCAGCACACTGCCTCACAGGTTTTTCAAACCGCTGTAGAGCGGATGTAGAGTCCGCCTACCCGCTATCCTTAATATCATTCACTGCAAGTCAAACGCATCCCATAACTATACAGACAACACATTCCCCAACATCCATCATCCTTTACAGGTGACGACCCCATGGCTTCGCGTATGCTACTTTTAATTTACTTAGCCATGTTAATTGTCTACCTCTCCTTTCTTACTAAGCATAGGAACAACCCAGTTCTCTACACCGGCACTCTTCACTGTTTTTATTTTTTTTACTTTCTTTTTTTTCAGGCTGATTTCAAAAGTTCCGTCTGTTTTATTTAAACCGATTTGTTTTGGTGCTCTTTGCTCTTCTTGGTCTTGAGCCATGAAGCAGCAACCATACTAAACAGCGCAACAAAAACACGGACTTTAGCTGAGGTACACAGGACGAGCGCTGTCCTTGTCCTGTGTACCTCAGGTAAAGTCCGTGTTTTTGTTGCGCTGTTTAGTAATGATGGATAACCAACTCGCCCAATACTGCACTTTGCTCATCATCATCACTATCGTCATCATCATTTTGTAGATTACATATTGAGGGTTCATTTTGTACAAGTCGCAAAGATATGATCCCATGGTTGTCGTTCTAATACCAGTACACGCCTCGAGCGCGGCCTGTAGGGGCGCCACTGAAACCCCCTAGCGGCCCGTTTCGAAAGCAGCCGCGGAAGTCTCCGGACCGCTCCCGTCTGTCGCTGTTGATTTGAGGCTATTTCAAGACTGCGATTTACCATTTGTACGCTTTCTAAATAAAGAATAATGTAAAGCAGGCACTCTGTTTGCAAGCGTTGTGTGTTTAGGAGAGTATACACGTTTATGAAACGATCTCCGAGTGGTACATTCGGTCTGTAAGAGCGCCAGGTGTGTGTCACAGGCCAGCGTTACGAAGCCGGTATATGCAAGAAGCTGATTGCAATTCCGATGCCATGAAATTTCGTGGCAGTGTCTGTGTAAGCAGTGTTTCCTCCGATGGTCATGTTGCGGCCGTACGCTATGATGTAAACCGGCTTTATGCGCTTACATATTGTAGCATAGCACTCATACCTGACAGCACGCAAGATAGGCTTGCCAATATCACATAACAGATGTTTATCAGTACCCTGGACAAGCCAATGCAGCATAACTTTTACAAACATCCTACGAAATAAGTAAGATGGATAATGTAAAATTATACTACAAAGTCAGTACACGACGACAAATTTAATGCTGGGTCGTCTTGTTGCGAGGTGCGCGTTCGCAGATCATGTTACATTGATCCTCCACGAGAAGCGCGCCGGTGGGCTTATAGAGTTATCCGCGTCCGCGGCTAAACTCTTCGAAACATCATCATATGACACAAAGAGACAACAGAATCCAACATAAACTGAAATCAGGGCCTCATGAGATACCACACTCTTCCAACGAGGCCGTGTGTGCGAGATTTTGGCGCACGTTAAGGAACTCCAGGTAGTCAAAATTATTCCCGAGCCCTCCATTACGGCGCGCCTCATCGCCTCCGTTGCGTCGGCGCGTTAAACCCTACAATCAATCAATCAACTATTTAAACGACATCTCGTATCGCTGGTGAACTGCCCACACTGTATACTTCCAAAATCCGTCCACCGAGTGATCAGCCGTTGGTTGAAGGCGAAACGCAAACGGAAAGTCAATATGCGGCTTGTGTTAGTGATTGCTAAAAAGTTCACTGGTTGATTTGGCTCCGCATATTTGTAAACACCATAGTTGAGCGCCCCCCTCGCCCCTTCCCCCTGTCTCACGAAATATCAGGGAATTTCGTATCTAGTTGGTATGGTTAATAGTACCTTACTTAAACAAACGTTTTTAGCATTTCTGAAGCTCCACTAGTTTTCTTTTTTTCATTTCTGTGCGACTATTCTGTTTAGTTTTGACTTGCAGACCATTAATTTTTCGGTGGTTTGTTCACTTGTACTTTGGTTCTTCCGAGTAGACGCATAATTGACAACGGACAGCATTTGAGTGTACTTAACATTTTCGCGTGGCTTACATTGCCATAAAAGGCTCAAGTTATTGTCAGCTATTGGTTTATCACATCCCGGAAGCGCATTTTTCTACGACGTACAAATTTGAAGCAAAGCCGTATTTGTTGTCTGCACTGCTAAACGAACCAACCTCTCACTCTGCCAATATCAGGTCTAAACGAGGCGACTATAAATAAAATTCACTTGTGCTGATTAATTCGAAGGTGACAATGGTGATATGTTGCTGTCGTCACCGACGCCCGCAAGAGCGGCCAAGACGCGCACAGAAACCTCCTCCCCATGTTTTTTGACGTTCGAGCGCTCTACCAAGAGACAGCTGTTTTTTTAATGTCCTAAAAGTGCAATTTGCTTACAGACTTCACCATAACGATTTCTTTGGTGCGGGGAAAGGCAAAGAAAAATCGAAAGAGAACCAAAATACTGCATGAACACCTATCAGCCACGCAGCCGTGAACGCCGGGGAGAAGCGGCGACAGGCGGCGCTGCGATCGCGAAGCTGCAGGTGTATAGGTTGGATATTTCATCTGTTGTTTTTTTTGCAGCAGCAGCTGCTGTTTGGAGTGTAAGATTACCCAGCTTTAATCTCCATTCGTTCTCAATGGTTTTTTTGGTTTTTTCTTCTAAATTTGTTATTGTGTCCTTGCGTCGCTTTTGGTGTGGTTTTATATTGGATTTCTATAGAACCATCATTTTCAAAAGATATTCCTCCCCTCTAATCACGTGACCGATTAACCTTCCGCCTTGAAGAATATTCCGTCTGTTGATTCCCCAAGCCGTTGGTGAGTATATACAGTACATAAAACTTCCACTCATAAAACCCCTTGTATCCACGAATTAAACGCACAATTCATTCGGACTGCGCAGGAATAACCACAGTGCAACATTTACGAGACAAAAAATTACAAATTTGTGCACCATGTTTGAGGCATCCCTCATTCTCTACATGGGGACACAAAAAAGGCTTGTAAGCTTTATTCAAGGTCAACTACTCACCCGCACCACTGGAGTTCCAATAGACTGCCTAATAATAGATTTGTAATGGATTCTAAGAAAGCCTCCAACGAAGTTTTTCATGCTCGCGTGGTTCTAAAAAAATTCTCAAATAAGGCCCTGTATAACGAAAAATACATTTCTGTACTAGATAAATAGAGGGAGGACGTTATCACGTACTGTGCCGTTCTAGCAAAAATGTGAATAAAATCACTTCTGCTACAAATTTCAAATGCAACAATTTTTATTGATTCTTCTTAATAGGATCTCCTATCATTGCTCAACGTTTCATTTTAGCAGTGAGCCCTCTGTACACTGCTACTGCGAGGGAGTGTCTTCGGCGCGTGCCATGGCTTCTTCTGCACGGCCACCACTGACTGCACCTCCAAGAGCAGCACCAGGGGCTGCCAACATGGCTGCAATTGTAACAGAAGAAAATTGAGAGGCCGCTCGTTATAGCAAGCACACTTTGCTTTTACAATTGGCCTTTTCTTTTCGCTTCCTAGTTTCAACTTTGTTGTGTCGGCGTAGATGTGCTCAACCTTCGCAACCATGAAAATGCCAGTTTGCGGCATCAGCAGCTCACATGGAGCACTGGCATCCCGCCCATATCTACTAAATTCAGCCTCATGAAGTCGTGCTCTTTCGGAATGCATTGTTCTCGCTGTCAATCCCTTTGTCTAATTTCAACTGCTTATAACAATAATACGTGTCTTTAAAACGGCATATTTGTCGATTAATAACTCCAAACTAGGACATTGTTTAAAATGTTTCAGTCCATCTGTGCACTCGAGAGCAGCTGACCGAAACTTCTTTGTGCTCACTTACAAAAAAATATCATGGATTGATAACCACGTCCCCCGGATTCATGTCCATGGCAAGCCGCAAAGGACATGGTACCCCAAGATTTTGCGGAGGCTACCAAGGGTTGTTTGCCTGGCGACCGCTGGGACCTCTTCTTGCAATTGGTATAAATGTTTCGCCCACCTACGCGAATGCTACAGTCTGTCAAAACGCCCAAAACAGATGTTTTCCTAGGATGACCTGCGTTAAATCTTCTGCGTAAAGGGCAGAACGTTTTGCAAACGTGTAACCAGCAAGCGACTCAAAAACAAAAACACGACAGAAACTACATCACATCGTTGACTAACACATGCCTCTCCCGCAACCCCCACACTTCAAGAATCCCCATTTCATTTTTGTCTTCACATGTGATCGCTTTCATAATATTTCACTGCTACGAAAATGAAGTGTCCCACGAACGCTACTAGTCATCATCACTGCTCCCGACGGCCCTGTGCATTGTTGCTCACAAATAAAATAATGTAGCATCCGTGTGCTTGACCTAATTTCAGTTTTTATTAAATGTTATTATTACGGTTTTAAATAAAAATTTGGTAAGTATGTTGTGGCAGGATAAATTTAAATACCCAAATTTGCAGACGCGACTTACAATTGCAACAATACTGTAGAATGAAAATCCTGCGTATAATTGAGAGAAAAGTACTACACAAACAAGTATTAGAGCGGTTTATAATAAAACTAGAAGCGTGAACTGATTCTGACAAAAACAAATGAAAACAAGGAATGAGAATTGCCAAATCAATATTGATCGCCTGGGCGCCACTAATGTCTCTGGTAAGATAAATACGGAAGTAATGCTTTTGAGCTTTGCAGTGGGTTGTCTCCTATGAGGTGGCCTGAGCTGTCCTTTGCAAATGCAGGAGCTGCGGCCGGGGACCATATGCCTTATGCTTCTGAGCGGTGATGTCTCTACACTTCACTGAGCATTCCTGATCGTTTGTGACTCTGAAGCGTCTAGGTCAAGCCCACATTGTTTATCGGGCGCAATTTTATGTCCTTCATTACTGCTGACTGTCTACTTTTCAATTCATTCCAACTAACGAGACGTATGTTGACCGACTTGCTCTTGCAGATACCAGCCCCTTGCATTCTGGCTGAGTTGGCCACGTAACGTTGCGGAACGCAATATCAAATACATATATGCATATTCGTGGCGTCGTGCTCATCTCATTGTCCCCACCAGCCTAATTAGGTCCAATACACGGCGAAGGCCCCTCCCACTGACCTCCAAGAGATGCTGTGCTGCGCTGCTTCACTCCACGGGTTACCCCCCAATTTCTTTATTTCCCGCACTGTGCGTATGTATACCCATCTGAGTACAAAGGCACGCAGATGAAACTTTTAAGATTATCAAAACACTGTGTAATTACGGAGAATGGTTGCAACCACTACAACAACCTGGAGTCCAAAGTTGCGGAACATGTCGGTAGTAGTTGCTGAAATAAAAATTGAGTTAACGGCGTTAAACACGATTTCGCGATGTTGTTAAGTGCATCCTGTTTGAGAGGTGCTGCTGACATAATTCTATAAACCGGAATATTTACATCAAGCCTTCGATTTCGGTTGCACAGTATGGAAATCGTCAAACTAAAGGTGGTGCTAACACTGGAGAACATACCAGAGATTCTGGTCCGGCTGTTTAAACGACCGTATAGAAAAATTGCCTTCACAGTGCTAGGCTAACAAGGCCTTTCTTACGATCTGGCTGATATTTAAAGGGCTCAAGGACATAGACCGATGAAGAGTCGACATATTCGCAATTATCTAACAAAAATACCACAAACACAGAAACTTTAAATTTAAGGATAAATAATTTCAATTACAAACAAAACAAAGAAGGTAGGTTTAATAGCTACATAATAAATTTAATACTATTGAAATATTGGATATATGAGTTGCTAAGTGGGGCATGTCGGGTAATGTTTACCATAAAGCCAAATAGTTCGTAGCAGCAAATATCACTATCACATCAAGTCATAGCTTACCAAAAGAACTTCAAGGACAAGGCCCAGTGCGTCTTCGCAATGAAGGCTCGGAGTTGACAGAGTTACTCACTCTACCGTCCTTTTATATGACGCAAACGAATATCGATGTGTCTTTTCCTTTCATTTTGACTGACAGCGAGTTTTGCATATCGGGTAACAACGCTATTTAATTTTCAATGAAATTGCTACGAAAAATTGAAATGTCGGGCAGTCTCGATTGCAATGGAGGGTTAGCCGACTACTTAAAAAGCCAGAGGTACACGACGTAGTTTACTTAATAATGTATTTATAAAAATGTGCACGTACGTCCATTCTCGCAAAAAGTTTATCTTGGGTACAGATAACAGCAAAAAACGTGCACTTGAATCATCCTCAAACGGTTCTTCTGCGATATGCCCTCGTATAACAAAAGGGCCCTTCCGCCATAATCAAGAAATTCCACCGCAGTTCAGAACCTTCGTCAATTATAGCGTATCACTGTCGGGGTCAGAACCTTTCGTCATTTACAGCGTAACTTCGGGGTCAAATATAGTGTCTACGAGAGCACAACACGCAGAAATACAGTACAGTGTACCAGAAATTTATTCCCTCTTTAACTGGCATATAAGGTCAAGAGGAAGAACAGCATTCCTAAAATTCCCATCTTTATTGAACCTGTTTCGCCAATTTTGAAATTCGGATACTATTTTTTATACGCGCAACACGAGGAATTCCTGTAGCTAAGACGGTTCCCTAGGACTTTATCTAATAATATATAAAACACCGTTACCTGAATAAAGGAGATAAATGTATACATTTTCAGAATAAATAAAATACTAGATTGCATTAGTAATTTCGCAGAAAGAAAGTTTTTGAACAAATGCACAGAAACAATTCATAAAATAAAATATTTAGCAAGAAAGTGGTTACCTGCAATAAGATATCCGAAGAATCTTCGCTCATTGACTATAATAATTTATGTCGTTTAAAATCATTCGGAGATTTCAGGGGCCAGCCTGGACACCATTCGGTATTCCGTATGAGGGAACAGGAATTGTGTACTCGCATATCTCCATGGCCCCAGAATGCATCATACGAAACACAGCAGCAAAGGACCTTCAGAAACCACTTGCAGTATGTCGTAAGCAAGCCTATATGACATGTACCTCGAATGTAGGCATTCCACTTTCGTTGGTATGAGTAGTCTTTATGTCAGTTAACCCAAGACGCACGGCGCAGGAATGGATTTGGGTAGCGGTTGGTGTATTTTTAAATTGAAAGCGTCTAGACTTTAGGGGTTACCTGCTTCTCCCAATGTCGAGCTTTAACTCTCGTGGTCCATACAATGATTTCGAATTGCAATGGGAACGTAATGTGTAGAAACGGCTTGTCGGGCCTTCAGTAGCAGCGAAAAACATCCGAGCACTTGTTTTTTTTATTTTACAAGACCTCTGAATTATGTATATTATAGCAGATGTCTGAATATTGTAGTTATAGGGACATTTAGGGTTGTTTTCCGCCGCAGTACTACAAGCTTCTTCAACGCCTAAGCGCGTATGAACGTTGGAATTGTTCCGTAATGTCTAAGCAGTGTGTAAGGTTTTCCTATAAATCGTTTGCTAAAAAGGAGTGTTCGGAGGCTTTAATGAAGTTTTAAAACAAACAGGAAGTGATTGGTTGGACAAAAATGCCCCCCGAAAGGAGAACCAGCCAGAAAATATATGAGCAAAGCTGCTTCTGTGCAACATCGTAAGAAGTTGGTTGCATTTTAACCAGTTGCACTTTTGTTCGGAAAATTTAATTCCCATTGAAAAGCTCGAGAATTGATTGTACTGCATATCTGCATTATGAACTAATACATGCCAGTATGGTTGGATGTGCAAGGAAATGCAAAACTCTTATAGAGCAAACTGTAGCACAATTACCAACTCAAAAGGAGGCAGTAACCAAACGTCCCCGTGAGATACAAACCGTGGTATGACTAATACACCACCAATACAGTAGCGAGCACAATCGTCTGGAATGCTGAACAAAGGTACATCAGTATTTTTTGATATTTTTAGTATATCGGAAAACAAATGACTCATAATGTGTGTTATACATAGTCCAGATGTGCGATCAGAAAACTGTAGCTGCAGTGCTGTACAATATACGTCATCATCTAGGCTCAAAGCTTGTGTAATGTATAATGCACTTCGTTGATATTTCCATTGCTTTAGTTATTTATATCGACACAATGGGAGTTTCGCGCCGCTCTTATACCTTTTGCGGCGCTCTCATCTTCGACTGTGGGCTGCTGAAATGTGGTGTCCGCGTAGTCTTCTAATATTTCCGGATTTGTTACAAGAAGCAGTCGTTACAGAAAAGAAGACAGATATACTCAGACGTACCCTAAATAAACCTCAGCCACTTTTAGTGGTCCGATTACGACAGCAAAGGAAACAATTACACGAACTTATTATTCTGACAACCTATATTGGATATGGGGCTTTAATGCCTTTTAGAAATTAATAAGTAATGCGAAAACACAAGAGGTTCTAAACGACAACCTATGTCTGACTACCAAGAAAACTAGAAAAGATGAACAATAATTCTGCTTCAGTGTAACATTAATAAATATCAAAATAACACACGAGGCTGTGAAGCATAGTCTACGGGTTGGTAAGCAGAAAACTTCAATGTATGAACTAAACTGTGTTGTTAAGTGTATTTTCAATGTTTATCAGCTGCTTGTGTATTACATTGACCATGTGCCAAAGGTTGGCTCCGGACATGTGGGATCACGTTAGAATTAGGTATGCTGTAGTAGTGATTCAAATGTTGGCAAGAGTAATTATTGCACCACAAAATATTCCATTTGCAAATCATTCACGTGTTTCTCTATGTGTGGCTAGTGAGAAATTTTAAATTTTGAACCACCGAATTAAAACAGGTGGATCCGAATAGTGCATGCACGTACATGATTGCAAGAAACTTACTCAGTTTGGATTCTAGCAGAAAAATTTGAAAATAATTGTGTTTTAATTTAGATGGCTTTCAATATTTATTTAATTATCTATTCAATATCTTTTATTTCAAAAAAGAAATATCTGGTACTATAAAATGTTTCAAAATATGCCCATGTATTTATGGCAATCATACAATGCTACATTTGCGTCAATCACATGTGATGATGGTGATGATGATGATGTTCGCATTTTAATGGCGCAAGGCCGGCTGGGGCAAAGAGCGCCAAAAACAGATGGTTAGCAACAACAGATCAAAAGTGTATACTAAAATTGAATAGCAACACAGGTAAAAACAAATAAAGACAATGGAGATGGCTGGTGTAGACGGCCAGGTTGTGATTATGCATGATATTATATGAGTTTCAGAAATTCAACTGCTGATAGATACTTAAAAACACGTTTGACAGTAAACATTGGTTCATCGCCTAAGAAGTACGATGGGTGGAGTGGGATTTGTTGTCTGTAGATTTCTAGCAAGTGTTTGCGTCGTGTGGTGTGGAGTGCCTTGCATGTAATTAGTATGTGAACTACATATAGGCCCGCTCAACACCTGCTTCACACGGGTCTCGGAGACCCAGTGAGCAAGTGTGAACGTGTTACATAAGTGTGGCCTATCCGTAGCCTGGCTAAGGCTAATTCCGTGTGTCTGTCTTGTTTCTCTGTTATGTATCTACCTAAGTGTGGCTTTATGGTGTAGAGTTTGTTCTCTGTTAGTGTGTCCCATGTGTCCTGCCAAGATTTGCGCAAGGCTGTCTGTACCAGTGCCTTCAGGTCGAGGTAGGGAACGCATGGTACATCTATGCTACTGCGGAGAGCAGCCACAGCGGCACTCTGGTCAGCGATTTCGATCCCCAGAATGCCACTGTGACCTGGAACCCAGCAAATAATTATTTTTAGTTTTGAGTGATGAACAAAGGTTAAGGCTTTGATTAGATGCTGGAGGACAATGTTTTTGTAGGTCTGAAGCAATGTAAGGCTGTTACCACACTTAGATAGTCTGTAAAGATAATGGAGCGTTATCTTCTAATTTGTGTAATGTGTTGTACTGCTAATAAGATACCATGTGTAATGTGTTGTACTGCTAATGAGATACCATGTGCTTCAGCCGTAAAAATGCTGCTATTTCTGTGTAACGTCTTCGTACTGGTAAAGTTTGGGCCATTTGCAGCGCATGCGACGGCTGAGGAAGACTTCGAAGCATCGGTGTAGAAAGTGGTGTGGGGGTATTAGTGTTGTAACTGAAGAAAGTGCTGTAGTATAAGTTCTCTAGTCGCATTTCGTTTGTTGATATGTTCAAAAGAAATATCACACGAAATTGTTGACCTCTCCCAAGGAGAAATGAGGTCAGCAATAGAACACTTCATGCTCTCCTCTAATGAAATCCCTAGTTCCTCAGCGAGGGCCCTCACTCGGATAGAGAAAGGAGCGGGTATCGATGGCCGTGCTGCGAACAACGGATCGGATGAGTTGTTGCTTATGATAAAACTACATGGGTGGTTTTTTACAGAAGTCGCCTTAATAGCATACAGCAATGAAGTATACGAAGCTGGTGTTCAAGGCTCCCCCTATCACACTCTGCATACAGGCTTTCAATGGGACTCGTCCGGAACGCTCCACATGCAAGACGGAGACCGCAGTGCAGCACTGGATCCAACATTTTCAGAGCCGTTTTATAGGCGGACCCATTGACGACACTCCCGTAGTCCAACCGTGAGCCAATAAGGCTTGTAAAAACGCGAAGGAGTATTTGTTTGTCCGCTCAGTAGGAACAGTGCGAAAGGACCTTCAGAATACTCATGGTTTTGTAGCTTTTCTGTTTCAGGTGTTTTATATGAGGAATATATGTCAGTTTTTCATCTAGTACCACGCCTAAAATGGAATGGAATGGAATGTACCCCGATTTTGGAATGTGCCCCGAAAGAAATATCTTGTTGTAAAGGTGAAGGAGTGTTACAAGAGTGTCTGTGTGTAAGTGCTGTATCATTGTATATGTAATGTTGTCTGGGCATGGAGCTGAGGGTTTACACGTGCTTAGAGCAGCCCGCAGCTCATGTAGTGAAAACAGGGAGTCGTAAGAAATCTGTGATTTGTTGTTGCCGCGTAGGGACTTCTTTTCAAGAGAGGCTTTATGTTTCAGTAAAGTGTTTGTGTAGTGTGCAGAGCTTGACACGTGTTGAAAGTGTTGTGCAAGTGTGTTAGCCTGATCTTCTAGTGTGTCCCCTGTTGTGCTAACCAAGGGCAGGCTATGTATATGTTGTCCTTTAAGTTTACGTATTCGTGTGCATACCTTGCGTGTGTGTGTGTACGAGTTAATGGATGTAAGGAAGGTGCACCAACTCTCTGGTTTCGCCTCACGGCGCACACGTTTTCCGAATGCCTTGGAGCGTTTGAACAAAATGAGGTTACCCCACGTGGGGTACCGACGGAGCATACCCCACGCCTTGTTCAGGGCCTCCCGCGCCCGCCTACAGTACTCATTCCACCACGGCCTCCGCTGGTTGCGCGGGGCACCAGAGGAGTGGGGAATGGACTTTTCGTCGGTGTCGAGAATGTGCGCCGTGAGGAATTGAGCGGCTTCATCCACTTGTAGGTGTCTTCTGGTCGTGTAGTGTAGTTTCGATGTTTCTGTAAATGTGTTCTAGTTAGCTCGTGCTTCATTGAACCTACTATGGGAAGATGAACTGCTTGGGCCTTTACCTATATATGTTAGTGAGGTGAGGAAGTGGTCACTGCCATATGGGTCAGTTCCCACACCCCAGTCGATAAGAGGAAAGACAACTGCGGAGCCAATAGCCAAGCAAGGTATGAGTATGTGTTGTGTCCTATGTTATGGTATGTAGTCTGTTTATTGTTGAAAAGGCATGCTCCTGAAGATGTAAGGAATTTCTCTATCAGGGGACCTCGGGCATCTGTACGAGTAGAGCCCCAAAGTCAATTGTGTGCATTAAGGTCGCCTGTTAGGATGTATGCTTCGGGCAGCTGGTCGACCAACGCCTCGAAGTCAGAGCTGGAAAGTGCAAGATCAGGAGGAATGTATATGGAGCATACCGTTATCAACCTATTCAATATTATTGTTAGAATTACTACAGCCTCAAGGACAGTGTTCAAAGTGACAGGGTGGCATGCTAAACATTTCCGGGCGATTATGGCCACACCCCCAGAAGAGTGTGTGCAGCCATCTCTCTCCTTTCTGTATACCAGGTAAGTATTCAACAAATTTGGGTGTTTAGAATTCAAATGTGTTTCCTGAACACACATTACACTTGGCTGATTAGCATGCAGTATTTCGTTTACATCGTCAAGATTTTTAAAGAAGCCTCTGTAGTTCAATTTTACTATGTTCTCTCTTCCCATTATGAAGTGTTCGGAGCTACTGGACTGTGTTGTTTATGTGTCGTCTTTCGGGGCTGTGACTATCGTCTTTTTTGGCTTGTCGGGAGGCTTTGGCGTCGGGACGCGTTCCTTGCGGTGCACCGCAGATAAGAACGGACCGACGTCCATTTCATCCTCGGATGTCCTCGGAGCGCCTGAGGGATCAGGCTCCTTGGCCCGCGAACCCTTTGGGGCGCGCTTTTCCTTGCCCGCAAGCACCGAGGTATTCAGGAACGCCTCGGATGGCGCAGGCGGTACGGTAGGGGTGGGAGCTGCCGATGGTTACCCAGTCGTCATCTCCTCTGCGCCCTCGCCTGTGGCTTGGGACGCTGGAGCGGACGTGCGGGATGCAGCATCACTCCCACCAGACGTGGTTGCCACCACAGCCGCTACTGGCTCAGCGAGCGGTCCAGAGGCGGGTCGGGCTGCAAGAGGCAACCCAGAGGGGGGAGGGCGCGAGACCAAGTCCGACTCTCGGTACGGGGTCCCCGCCAAAACAAGACGCCGTTCCGCCCCCGGCGAGCTGCGTCGGCGTACCTCCCCAGGGGGAAAGAGGCGAACCTCTTTCGCGCCTCTTGGAAGGTGATGTTTTCAGTGACTTTGATGTTAATGATTTTCTTTTCTAATTGGAACTTTTCACATTTTCTGGAGTACGCCGCGTGTGGGCCCTGACAGTTTACGCAAATAAATTGTTGAACGTTACAGTTGTCGGATGGGTGGTCGTGCTGGGCGCATTTTGCGCAGGTAAGTCGGCCGCGACAGGAGTTTGTGCCGTGCCCGAACCGTTGGCCCTTGAAACAGCGCCGCGGGTTCGGGATGTACGGCGGGACTGAACATCGGATGTAACCTGCGTTGATGAACTCGAAGGTTAGGATGAGGTGCTTTGTCATTATTTGTTTATTGTCTCTGCGGATGGTTATGCGCCTGACCGCTGTTACACCCTGACTACAAAGGCCCTCCAGCAGGTCAGCTTCAGATCCATTTAGTAGGTCATACTCGGAAATCATGCCCTGGGAGCTGTTTAGGCTGCGGTGGGGCGTGACTCGGATTGGCAGATCGGCGATGCTGCTTTGAGCAAGAAGTTTATTGCCATGTTTCTGGCTACTGACCTCGACAAGGATTTCACCGGTTCGATGTTTTTTGGCCTTATAAGACCCTCCAACAATACCTTCAAGAAACTTTGAAATGAGGAATACCGACTGTGAAGCAAGAGGTTTTGATTGGTCTACAGATTCCATCACGATGAAGCGAGGAGAGTTGTTCGGTTTCGGAGGACTCAAGTCAGGAGGTGGTGGAAAAGAAACTGCGGTGCGGCCCCTTTTCTAAGGCCGATCACGTTTTGGGGGGAGTTTAGAAAATGCCATATAGCATAATATAAAAGCAGGGAGACGGGGGTACTTTCTCCTTTGACCTTTCCCTGGTAGTCAAAGAGGCCCGGGAGCTCCCTGCCTGGTAGACAGTCAGGGAGCCCATCAACCGGAGCTTGACCAAGGCTCCATCGGCCACCGTTCACGGCTTCTAACCCTTCACATTTCAACTTCTAGCCACGGTAGGTAACAGCTTAAGTATGGCGGGCTCGGGGTACGCGGTGTCACCACTCACCGTCACCAAAATTACTCAAGGTGCCCCGTACGGGGGTCAATCACATGTGATTAAAATTTTACAAACCTCAGAGGTCCAATACAATGATAATTATGCGTGTTTTTTTTTATAACATAGGGGTTCTTCGAATTGTGTTCTTAATTCACTAATAATGCGATCGGAGGAGTACGCGAAGGTTTGCAAGCGCGACTTCGTAGCTAAAACTGGACTTTTGGTCAAACTCTGAGCTTTTTCTTTTAACTAAAGCTGTGCTTACCATCACACATTTCTGACATTAAAGAAGGAAGCAACAGAGTGTGTCTACAACTGATACTTCTGGGGTTCGGAGACAGAGCGCTATGCTATTGTTCTATAGATTGAATATTTCGTTTTTTTAAAACAAACGGCTCTAAAGTGAAACTCTTCCGTTACCAAAATATGTTTGGGGCTTAGAGTACCACGCAAGTACGTGCGTAATTTTGTGTATTGCTTAGGACTTTTTAAGGAACATGTAGGCACAGCTTGCTTTCAGTGTACTTTCTGAAGGTTTTTTTGGGAGTGCTTTATATTTCAGCTCCAGTCCAGGCCCAGTTCTTTCATATTTTATTCTCAGGTTTCAGTTACAAAAAAGGTTTTCTATCTGAAACACGCGAAATGGTGAATATTGGGAATTAGTCCTTATGACAATTTGTCTCTGAATCTCTGAGATGCGGACGTGTTTTCAGGTTTCAAGAGCAGGATTCTATGATGAGGAACTAAATATAAGTCCCCGAAACACGTTTTCGATGAAGCAAAACGCTAGGATGTTAGGTCCATTTTACACTTTCAGTCCTAAAAGCGGCACAGTAGAGTTTCTGGTGTTGATTCGCAATAGCCTGATGATTAATAAAATATTACTGAGGTGTTTCAATTGTTGCCTCCATGTTAAAAGGATGAGCAACAGCCGGTGCCAGGCCTGCGTTGTCTGGCATTGTAGTGAACGTTCTGTACCACTTCGACCCCACGAATTATAAAGAGGATTGCAGGGAAACGTTCACTTTCAAGGTGGCATTAGAAAGCCATCATGTGTTCTGAAGCTTAAGAAAATTCAATCTCAGGTGTAAGCTGGCGCTGACATTTTTTTTTTATTCTCGGCATTCATTTAATTGAAATTCCAATGTATATTGAAAAGCCAGCGGTAAGAAGGTCACGGGATAATGAGAAGTGTCAGACCAGTTGTTTGTTTTTGTTGATACAAAGCATTGGATTAAGTGGGTAAAGTATTACGTAATATAATGTCTGGACAAAAACACTGGCTGGCTTGGCAATTTTGTATTTTTAACTTACACTAACATCCTGCCAGAGCTACCCTCAATGGGGTTTTTTTCAGGACACACAACGCCATCTCTGTGGCCTGAAAAGGCGGTCACACGTACCTCGTAACGTCACGCTGGTACCAGACAAACGATATTTCAGGGTTAAATGGCTAGTCATGTACAGGGTGTTCCGACGATAATTGGAAGCAGTTGTTAAAGCACTAGAAGAACTGAAAAAGGAAAAACTTGTACTGAAGGTTAAGATAATGGTCTTATGAGGCTTAATTTGCGTCAGCAGCGTGAGGAATAGAAGCTACCAAAATATTCGTTGAGAAGTCGGTGATCGTTTCGTGAGCTTATTAGCCTATATTTTGACGTAGTCGTCTGCATAAATTTGTATACTAAACGTTACATCACTCCTTAGGTAATTAATACAGAGTAGAAAAAACATCCGCCCAAGGGATCAGCTAAAGCATGGGGAAACCAACAATGGACATCCGCAGTAGAATATTAGGCAGAATTAACAGAGTTTGCGAGCGCTCGGAAGAAAATTTTTAAATCTCTTCGACGGAAGAAGGTTTTCAGTATTCTGTTTCACACAGTATTTCGGAAGGAATGACTATATAAAATGTCTGTCGAAACTTTGAAAAAGCGCATCACTGGAAAAACGCGACACAAGCGAAGGCAACACAGGACGAGCGCTTACTCACAAATGAAGGTTAATCAGAAAAGACGGAGAACATATACCCTTCCAGTGGGCAGACGACGCATGCTTCTCAAATAATAAGATAGGAACAACCTAAGAACCAGAAACAACTATAAAAACCCGCAAATACAAAAACAAAACAGCTACAACAACTGCCACAGGGTGTGAAACTCCATACGCAATCTTTTTCGCTTGTTAGGCAATAGGTTCGTGAGTGACACAATCGTCCCCTCTCGGGCTTATCTGGAACGCCTCCAGTATTTCTCTGGGCACAATTTTTGTATCATAGAAAAAAGGCCTACAACCCCCACGATACCGGTATTTCCTACAATGCTCCGTAAGATGTGACCACACAGCCCCTTTCAGGGACAGTTCTAGCACTCTGAGGCGCAAGTCGGCGGATTTTGTCCTACGGATTCGCTACCGCAAGCCACTGGACACGCATAAAAACAGCCAACATTGCAGGTGACATGACTCGTTTCGTGTTTGACACTGCATTTATTCCTGCCTGCGCCATAGTCACCGGAAAATATTTTATCGAGCAAGAACAAACCATGCAAACTATGTTTTCTGCTGTCAACAGAACCCTAACATTGTACCTGGAACCAACCTTTATCAACGCGTGTGACATTTGAACAGCTGGGAATAATTACTGGCCTCGTATTCCAACAGTCAAATACAGAAAACGTACCAACGGAATCAATGTTTTGTATATTGAGGCTCGTCGTGTGTTCCCTTCGTTCATGTCAAGTTTTTTCACTGTTGCGCTTTTTGAAGTTGTCGAGCAGCAATTTCACCAACTAGCCCAGCTCCTCATTCCGCTGAGGTAAGAAGTGCTTTTGAAAGGCCTGTAAATATGGCATCAGTTTGGTTACCGGAGTCCATGCTGAGAGATAAACCTGAACCCTTTGTAATAACTATGCTGCTGCTTTCAATGGATGGCGTTTAATTAGAAATAATCCCTTAAATGTTTAAAATTCCTTCCTGCACCTTACATTTGGTGTGATGTTATTGAGATGGCCCTGCCGTTGGAAAGCAGCTATTGATCGCCTGTTTTAAAGAAAAGAACCTTTGCATGTTTCGCTGCTGTAGGGACAACGCCAGTGGAGAGCGATTTTCGAAAACCGATAATGGGTTAACGGCATGCCCAAAGCGAGTAGCGTACGAGGGATGCACTTGGGGTAGAATTGTTTCCAGCCCCTTTTTGGTATCTAAGTGCAATATAAGGTTTTATACCGCTTTCTCAATCTCTGAAACATCTCTCAAACAATCTCTGAAACCTACAAAGTTCAACTCGAAAATGACGGAATAGCAGCGTTATCATCAGTTAAGACTCAATTAAAATGTGTGTTGAAATACTTGCATACTACATTACATTGGAGATTATTTGGACTCCTGAAACAATGGATTGGATGAAGTGTTAAATAGCGAAACCGGTATCTAGATCTTACATGGGTTAATTTTCATACCCCTTCAGCTGGCAGTGAAAATAAAACATTTCGCCTATTATAATTTCGGCATAAAGAAGCTGGTCGCATTTTCAAAGCGGTCAGTGCCCCAAGCATTCTCGAAATTTTTCCGACGGCGTAAACGGTAAACGTTTAGCGATGCATGTAAAATGTCAAGTTTAATTCAAGATATGTTATGATACTTTTCTTTGTTTTAACAAAAACGAAGCGGTCAATATAAAATTCAACGACACTCTCTAAGTAATTTCTCAGATTATATACATCGCCATTGAGATTAGCATGACAAAATCGATAAAAAAGGTATCAAGAGCATGGTTGAAGTCCATAAATGTACGTGGTTTAGGTAATGGACAAAGAATAGAAACAAGAAAAGCTTTGTGGCCCGAGAAACCATCAATTATATCTAAGCAAATAGTTCGTATCTGCCAGGAGTTTACCAAGAGCAGGTCAAGCATTGCATTCAGTCTAGTGGGATCACCGACAATCTGAAAAAGACGAATACACCAATTGGATGGCGACCAACTCGCTCACAATTTCTGTGCAAGTGCCAGAAAACTTTAAGAAGGCCAAGTCAATGCCTGAGATAAAATTATTGATAAATTTTCCCGTTCAAAGTTGTGACTGAGGCAAAAAGTGCTTATGTTTTGCAATGTGTCAATTAGAGGGCGAGATCACCGGGTAAAAGAGGCCTACAACTAGAGATTGTTGGATTGGTCACCAACATAGCGGTGGCGCCATCATGAACTGTTAAAACGGCGGAAGGCAGCGGAAGGCATTTGCGGCAGAAGAAAATGTCGGAAGGCGCACAAAAAACAGCGCTGTCAGCAACAGAGGTACAGTGCAGGGGCACGATGACGGAGGAGCTGGGCGGAACGTCGTTGTCTTCAGCGATGAAAACTTTTTAGGGGCATCACAGGAATCGTTGAAAAGAACAGAAAAAAGCACGACTTCAGCACGGGAACAATTATTGGTAGAGTTTTTGTGGGAAAGAAAGTCGCACTCCACGATGATGTCGTGACAGCAACTCGGTAGCACGATGAATTGAATGGTGCACGAATTATTCTGGATGACGACAAGAGCAGTGCAGGTGGATAGCGGATTAATGGGCTGTGAACTGGCCGTGCGCAACAAGAGTCCAGAAAGGGACGTCATGACTTTGCGAATGGAACGGCAGATGTCGGCGCGGATGAAAGAAACCTCGGATCCAGTGTAGACGAGAGCAATGGAAGGGACACCTTCCAGAATTACGTCGATAACATTTTTAGGTGAGAAATGAGGACTTCTGCGATTCTATGGCGACACAGTTCTTGCCTCCGGAACTGCGGCTTTTCGTTTTCTTCTTCGGCATTAGTGGGGCGGCGACGCGTGGGAGACACCGAACTGTGACGTGGAGAAGCTGAACTGCGGCTAGCGGAAGTTGGATGGTCATTTGGCTCAGAGGGTACATACTAAGCGACTGGGTGAAGGGTATACGATAGAAAGTTAGGTGTGGCGTAAAACGGCGCCTCGAGATAGCTGGTGGCGGGCGGCAATATGCGGCGGCAACAGTAGGCGGAGACATGGACTGGTGTTCCACAGGCGAAACAAATCGGACGACTGTCCTGCGTGCGCCATGCACCGGTTAGCAGGGGACTGCTCACCGGGCTTATCGGCGGTCGTGCTAGTAAAGAAGCGGGGACACGTGGCGCTGGTGAAAATGAAGCGGCAGGAAAGGAAGCGGCAGGTGGGTATACAACAGTCCGGCGTGGAAACGAAGCAGGCTGGTGGGATAGCTGTCCTGCTACCCAGGCGTTACGCTGAGCCGGTGGGAGTGCCTCAGCGACCTCTTCCTAGATCACATGCTGACGAGAACGCGCCAGGGTGGAAGGCGGGTCTGAGATGCAAGGAAGGAAGGAGACTTGGCGGGCCACCTCTTCGCGAATGAAATATTTGACTCGCGCAAACATCGCAAGGTCCCCTTCATACACTGCCTCCACACTTGACCCGGGATTTTCCCGAAGACAACCTTGCCGACTGAGACCTCGCTGCCTTCGCAGCTCGTAAAAACTGGCAAAAGTGGATGACGTCAGCGACAGTTCCGGGGGTCCGTGGCTAGTAACATATGCAAAGCGTCGTCATCAACTCCCTTCAAGCTGTGTTGGACCCTCTCTGTTTCTGTCGTGGTATAGTTGATGCGCTTGCCCAGGTCGATGACATCCTCTTTGTACCAAGTGAAAGCCTCCGCAGCCTGCTGTCCTCGCACGCGTAAAAACTGCTCGGCACGAAGGTTGCTCACCATCGGGCACCCGAAGACTTCGACGAAGTTATAGCGGAAGGAGGACCACGTCTTATTGCGGGATTCGTTATTTTTGTACCACATTTCCGCGAGGTCGGTGAGAGAGAAGGGGACATTGATCAATTTGTGCTTCGTATGCCATTGGTTGTGGTTACTCACACGTTCGTACAAGGAATGCCAGTACTCAGTATGAGTGTCGTCGGTGTCGTTGTATTTAGGTGTATCCCGCTGGAGCTGTGCGCCCGAGCAGATGACGGTTGGTGCCGACTATGAAGACTGCTGGATGAATTCGTGGTTCATCGTGGACAGCGTTCGGTTACGTAACTCCTGGATGAAACCGAAACACCTGACCTCCACCACTTGTAAGGGATATAGTTCACCCTATGGTAGTATACCGAACGTCGTTTATTGGCAGGATCAGAAGCAATGAGAGCTCAGGTACAAGCGTACAGTCGATGGCCGAACTCCCGCGCCGAGCAAATTCGGCCGCACTTCTTCCGCTGCTGCCACCATGCGTATACCGTCGTGCAGAGATTGACCACTATCGCATGGCACTCTTCCTTCATGTAGCGCATACCCTGATAAGGTGATGGCGTTACAAAAGCTGCTCATTAGCCTTGCTACAATATATACAAAAGAAGAATTAGAACAAGTTAGAAATTACGATTGTGGCCCACGTTTCAGCAAAGAGACTTGTCTTCGTATATATATATGTATATATATATATAAATCTAGAGAAAGATAAACTCACAAAGCGCGCAGAAATAGTATAAGTAAAGAGTCGGATACACAGCAAGAACAATAACACACAAGGTTTACTTATGTAGCGGCAACGGGACTTGCCTTCATCGGCGTAAAGTTACATGATTTTGCAAAATCATGTAACTTTACTCTGATGAAGGCAAGTCCCGTTGGCGCTACGTAAGTAAACCTTGTTTGTTATTGTTCTTGCTGTGTATCCGACTCTATACTTATACTATATATATATATATATATATCATCATTAGATATTTAAAGATATCATATATATATATATATATATATATATATATATATATATATATATATATATATATATATATATATATATATATATATATATATATATATATATACAAGAGAAGAAAAACTTCGAACAAGGTAAAAGCACGATTGTGGCCTACGTTTCAGCAAAGAGAACTTGCTTTCCTCAGGGCAATCTCTCGCCTGGCAGGCAGGGTTTATATAGGGGTAGGACCCCAGGTGAAAGGAGAGGGAAAGATGGAAGGGAATTTGAGCAAGCTGATTGGTTTCGGAGTGTGTCGGGGGAGAGATTGAGGGGCCAAGAAGGTTGTCTAGTTTAAGCCGCGAAGTAGGTCACACGGAAGTCAGCTGGTGGTTGATATTCGTGGAATTTTTGGACAGAAAGGATGAGAGGGTGCTTATTGACCCGCCGCGGGGTATAGGAAAAGGATCTCAGAACCGCCGGAAGCAGACCAGGCGGTGAGGGTGGGGTCCTTATCAGAAACTATCTGCAAGCCTCAGGTCAAAAGAAAAGATAGAGACGGGGGAAAACTAACTAGGTCAAGAAAAAAATAAAAAAGGAGAAAAAAACAGGGAGGGAAACCACCTAGACCCACACACAAAAGAAAAAGCAATGGCCCGGCAACTGAAATGGCACGTGTCACCCACGGCAACATTCCTGGTACAGGCCTGTCCTGAAACTCAAAAACGAAAAGATAAAGTTAGAGTGACATACGGGGCACGAGACCACGCGGAGTAAAAAAAAAAAAGGAGAAATTAAATAAATAAAATTGAATTCCAAAAGCAAAGGTTGGAGGCATGAGGGCGAGTATTAAGCTAGACACTAAGGAAAGAAAAAAAAAAGGAAAAAAAAAATTAGGTGACCAGGTACAGAGCAGAGTGAACGGTCATAGTCTTTGGATGAGGTATATGCACGAAAATGCCTAATGCTGTATTCCCGGTGAATATCGCAAGGATTCCAAGTTGCCCTTAGACGCATTAATTCCAGCAGGTTCCATGGAGTTGAATTTGTGAATTAAGTAGGATTCTCGGTATTTCCTGTCCCTAGGGGACTTAAAATTTGACTGAAGTATATATACCTTAAGGTCATCAAAATTGTGGCCTGGTTGGTTGAAATGCTGCGCTACAGCTATGGAGGATTTGCTAAGAGTATCTGCCCGGTGACCATTAAGTCGTAGGCTCATAGGTTGGCTCGTTTCGCCTATATACTGTTTGTGGCACATTGAGCATTCCAACATATACACAATGTTGGATGAAGTGCACGTAAAACTTGAATTAATCTTGTGGACATAGTTACTGGCTGTGCTTTTTACAACGCAGTCTGTTTGCAGGTGCCGACAAGTCTTGCATCTGGGGCGGGAGCAGCTGGCTATGACTGGTTGCTTTGAAGGCCCTGTTTTAGCATGCACTAAAATATCTTTTAGATTCCTGTTTCTCCGGTAGGTAACCCTTGGTGCTTCCGGGAAAGTCTTTTTAAGTCGGTCATTACTGGCTAAAATGGGGTAGTACTTCCGCAGTATATTGTTTACGTTTGGGAGGGCGTTTGAAAATTTAGTTATTAGGGCAGGTGGCCTGCCGCTTTCGTTTTGCCGCTGTTTCTTGAGAACGTCATCCCTTTTGAGATTAGACACACGTTGGTACGCCTGGTCGAGCGAGCTTTCGGGGTGGTTCCTGTTCATAAGGGTGGCCTTTAGTTCATCTAGGTGCTCTACGTAGTCACTGTCATCACTGCATACTCTTCTAAGCCTGGTGGCTTGTCCTACAAAGATCCCTTGTTTGCAGTGTCTGGGGTGATGGCTTTTATAATCTAGGTACTGCTGCCTGTCTGTTGGCTTTCTAAAAAGCGTGGTTTTAAGTTTACCGTTGTCTAGAATGACGGTAGTATCTAGGAAGTTCACTTCTTTTTCAGAATACTGGCAGGAGAATTTAATAGTCGGATGCGAAGAATTGAGATGGGATATAAACGTTTCTAGAGTCGCGCGACCGTGTTCCCAAATCATAAAGATGTCGTCTATGTAGCGGAGGTAAACCTGAGGTTTATGCGGAAAAGAGCTTAATAGGGTAGCTTCAAGTTGCCCCATGAAAATGTTGGCATAGGTCGGTGCGAATGGAGTACCCATGCTAGTTCCAAAAACTTGCAAAAAGTAAGAAGAGTCAAATTCAAAATAATTGAGAGTTAGAACTAGTTTTAACAAAGTTATGTACACTTCTGGTGCATGTTGGTGCGGGTTAACTGATAGAGATTTTGAAATCGCTTCAATTCCTTCGGCGAACGGAATGTTTGTATACAATGCAGCAACGTCAAGAGTAACAAGGAGGGTTCCACTGGGTAGGTGCCCGCCCACATTTATCTCTTCTATTATGCGGAGGAAGTGGGGGGTGTCCTGAACGAATGAAGGAAGAAGAGCCGGAATGTCAGATAGGTGATGATTCAGAAACAGAGATAGTGCTTCGGTTGGGGTATTGTTATTCGAAACTATGGGTCTGCCAGGAATGTCGGCAGTGAACAATAAGTCTACGGGGACTTTATGGACTTTTGGGAGGAGGTAAAAACGTCCTGCATGCTTATTATTCGGTTTCATGAAATTTAAGTCAGTAGTCGTTATTAATTCTCTAGATCGTAGATCTGTGAGGGTCTGAAGGATTTTTAGGCTGTATTCCTGGCTCGGATCGTTATCTAAGGGCTTGTAGTGGCAAGGGTTATTGAGCTGCCTATAAGCTTCATCTTTGTATTTTCCCATAGGCAAAACAACTACACTCCCACCTTTGTCGGCTGGCTTTATGACTATGTCGGTTCTGGCTGATAGGCAATTCAGGGTAACTTCTTCCGACGGAGTTAGGTTCTTGCGCTTGTTTGATCGCTTAGTTGTTGCCAAAATTTCTCTTGATACTGATTTTAAGTACAGATCCAATTCTGGAGATTGATCTAAATCTGGAGTCCAAGTGCTAGGAGGGTGGAGGGTGCGTTCGTTAATGTCAGGTTGGTCCTGCTTCTCCGAAAAAAACTCGCTTAGTCTCATTCTCCGAGAAAATTCAGTGAGATCTTTGTGTAACTCGTACTCATTCACACTGTTATTTGTGGGACAGAAAGTTAGACCTCGTTCTAGGATACCTTTTTCGTCGGCCGTTAGTGTCTTGGAAATGTCAATAACGTTGCTGGGGCAGGTAGCGAGAGAGCTAGTTTTTTCTATAGGATTATTGGCTGGGGGAGGAGGTTCTATTAAAGCGATCTCTGTATCGAGGGGGACATTACATGACCTAGTGCTTGACCTACATTACATGACCTACATGACCTAGTGCCCCACGCAACATCACTCACTTCGTTCTGCACTTTGGCACTAACGACTTAAAGAACGACACCGCAGAAAGCACCATCGAGGCCATGAAAACTCTTGTTCACGATGTTCAGACCAACAGGCCCAAAGCAAAGATTACCCTGACAACAGTACTTCCCAGGATCGAAAACAAACACAAGCCAGACATACCCCAGACACACAGACTTCTAGCTCACTCACAAAGGTCAGCTAAGCTTAACGACTTCCTCATGTACCTTGGACACAACACAGGAAACGTTGACATCATCCACCACGCAAAAATTCACCACGACCCCCTAGGACACCTGGCCAAGGACGGACTACACCCTAACTTTCGAGGCGTCCGACTGATTTCCGAAAACATCAAGCACAGGCTGAGGAACACATTTAAGGTGACGCTCCCAACTTCACGTATCAACCTCCCGTCTCCGGCCAGCACAGAACAACAGAACCAACCCAACACCCCCAACGGTAGCGAAATGCCATGTCCACCTAAGAACATCACATGTGACGCCAGCACACAAACCGTGGACGTGGCCGCAACACCAGCTGTACAGCACGTGAGCGAACAACAACCCGACCCACCAAAGACAACACGCTCATGGTTCACGCAGACCCCAACACGCAGTATAACGCAAACAGGCACCCAAACAGGCATCGATGTGGACCTCACCCCTAGCAGCCCCCCTAAACTACTGACTCCAAGCAAAAAAGTGTCACCCCGGAGGTCTGCTCGGAACAAACACAAATGACTACCACCGAGTAGGCCGTATGCTCCAACCCCTAAATCCCGCTCTTTCCTCAAAGCTCGAAAACTAGCCGGCAAACAAACCAACTACAGATTTCATCTAAAAACGTACTCCTTGTATCTCCAAAGCAAAAAGATCCCCAAAGGCCTCCGCCTAAAAGTTAGATGTGCCCTTGGTGAGCTCCCTCCTGAACTACCTGCCAGGTGGCAAGATATTCTGAATAATGCTTCTCTTTCCCTCCTAGAAATTCTTAGAGAACACTGTACTAGCCAAAGCAGCCTCTTCAACGACCAGATTGAAGCTCTTCCACTAACCGAGCAGGAGAAACTAGATCTCAATATTTTCATAAAACGTAAGGAAAATGATCTTAGCAATAAGCAAGCGGTTAAGTTTCGGCGTGACCAACTTCCCTCGCAAAATGCAGCATGTACTGTAAGAGATCAGCCTCTCAACAGCCGCGACTATGAAGCACTAGGTCATGTAATGTCCCCCCTCGATACAGAGATCGCTTTAATAGAACCTCCTCCCCCAGCCAATAATCCTATAGAAAAAACTAGCTCTCTCGCTACCTGCCCCAGCAACGTTATTGACATTTCCAAAACACTAACGGCCGACGAAAAAGGTATCCTAGAACGAGGTCTAACTTTCTGTCCCACAAATAACAGTGTGAATGAGTACGAGTTACACAAAGATCTCACTGAATTTTCTCGGAGAATGAGACTAAGCGAGTTTTTTTCGGAGAAGCAGGACCAACCTGACATTAACGAACGCACCCTCCACCCTCCTAGCACTTGGACTCCAGATTTAGATCAATCTCCAGAATTGGATCTGTACTTAAAATCAGTATCAAGAGAAATTTTGGCAACAACTAAGCGATCAAACAAGCGCAAGAACCTAACTCCGTCGGAAGAAGTTACCCTGAATTGCCTATCAGCCAGAACCGACATAGTCATAAAGCCAGCCGACAAAGGTGGGAGTGTAGTTGTTTTGCCTATGGGAAAATACAAAGATGAAGCTTATAGGCAGCTCAATAACCCTTGCCACTACAAGCCCTTAGATAACGATCCCAGCCAGGAATACAGCCTAAAAATCCTTCAGACCCTCACAGATCTACGATCTAGAGAATTAATAACGACTACTGACTTAAATTTCATGAAACCGAATAATAAGCATGCAGGACGTTTTTACCTCCTCCCAAAAGTCCATAAAGTCCCCGTAGACTTATTGTTCACTGCCGACATTCCTGGCAGACCCATAGTTTCGAATAACAATACCCCAACCGAAGCACTATCTCTGTTTCTGAATCATCACCTATCTGACATTCCGGCTCTTCTTCCTTCATTCGTTCAGGACACCCCCCACTTCCTCCGCATAATAGAAGAGATAAATGTGGGCGGGCACCTACCCAGTGGAACCCTCCTTGTTACTCTTGACGTTGCTGCATTGTATACAAACATTCCGTTCGCCGAAGGAATTGAAGCGATTTCAAAATCTCTATCAGTTAACCCGCACCAACATGCACCAGAAGTGTACATAACTTTGTTAAAACTAGTTCTAACTCTCAATTATTTTGAATTTGACTCTTCTTACTTTTTGCAAGTTTTTGGAACTAGCATGGGTACTCCATTCGCACCGACCTATGCCAACATTTTCATGGGGCAACTTGAAGCTACCCTATTAAGCTCTTTTCCGCATAAACCTCAGGTTTACCTCCGCTACATAGACGACATCTTTATGATTTGGGAACACGGTCGCGCGACTCTAGAAACGTTTATATCCCATCTCAATTCTTCGCATCCGACTATTAAATTCTCCTGCCAGTATTCTGAAAAAGAAGTGAACTTCCTAGATACTACCGTCATTCTAGACAACGGTAAACTTAAAACCACGCTTTTTAGAAAGCCAACAGACAGGCAGCAGTACCTAGATTATAAAAGCCATCACCCCAGACACTGCAAACAAGGGATCTTTGTAGGACAAGCCACCAGGCTTAGAAGAGTATGCAGTGATGACAGTGACTACGTAGAGCACCTAGATGAACTAAAGGCCACCCTTATGAACAGGAACCACCCCGAAAGCTCGCTCGACCAGGCGTACCAACGTGTGTCTAATCTCAAAAGGGATGACGTTCTCAAGAAACAGCGGCAAAACGAAAGCGGCAGGCCACCTGCCCTAATAACTAAATTTTCAAACGCCCTCCCAAACGTAAACAATATACTGCGGAAGTACTACCCCATTTTAGCCAGTAATGACCGACTTAAAAAGACTTTCCCGGAAGCACCAAGGGTTACCTACCGGAGAAACAGGAATCTAAAAGATATTTTAGTGCATGCTAAAACAGGGCCTTCAAAGCAACCAGTCATAGCCAGCTGCTCCCGCCCCAGATGCAAGACTTGTCGGCACCTGCAAACAGACTGCGTTGTAAAAAGCACAGCCAGTAACTATGTCCACAAGATTAATTCAAGTTTTACGTGCACTTCATCCAACATTGTGTATATGTTGGAATGCTCAATGTGCCACAAACAGTATATAGGCGAAACGAGCCAACCTATGAGCCTACGACTTAATGGTCACCGGGCAGATACTCTTAGCAAATCCTCCATAGCTGTAGCGCAGCATTTCAACCAACCAGGCCACAATTTTGATGACCTTAAGGTATATATACTTCAGTCAAATTTTAAGTCCCCTAGGGACAGGAAATACCGAGAATCCTACTTAATTCACAAATTCAACTCCATGGAACCTGCTGGAATTAATGCGTCTAAGGGCAACTTGGAATCCTTGCGATATTCACCGGGAATACAGCATTAGGCATTTTCGTGCATATACCTCATCCAAAGACTATGACCGTTCACTCTGCTCTGTACCTGGTCACCTAATTTTTTTTTTCCTTTTTTTTTTCTTTCCTTAGTGTCTAGCTTAATACTCGCCCTCATGCCTCCAACCTTTGCTTTTGGAATTCAATTTTATTTATTTAATTTCTCCTTTTTTTTTTTTACTCCGCGTGGTCTCGTGCCCCGTATGTCACTCTAACTTTATCTTTTCGTTTTTGAGTTTCAGGACAGGCCTGTACCAGGAATGTTGCCGTGGGTGACACGTGCCATTTCAGTTGCCGGGCCATTGCTTTTTCTTTTGTGTGTGGGTCTAGGTGGTTTCCCTCCCTGTTTTTTTCTCCTTTTTTATTTTTTTCTTGACCTAGTTAGTTTTCCCCCGTCTCTATCTTTTCTTTTGACCTGAGGCTTGCAGATAGTTTCTGATAAGGACCCCACCCTCACCGCCTGGTCTGCTTCCGGCGGTTCTGAGATCCTTTTCCTATACCCCGCGGCGGGTCAATAAGCACCCTCTCATCCTTTCTGTCCAAAAATTCCACGAATATCAACCACCAGCTGACTTCCGTGTGACCTACTTCGCGGCTTAAACTAGACAACCTTCTTGGCCCCTCAATCTCTCCCCCGACACACTCCGAAACCAATCAGCTTGCTCAAATTCCCTTCCATCTTTCCCTCTCCTTTCACCTGGGGTCCTACCCCTATATAAACCCTGCCTGCCAGGCGAGAGATTGCCCTGAGGAAAGCAAGTTCTCTTTGCTGAAACGTAGGCCACAATCGTGCTTTTACCTTGTTCGAAGTTTTTCTTCTCTTGTGTTCTCTACCATCTTCAAAGTTCTACTACTCCCTATATATATATATATATATATATATATATATATATATATATATATATATATATATATATATATATATATATATATATATATATATATAGAAATAAGGGTTGGCAGTCGAGAAAACCTCGGAAAGCAAAGGGGAGGATGTGGTAGATCAGTGAAACAGATTAAGAATTTGGAAAGAAAGAAAGAAAGTGAAGAAAAAATGCCCGCCAGGTGGGATCCGAACCCACGACCTCCAGAATACCGGTCTGGTGCGATATATATATATATATATATATATATATCATCATCAGCCTACCTACGCCCACTGCAGGGCAAAGGCCTCTCCCATTATTCTCCAATTACCTCGTCCTGTTCCAACTGTGACCAATTTATCCCCGCAAGCTTCTTGATCTCATCTGCCCATCCAACTTTCTGTCGCCCCCTGCAGCGCTTGCATTCTCTAGGGTCCACTCTGTTACCCTTAATGACCAGCGGTTAACGTGCCTTCGCACAACATGCCCTGCCCATGTCCACTTCTTAATTTCTACTAATAGGTCTTTAACACCAGTTTGCTCCCTGACCCACTCCGCTCTCTTCTTGTCCCTTAAGGTTACACCTATCATTTTCCGCTCCATTGCCCGCTGAGCCGTTCTCAGTTTAAGTTGAACCCTCTTAGTGAGCCTCCAAGTTTCTGCCCCGTAGGTGAGTACCGGTAAGATGCAGCTGTCATACACTTTCTTCTTCAGAGACAATGGTAGGCTGCTATTCATTATCTGAGAATGTCTGCCATATGCACCCCACCCCATTCTGATCCTTCTAATTATCTCTACCTCATGGTTGGGATCTGGGGTCACAACTTGGCCTAAGTAGATATATTCGCATACCACTTCACTGCCTCGCCACCTATCTCAAACTGCTGTGCTGTTCCGAGGTTATTGGTCATTACTTTAGTTTTCTGCATATTAATTTTCAGGCCCACTGTTCTACTCTGTTCGCCCAGTGCGGAAAGTATGCTTTGCAATTCGTCCCCCGAGTTACTTAGCAAGGCAACGTCATCAGCAAATCTGAGGTTACTGAGGTATTCTCCATTAACCCTTACTCCCACCTGTTCCCAATCCAACGTTCTGAATACTTCTTGTAAGCATGCTGTGTATAACATTGGAGAGATTATGTCTGCTTGTCTGACACCCTTCCTTATAGGTATTTTACTGCTCTCCCTATCGAGGATGATGGTAGCTGTAGACCCATTGTATATATCCTCTAGTATTCTTCCATAAAGCTCATCTACCCCTGATTCCGTAATGCCTGAATGACTGCTAGGGTTTCGGCTGAGTATGCTTTCTCATAATCTATGAAGGCTATATATAGGGGTTCAGTATACTCAGCGTACTTCTCTATCACCTGATTGATCGTGTGAATATGGTCCATTGTTGAATAACCTTTACGGAACCCTACTTGTTCTTTAGGTTGACTGAAATCTAAGGTTGCAGAGATTCGGGTAACGATTACCTTGGTAAATACCTTGTAAACGACTGACAGTAAGCTGATCGGCCTGTAATTTTTCAAGTCCTTCATGTGCCCTTTCTTATGGATTAGGATGATGTTCGCGTTCTTCCAAGATTCCGGTACCATTGCGGTCATTAGGGATTGCGTATACAGGTTTGCCAGTTTTTCAAGTACAGTTTCGGCACCATCCTTCAAGAGGTCTGCTGTTATCTGATCCTCACCAGGTGTTTTGCCCCCTTTCATTTCTTTCAAAGCCTTCCTTACTTCTTCGGTCGTTGCTTGTGGGATGTCTATCTCCTCTGAAGTACTGTCTCGTTCGGCATTATCCTGTATGTCCCGGCTACTGTACAGATCCGTATAGAACTCCTCGGCCACTGTGACTCTTTTATCCCTATTTGTGATGACATTGCCTTGCTTATCCTTAAGTGCATACATCTGATTTTCCCCACGCCAAGACGTCTCTTCACTGCTTTCAGGCTACCTCTGTTCTTTACAGCGTATTCGATCCTCTCCATATTATACTTCCATATCTCAGCTGTCGTACGCTTATTGATTAACTTTGAAAGCTCCGCTAGTTCTATTCTGTCAGCTGCGGTGGAGATTCTCATGGTTTGCCGTTTCCTGATTAGATCTTTCGTCTCCTGTGAAAGTTTACCAGTATCCTTCACAGGAGACGAAAGATCTATATATATATATATATATATATATATATATATATATATAGCGAATCAGAAAATGGGAAATGAGGGGCTTCGTGAAAATAAGACACAAAATAAGTGGTGACCCCCAAGTACAGGAAACAAAAATACCTTAACATAAATACCCGAGAAAGTGCTGGGGAAACAGCCCCGCCGGTAGCGTAGTGGTTATCGCACCAGACCGGTATTCTGGAGGCCGTGGGTTCGGATCCCACCCGGCGGGCATTTTTTCACCACTTTCTTTTCGACTCAAAAAATTCTTCATCTCTTTCTATGACCCACCACAACCTCCCCTTTGCTCTCCGAGGTTTTCTTGACTGCCAACCCTTATTTTCTGTCTTATATATATATATATATATATATCTATATATATATATATATATATATATATATATATATGTATTTGTATATATTTATATATGTATATATATATATATATTCATATATATATATTCATATATATATATATATATATATATATATATATATATATATATATATATATATATATATATATATATATATATATATATATATATATATATATATATATTTATATATATATATATATTTATATATATATATATATTATATTCTTACGAGGCGGGAGGACGCAGATGAGACGAAGGATGAAATGGGGTGAAGCGACCTATTTAAAGAAGAATGAACATGGCGGCCTTAAGATCGCGCGCGCTTGGGCACAGCGCGCGATTGGGCACAGCCACAGCCACTTCGCCGGCCGGTAGCGGGTTGGTTACAGCTATACTGAGGGCAAATTCATTTATATTTTAAATGCGGAGCATCTCCTGCTCGAGGGGATGTCACTCGTCAGTAAGCCGTCCGCAGCGCCTCTGATGATGATGGTGGCAGGATGCCCCTAGGGATCGGCCAACCAAAAAATCCATCACGAGATAGCTGCGGGTTCAACCACCGTTGTCATCTTCTCGTAGGGGAACTGCTGAAAAAGAATACAAAGGTGCGAAGAGGAGGGCGTGTACGTTGCTCTCAGCCGGTACACCAACGTCAACAACCTTTACCTCACCAACTCTTAGATGGGAAGCATCTCTTTCTCCGGGTCATGTCAGTTGTCCATACCCCGCCCGCAGCGCATCTGATGATGATTGTGGCAGGATGGCCCTAGGGATTGGCCAACCACGGAATCCATCACAAGATAGCTTCGCGTTCAGCGACCGTCGTCATCTTCCCGTAGGTGAACCGCTGAAGAAGGAGAAGGAGAAGAAAACAAAACTGCGAAGAGTACATTGTGTATATTGCTAATCCATCACGACATAGCTTCGCGTTCAACCACCGTCATCATCTTCCCGTAGAGGAACCTCTGAAGAAGGAGAACGAGAAGAAGACAAAGCTCTGAAGGGGAGGACGTGTACGTACTCTCAGCCGGTGCACCAACGTCAACAACCTTTACCTCACCAACGCTGACGGAGATTACCGATTCTACCACAGAGACGACAACATCGACGAGAACATGATGGACGAGCTTCGGCGCCTCGAGAACCACCGCCTACTAACATTCACACAACAGTACCTTTGCAACCGGTGTGGGCCCGGACGTGGCATTTCCTCTGGCGCTACTAAACACCAGATCACTCACCCTAACGGCAACACAATGGAACCACACGGAACCCCCATGATGCTTCCCATATTCAGCAGGATTCCCCATGGGAAGATGGTGTAGGTTTTTAATTGATAGTTTATTTATTTATTTAATTTTTATTTAGTGATTGATTGATTCGTTTACTTATTTCTATTATATTTATTTTTGGTTTTTATTTGTTTATTGATTTATTTATTTATTACAAGAAAGTACACCTTTGCATAAGGGTATAGCAGAAGTGGGTGTACAATATTCTGTACAATGCAGAAAAATGATAATGCACAATTAATGTTTTTACCTACGCCCGTCTGAAAAAAGCGATAAATGTCAAATTATTGAAAAAAAGCAAACAACCACAATGAACAACCAGTAGACAGTTTCAGAGACACCATGCACAGAATGAAGTCGGACGTAAAAACATAAGAGGGGGTTAGCACTAGTGCGTCTGCGCGCTTGTCAAAAAATTTTGCTGCGGCAGTGCACGAACAGTACCAGGCAAAGCATTCCACTCCTATATTGTGCGAAAGAAAAAACTTTGAATTGTGAGTTGAGGCCAATATTGGTGTGACACTGCGATTGTGATGTCTCCGCGAGGATGTGGGCATCAAAACGTGATTAAGGAGTGAGTGATATGGCGAATATTCGACAGGATGTAGAGGTTTCAGCGACTATATGCGCTTACGCGTGGTAAGCAAGGATAGATTTAGCAACAAAAGTGCAAGGGTGGCCGAAAAATATCTGCCGTATCAACCGCGTATAACTCCAAACATTTCATTTCATTTCATTTCATTTCATTTCATTTATTTGCTCCTTAAAGGAACACTGAAGTGAATTTGTCAAGCTCCCGTTTTTGCTTGCACTGCATAGACTGGCTCAAATTAGCACACTTTTCATCGTTTATCCGGTTGACAAATCGGTAATTATTTTACAAAGCGCGAAAGAAGAAAAACTACCATGCGCGGTTTGCGGCGGCCGCACCAACTAAGCTGTGACGTTGAGAGGAGGGGGCACCGTGATTGGACGATGCCCAAGGTTAGCAATCAAACAAGTTTCGGTTTCGGTTTCGGTTCTGTAAAACAACATGTTTGACATCCCATGGCGTCGTTGCATGGGCATTCTCAATATCCCAGTCATCGTAGTACCGCGCTTCTGCCATGTTGTCGGCTGTAAAATGCATAAGATAAGCCTCCCAGGATGGCTTGAAATCGTAACATTCACTAGCCGAGGCCTACGCGTGCATGAAACGCCCTCCGCGTCCCCGCAGACGCACAACTGCATGCGCTTTTTCCCCATATTTGGAGCTTGCCTCACTCATGCCTGTATCGTAAAAACGTGTTCGCACAAAGCCAAGGGTCGGTTGATTCTGGCCTGTGCCCACTGCCCGCAAGCACTCGGTGCTTATGGCAACAACATGCCAACGAGAACTCGCTAGCGCGCCAGTGCCAGGCTGCGCGAGTTCTGCGGACTAGTTCGTAGAGCAGTGAACATTGGGGCCCAAAAAAAGGCGCATTCAGTATAGAAAACATCCGCAAAAAACGAAAAAGTTACCTTATAAAAAAAAAGCTTGTGCCCGCAGGGATTCGAACTTGTGACGGGCAAAACACTTGCGATGATGTACCTAGCGCACCAAACCACAGGGCCACGGGCGAGATTTTTTTTTCTTTACTGCATGGAAAACTGCCCTTAATACAGCCTACAAAAGTTAGGAGTCATCCAAGAAGATGCACATCACTGCAGCTAAAATAAGCCGTCCGTTAAAACTCTGGCAAACAGACGCACGCGTCCAACAGATGCAGCCATTCTGGTGGGTCACTTTGCGCCGCAGAAATGCTCCGCACCAACGCAGTTTGCTCCCGAAAAATGGACTTCATTGGGCGAGGGGGTTCCGCGTGCCTGTCCGTCATGCGGCACTTCCACAAGCTATACAATCCGATCACAACAAACATATCAAAGCGCACTCGAGTAACATCTCTAAAAGGCAAGAACCGAATTGTATAAGGGGTAATGTCCATGTCCTTTTTAAGAGTTCGTTGCAACACATCCCAGAAAAACACCCCATCCGGGCACAAAACAAAACAATGATCAATGGTTTCAGGTTGATTGCATAAACGGCAATTGCCAGACCAAGGAATAGACACTCCTTTCTCGCGCAACCATGTTTTCACTGGGAGTGTTGATGTATGCAGCTTAAAGAAAAACGTTTTTGCATTTGGAGGAAGACACATACGTGTGACCCGCTTCAAAACACTGTCGTTATGGTGGCCAATGTAAGGCTGGCGATAAACCGGCACTGGGAACAGATTCTCTAATAAAGTGTTCGTCAAAGCCTTCCTGGAAAGGGTAAACAGATATTGCAGGGAAAACCTCGCAGCAAGGAAATTGAAGGTGTCAACCACCTCCTTTAAAAACCCCCTAGGCGGCTTCGTACTGACTTCACCAGTGGAGACAAGCAAAAACGGTAAATGAAAACTTATGCGCTGTTGAATAACGTTGAGCAGAAGTGGATGATGCGTCACCTTATAGAAGAAAAACCGAGATACAAGCTGGTGTACAAACAAATGTATCAGCCCAGCACCCCCAGACACTAATGGAAGAAACAAATTGTCCCTACGCATAGGTTCCCATTGGGAGCCCCACACAAATGCTGCAAAAACTCTATGTAGAGCTTGTACTTTAGAACGCGCACAGTGGAGTACTTGCAGCACATAAACAAGCTTTGCGACAAAGAAGACATTACAAACGTGCGCACGCGCAAACACAGAAAGTTCTCGCCCCATCCATGCCTGAGAGGCTCGCTTGACTTTTTGGAGTGCCAATGACCAATGAGGCCCGGTGTTTCGTATTTGGTGCAAAGGTACACCTAGGTATTGAAGTGCGTCGTTATCCCAAGTAATGCCACCAAATAAGGACGGTTTCGCACCCCATTCACCAAACCAAAATCCCTTTGTTTTTTCTATATTTCTATTTCTATTTCTATTCTATTTTCTATAAACAGGGCCTAGGGACTGCGGACTACAATTTGCACTCGTAATCCCGCATTGTTTAAAAATCACTTCAGTGTCCCTTTAAAGGCCCGAAGGCATTACTTAAGGGGGGGGGGGCTGGCGCCAAGGTATAAGAATACATACACCGAAAATAACAACACCAAGACTACAATAAAAAGCAACATCAGTTAGGAATAGCGAAACTATTGTAAACATAAATACGAGAGAGAGAGAGAGAGAGCGAGAGAAAAAAACGAGAGAACGTGACAACAGAATTTTTACAATCGATTCGGCAGGGGTATCATGTGAAGGCTGAAAGGTTCGCCGTTTCAAGTTTTTTGCGAAATAATTTTCGGTTAGGGCATGAAGCTATGTCATTGGGTAGGGAATTCCAAATTGGTATTGCGTGAGGAAAGAATGAACTATTCATTGATAATGTATGGCACTTGATTCTAGAGATTGAGTGACTGGTTCTTGTTTTGATAGATCTTGTTTTGAGAGATTCGATTTTAAATATTTCGAGCTGCTTGTGCGGGTGCCACAAGGGTGAGGCGTATTCGATAATAGAGCAGAATTGTCTTCTACATCATCAATTACGTACCTTTAAATGTTCTAGCTAACCAGTTTCTTATATAACGAGGTGGTTTTACAGCTAGATCTCGGATCTAGTATAGTTGTTTAGCTCATGATAGTTTGCGTCAAATATAACACGAAGATACTTCTAATAGTTTACCCTAGACAGACAGCAGTTGTTAAAGCACTAGAAGAACTGAAAAAGGAAAAACTTGTACTGAAGGTTAAGATATTGGTCTTATGCGTCTTAATTTGCGTCAGCAGCGCCAGGAATAAAAGCTAGCAAAAGATTCGTTGAAAACTGGGTGATCGTTTTGTGAGCCTATGACCCTATATAAAGCGTAGTCGTCTGCTTAAAGTTGTGTACTGAACGTTACATCAATCCTTGGGTCATTATTACAAAGAAAAAATCAGCGGTCCAAGGGATGAGCTAGATTATAAGGAAACCATCAACGGACATCCGCAGTAGAATATTCAGCAAAGTTAAGAGACAGTTTGCGTGTGTTGGAAAAAAAATTATAAATCCCTTGAACATGAGGAGATTTTCAGTACTATGTTTCACACAGTAATTCAGAAGGAATGACGGTATCAAATGCACGTCAAAACTTTGAAGAAACGCTGCAATAAAAAAACGCGACACGAGCGAAGGGAACACAGGACGAGCGCTTACTCACAAATGAAGGATTAATCAGAAAAGACGAAGAACATATACCCTCTCAGTGGCCATACGACGCATGCGTCTCCAATAATCAGTAGGGAACAACCCAACAACAACAAACAACTATAAAACTCTACAAAAACAAAATCAATACAGTTACAACGACTGCCACAGGGTGTGAAACTCCATACCTACCAAGATACGCAATCTTTTTCGCGTGTAAGGCAATAGGTTCGTGAGTGACACAATCGTCCCCTCTCGGGCTTATCTGGAACGCCTCAGCTAATTCCCTGGACACAATTTTTGTATACTAGAAAAAAGGCCTGCAACCACCACGATACCGGGATTTCCTGCAATGCTCCCTGAGATGTGACCACAGAGCCTCTTTCAAGGACAGTTCATGCCCTATGAGGCGCAAGTTGGCGAATTTTGTCCTACGCACTTGCTACCGCAAGCCTGTGGACACGCGTAAAAACAGCCAACATTGCACATGACATGACTCGTTTCGTGTTTCATTCATTCCTTCCTGCCTGCGCGATGGTCACTGGAAAATATTTTATCGAGCAAGAACAAACGGTGCAAACTTTGTTTTGTGCGTTCAACAGAAGCTTAACATTGTACCTTGAACCAACTTTTTTCAACGCGTGTGACATTACTTCTGGCATTTTGTTCCTACCGTCCAATACTGAAAATATACAAACTTAATCATTTTTTTCGTATAGTGCGGGTCTTTCTGTGCTCCCTTCGTTTGTGTCACGTTTTTTAGTGTTGCGCATTATGTAGGTGTTGAAAAGCAATATTACCAACTATCCGAGGTTTTCATTCCGCTGGAGGGCCAGTAAATATGGTATCAATTTGGCTACCGCAGTTTATGGTGCAAAATGAACCTGAACCCTTGGTGATAACCACGCTGCAGCTTTCAATTAATGCCGTTTGATTAAAAGTACTCCCTTGTATGTCTATAAAAAATTCTTCCTGCACCTTCCCTTTCTCCCTTTCCCTAAATCTCGAACATTTTCAGGTTGTCGATGATCCTGCTTTAATGAATGCAATGCTTTAACTGCTTTTTGTAAACTCAAGACGCATATAGACTATCTTCTTTGATACTCCCGCGAACAATGCATAGGTTTGTTTATTTATGTTCTTGCTTGTGACGCCCGGCTGGTCCAGGCTGTGTTATCTGTGTCCCGTAAGAAGCGCATGTTCCATTCTTTCTTGCTGATGCCGCACGGATTATCCCATTTTATAGGTAGAATGTTCCGCCCAATCACCACTATCCTAGAATAGTGTTACTTTATCCAATGTGGGTTTCATGTAATTCGACGGTTGGAGAAACACCCCGCGCCCGAAGATGAATGGCCGCAGAGCAGACGCCTCGGCGTTCGATTCGCCGACACTCGCTTGCGTACGTCACTTGTTGACTGCTGCTTGGACGCCTGTGGAGTTTTTTAGTGGTTAAGGGAGCACAAATTCAGTCAAATAAACTTGTTTTTCCTTGAAGGCAGCTGCGTCATTTCTGGCTTCGTGACAATATAACTGATGGTACCTTGGACCACAGAGGTGTTCTTGCATCAATTCTCTTTCCATTATCTTAACCATGTACCCTCTTCACAACGTTTCATGACATCAATCGCACTGACGATGCCTCTACTATGGGTAATTTAGCTTGAAGTACTCATCACTTTTATGGCGTAAACCTCCATAGCGAAGTATATATTCTTATATATTACTTTGCAAGTGTAGTTGAATGTTCCGTTGACCTCTTCGTTTCTGTTGAAACAAAGAAAAAGAAACTTAACATTCTTGGGTGAACCGCGACCTTTTGCAGGCATCACAAAAAGTTTACCATTTACGGCGTCGGAAAGATCCCCACAATTCTCAGCGGATTCATCGCTTTTTAGAGGTCAATGAGCGTCTGCATGGCAAAATTAAGAGGGCTAAAAGTTTCTTTTTCACGTCAAGCAGTAGGGGCTATGGAAGACTAACCCACGTTAATTCTGATAATCTGTTTCACCAACCAACACTTCATTTACCTGATTTTTTCCTGCAGACCGATTATTCTCCGATTCCCAAATAATATAGATTGCGTTGAACGCCTGTTTTAATTCAGTGTTTGCTCACGATAACTGCGTTATTCTCTCAATTTTGAGTGCTTCTTGCCATCCTTTCATTGCCGATGTTAAGGCCCAGCCACATGCACGTGTGAAATCGACGTACTCGCGCAACGACGTACGCCTGTGGCGACATACGCCGCTGTCTTTACGCCGACCGACGACGTCGGAGAGGGCGAGTAACCACATGTCGCCGAAACACGCACGTAAACCAATGCGCCGCGCAGCGTGGCTCGACTACTCCGGACTCAGCTTTGTGGCGACCAGTTCAACTACATTTTAACTCAAATAAAAAAAATAATGCCTATTCTCACAAAAAATACGTATATTTATTACAGAAATAACTAAAACAGTTCTTGGGACAACATTAAAAAACGTTAAGGATTGGCATGCATATTTGGCAGGCACAAAACCCTCCGCTACATTTGGCGTAAACTGCCCTGCTCCCATAAATGCTCGTTGGTTCGCTTGTTTTGTTCAGTTGTTTGGTCTCCGTATTTTACAAATTACTTCGTTTTATCGCAATATAATAATGAAGTTACCTTATTTACCAATTCGCTGTCCTGTTATGGGACCTGACCGCCGATAACATCACCGCCAAAGGTCTACGTCAACGCCGTGCGCCCGAAAGTTTGCGTAGATGTCTGGCGGGCTCTGACTTGGGAGTAACAAGCGCGTACCAATACATTCGGCGTACGCCGGAGTACGCCGGTTCCTTACGCGCTTACGCCGGTTTACGTCGTTGCGCGAGTACGTCGGTTTTACGCGTGCTTGTGGTTGGGCCTTTATAGAAGTAGACAAGGGATCCGAATCTTTATTTACAGAATAATGGGCGAGACCCGGCAATATGTCGAGTCGATCTTTCGTAACCTACATACTTTGCGCATCGCGTTATCCCACTACCATTTTTCGAAAATCGCTCTCCACTGGCATTGTACCTACAGTATGAAAACTGACAAAGGTATTGCCGTTTTTTCAAGTGGGCGATCACACACTCTTTCGAACTACAGGCCCATGTATATAACCGTACACTCAAGTAAGCTCCTCGAACACAAATATTAAACATATAATGGAGTGCCTTGAATCAAATACCGTGCTTTCAAAAGTGCAGCATAGTTTCCGCCGAGCTTTTACATATACTGTAGATGCTGTAGATGTAGATAGCCATATACTGTAGATGCTATATATTTAGACCTTTCAAAAGCATTTCATACTGCTATATATTCTAAATTACTGCGTAAGTAAAGTGCAATACTGAGAAACCCATCCTTCGTTGGATGAACTTCTAACATTCCTTCCGTTTTAATTCTGTTTTATTCCTCTGAGTCTTTTAGTACGCTGCCTCCTCTGTGGGTTCCACCAGGCTATGTTCTTCGACCGCTGCTTGTACTACTGACGAATCACCTTCAAGGTAGCGTTAGATGCAGTATACAATTTAATCAAACAACTGCGTCTATTATCAGGTAATCAGCTACCAAAACAATCGCCAAATTTCCAAAAACATATATTTTGCTGTCTTGTGTTCGTGGTGAAACAGGTGGCGGCGAAACATTAACATAATAAGACAATAATCGTAACCTTCAGTACAGGCATAGCCCCTATGCACTTCTGCTACTCGCTCAACAGCTACTCTCTCTATACGCTAAACAATTAAAAGTATCTTCATGTTATCTTTAACAACAAACTTTGATGGATGAAAGGCATGTGCTACAATATAGTTAAAGCCATAAAAAACCTTCGTTATTTAGGACGTACGTTAGCGAAAGCTACCAAATGTACCAAATTGCTGTTTTACAAGACGATAGTCCACTCAAATATAGAATACGCCTCACCCGTATGGAAACCACACAAGCAGTTCTGAATTAACAAAATCGAATCCGTCAACAGGCGAGTGATTCAATTTCAATGCCGCCGTTGCGGACAATAGGTTTTGCCCACCCATGCTCTGTTCTTCCTATGTTTACCCTTGCGTACATAGAGCCTATACAAGATTTACATTCTGCCGTAGATTTGCCATATAACTCACGCAGTGATCCCTGATTCCCCTTTTTGAGGCCCTCGTCCCCGCTGAGCCGCGACAATAGTAATCTTACACCAATAATTGCCTCAAAGAAGTAATTCAAACATAGTTTCTTCCCTCAAACTCGCACAATTTTGGGGTGGAATGCTTTGTCGTTGCTGTGCAGTTCATCCGAGGCAATAGTTTTTGACGGCTGCACCGACGCAGTTAAGTTCACCCCTTCACGTATATTACCCTTCAGCTTCACCTTCTGCTTTATTGTATGGGTGTGTCTCAGACGCACTGGGTGTACAATCTCACTGATTTCTACATTCGTGGTTCTTTGCTTTTTTTGTTTTCAACCAGGGGTAGATACATTACATCGATTTTGTCTTATCCTCTTCTTGAACTGTTCGATACACTGGTAAAGAGATTCGTATCCATAACAATGAGGTACCAGGGAAAAAAAGTCAACCCAAAAGTTAGGTGCTTCTCACCTGTCAAGATCCCTTAGGGGTAATAAAAAGAAAGTCCGCAAAAAAGATCAGTAAATGCACGTATATGACACGCATCTGACGATTTACATGTGTTGAAATATAAAGTGAAAGATAATTTTAAAATAACGTGAAATAAACATGCAAGAGCATGAGAAGAAAGAAAGGTGCACATAAAAGCAGCGAAAAAGTAGTTTCGAGTTGCACTGGAAACTACCAAAATACGCATCTTGAGTGCGGACCGAACACGCGCTTGGTTTTATTGTTGAATGCTTTACCAATTCTCCGATCCGGGAGGCTGTGTTTCCCGTCAGTTTCCAGGGTATTTATATTTAGAACAACTATCTCTAATACTTGAGGGTGGTAGCCAGTTCCACTCTGACAACAAGGGAAGGGGTGAAAAGGGCCGTGTTTTTAACCCCTGGGCCGTGACGCCTGCGTGTACAGCCGTTCATGACAAGTCGACGAATGAGAAACCCTCTTATGTTACCTTCGGCATCAACGCAGCCACAACTAAGGCCCTCGCTGTGCTTTCCAGAATAATATGGTAAGGAATGAAGGACTTGTCGGGGAAATTCAGAAGGAATCGTCAGAAATCTATAATTCCGAGAGAGGCATAGGGGAGTGTTTGTCTTTTTTTAACTACGGGTAGTGAAGGTAACAATTTTTAAATTTTATAGAGTAAACAGGTGAAGAAAAACATGCGTCCAGAAGGGGGGCCGAATCCACGTCTTCAGATGTAATCTCGCGTGCCTACCAAATCTGCTGGCTGGGTGCTTGTGTTCTCTGTAACTTTCTGGGATATTCCAATGTAAGACTATCTCTAACGCTTTAGGGTGTAGGCATTCGCTATCAATGGAGACATACAAGCTTGAGTACCGGACGAAATCGCTTAACCGCTAAAAAACCGAACACAACAAATGCGACAGTACAAACCGTACTGTAAACTGTTTTATTTCAATGAGGTGCAAGAAATAGATATCATGATAGCGAGACGACCTGTGCGGACGACTCACAAGACCACTTTTCGTACAAGATATGGGCGGTACCAAACCATCTTATATAACACTCGCAAAGGGAGATGGACGTGTGACTGGCACAAGCAGTTTCTTTAGCGTTTGTCATAAGCCTTCAACTAATGACGGCCCGTTTGGCTTGGCTTCCGCCTAGAATTTGGGAATTGCAATATATCGGCTCACGCATGCTCTTTAGGCAGTAGGAGAAAAGATGGGCGATATGAACTTTTTCATATTTTGGGGGTGCTCCCTCAACAAGTTTTCAATGCAGCGCAGAGTCAGTATGATAATTTCTCGATGGCTACATACCCTTAGGAGGTTGCAATATATTCATATCGTTCATCAGTAGTGCATCTGAAATGCCGGCCTAGTGTAGACTCAGTGGTTGTAAATGGGGCTTTTCTATTATTCACCCCGTCCTTAGTGCGGGTTAAATAAATGCCCAGGAATAACCCGCAGCACATGCTAGTGTAGATGCATTATCACGAGCGCGCCTGCTCGGCAAATCTGTGCCATTAGTGTCGATTTTGTGACTAGTCAGAAAATGTGAGCCCTCATTTTGCTATACTTGCATGATGACAACGTGCAATTTACTATGCTGGTTGCATTGGTGAGTTTTTTGTGGGCGTGGCGGCGCAGCGTATTCTTCTGCAAGATATGATGCATGCAAATGAGTTTGAGATCAATGAAGTTTGTGTCTGTTCTCGCATCCTGCCTACTGTCAAAATATTTCTTGCAGTCATGCTGAAGAAAGCCATACGTATACAGGAAACTGAGTGCCGAACTGCGAGGCATCGCCCCACATTAGCGAAAGCAATAACGGTTACCAAGGAACCCGCAGTCCCCGACGATATGCTCTCAAGGTGGCACCTCAACAGGGCTCGAAATATCTGAAGTAAAAATTAAGGCAAAAGTGCTAAGCAGGATTGTGTGGTGAAGTGGATGTTGGCATCGTCCATTTTGACCCGAAAAACATCTTCTGGCTCAGGTGGATGGCATGGATGTGTCCCCTATTTTTTCCCCCCCAAAATAAGCACAAACCTTGCAACTACTGTTGGTGTTCCTCTTTTTCTTTTAGTTGTTTTATATATATGTAACAATTTTTCCATGGTTACTCCTTATCTCAAAATAAACTCGTGCGTACGCCACTGAGTGCTGCGCAAAACGTAATCCACGATCGATTTTTCGCTATTTCCAGTGGTTTGTAAGCAATTATGATGGGCAGGTCGAATTGATTTTTTTACGGAAAAGAGCACTCAAACACGGCACAGGCACTCCAGACGATACAGGTGCTGTTGGTCTGTCTTGAAGTGATCAAAGAAACAGAGAAGTAGTAAATCATTCCAAAATAAATTGTTGTCTCAAGTGCAAAACCTCACACATTTATTCAGTCACATCAAGGGGTCGCAATGGTCAGCGCTCGTATCACTGTTCTTTCCACCATGCCAACTGTGTCGGATTATTTTAGCACTCGATTCTTTAAAAACGAACGATATTGGATAGTGTAAAATCTCAATTGCCTGTTTTCCTGCGATGCGTGGAGCGATGGAAGAACCAGGAGAGCGCCTCAACAGTTCATGAAGGACATCACCGTGCAGTGCCGCTTGCTGCTTTATGACGTCATGGAGGATATCTGCGACTGAAATAAGTACGAGGGTAGAACCAGAATCCCTATTTTCATGCACCACGACACTTCGTGCCGAGCTGGTTACTACGCAAGCTCCTATGTTCCTTAGGGAGTTAACGTTGATGTGACGTTTTCGCAATTGAACCAATGTGGAGTAAAATATTAACAGTATCATTAGTAATAACGTTATAATTATATTTACACTCTCCAAAATTATGAGTATTATCCAGCCGCTATACTTCCCATGCCTCGTTTGAGTCATTGAGCAGTCACAGGTGGGTGCCAATTGAGACATCCGGGAATCAAAAGAACGACGAGACAATTATCACGAAAACATTAACCGAGCAACCAGTGCGGCGAGACAAAAAGCCGAAATAAATTCTGCAATACAACTAGGAATGTTTTACCTGCACAAACAGCAATGGTAACTACACTCAGCTGCGCAGAGAAATGACGCCGCTGGAAAAGCACAACAGCTGGTGGCTCCTCTCCCGTCGTTGGAGACCACGGCTTTTCACTTTAGACAGCTTTCCGAAATTGCCTCTGAATGTTCTAAATGACCGGGAGCACCGGATCGTATTGTAAGAAGGTTTCCAGATCTCTCCCACAGTGGACAGCGTTATTACGCGTTTGCAAACTCGGCGTGTGTAGCGCGCACTTGGTATCAGTGCTCCCCATTTGAGGGACAAATGCTGGTAAACTGGCGAGTAGAAGAGCACGGGACAGATCACGTCACGTAGGCTGTTCTAGAAGGTCGAGCTAGAAGACGCCGGGCGCTCCTCCAGAGGTGCGCGCTCACGTTCGCTTGGTCTTTTGTCTTGGTATGTTTTGTGTGAGCTTTATACTGAGGAACTAGACGTTTAAAAAGCTCTGCTGTTAAAACGATTAAAATGGCCTCAGATAAAGAGAAAAGAGCGGTATTCAGATTTTAAATATGGGCAATAAATGACAAAAAGTGTTTATACCTGCTTCAGTTTAGTGACTACTGGCGCGGGTTTTAATTTTATTAAAGAAATGCGGGACATAAAGACCACGGGCTATTTTCCGTAATATAGGTACAGACGAGGCAATGAAAACATTTCAATGCTCATACGTTTTGCCTACGCAAGCTGTGTGCAAAAAAAGTTTATGCCTAAACAAAAAGCAGTAGTCTAGAATGCCGAAGAACGTGCATGAAAACGGTTTGAGCGTTTTGCCCGACATTCGCCGTTTGTAATGTTAGGGAAGGAAGGGATCAAAACCATGCCTTAGCAGACACCGAGCCCACTCTTGCAGATTACACATGCGATTGTCTATCAATAAAGCTATTCCGGTGACAGTGTTCATCAATATTGTATTTGAAAATTATTGTAATGTAACTGTATGTTATCCTAAGGTTGTTGCTAGTGCGGTTGTAACAAATCAAGGAGCAGAGGACTTTGTTTTTAACACCGGCACTGTGACTCGTGTGTCGACGCAGTGTGTAGGGCATTCGGCTGATGCGCAGTGGGCCTTTTATGCTACACGTACCACCAACGCTGCTAGAACCGAGCCTCTCGCCTTGCAAATAGCTAAGCATAATTGGGAAAGACGGGGCCACTTGAATTATACAAAATGTAAAGCTACTGTCTAAAACAGGGGCAATAATAGAGAATCAGTTTGATAATTTTTGTAACCAAGTTTGCCATTTTTGATGTTATGAAAGGAGCGTTCGCAAGAACACGCACCGAGATTTTAGACACACTGCTCTTGACATGCCGTAGACACTTGAGTGACGGGTCAAGGGTCTGCCAACTGGGCTCACGAAACCATAATGTGCCGTAACAGCACACCGGCTACGACCATCAAGGGTAGAATACCTTTTTATTAACATCAGTATCGTGGGAATTGACAGGGATACACTTGCCCAGATAGATTTGTACGGCGTTGGATGCGTAACATGATGGCGTCAGTTGTTTTTCGCGACTTTATTTCTTTTAACTCGAAATGGAAAACCGTTATAAAAATTAGAGCGCCCTATATGCTTTCCTAGGCGTTGTAGGCTGCTGTCTTTTATATATAGATTCGTTGAAACAATCTTCATTTCATATGACATAAGTGACATAAGTTATTCCTGTATATGTGTACTAGATGACTGAGCACGCCTTAGGCCTATTAGGTTCCGCATCACGACCCTTGTCTACCACAGCTGCTTTAGATTGCCCTTAGCACCTATTTAGTCAACCCTCACCAATGAACCAGTACACAGTAGGGGCCCTTTCGCTTAGTTACTTATCAGCGTATTCTTCCTGCGAGAAATGCATGAGAAGTTTGCAAAAGGAATGTCGGCTTCCACTTTTTTTTAAGAATTTAGGGGTTATTGAGTAGTTCATATTTGGGAAGCATGATTGGAGATATTTAGTATAGTCCGAATGTTGCTGTCAAGAATATGCCAAGCAGCTACTAACATTTGTTCTTATTTTAAATACTTCGCAACTCTGAACAGGTTGCCGTACGTGTCTCAGCCATTAGTCCTTGGGTAAATTTTTCTGGCCCTCCACGAACTGTGCTACAGGTTGGCAGCAAGAACACTCGGTGGATAGCAAACAGCTTTCTCGAAAGCTTGACGACAAATGGCAAAATAAAGAGTAAGCCACAAAAAACCTCTGATAATTTAGTTTTGCCTGTTTGACTTGGAAAAGGCTGACGTGCTTGCGGCTGTTATTCCAGTCACACGTTCCATAGGATGTGGCCTGCAAATTAACATACAGATAGGTGAAAAGACCGATAAAAATTATCATGTCAAAAATTTCTCTCCTGGTATTGTCATGCGTTCGGGGGAAATACAGGTCAAGAAGAGGAAGACGGCAGTAAAAGGGGTCAACGCACGCAGGTTGGGGTGATGTCCCAGTGTTCACCTAATGCGCGCGTTTACCGGTCCTCTACGGTCGCCTTTCTGTTGACCTTAATTGCCACAGGATGTTTTACACACAAGAACTTGTAAAGGCAGGTGTACTGCGCGTTTATTTATTTGTGCAGAGGTTTTTTAAGAAAATATGTCAGACCAGGCACAGATATATAAGGCACTCGAAAATACGTGCATGGTATGTGTCTCAATTTTTGAAACTATGAAGACTGTAAATCTATTTCTCGCTTTTCTCTTCATTACGGCTTCGCTGTAAGTACGTTTCTGTTGAGTAAAAACTTTGTTCGAGGTTCCTCAAATGCCTTTCTGAGCCAGAAAGCTGTTCGAAAGGGTTGACAAGCAAATTAGGGCTGACGTTGTGCGTCCACTGTATGCCAGTGTACTGAGCTTCGACCGCTGCGTAGACTTTTTCTTACTTCAGCTAACTTTTCCTTATTCAAGAACTTAATCTAAAGTTTACTGTTTACTTGTTTCCACTAGATGCTCAATTACAGGTAAAGGCTTCTTGAATGCTTGCAGAAAGTGACAGCAAAGTATTGGTGAAGAGACAGAAAGTGCAAATGGAGCGATAACTGTTGGTCATGTCCCAAATTTGATGCTTCCTGTTTGAAGACGATATTCGTTTTTGGGCTGCCTAAACCCACAAATATCGGCCTGCCTGTATGTCTTTTACAAATTAGTCCATCAATATTATGGGACAATTCAACGGCTACGTTCAACTGTTGGTGCCGTAATGTCGTCATAAACACAAACATTTTTCGCTTTCCCGCAATAAATACAGGTCGCGCAGCTTTGTTTAGGTATATTTGCTTCAATGTAAATATTTAAAGGGACCCAGAAAAGCCTTCTGTAAAAGTTACAAAAGGCCTGTATTGTCACGTAGCACCAATATAGCGATGCAATGCCGTTGGAATTATTGATCTACATTCAGTATTAGCTGCGCCAGAAGCAATTAAATGCACCTCTCCCCACTTGCCGATCGACTCCTCCTCCCTCTCTGCCTCCTTCAAAGCAGCTAGCTACATTCCTGCGCCTAGGCTCGCGTCAATCACTGCGGACCCGCCTTTGCCTTGGGATCGCGCAGGAAGGAGGAAGAGCAGCCGGAAGCCAATGACAGTGACGCCGCCGGCAGCCGACCTTGCCGGCGATTGGGCGAATCAGGGGGCGCCTTCGCCGTTGCGTCAGCAGCGATCGCCGTTGCGTCACCCGCGGTCGGCTCGCTGCTACGTCGCGCTCATCGGCCGAGAAAGGCGATCTTCAAAAATTGTTTACAAATTATCTGTACAACGTATGGGGCTCACACTTGGCTCAAAAATCCCCCGTTATGGGTTCTACCACCTGAATGCATTTGATTGCCACCTTCACAAAGCTTTTCGGGGTCCCTTTAGGATGCGTATATGCACCACTTGAGAGGCCTAAATTGTTATTTTGTCTGACTAATTGTGGCGCTTAAAACGCAGTATAATAATGCCTAAAACTCCGGCCGCTACTCATCAGCAAGCCGCGCGCCATGTACGAAATGATCCTATGCAGCTTGCTGGTTTCGACATTGCGACCACACAGGCGACACCGTCACAGATGGACCCAATGGCGGACTTTTGGAGAAGTTGGTATTGTATGGTAGACAAGTAAAGCGCACAAATAAGACCAACAACAATGGAGGACAACCACGACAAGCCCTAGTCCCGGTTGCCTTCCTTCATCTTTCGTTTTTTTGCCGTTTACTCAAGTAGAGGTGATTCAGCGTTCTCACTTCCTCCTTCCATCACACAACGGCTGAACCGAAACACTGGCCCGGCCATTGCAAGAAACTCCCAGGCGATATGGAGAGCAGTGTCGTCTCTCCTCCAAAGAATCCGTGAGTCACGTGGTTATTCTCGTGGGAACAGGTTAAAGGTGGCGGTTTGTGCATCGGCGCCAGTTACGGCGCTTGGCTGCACTCACCTTCGCACCGGCTGCGGCATCTCACGTGGTTTCACTTCAAAGTTGAACTGGAATGGATGCCGAATTTCTCTAAACTATGTCAGTAAGGATTTTAAATAAAAATAATGCCTTTATGAACAAGTGGTATTTCACGTCAGGGACCACTCATCTTACATCGCAAAAGAAGAATTTGAAGACTTCCTTACAGTAAATTATGCTTACATATCGTTAGGTGGCCTCAGGATGAAGGCGACAGGAGCGATTAAAGGCGATATTCCACTCTCTTACGAAAAACTTACGTTGGCCAGACTTCAAGGTGCCTGGACGCCACACTACGTGAACACCTTAGGAACGTACGACGTGCGCACACAGGACACTTGAGCGCTTAGGGCAAGGGTTGGGCCCTTCGTAAGGATTGTGGCCCTGTGTATGACGAGTGTGTGGTCATTTTAAGGAACAACATCAGGTTACAGGGAAGATGGTAGAAGAAACCAAAATGGCCCGTCTTGGTGACGCATGGGTCCCGATACCGTCCCTAAGCCTTTCAGAAAAAGAACTGGGTTATCGGTTCCCCGCGGTGGTGCCACCGCGCGTTACATGGCGCCCCCATATTTGTGTTGCTGTATGTGTAATATATACTGTTGTTTTCTTCATTATGTGCCGTGTCTGCTAGTTTACAGGCTTGTTCACGCAGCTAGGCTGTTTAGTCAATACTTAAATCGTTGTTTTCTTAAAGAATTATTAGTTAGAAGTCAACGCTTGTCCGTGTCACCACTCATCGTCTTTTGCCCTGTTGCTCGCTGTGTAAGCACAAGTTCAATGAAGAACCACATCGAAAAACTATCACGCTTGTTCAATAAATGACAGAGGTATTTACAAGGAAATGAGATGTATGTATAAGCGGCTATTGTAGTTCCAGCGAGGCTGCGCGTCAAATATCATTGTCTTTGCCGGAAAAAGAGGCCAAGCGCTGTGAGCCAGTGTCCGCAACGCCGTTATCTGGAATGGCGCGAATATATTGAAAAATAGCGTTTTTCATAATAGCTATATGTGTGGTACGCATGAAGGATGCACACTTCGTAAAATGCTTCTTTAGGCCGAAGCTTTTGTGCTTTCAGCTTTATCCTGCCTCGCGCGGAGAGATTAGAAAAAAAGCCGCCCGCATCTTCCCACGGGGGGAACTCGAGTAAATGCGTCGCATCTACTCGAGGCAAGCAAAGCATCACGTCAAGCGAAAGCCAAGCAAAGACGCCCTTGACTGAATTCCAAACGCGCGCTCCGCCGCTTATATACGTTGAAGGGACTGCGTAAGCCGGTCCCAGTCGAAGACGTTGGCGTACTTGTAAAACGGCGTGGACCCTAGGTGTTTGAGCCAAGCGCGGATGTTGCTTCGCCGGAGAACGGCACACCGGTTATATGCGCAGCGCGCCCGAAGGAGAGGAAACTGCGGAAGAGAGAGTACTGCACATGCGCCGGCCCCAGCGCGTCTGCCGCGGCCATGACGCAACGTGCCGCGGCTATGACGCAACACAATCCAACACAATCCACTTTAATCCAATCCAATCCAATCCAAATCCAATCCAACCCAAGCCAAGCCAAGCCAAGCCAATCCAATCTAATCGAAGCCAATCCAATCGAATCCAATCTAATGCCCTCGCGAGAGAGTGTTCGAATCCAATCCAATGCCCCTCGCGAGAGAGTGTTCGCTTTCGCCTCGACTCGACGCGCATGTGCAGTGAGCGTGCGGACTACGGACGCCAACGCGGGTGACATCGTGAGTTACTGAAATGCTCTGCATTTAAAAATGCTGCAGTGTAGTGAAGTTTAGGCATAAAACGCTTGTCTCCATCATGTTTGTCAATCAGTATGTTTCGGCAGTTTTCACATGCAACTAGTTCACTAGTTTAGTTTGAAATCGTTGTTTAGGACGAGTGTTTTACCGACCGTACTCTCCTACTCCGGTATTACTAAGAACACCTACGCTTTAGCTGTAGCTTTTTAGCTTTAGCTTTTTAGAGTGTTTGGACATCATTTCGGGCATCGGTAGAGGCTTCCTTTCATTTCCTCTCTAACTATTCTAAATGTGGTACTGGTACCACCCTCCGTTTATTCCTACATGTGGACGGCTGCTTGGTTCGTCACGGTATTACAGCATGCATACCAGAGAGGCGGCACTGAATGTGTGCCGCCAAAGTGGCAGGACTCCTAAGGATACGAACAGCTTTCTGTGCCATAAGAAACCCGCACAAGATGGCTCTTGCGGTCGAGTACCGTGCTGAAATATCATATCACAGAGGCTATAGACCCTACAGTTTGTCTAAATACGCTGCCAAATGCACATTTAATGCCTTGGGTTGTTTCTTACCACAGGTTTTGAATATTTGCTCCCCTTTTAAAATTTATTCAGGCATGAATACGTTCCAAGTTTTTTCCAACCTTAAGCTAACTGCTGAAAAATAACTATGCCTTTGCTTTCCGCAGCTATTATTGGAGAGGCCGCATTACGAGCAGCGTTACCTATGAGTCATACATTTATTAAGTCAAAATTTAAGACAGAGGCCGCACTTTCTAGTTGTTTCTTTATTTTGGTTTCTGCAAAAAAATGCTGGTCCAAGTGCTGTTCACTTCGGTGTAATTCTAAACACAAGATGCGAAAAAAAACTGGTGAAGATTTCGCTTCCCTACTGATGCTGCACGGGAAGTTGCATTCGCTATTGTTACAAATTTTGTCTTTTTTTCGAAAAGCTGTGCCAAACGAGAAAACGTCCGCGTGATATGCCGTGTTATTGAATACTGAGTAGCCAAAGCAGGACTACCAAAGGGTGTGGAATTCAGTAGGATGTATTTGTAGGTACGTTGGATCGGCACAATTACGTTTGCAAAGCCTTTTTAAAGAAAGCGATGGCGTCATAATGCTTGCAGAGTGTTTAAAACAATTCCATGGCTATTATGTTAATATATGGCAAGCCTCAGGAGTGTTTCTTACACATAACACTGGACTTCAAACAGTGTCTTTTGCACCAAACCTTTGTAGTTTGTTCAGCCGAAATATTGTGGGGAGAAACACGCTTGCCTCACGTAATGCGCAGTGACAGCGCCCGTATAAAATGCGTTAAGATTCTGGCTTCTGTCCACTGTGTGTCTCAGCATAAAAAAGCAACAAATATTTGTAATTTGTCGTTTACAGATTTGAAACCCGTCTTTTTGTGTTGTCAGGTCCCTAGGCAACGTTATGGTGACTGGTTACTCTTTTGATTCGAAGTGCGGCGGCAATTGGATTGTAAGTATTGCGTATTGAATATTTTATAAAGAATTCTTAGTACAACTATTCTTTTCCTATGAGGTTGCATTGGTACTATGTGTTGTTGAAACTTGGAAGATACAATGTCGCAAGCATTATTCAGACAAGATCAGGGCTCATGCAGAGCTGTATCTGATGCATTACAAGTGAAAGACAAATAGTTACGGAAAACAATTCGGTATGTCTTGAGCTTCGACACAAAAAGAAGAATATAAGCAAAATGTAACACGTGGTGCTACGGGTCAGAGAGCGGATTCGGTCAGGGCATAAACACGTGCTAAAGACATATTAGTAGAATTTAAGAACTGATGGGTATGTGCACGCAATGTAATCCAAAGTAATGCTTATTAGGAGTAACATAATGTAATGTAATGCTCATTAAGATGTAATGTAATGCTCATTAAGAGCAACAGCGTGGATCCCTAGCGAAAGCAAGCATGGCAGGGGCGGCAGACAGCTAGATGGGCAGATGGGAATAAAACGGTTGTGGGGATAAATTTTTTCATACTTAGCACAGGACCGGAATAATTGGATATCTATGGGAGAGGACTTTGCCTTGCAGTGAGCGTAGATAGGCTGATGATGAGGACATATACGCGGTATCTTATCTTGGCTTAGAAGCAAGGACAGTGGTAGTTATCCAGCACAATAAGCAGCTCACCAGCATAGCCTTACCGGGTAGAACATTCTGCAATCTGAAGTAGCGGCCAGGGCTATTGCCATAACGCAAACTTTTACCGAAGTCGTAAATAAAAATTCGCTGCAAGCGCGCTGTAGCTTCTCCTGTGGGCACATTCACCGGCCAGCACCCCAAGTAATTGGCCAATGTCCCGCAGACAAATACAGCGTTATCATACGCATTAACCCACCCACTGTTCCGTCCGGAGCAAAACGAAATCGCCCAATTTTGGCCTGAGAGTTATTCCGCCAGACCCCTGGAAGCGAGCATTAGAGGAAGATCCCTTTGATCATATATCACGAGAGAACAAAGCACTTAAGGATAGCACGCATCCCCTACCCTATACAGCATAAACACCTAACGAACTGTAGGAACGTCAGCCCTGTACACTGCGCACTAACACATTTGGCCCACCCACTAAATGCCCTATATTACACACCATCGTATATGTCGATGTACACCGCTGCTGTGCAGCACCTAGAACCTGTTTAATAGGGCAAGGTCTGTGCGCACGTCCTACTACATTCGCTAAATACCTCCGTTTCTTCTTACGACCTTTGGGAGAGAGGTCTGAACAGCTGCGAATTCAGTGATACTTGAATAAGGCTTGCGTTCGGGCTTGTTCGTATTGTATATCGTTCATCTTAAGCGCTGAAAAAAAACAGGGACACTGTAGACAAGGACAAGCGCTACTTCCAACTGAATTTTATTGAATCAGGGTGAAATATATCGCAGCAAAAATACAAGAGATAGATAAATGGTCACGGATATAAACAGAGTAAAATAACGGAATCGCTTGCCGCTGTTCGACACGTGTCAGTCATTACCACGACCAGTTCTTTCTCAAGAACGCTGCCTTCTTATCGGACAAGGCCAGTGATGCCGTGCTGACACACTCAAAATCGACTAGTTGCATTTCAGCTGCCTGTACTATCTCGTGCGTGCGCTGATCAGAGTCGTGAAACAATATCACTGAGTTTTAAGGGAGTATAAGGCTAAAAAACCTCAAGGAGTCATTGACTGATGACTCTTCCCCATTGAATCTTGTAATAAATATGTTAACTCTCTCTTATTTACTCCCCTCCCCACACAAAAGAAAATGCTTAGAACCTGTACACGTATCAGGACGAGTAATCGCCCTCCTCTGACGGGTCGTGCTTGCACAAATTTCCCTCGTAAACGCATCGTCGGCTGGTGCGAGTATAAACACACGCATTGAAACTTTTGTCCTTGTGGGTACTGAATAGAAGCACACACGCCCAGACAGTAGGCGGATACTACCACGAAAAAAAGTAAACGTTGAGGCCTGCGAAGAGCAAAGGAACACGAAGAACGTGCCAGATCATTTGCGTAGAGTGAACTGATATACCGTGCGCTCTTTCTCATGTTATTTCCTCCACATTGATTTTAAAGGCAGCAATTGTGTTTACACTAGTGCTAAATGCGTTGCAAGAACTAAACAACCCTACATGCCTTTGTTATATATACCCTGAGTCATTTTATTGTGCTTATAGTCAGGTGGTTGTAGAGGAAAAACAGCAAAGTGGTACAGTTGCGATGGTATAATTTGGATGCAAAACATATTATACATCTTGATACGTCAGGTCAAAATGCAGCCCTGAGATTCTTGTATTGCATCAGTGAAGCTTTGCATATTTATAAAGATGTTCATAGTAGTGTGTATATCATTATGGTTGTGTAAAAGGATTTAGTATCTACCGCTCTTTCGGCGCAAATGGGTTATAACTCGAAGTTGTTTAGTTCTGAGTGGAATGAGCTAAATATTTTATAACTTAGGTATTGGTTGGAATGTTTGTTTTAAGAAAAAACGAAGGGTATGTTGTCATTGATGGAGAACGCTCTAGTTAGGGGAAAACCGGTCTAATGTAAAGAATGCTCAAAAGGTTTTTGTTATTTTTTGTTGATACAACTCCATGCTCTTTTATAGTGCAATTACGATTCAGACTGCGGCCAAAACTGTCGGTGCAAACCTGCCCGAGAAGGCGTAACGCTTGGATTATGCGTCCCCCGGAAGAAGTGAGCTGGACACTCCCTATTGCCACGTTCTATGAAGAGTTTTCAAAAAGATCCTGCCTACTACTGCAATTTTTGGGCAAATATATGGGGAAACTGCTGGTTTAGCTGAAATAAAGTCATTTTTGCGGAAGCATTTAACACGCTCGTGTTGTGTGAGCTAACTGAACCAGAACACTCCGCGTGTCCGTCTCTTCGTTGCCCAACTCAACCATACGACTAAAAGAATGGGAAAAAAGGCTTACAGACGAAAATTATTACCCGCGCAGCCAGGAGAACGCGTGGCCTACCCCAAACACCCCTCAGAAGAAATAGGTGCCGTAACCTGCGGCCGGCTCTAAAGTAACTTTTTTCTTTCTGAAAAGGACAATATCCAACGTGGCACAGTGAAGGCAGATCACTTTTGTTTAACAGTTTCTTTTCAAAAACCCCAATGCCTGTGTGATTCAGGAATGCATTCAGAAAGCATTTATTGCATAAACTGTTGCAGACGCTTTGATCGCACTTTTGTTGGGATGTGCCACTGACAAGTTTCTTGCTGCCCTTTAAAATTAGAAACATAAAGCGGTCACTGAATCTTGGCGGACTGCTGAAGGATGAATGCAATCCGAATTTTTAATCGAGCAGAAGCTTTTGGTCCCACATCAGTAAAATATTCCAGAGGTAAAGTTTGATACTGTCCGTAGTGGCTGGGCACACTTATTGCTTCGTTTTGCTAACACCGTGAAGCGGAGCATGCAATTCAAATTTTTAAAGAAACCTCACATTAATCTTCCGAGGGCAGAAAAAGCTTAAGGCTGCTATGCAGTAATAATAGGCGGCAGAGCCACCTTCCTTCGCTAAAAGTGCAGGTAAAAAACACGGGCTATCGTTTCCGAATACATAAACGGGACGTAGCCATTTGCACTGTCTTTATTCATACAAGTACTATGTGTCCGCATAGATTCCACTTACTGGGCGACTGTGTACGGTTAGGAACGAAAGGGTAACAAACATGATACTGCGTTTTCGCCTAGCCCCCACTTAATCAGATGTCCATATAGAGTACAGCAATCATGAAGAGTCAACATTATGTGATCTGTTGTATTAAGAAACTTCGTGTGTAGCATTCTCTACTTTACTCTTTGGGTATTATTGGGTTGCCCTCCATAACTCGACCACACCGCAAAACAAACTTTTGTCAACGTGGCTTTTGACACAGAAAACTGGAAAGGTTAAGAAGAAACATCAGGTATCGACATCCACGAGCAATTCGGCAACCGAAAATTTTGAACTTGCAATGCTCTCTGGATTGACGAGAGCTGTATGAGGATTTTTTTACAATGATTTTTTAGCAAAACAAAAGGGTAGGCTGCATGGAGGTTTCCAAATACTGAAAAAGGTACCCTCTAGGCACACCCTACGGTGCCATTTACAATTTTCAACTTACAGCAGGGGAGAATAATTGAGAAACAGATAACTTTTGGGAACCCACATAGCAACAAAGAACTGAAACAACTTCGCTGAGCAAGGAGTAGTTCATTACCGTTCGCGGTTGCAGAACATGCATTTTTTGGCGGCGAAGCTGTATAGGAAGTCGTAATTTTCCGTGTTGCAAGCCATGGGCTTACATAACACCGTCGATGACTTGACAGAAGCCCGTCTCTCCAGTCAGCGGGTCCGACTAAGCCAAGCGGCCCACGGACGCGTAATACTCACCGAAATAGGATGGCGCATAGAGCCAATACTAACAAGTACGCCCATGAACGAGGAATGGAAAGAGGTCATACACACAAAGCCCCTTCCCCGTAACATTACTCCGGGGAAGGACGATGGCAGGAGAGAGGCTAGAGCTCTAGCCATTTCCAAGCAACTATACGGACACCCAGGAATCCTCTACACCGACGCCTCACTACAGAAAGGCAGCGACCGCGCGGCAGTAGTCGTGACCGACAGGGAGCGGCTAGTTACCAGCGCCGCAATCAAGACCAAAGACCCAACGACGGCGGAGGAAGTGGCCATAACCCTAGCTCTCGTTCAACCGGATGGCAGATGTAGTGGTCACCGACACCAAAATAGCGTACGGCAACTACCGGAGGGGGATGATCTCCTCAGTGGCGGCTGCAATCATCTCCAAGAAACGAGCACCGGGGAGAGCCATAGCGCTCACGTGGGTGCCCTCCCACTCAAAGGTAGCCGGCAACACCATCGCCGACTACCACGCCCGAGCAATGACCCTCCGGGCAGGGCACGACGCAGACACCCCAACTCCAGTGCTCACGTACAGAGATATAACAAGATCATATCGTGAAGAGCGGTGCACCCTCCCTGAGCCACACCGCTCCTTGACTAGGGACCAGCAAACAATACTCAGAAGACTACAGTCGGGATGGCTCACGCACCCCGTCCTGTTACATAGAATGTATCCCGAGAAAGAAGGGAACACGTGCCCATTCTGCAAGAACAACACTGGCACTCTTGCACACATAATCGCAGAGTGCACTAAACCCCAGACACCTCTACCCCCCACCCCCCTCTCCAACCCCCTACCCCCACACTACGAGCGATGGGAGACCTTGCTGGCCAGCCCCGCCCTGCCGACTCAACTCGTGCTAGCGGCCAGGGGCCAGGAGCTGTTGGCAGCATACGGGTCCCGTGAACAGGGAACCGGTCCCATCCGGCACTTAAAGGTGCCGCCGCCTTTTGGGGCTTCAATAAAGTTTACTACTACTACTACTCCGCATTTAAAAATACGAAGATTTTGCGTAGTGCGCGCACGTGAGAACGGCCCTCGCGGCGACCACCCGAAAAGAAAACCAAGAAAATGCCGAACACTCGCATTTGCGTGCCTCGCGATGACCTCCCTGCGTGCGCTGTAGTAGTAGTAGTAGTAGTAGTAAACTTTATTTAGTGAAAAGGGGTGATGGAAAAGGGGGTGAAATCAAGGGTGGGATCCACATTCCAGGACGCCAGAAGCTACTTGGCCATCCCTGGCCCTACTAGGCAGCGGAAGCTGCTGTGTAGGGTCCGAGCTGGACAGGGCTTCCTCCCAGGACTCTAATGAGCTTTCGTGGCTGTTTCTGTCCCAAGTAACTGGGCAATTCTTAACTGTATGGAATAAATCGGCCTTCTCGTGACACTGCTTACAGTCCTCATTATACTTTACTGGGAACATAGTGATAGTGTGGTATTATGTAAGTAGGTGTTCGTCTGTATTTTCTTAAGATTTCTCGCTTCTTCAGCAGTTAGACTGGGGTGTGGCGTAGTCATTGATCTTCGGTGAAGGCTATAGGATGATAATTTGTCTGTGCCTTGACAGTAAGCAGGGAGGGCGTACGAATGTTGCGGGTCTCTGCGGTGTATTGTAGTCCTCGCAAGAGAATCGACCGCCTCGTTACCCTCTAGCCCCCGATGGGCGGGAGTCGAGACAAGTGTGGGGTTCTGTTTTAGAATTTTTCGGATAAGTCTTTTAGCATTCCTTGGGACGATGCCGCAAATGAAGTTGCTTATGGCCCTGGTCGAGTCAGTGATAATTATTGAGTCCTTATTCTTGAATTCAGCCCATGTGATTGCTAGTATGACGGCAGCAGTTTCTGCTTCTTGAATATTTAGTTGTTTGGTAATGAGGATACCCAGCATCTATCTTCCCATGTTTGTTGGTAACTACAGCTGATGAATGGCCTTGCTTGTTTCGGCAGGGCGGGGCTGGCCAGCAAGGTCTCCCATCGCTCGTAGTGTGAGGGTGGGGGGTTGGAGAGGGGTTGGTGGGTAGAGGTGTCTGGGGTTTAGTGCACTCTGCGATTATGTGTGCAAGAGTGCCAGTGTTGTTCTTGCAGAATGGGCACGTGTCCCCTTCTTTCTCGGGATACATTCTATGTAACAGGACGGGGTGCGTGAGCGATCCCGACTGTAGTCTTCTGAGTATTGTTTGCTGGTCCCTAGTCAAGGAGCGGTGTGGCTCAGGGAGGGTGCACCGCTCTTCACGATATGATCTTGTTATATCTCTGTACGTGAGCACTGGAGTTGGGGTGTCTGCGTCGTGCCCTGCCCGGAGGGTCATTGCTCGGGCGTGGTAGTCGGCGATGGTGTTGCCGGCTACCTTTGAGTGGGCGGGCACCCACGTGAGCGCTATGGCTCTCCCTGGTGCTCGTTTCTTGGAGATGATTGCAGCCGCCACTGAGGAGATCATCCCCCTCCGGTAGTTGCCGTACGCTATTTTGGTGTCGGTGACCACTACATCTGCCCCCGGTTGAACGAGAGCTAGGGTTATGGCCACTTCCTCCGCCGCCGTTGGGTCTTTGGTCATGATTGCGGCGCTGGTAACTAGCCGCTCCCTGTCGGTCACGACTACTGCCGCGCGGTCGCTGCCTTTCTGTAGTGAGGCGTCGGTGTAGAGGACTCCTGGGTGTCCGTATAGTTGCTTGGAAATGGCTAGAGCTATTGCCTCTCTCCTGCCATCGTCCTTCCCCGGAGTAATGTTACGGGGAAGGGGCTTTGTGTGCATGACCTCTTTCCATTCCTCGTTGATGGGCGTAGTTGTTAGTATTGGCTCTATGCGCCATCCTATTTTGGTGAGTATTACGCGTCCGTGGGCCGTTTGGTTAGTCGGACCCGCTGACTGGAGAGACGGGCTTCTGTCAACTCATCGACGGTGTTACGTAAGACCATGGCTTGCAACACGGAAAATTACGACTTCCTATACAGCTTCGCCGCCAAAAAATGCATGTTCTGCAACCGCGAACGGTAATGAACTACTCCTTGCTCAGCGAAGTTGTTTCAGTTCTTTGTTGCTATGTGGGTTCACAAAAGTTATCTGTTTCTCAATTATGCTCCCCCGCTGTAAGTTGAAAATTGTAAACGGCAGCGTACGGTGTGCCTAGAGGTTACCTATTACAGTATTTGGAAACCTCCATGCAGCCTACCCTTTTGTTTTGCTAAAAAATCATTGTAAAAAAATCCTCAAACAGCTCTCGTCAATCCAGAGAGCATTGCAAGTTCAAAATTTTCAGTTGCCGAATTGCTCGTGGATGTCGATACCTGATATTTCTTCTTAACCTTTCCAGTTTTCTGTGTCAAAAGCCACGTTGACAAAAGTTTGTTTTGCGGTGTGGTCGAGTTATGGAGGGCAACCCAATAATACCCAAAGAGTAAGGTAGAGAATGCTACACACAAAGTCTCTTGATACAACAGATCACATAATGTTGACACTTCATGATTGCTGTACTCTATATGGACATCTGATTTAGTGGGGGCTAGGAGAACACCCAGTATCATGTTTGTTACCCTTTCGTTCCTAACCGTACACAGTGGCCCAGTACGTGGAATCTATGCGGACACATAGTACTTGTATGAATAAAAACAGTGCAAATGGCTACGTCCCGTTTATGTATTCGGAAACGATAGCCCGTGTTTTTTACCTGCACTTTTAGCGAAGGAAGGTGGCTCTGCCGCCTATTATTACTGCATAGCAGCCTTAAGCTTTTTCTGCCCTCGGAAGATTAATGTGAGGTTTCTTTAAAAATTTGAATTGCATGCTCCGCTTCACGGTGTTAGCAAAACGAAGCAATAAGTGTGCCCAGCCACTACGGACAGTATCAAACTTTACCTCTGGAATATTTTACTGATGTGGGAACCAAAAGCTTCTGCTCGATTAAAAATTCGGATTGCATTGATCCTTCAGCAGTCCGGCAAGATTCATTGACCGCTTTATGTTTCTAATTTTAAAGGGCAGCAAGAAACTTGTCAGTGGCACATCCCAACAAAAGTGCGATCAAAGCGTCTGCAACAGTTTATGCAATAAATGCTTTCTGAACGCATTCCTGAATCACACAGGCATTGGGGTTTTTGAAAAGAGACTGTTAAACAAAAGTGATCTGCCTTCACTGTGCCACGTTGGATATTGTCCTTTTCAGAAAGAAAAAAGTTACTTTAGAGCCGGCCGCAGGTTACGGCACCTATTTCCTCTGAGGGGTGTTTTTGGTAGGCCACGCGTTCTCCTGGCTGCGCGGGTAATAATTTTCGTTTGTAAGCCTTCTTTCCCCTTCTTTTAGTCGTATGGTTGAGTTGGCCAACAGAGAGACGGACACGCGGAGTGTTCTGGTTCAGTTAGCTCACACAACACGAGCGTCCTAAATGCTTCCGCAAAAATGACTTTATTTCAGCTAAACCAGCAGTTTCCCCCTATATTTGCCCCAAAATTGCAGTAGTAGGCAGGATCTTTTTGAAAACTCTTCATAGAACGTGGCAATAGGGAGTGTCCAGCTCACTTCTTCCGGGGGACGCATAATCCAAGCGTTACGCCTTCTCGGGCAGGTTTGCACCGACAGTTTTGGCCGCAGTCTGAATCGTAATTGCACTATAAAAGAGCATGGAGTTGTATCAACAAAAAATAACAAAAACCTTTTGAGCATTCTTTACATTAGACCGCTTTGCCCCTAACTAGAGCGTTCTCCATCAATGACAACATACCCTTCGTTTTTTCTTAAAACAAACATTCCAACCAATACCTAAGTTATAAAATATTTAGCTCATTCCACTCAGAACTAAACAACTTCGAGTTATAACCCATTTGCGCCGAAAGAGCGGTAGATACTAAATCCTTTTACACAACCATAATGATATACAAACTACTATGAACATCTTTATAAATATGCAAAGCTTCACTGATGCAATACAAGAATCTCAGGGCTGCATTTTGACCTGACGTATCAAGATGTATAATATGTTTTGCATCCAAATTATACCATCGCAACTGTACCACTTTGCTGTTTTTCCTCTACAACCACCTGACTATAAGCACAATAAAATGACTCAGGGTATATATAACAAAGACATGTAGGGTTTTTTAGTTCTTGCAACGCATTTAGCACTAGTGTAAACACAATTGCTGCCTTTAAAATCAATGTGGAGGAAATAACATGAGAAAGAGCGCACCGTATAAAGTATTCATTCTATAAGGTTTACCCCAGGCAAAACCTGCCTAGCTCTCTGTAGCTCAAACACATCGAAGACCTAGAAAAATGCCTGTTACAATGTTAAAGGTAACGTACAGAGCCCCACGTGGAGTTGATGGTTTGTGTTCAGCTGTGCGTGTAGAGCACCACAGCAACTGGCAGCAGGAAAACCAAAAACTTCAGTTCACTCTACGCAAATGATCCGGCACGTTCTTCGTGTTCCTTTGCTCTTCGCAGGCCTCAACGTTTACTTTTTTTCGTGGTAGTATCCGCCTACTGTCTGGGCGTGTGTGCTTCTATTCAGTACCCACAAGGACAAAAGTTTCAATGCGTGTGTTTATACTCGCACCAGCCGACGATGCGTTTACGAGCGAAATTTGTGCAACCACGACCCGTCAGAGGAGGGCAATTACTCGTCCTGATACGTGTACAGGTTCTAAGCATTTCCTTTGTGTGGGGAGGGGAGTAAAGAAGAGAGAGTTAACATATTTATTACAAGATTCAATGGGGAAGAGTCATCAGTCAATGACTCCTTGAGGTTTTTTAGCCTTAAACTCCCTTAAAACTCAGCGATATTGTTTCACGACTCTGATCAGCGCACGCATGAGATAGTAGAGGCAGCTGAAATGCAACTAGTCGATTTTGAGTGTGTCAGCACGGCATCAGTAGCCTTGTCCGATAAGAAGGCAGCGTTCTTGAGAAAGAACTGGTCGTGGTAATGACTGACACGTGTCGGACAGCGGCAAGCGATTCCGTTATTTTATTCTGTGTATAATCGTGACCATTTCTCTATCTCTTGTATTTTTTGCTGCAATATATTTCACCCTGATTCAATAAAATTCAGTTGGAAGTAGCGCTTGTCCTTGTCTACTGGGTCCCTGTTTTTTTTCAGCGCTTAAGATGAACGATATACAATACGAACAAGCCCGAACGCAAGCCTTATTCAAGTATCACTGAATTCGCAGCTGTTCAGACCTCTCTCCCAAAGGTCGTAAGAAGAAACGGAGGTATTTAGCGAATGTAGTAGGACGTGCGCACAGACCTTGCCCTATTAAACAGGTTCTAGGTGCTGCACAGCAGCGGTGTACATCGACATATACGATGGTGTGTAATATAGGGCACTTAGTGGGTGGGCCAAATGTGTTAGTGCGCAGTGTACAGGGCTGACGTTCCTACAGTTCGTTAGGTGTTTATGCTGTATAGGGTAGGGGATGCGTACTATCCTTAAGTGCTTTGTTCTCTCGTGATATATGATCAAAGGGATCTTCCTCTAACGCTCGCTTCCAGGGGTCTGGCGGAATACCTCTCAGACCAAAATTGGGCGATTTCGTTTTGCTCCGGACGGAACAGTGGGTGGGTTAATGCGTATGATAACGCTGTATTTGTCTGCGGGATATTGGCCAATTACTTGGGGTGCTGGCCGGTGAATGTGCCCACAGGAGAAGCTACAGCGCGCTTGCTGCGAATTTTTATTTACGACTTTGATAAACGTTTGCGTTATGGCAATAGCCCTGGGCGCTACTTCAGCTTGCAGAATGTTCTACCCGGTAAGGCTATGCTGGTGAGCTGCTTATTGTGCTGGATAACTACCACTGTCCTTGCTCCTAAGCCACGATAAGATACCGCGTATATGTCCTCATCATCCGCCTATCTACGTCCACTGCAAGGCAAAGTCCTCTCCCATAGATATCCAATTATTCCGATCCTGTGCTAGGTATGACCAATTTATCCCCGCAACCTTTTTGATCCCATCTGCCCATCTAGCTGTCTGCCGCCCCTGCCATGCTTGCTTTCGCTAGGGATCCACGCTGTTACTCTTATTGAGCATTACATTACATTATGTTACTCCTAATAAGCATTACTTTGGATTACATTGCGTGCACATACCCATCAGTTCTTAAATTCTACTAATATGTCTTTAGCACGTGTTTATTCCCCGACAGAATCCGCGTGTTACATTTTGCTTATATTCTTCTTTTTGTGTCGAAGCTCAAGACATACTGAATTGTTTTCGTAACTATTTGTCTTTCACTTGTAATGCATCAGATACAGCTCTGCATGAGCCCTGATCTTGTCTGAATAATGCTTGCGACATTGTATCTTCCAAGTTTCAACAACACATAGTACCAATGCAACCTCATAGAAAAAGAATAGTTGTACTAAGAATTCTTTATAAAATATTCAAAACGCAATACTTACAATCCAATTGCCGCCGCACTTCGAATCAAAAGAGTAACCAGTCACCATAACGTTGCCTAGGGACCTGACAACACAAAAAGACGGGTTTCAAATCTTTAAACGACGAATTACAAATATTTGTTGCTTTTTTATGCTGAGACACACAGTGGACAGAAGCCAAAATCTTAACACATTTTATACGGGCGCTGTCACTGCGCATTACGTGAGGCAAGCGCGTTTCTCCCCACAATATTTCGGCTGAACAAACTGCAAAGGTTTGGTGCAAAAGACACTGTTTGAAGTCCAGTGTTATGTGTAAGAAACACTCCTGAGGCTTGCCATATATTAACATAATAGCCATGGAATTGTTTTAAACACTCTGCAAGCATTATGACGCCATCGCTTTCTTTAAAAAGGCTTTGCAAACGTAATTGTGCCGATCCAACGTACCTACAAATACATCCTACTGAATTCCACACCCTTTTGGTAGTCCTGCTTTGGATACTCAGTATTCAATAACACGGCATATCACGCGGACGTTTTCTCGTTTGGCACAGCTTTTCGAAAAAAAGACAAAATTTGTAACAATAGCGAATGCAACTTCCCGTGCAGCATCAGTAGGGAAGCGAAATCTTCACCAGTTTGTTTTTCGCATCTTGTGTTTAGAATTACACCGAAGTGAACAGCACTTGGACCAGCATTTTCTTGCAGAAACCAAAATAAAGAAACAACTAGAAAGTGCGGCCTCTGTCTTACATTTTGACTTAATAAATGTATGACTCATAGGTAACGCTGCTCGTAATGCGGCCTCTCCAATAATAGCTGCGGAAAGCAAAGGCATACTTATTTTCCAGCAGTTAGCTTAAGGTTGGAAAAAACTTGGAACGTATTCATGCCTGAATAAATTTTAAAAGGGGTGCAAATATTCAAAACCTGTGGTAAGAAACAACCCAAGGCATTATATGTGCATTTGGCAGCGTATTTAGACAAACTGTAGGGTCTATAGCCTCTGTGATATGATATTTCAGCACGGTACTCGACCGCAAGAGCCAGCTTGTGCGGGTTTCTTATGGCACAGAAAGCTGTTCGTATCCTTAGGAGTCCTTCCACTTTGGCGGCACACATTCAGTGCCGCCTCTCTGGTATGCATGCTGTAATACCGTGACGAACCAAGCAGCCGTCCACATATAGGAATAAACGGAGGGTGGTACCAGTACCACATTTAGAATAGTTAGAGAGGAAATGAAAGGAAGCCTCTACCGATGCCCGAAATGATGTCCAAACACTCTAAAAACTAAAGCTAAAAATCTACAAAGCTACAGCTAAAGCGTAGGTGTTCTTAGTAATACCGGAGCAGGAGAGTACAGTCGGTAAAACACTTGTCCTAAACAACGATTTCAAACTCAACTAGTGAACTAGTTGCATATGAAAACTGCCGAAACATACTGATTGACAAACATGATGGAGACATGCGTTGTGTGCCTAAACTTCACTACACTGCAGCATTTTTTTTCTAATCTCTCCGCGCGAGGCAGGATAAAGCTGAAAGCACAAAAGCTTCGTTATAAACAAGCATTTTACGAACTGCGCATCCTTCATGCGTACCACACATATAGCTATTTTGAGAAAACGCTGATTTTTCAATATATTCGTGCCATTCCAGACAACGGCGTTGCGGACACTGGCTCACAGCGCTTGGCCTCTTTTTCCGGCAAAGACAATGATATTTGACGCGCAGCCTCGCTGTAACTACAATGGCCGCTTATACATAGTTCGTATTGCCTTGTAAATACCTTTGCCGTTTATTGGAAAAACGTGAGTATTTTTCGATGTGGTTCTTCATTGAACTAGTGCTTACACAGCGAGCAACAGGACAAAAGACGATGAGTGGAGACACGGACAAGCGTTGACTTCTAACTAAGAATTCTTTCAAAAAACACCTATTTAAGTATTCACAAAACAGCCGAGCTGCGTGAACAAGCCTGTAAACAAGCATACACGGCACATAATGAAGAAAACCACAGTATATATTACGCATACAGCAACACAAAAATGAGGGCGCCATGTAACGCGTGGTGGCCCCGCCGCGGGGAACAGATAACCCAGTTCTTTTTCTGAAAGGCTTAGGGACGGTCTAGGGACCTATGCGTCACCAAGACGTGCCATTTTGGCTTCTTCTACCATCTTCCCTGTAACCTGATGTTGTTCCCTAAAATGACCACACACTCAACGTAAACAGGGCCACAATCCTTACGAAGGGCCCAACCCTTGCACTAAGCACTGAAGTGTCCTGTGTGCGCACGTCGTACGTTCCTAAGGTGTTCACGTAGTGTGACGTCCAGGCACCTTGAAGTCTGGGCAACGTACTTTTTTGTAAGAGAGTGGAATATCGCCTTTCATCGCTCCTGTCACCTTCAGCCTGAGGCCACCAAACGATATGTAAGCATAATTTACTGTAAGGAAGTGTTCAAAATCTTTTCCGATGTAAGATGAGTGGCCCCTGGCGTGAAATACCACTGGTTCATAACGGAATTATTTTTAATTAAAATCCTTACTGACCTAGTTTATAGAAATTCAGCATTCTTGGCAGTTCAACTTTGAAGTGAAACCACGTGAGATGCCGCAGCCGGTGTGAAGGTGAGTGCAGCCAAGCGCCGATGGCGCCGATGCACAGACTGCCACCTCCAACCTGTTCCCACGAGAATAACAATGTGACTAACGCATCGTTTGGAGGAGAGACGACACTGCTCTCCATAGCGCGTGAGAGTTTCTTGCAATAGCCGGGCCAGTGTTTCAGTTCAGCCGTTGTGTGGTGGAAGCAGGAAGTGAGAACGCTGAATCACCTCTAGTTGAGTAAACGGCAAAAACAAAAACGAAGGATGAAGGAAGACAACCGAGACTGAAGCTTGTCCGGGTTGTCCACCATTGTAGTTTTTCTTATTTGTGCGCTTTACTTATTTAGCATACAATACCAACTTCCCCAGAAGTCCATCTTATTGCGTCCATCTGTGACGGTGTTGCCTGTGCGGCCGCAATGTCGAAACCGGCAAGCTGCACGGGACATTTCGTGTATGTCGCACGGCCTGCTGATGAGTAGTGGCCGGATTTTTAGGCATTAAAATACTGCAGTTTAAGCGCCAAAACTAGTCAGGCAAAACAACAATTTATGCCTCTCAAGTCGTGCATATACGCATCCTAAATATTTATATTGAAGCGAATATACCTAAACAAAGGCTGCGCGACCTGTATTTCTTGTGGGAAAGCGAAACATGTTTGTGTTTATGATGACATTACGGCACCGACACTTGAACGTAGCCGTTGAATTGTCCCATAATATTGATGGACTAATTTGTAAAAGACATACAGGCAGGCCAAAATTTGTGGGTTTAGGCAGCCCAAGAACAACTATCGTCTTCAAATAGGGAGCGCCAAATTTGGGACACCACCAACATTTATTGCTCCATTTTCACTTCCTGTCTCGTCACCAATACTTTGCTGCCACTTTCTGCAAGCCTTCAAGAAGCCTTTGCCTGTAATTGAGCATCTAGTGGAAACAAGTAAACAGTAAACTTTAGGTTAGGTTCTTGAATAAGGAAAAGTTAGCTGAAGTAAGAAAAAGTCTACGCAGCGGTCGAAGCTCAGTATACTGGCATACAGTGGACGCACAACATCAGCCCTTTAATTGCTTGTCAACCCTTTTGAACAGCTTTCTGGCTCAGAAAGGCGTTTGAGGCACCTCGAACAAAGTTTGTACTCAACAAAAACGTACTTACAGCGGAGCCGTAATGAAGATAAAAGCCAGAAATAGACTTACAGCCTTCATAGTTTCAAAAAAGTGAGACACATACCATGCACGTATTTTCGAGTGCCTTATATATCTGTACCTGATTTGACATATTTTCATAAAAAAACTCTGCACAAATAAAAAAACGCGCAGAACACCTGCCTTCACAAGTTCTTTTGAGTAAAACATCCTGTGGCAATTAAGGTCAACAGAAAGCGACCGTAGTGGACCGGTAAACGCGCGCATTATGTGAACCCTGGGACATCACCCCAACCTGCGTGCGTTGACCTCTTTTACTGCCGTCTTCCCCTTCTTGACCTGTATTTCCCCCGAACGCATTACAATACCACGAAAGAACATTCTGACATGATAATTTTTATCGGTCTTTTCACACTTATCTGTACGTTAATTTGCATGCCACATCCTAAGGAACGTGTGACTGGAATAGCAGCCGCAAGCGCGTTAGCCTTTTTCAAGTCAAACAGGCAAAACTAAATTATCAGAGGTTTTTTGTGGCTTACTCTTTATTTTGCCATTTGTCGTCAAGCTTTCGAGAAAGGTGTTTGTTATCCACCCAGTGGTCTTGCTACCAGACTGTGGCACAGTTTGTGGAGGTCGAGAAAAATTTACCCAAGAACTAATGGCTGAGACACGTACGGCAACCTGTTCAGAGTTGCGAAGCATTTAAAATAAAAACAAATGTTAGTAGCGGCTTGGCAGATTCTTGACAGCAACATTCTGACTATTCTAAATATCTCCAATCATGCTTCGCAAATGTGAAATACTCAATAACCCTTAAATTCTTAAAAATAGAAAGTGGAAGCCGACATTCGTTTTGCAAACTTCCCTTGCATTTCTCGCAGAAAGAATAGGAAGGAAGGAATAGTACAGAAAAGGCAGGGAGGTTAACCAGAATACTGTCCGGTTGGCTACCCTACTCAGGGGGGAGGGGATACGGAAAATGAAAGGGAAAGAAAGGACAGCGATACATATTAAAGGAGAAAATGAGAGAAAGAAACGTAGAAAAAACACAAGGCGTGACCAAGCAACTAGATAGGCGGTACAAACACCGCACACAACCAGAAAATGCACAAAACTAATACGGTCCAGGGATAAAATTGGCAACTAAGGGCACTGCAAATCAGTAATGTCCGTACAATCGTTCTGACAGGCCCGTGTCCTTCAAAAAGGGCAGTAGGGATTTTATAGCCGTTTCGGCCTGTGATGGACAACGCCTATGACACAAAATTGTCTGCGCTGTAAAGGGGAGGTCGTCGAGTCGGCGAAGTGTGGTGGAGAGCTCTTGCCTCAGCGTTATGAAGCGGTCACAATGGCACAGAAGGTGTTCAATCGTCTCGTCGGTGGCGCACGCATCACAAGCAGGGCTGTTGGCCATTCCAATGGTGTAGGAGTAAGCACCGGTAAAGGCAACACCTAGCCACAGGCGACAAAATAAGGTGACGTCCGAGCGTGGCACGTTATTAGGTAGGTGGCGCTGCAAATCTGGGTCGAGCCAGTAAAGACGAGCGTTTGAGAACTCGGGTTTATTCCACTTCGCGAGAGTGACTTCCCGGGCAACGGACCACAGCGACCTTGCTGCATGAGTGGGTGATAGAGGGATGCGGGTCAATCTTGCACGTGTGTGGGCGCCATGAGCTGCTCTATCCGCCTGTTCGTTCCCAGTAATGCCGCAGTGGCTTGGGAGCCACTGGAAAACAACATCATGTCTATGCCTGACTAATGTGTCATATAAGCACCGGATTTCAGCCACAAGTTGTTTGTATGGGCCGCCGCGGCGGAGGGCAGATTGGATGCACTGAACAGCGGACCTCGAGTCGCATAGTACAACCCATTTTTCTGGCGATTCCCGCTGGATGAATAGAAGGGCCTCCCGAATAGCTGCCAATTCAGAAGCGGTTGACGTCGTCGAGTTTAAAAGCCTACAATAAATTTCGGTCGACTTTTGTGGTATCATAACAGCGCCGGCCGAACTGGATGTGGTGACCGACCCATCCGTGTAGACATGGACCCCGTTTCTGTATGCCTCATGTAGAAAAAGTAGGGATAGCTGTTGAAGACCGCTAGGTGGAAGGCCCGCTTTCGTTTTTATTCCCGGGATGTTTAAGTGCAGTGTCTGCGACAGGCACCAAAGTGGCGACGAGGGCCGAGACGGAGGTGCATAGCTGGATGGCAAGCTCCCACTGTGAGCGGCAACCACCTTACAAAAAGATGCCTGCGGTAGTGTTGAAGGCAGGGATGCAAGGTGGTGATGGGGCAACCGGGTGAGTTGCCTAATGTGTGCCCTCAGTGTCTCCACTGTCATGTGGGTTGCAATCGGGTGATCCCTTGCAACGCAAATTGTGGCCACAGTTGAGGCTCAACGCGAGAGACCGAGACATGTACGAAGACCCTGGGCCTGTATGGCCCGAATTGCCTGTAGGTTGGTTTTACATGTGTTGGTTAATACAGGCAGGCCATAACGCAAAACACCGAGAAACAGGGCATCGTATAGGCGTAACATTGAGTGCACGGAGACACCGCACGTCTTTCCGGCCAGAAACTTCATTAGCTGGACGACTGCAGTTAGCCTTTTTTTTTAGGTATGAAGCTTGAGGAGTCCATGATAAATCCCGGTCCACAATAACTCCCAGAAAACGGTGACTTTTGACTTAAGGAATATGTTGTCCATTTAAAGAAATCTATTACAGCGACATTTTTTTGCGGGTGAAAGCAACCGGTGCACATTTCTCCGGAGATATTTCCAGGCCTTTTCGACGCAGGAACAGAGATGTTAGTGTTGCGGCTTTCTGAAGTCGGGCCCAAATCTGAGGGCCTGAAACCCTTGATGCCCAAATGCAGATGTCATCAGCATAGATGGAGAGGTGGACGTTGGTTGGTAATGCGGTAGAAAGTCCTATCAACGTGAGGTTAAACAATGTAGGGCTAAGCACACTTCCTTGCGGGACTCCACAAGAAACAAAGTGCTGTGATGTTGGGCCATCTGAAGTCTCAACGAAAAAATACCTTCCTGGCAGGAAGCTTTGAATCCATCTAAATGTCCGTTCACCGACTCCTGCATCTTGCCGGCCGCCCAGAGCGGCGTCATGTATTACGTTATCGTACCCTCCTTTTATGTCTAGAAACAAAGCGGCTGACAAACGTTTGAGGTATTTGTTGTGCTGTACCGATGTGACAAGGTCAATTACGTTGTCGGTGGATGAACGTCCGCGTCGGAATCCAGCCATACATGGGGGTAACTTTTACGGTGCTCAAGGTACCATTCCAAACGACCTAAAACCATCCTTTCCAATAATTTTCCAATGCAGCTTGCAAGCGCTATAGGACGATATAATGCCGGGTCAAGGGGAGACTTGCCTGCTTTCAGAACTGAGACCAAGCGGTTACCCTTCCAATCCTCAGGAACCAAACCATCTTGCCATGACTGGTTCAGCCGATACAAAAGAGTGTGACGGGCTTCTTGGCCGACGTGACGCAGGGCGGCGTACGTCACTCCATCCGGTCCTGGTGAAGATCTACTTCGGCACAGATGTAACACCGCATCGAACTCTGCCATTGAAAATGGGACGTCCATGCAGGAGTCGCGTGATACGGGGACGACGCGTATGTCCGCTTGGCTGGCAAAGCTGCACCATTGACAATTCTTAAGCAAAAGTCCTCCGCTACGTCGACCTCTCGGCGTTTCTGATGAAGCGCCAAAGCACTGAAAGGCCGACGTTGCTGTGCTGTTCGAAGGCCCCTGACAGTGTTCCAGATGTGAGATAGAGGTTTCCGAGGGTAAAGTTTCTCGCAGAACCAATAAGCTGATAAGTAAATAAACGGAAGGGCCCCTACTGTGTAGTGGTTCATTGGTGAGGGTTTTTAAATAGGTGCTAAGGGCAATATAAAGCAGCTGTGGTAGACAAGGGCCGTGATACGGAACCTAATAGGCTAAAGGCGTGCTCAGTCACCTAGTACACGTATACATGATTAACTTATGTCACCTATCATGGCTACGTCATTTGAAATGAGGATTGTTTCAACGAATCCAGATATAAAAGACAGCAGCCTGCAACGCCTAGGAAAGCATATAGGGCGCTATGATTTTTATAAGGGTTTTCCATTGCGTGTTTGCAGAAATAAAGTTGTGATAAACAACTGACGGCATCACGTTACGCATCAAACGCCGTACAAATCTACCCGGGCAAGTTTATCTCTGTCAATTGCCACGATACTGATGTTAATAAAAATGTATTTCACTCTTGATGGTGGCAGCCAGTGTCCTGGTACGGCACATTGGGGTTTCTGTGAACCCAGTTGGCAAACCATTGACCCGTCACTCAAGTGTCTACGGCTTATCAAGAGCAGTGTGTCTAAAATCTCGGCGCGTGTTCTTGCAAACGCTTCTGTCATAAGATCAAAAATGGCAAACTTGGTTATAAAAATTATCAATCAAACTGATTCCCCATTTTTGCCCCTGTTTTAGACAGTAGCTTTTCATTTTGTATAATTCAAGTAGCCTCGTCTTTCCCATTTATGCTTAGCTACATTCAAGTTCTAGCAGCGTTGGTGCTACGTGTAGCATAAAAGGGCCCACTGCGCATCAGCCGAAGTCCCTTCACATGGCGCCTACACACGAGTCACAGTGTGGGTGTTAAAAACAAAGTCCTCTGCTCCTTGAGTTGTTACAACAGCACTAGCAACCGCCTTAGGATAAAATACAATTACATTACAATAATTTTCAAATACAGTTTTGATGAACACTGTCATCGGAATAGCTTTATTGATAGAGAATCGAATGTGTAATCTGCAAGAGTGGGCTCGGTGTCTGCTAAGGCATAGTTTTGATCCTTTCCTTCCCTAACATTACAAACGGTGAATGTCGGGCAAAACGCTCAAACCGTTTTTATGCACGTTCCTCGGCATTCTAGACTACTGCTTAATGTTTAGGTATAAACTTTTTTTGCACACAGCTTGCGTAGGCAAAACGTATGAGCATTGAAAAGTTTTCATTGCCTCGTCTGTACCTATATTACGGAAAATAGCCCGTGGCCTTTATGTCCCGTATTGCTTTAGTGGAATTAAAACTCGCGCCAGTAGTCACTAAACTTAAGCAGGTGTAAACATTTTTATGTCATTTATTGCCCATATTGAACATCTGAATATTGCTGTTTTCCGTCTATCTAAGGCCATTTTAATCATTTTAATAGCAGAGCTTTTTAAACGTCCAGTTCTTCAGTATAAAGTTCACACAAAACATACCAAGACAAAAGACCAAGCCCACGTGAGCGCGCACCTCTGGAGGAGCGCCCGGCGTCTGCTAGCTCGACCTTCTAAAACACTGTGCGCAGCCTTCGTGATGTGATCTGTGGCGTGCTGTTCTACTCGCCACTTTACCAGCATTTGTCCATCAAATGGGGAGCACCGATACCGTGTGCGCGCTACAGACGCCGAGATTGCGAACGTGTAATAACGCTGTCCACTGTAGGAGAGATCTGAAAACCTTCTTACAATACGATCCGGTGCTCCCGGTCATTTAGAACATTCAGAGGCAATTTTAGAAAGCTGTCTAAAGTGAAAAGGCCTGGTCTCCAACAACGGGAGAGGAGCCAAAAGCTGTTGTGGTTTTCCGGCGGCGTCATTTGTCTTTGCGCAGCTGAGTGTAAGTACCATTGCTGTTTGGGCAGGTAAAAATTTCCTCTTTGTATTACAGAATTTTTTTCGACGGTTTGTCTCGCCGCACTTGTTGCTCGGTTAATGTTTTTGTGATATTCGTCTCGTCGTTCATTTGATTTCCGGTTGTCTCAATTCGCGTCCACCTGTGACTGCTCAATGACTCACACGAGGCATGGGGATTATAGCGTCTGGATAATACTCATAATTTTAGAGAGTGAAAATATAACTGTAACAATATTACTAATCATACTGTTAATATTTTACTGCTCATGGGCTCAATGGCGAAAAGGTCACATCAAGGTTAACTGCCTAAGGAACATAGGAGCTTGCGTAGTAACCAGCTCGGCACGAAGTGTCGTGGTGCATGAACATAGGGATTCTGGTTCTACCCACGTACTTATTTCAGTCGCAGATATTCTCCATGACGTCATAAGGCAGCACGCGGCACTGCATGGTGATGTCCTTCATGTACTGTTGAGGCTCTCTCCCGGTTCTTCCATCGCTCCACGCATCGGAGGAAAACAGGCAATTGAGATTTTACACTGTCCAATATCTTTCTTTTTTAAAGAATCGAGTACTAAAATATTCTGACACAGTTGGCATGGTGGGAAGAACAGTGAGACGAGCGCTGAGCATTGTGACCCCTTGATGTGACTGAATAAATATGTGTAGTTTTGGCACTTGAGACCACAATTTATTGTGGAATGATTTACTACTTCTCGGTTTTATTGATCACTTCAAGACAGACCAACAGCACCTGTATCGTGTGAAGTGCCTGTGTCGTGTTTGAGTGCTCTTTTCAGTAAAAGAATCAATTCAACCTGCCCATCATATTTGCTTACAAACCAATGGAAATAGCGAAAATTCAATCGTGCATTCCGTTTTGCGCAGCACTCAGTGGCGTGCGCACGAGTTTCTTTTGGGATAAGGAAGAACCCTGAAAAAATTGTTATATATAAACAACTAAAAAAAAGAGGAACACCAACAGTAATTGCAAGGTTTGTGCTTATTTTTTGGTGAAAAAACCACTAGTGGTGGGGGACACATCCATGCCATCCACCTGAGCCAGAAGACGTTTTTCGGGTCAAAATCGACGATGCCAACATCCGCTTCGCCACACACTCCTGCGTACCACTTTGGCCTTAATTTTTACATCAGATATTTCGAACCCTCTTGAGGGGCCATTTTGAGAGCATCTCGTGGGGACTGGGGGTTCCGTGGTAACAGCTATTGCCTTCGGTAATGTGGGGCGATGCCTTGCAGTTCGGCACTCAGTTTCCTCTATACGTATGGCTTTCTTCAGCATGAGTGCAAGAAATATTTTGACAGTGTACTAGGAAGGATGCGAGAAGAGACACAAACTTCACTGATCCCAGACTCATTTGCATGCATCATATCTTGGAGAGGAATACGCTGCGCTGCCACGCCCACAAAAAACTCACCAATGCAACCAGCATAGTAACTTTCACATTGTCATCATGTGTGTATAGCAAAATGAGGGCCCACATTTTCTGACTAGTCACAAAATCGACATCATTGGCACAGATTGGCCGAGCAGGCGCGCTCGTGATAATGCATCTACACCAGCATGTGCTGCGGGTTATTCCTGGGCAGGTATTTAACCCGCACTAAGGACAGGGTGAATTATAGAAAAGCCAAATTTCCAACAGCTGTGTCTACACCAGGCCGGCATGTCAGATGGACTATTGATGAAAGATATGAATATATTGCCACCTCCTTAGGGTATGTAGCCATCGAGAAATTATCATACTGACTTGCCGCTGCATTGACAACTTGTTGAGGGAGCACCCCCAAAATATAAAAAAAGTTCATGTTGCCCATCTTTTATCCTACTGCCTAAAGAGCATGCGTGAGCCGATATATTGCAATTCCCAAATTCTAGGAAGAAGCCTAGCCAGACGGGCTTTATTATGTGGGAGGCTTATGACAAACGCTAAAGAAACTGCTTGTGCCAGTGACACGTCCATTTCCCTGTGCGAGTGTTATATTAGATGGTTTAGTACCGCCCATATATTTTTCAATAAGCCGTCTTGTGAGTCGTGCGCACAGTTCGTCTCGCCATCATGATATCTATTTCTTTTGCACCTCATTGATATAAACCAGTTTACAGTACAGTTTGTACTGTCGCATTTGTTGTGTTCGGTTTTTTAGCGGTTAAACGATTTCGTCAGGAACTCAAGCTTGTATGTCGCTATTGATAGTGAATGCCTACACCCTAAAGCGTTAGAGATAGTATTAAATTTAAATATCCCAGAAAGTGACAGAGAATACAGGCACCCAGCCAGCAGATTTGGTAGGCACCCGAGATTACATCCGAAGACGTGGATTCGGTCCCCCCTCTGTACGGATGTTTTTCTTCACCTGTTTGCTATATAAAATTTAAAAATTGGTGCTTCACTACATTTAGTAAAAAAAGACAAACACTCCCCTATGCCTTCCTCGGCATTATAGACTTCTAACGATTCCTTCTGTATTTCCCCAACTAGTCCTTCATTCCTTACCATATTATTCTGGAAAGCACACCGAGGTCCTTAGTTTTGACTGCGTTCCTGCCGAATGGTAACATAAGAGGGTTACTCGTTGGCCGACTTGTCATGAACGGCTGTAGACGCACGCATCACGGCCCAGGGTTTAAAAAGAAGGTCCTTTTCACCCCTTCTCATGTCAGAGTAGAACTGGCTACTACCCTCAAGCATTAGAGATAGTTGTCCTAAATATAAATACCCCAGACATTGACGGGAAACACAGCCGCCCGGATAGCCGAATTGGTAAACCATTCGACAATAAAACCAAACGCGTTTTCGGTCCGCACTCTGGATGCGTGTTTTGGTAGTTTAAGTGGAACTCGAAACTACCTCTTTCGCTGCTTTTATGTGCACCTTACTTTCTTCCCAGAACCACAACCAAAGTGTAATGCTCTTGCATGTTTCTTTCACGTAATTTTAAAATAATCTTTCAATTTATATTTCAACACAAGTAATCGTCAGACGCGTGTCATATACATGCATTCACTGATCTTTTTTGCGGACTTTCTTTTTTTTACCCCTATGGGATCTTGACAGTTGAGGAAGCACCTAACTTTTGGGTTGACTTTTTTTCCCTGGTACCTCATTGCTATGGATACGTATCCCTTTACCAGTGTGTTGAACAGTGAAGGAAGAGGATAACACGCAATCAATGTAATGTATCTACCCCTGGTTGAAAACAAAAAAGCAAATAAGCACCAATGTAGAAATCAGTGAGATTGTACCCACAGTGGGTCTGATACAAACCCATACAATAAAGCAGAAGGTGAAGCTGAAGGGTAATATATGTGAAGGGGTGAACTTAACTGCGTCGGTGCGGCCGTCAAAACATATTGCCTCGGATGAACTGCAAAGCAAAGGCAAAGCATTCCACCCCATTATTGTGCGAGTTTGAGGGAAGAATCAATCTTTGAATTACTGTTTTCCGGCAAATATTGGTGTAAAATTACTATTGTCATGGCTCAGCGGGGACAAGGGCCTCAAAAAGGGGAAATAAGGATTACTGCGTCAGTTATATGGTTAAATTATGGCAGAATGTAAATCTTGTACTGACTCTATGTGTCCCAGTATGGTACGCAAGGTTAGACTTAGGAAGAACAGAGCAAGGGTGGGCAAAAACAATTGTCCGCAACGGCGGTATTAAAATTGAATCACTCGTCTGTTTACGGATTCGATTTTGTTAATTCAGAACTGCTTGTGTGGTCTCTATACGGGTGAGGCATATTTTATATTTGAGTAGACTATTGTCTTGTAAAACATTTGGTAGCTTTTCCTAACGTACGTCCTAAATAACGAAGGTTTTTTATGGCTTTAGCGGTATTGTAGCACATGCCTTTCGTTCATCAAAGTTTGTTGTTAAAGATAACATGAAGGTTATTGTAATTGTTTACCGTATAGAGAGAGCAGTTGTTGAGCGAGTAGCACAACTGCAAAGGGGCTATGCATGTACTGCAGGTTTCCATTACGGTCTTATTATGTTAATGTTTCGCCGCCACCTGTTTCACCACGAACACAAGACAGCAAAAGATCATTTTTTTTTAAATTTGGCGATTATTTTGGTAGCGGATTACCTGATAACACACGCAGTTGTTTGAATAAAGTTGTATACTGCATCTAACGTTACCTTGAAGGTTATTCGTCAGTAGTACAACAAGCAGCGGTCGAAGAACAGAGCCTAATAGAACCCACAGAAGAGGCAGCGTACTAGAAGATTCAGAAGGTAAAAACAGAATTAAAACGGAAAGAATGTTAGACGTTCATCCAACGAAGGATGGGTTTTTCAGTATTGCACTTTACTTACGCAGTAATTTAGAATAAATAGCAGTTTGAAACGCTTTTGAACGGTCTAATTATATAGCAACCACAGTATATGGCTATCATAGTCTATGCTGCAAAATATGTCATCTATAAATTCTACCAGTTTCGTCACGATGTAAAAGCTCGGAGGAAATTATGCTGCACTTTTGAAAGTACGGTATTTGATTCAAGGTACTCCATTATGTGTTAAATATTTGTGTTCGAGGAGCTTGATGATGATGATCGTTGGATGTTTATGGCGCAAGGCCAACTGGGGCAAAGAGCGCCAAAACAATAGTCGATGATAGGGGTGGAACCTTAAACACTAAGTAAAATCAGCAAAAACAAAAGTAAAATCACAACACGACAATGAGCATGGCTGGTGTATAGGGCCAGATTTCATGATGCGTGATAGGAAATGAGGTTTAAAAACTTGACGTCGGACAAATACTCAAACACACGTTTCACGGAAACAATGGCATCATCACCTAGGAAAAGCGATTGATATAGGGGAATATGTTGTCTGTAGAGTTCTCTGAAGTGTTTGTGTCGTGTTGTGTGAAGTGCCTTGCATGTGATTAGTATGTGCACTACGGATAGGGCCTCTCCGCACCTGCTGCACTGGGGTCTAGAAGATCCCGTCAGCAGATACGAGTGCGTCGCATGGGTGTGCCCTATCCGCAGCCTACCCAAGGCGACTTCAGTGTGTCCGTTGTGTGAGTCAGATGTGTACCGTCCCTAGTGTGGCTTTATTACATGTAGTTTGTTGTCTGTCTGTTCGTCCCAGTGTGTTTGCCATGTTCTGCGCAGGTGTTGTCTTATGTGTGGCTTGAGGTCTGTGTAGGGTACCGTTGTAATGTCCACAGTGTTCCTGAGTGCAGCCGCACCGGCCCTCTCGTCTGCCAACTCGTTCCCAGAGATCCCTGCGTGTCCTGGGACCCAGCAGAGGACCAGCTCATGCTTTTGTGCATACACGGACATGATAGTGCTGAATACAAGATTAACTATGTGGTTTTTGGGGGGCTTGTGCGATGACAGTGCGCGAACAACACTCAAAGAATCTGTATAGATGATGGAATTGGGAATTTGAGTTTCAAGATTGTGTCGTACAATCAGTAAAATCCCATACGCTTCTGCTGAAAAAATTGACGTGTGCACGCTCATGGTTCTGGCTGCATTGAAATTAGGACCATGAGCAGCGCACGACACCATACTGGAGGATTTAGAAGCGTCACTATAAAATTCTGCACATGTGTATTTAAACTGCAAAGACAGAAAGTGCTGCAGTATTGCAGCTCGTGGTACACGATTTTTGTCAAGTCTCATAAAAGAAAGATGGCACGACACCGGGCGAACTTGCCAAGGCGGTAAACTGTTAGAAAAGGATGACCTGTACACATCTAAAAACGAAGCACTTAGATCCGAGGCTCGCTCTCTCACTCTAAGTGAAAAGGGCACAGCAACGGATGGGCGATTTGCAAAGAGCATAGATGTTGATGTATCGTTAAATGACAGGATAAAAAGGATGATTATTCAGTGATGAAATTTTAAAAGCATATAGCAAGTCCATGTACTTTCGTTGGTTCTCAAGGCTCCACTTATCACACTCGACATACAGACTCTCGACAGGGCTAGTGCGAAAAGCACCCGAGGCGAGACGAAGCCCCAAGTGTAGCACTGGGTCAAGCATTCGCAACGCTGTTTTAGTCGCCGACCCATATACCACACTGCCATAGTCTAAACGAGACCCAACCAATGCAGTATACAAGCGAAGCAGGAGTTCTTTGTCGGAACCGTAGGATTGGTGGGAGAGAACCTTAAGTATATTCATTGTTTTGAGACATTTATTTTTAAGTTCCTTGATGTGGGGAATGAATGTGAGTTTGTGATCAAACACAACACCTAAGGACTTGTGCTCCTTGTTCACAGGAAGCGACACGCCATTAAGATGAATGTCTGGGTCCGGATGGACACCGCGCTTCCTGGAGAACACAACACAGGAGCTTTTTACCGGATTCAATTTAAAAACATTCTTGTCTGCCCAGCCGGCAAGTTTCTTTACACCAAGCTGGACTTGACGTTCGCAGATTGACATATTGCATGACTTATAGGATATCTGGACGTCATCTACATACATGGAAAAAGAGATTGTAGGTGGCAGTGCCTTACCAAGAGAGTTCATTTTTACTATGAAGAGAGTGCAGCTCAACACGCCACCTTGTGGCACGCCATTTTCTTGCACGTTAACCTTTGAGAGTGCACCACCGACTCTTACTTGGAACGTCCTGTCCGACAAGTAACTGACAAGAGCGTTCAACATGTTACCCGAAACACCGAATGACTTGAGGTCCCTAAGGATCCCATAACGCCAAGCGGAGTCGTATGCCTTCTCAAGGTCGAAAAACACAGTTAAACAATACTGCTTGTACGCGAAGGCATCCTTGATGTACGAGTCGAGAGCTAACAGTTGATCGTTCGTCGATCGCCCCACCCTGAAGCCTGCCTGGCAGCTCTCGAGAAGACCGTTGTACTCAAGGAAGTACACGAGCCTGCGATTTATCATCTTCTCGAAGAGCTTGCACAGGCAGCTCGTCAGGGCAATAGGACGGTAACTTGAGGGGGATGACGGGTCCTTTCCCTCCTTCAGGAAAGCTACAACTATAGCCTCCTTCCAAGAGTTTGGAATGTGCCCCGAAAGCCATATCTTGTTATATAGGTGTAAGAGTGTTAGAAGAGTGTCTGCGTGCAGGTGTTGTATCATTGTGTATGTGATGTTGTCTGGGCCTGGAGCTGAGGGTTTACACGTGCTCAAAGCAGCCCTCAGCTCATGCAATGAAAACTCTGAGTTATAAGAAGATGTTGACCTATTGTTATCTAGTATAGGCTTCTTTTCGGCCGTTTGTTTGTGTTTCATGAAAGTGTTTGTGTAGTGTGCGGAACTGGACACGTGTTGGAAGTGTTGTGCGAGGGTGTCAGCCTGGTCTTCGAGTGTGTCCCCTGTTGTGCGGACCAGAGGCAGGCTGTGTGTTTGTTGTCCTTTGAGTTTGCGTATTCTTGTCCATACTTTCCGTGTGTCAGTGTAGGAGTTTATTGATGTTATGAAGGAACGCCAACTCTCTCGTTTTGCCTCACGGCGCACACGTTTTCCTAACGCCTTGGCCCGTTTGAACAAAATGAGGTTACCCGACGTGGGGTACCGACGAAGGACACCCCACGCCTTGTTCTGGGCCTCTCGCGCCCGCCTACAGTCCTCATTCCACCACGGCCTCCTCTGGTTGGGCGGGGCACCAGAGGCGTGGGGAATGGACTTTTCGGCGGCGTCGAGGATGTGCGCCGTGAGCAGTTGGGTAGCTTCTTCAACGTGTAGGTGTGTTATGGTTGTGTGGCGTAGTTTGGATGTCTCTGTAAATGTATTCCAGTTAGCTCGTGCTTCATTGAACCTATTACGGGAAGATGGACTGCTTGGGCCTTTACCTATGTATGTGACCGAGGTGGGGAAGTGGTCACTGCCATATGGGTCAGTTCCCACTCCCCACTCGACAAGAGGAAAGAGAACTGCGGAGCCAATAGCCAAGTCAAGACATGAGTATGTGTTGTGACCTATGTTATGGTATGTAGGCTGTTTATTGTTGAAAAGGCATGCTCCAGAAGATGTAAGGAATTTTTCTATCAGGCGACCTCGGGCATCCGTTCTGGAAGAGCCCCAAAGAGAGTTGTGAGCATTAAGGTCGCCTGTAAGGATGTATGGTTCGGGCAGCTGGTCAACCAGCGCCTCGAAGTCGGAGCTCGTAAGTGAAACATCAGGAGGAATGTATATGGAGCATACCGTTATCAACCTATTAAATATTATTAAGCGTATTGCTACAGCCTCAAGGATAGTGTTCAAGGTGACAGGGTGGCATGCTAAGGATTTCCGGACGATTATGGCCACACCGCCAGAAGAGTGTGTGCAGCCATCCCTGTCTTTCCTGTATACCAGGTAACTATTCAAGAAATTTGTGTGTTTAGAATTAAAATGTGTTTCCTGAACACACATTACACTTGGCTGATTGGTATGCAGAATCAAATACACGTCGTCAAGATTATTCAGAAGGCCTCTGCAGTTCCATTGAACAATATTTTCTATTCCCATTATTTAGTGTGAGAGCTACTGGAGTGTGTATGTTTATGTGTCGTCTTTCGGGGCTGTGACTCTTGGATTGGGCTTTTTGGGCGGCCTATCTGAAGGCTTGGACGTCGGAGGCCGCTCCTTGCGCTGCGTTGCAGGCAAGAACGGCACGACGTCCATCTCGTCGTCTGATGTCCTGGGTGTGCCCGTCGAACCGGGCCCCCCGGACTTGGCCCCCCTTCGGGGGCCCTTCGTTTGAGCCGCCACCGCCGGTGGTGTCGGAGGCACCAGAAGTGGCACGGGCTGTGTGGTGGCGGTGGGAGCCGGTGCGGGGCTCGTGGTGTCCATGGCACCCTCCAACGCACTGGACGATGGGGAGGCACGGACGGGAGCGGCACCGGTCCCGACGGAAGAGGTTGCCACCACAACCGCTGCTGGCTCAGCGAGCGGTGCGGAGGCGGGTTGGGCTGCCAGAGGCAACCCAGGGGGGGGGGGGGCGGGGGCGGGACCAAGTCCGACTCGCGATACTGGGTCCCCTCCGAAACCAGACGCCGCTCCGCCCCCCGGCGAGCTGCGTCGGCGTACCTGCCCAGAGGGAAGGAGGCGAACCTCTTCCGCGCCTCTGAGAAGGTGATGTTTTCGGTTACCTTGATGTTTATGATTTTCTTTTCGAGTTGAAATTTTTCACATGTCCTGGAGTAGGCCGCGTGTGGACCCTGGCAGTTTATGCAAAGAGACTGTTGCGCGTTACAATTTTCGGACGCGTGGTCGTGCTGGGCGCATTTCGCGCAGGTAAGTCGGCCGCGAAAGGAGTTCGTGCCGTGCCCGAACCGTTGGCACTTGGAACAGCGCCGCGGTTTCGGGATGTAAGGCCGGAATGGACATCGCACGAAACCTGCATTGATATATTCCGGAAGGCTCGACCTGTCAAACGTTAGGATGAGGTGCTTTGTTGGTATGTGTTTATCATCTCTTCGTATAGTTATTCGCCTGACCGCTGTTACGCCCTGGCCACGAAGGCCCTCCAGCAAGTCTGCTTCAGTTTCATTCAGTAGGTCATAGTCGGAAATCACGCCCTGGGAGCTGTTTAGGCTGCGGTGGGGCGTGACTCTGATTGGCAGATCGGCGATGCTGGTTTGAGCAAGAAGTTTTTTGGCCTGATCCTGGCTACTGACCTCGACAAGAATTTCACCGGTTCGATGTTTTTTGGCCTTATACGACCTTCCTACAATACCGTCAAGAAACTTTGAAATGAGAAATACCGACTGTGAAGCAAGGGGTTTTGATTGGTCTACAGATTCCATCACGATGAAGCGAGGATAGTTATTCGGTTTCTGAGGACTCAAGTCAGGAAGTGGTGGAAAGGAAACTTCGGTGCGGCCCCTTTTCGGGGGCCGATCACGTCTGGGGGGGGGGTTGGAAAATGCCATATGATACATTGGAAAGCAGGGAGACGGGGATACTTTCTCCTTTGACCTTACCCTGGTAGTCAAAGAGGTCCCGGAGCTGCCTGCCTGGTAGACAGGCAGGGAGCCCATCGGCCGGAGCTTGACCAAGGCTCCGACGGCCACCGTTTACGGCTTCTACCCTTCACCTTTAAACACATCGCCACGGTTGGACACGGCTTATGTTGGGAGCTCGGGGTCCGCGGTGTCGCTGCTCACCGTCACCATGAATACTCAAGGTGCCCCGTGCGGGGTCGAGGAGCTTACTTGAGTGTACGGTTATAGACATCGGCCTGTAGTTCGAAAGGAGTTTGTGATCGCCCACTTGAAAAAAAAGGTAATACCTTTGACGGTTTCCATACTGTAGGTACAATGCCAGTGGAGAGGAGAGCGATTTTCGAAAAATGATAATGGGATAACGCGATGCGCAAAGTATGTAGGTTACGAAAGATCGACTCGAAATATTGCCAAGTCTCGCACATTTTTCTGTGAATAAAGATTCGGATCCCTTGTCTACTGCTGTAACATCGGCTATGCAAGAAGCGCTCAAAAATGAGAGAATAACGCAGTTATCGTCAGCGAACACTGAATTAAAACAGGCGTTCAAGGCCATCTATATTATTATGGAATCGGAGAATAATCGGTCTCCAGGAAAAAATCAGGTAAATTATGTGTGAGTTGGTGAAACAGATTATCAGAATTAACGTGGGTTAGTCTTCCATAGCCCCTACAGCTTGAAGCAAAACAGAAATTTTTAGCTCTCTTAGTTTTGCCATGCAGACGCTCATTGACCTTTAAAAAGCGATGAATGCGGGGAGAATTGCCGGGATCTTTCCGACGCCGTAAATGGTAAACTTTTCGTGATGCCTGAAAAAGGTCGCGGTTCACCCAAGTATGTTAAGTTTCTTTTTCTTTGTTTCAACAGCAACGAAGCGGTCAATGGAACATTTAACGACACTTGCAAAGTAATATATAAGAATATACACTTCGCTATGGAGGTTTACGCCACAAAAGTGATGAGTAATGCAAGCTAAAGTACCGATAGTAGAGGCATCGTCAGTGCGATTGATGTCATGAAACGTTGTGAAGAGGGTACATGGTTAAGATAATGGAAAGAGAATTGATACAAGAACACCTCTGTGGTCCAAGGTACCATCAGTTATATTGTCACGAGGCCAGAAATGACGCAGCTGCCTTCAAGGAAAAACAAGTTTGTTTGACTGAATTTGTGCTCCCTTAACAACTAAAAAAATCCACAGGCATCCAAGCAGCAGTCAACAAAGTGACGTACGCAAGCGAGTTTCGGCGAATCGAACGCCGCGGCGTCTGCTCTGCGGCCATTCATCTTCTTGCGTGGGTGTTTCTCGAACCGTCGAATTACATGAAACACACTGTGGATAAACTAAGACAATTCTAGGATAGTGGTGATTGGGCGAAACATTCTCCCTCTCAAATGGGATGATCCGTGCGGCATCAGCAAGAAAGAATGGAACATGCGCTTCATACAGGACACAGATAACACAGCCTGGACCAGCCGGGCGTCAAAAGACAGAACATAAATAAACAAATCCTATGCATTGTTCGCGGCAGTATCAAAGAAGATAGTCTATACGCGTCTAGAGTTTACAAAAAAGCAGTTAAATCATTGCAGTCAGCAAAGCAGGATCATCGACAACCCGAAAAAAATTCGAGATTTAAGGAAAGGGAGAAAGGGAAGGTGGAGGAATAATTTTTTATAAACATACAAGGGAGTATTTTTAATCAAACGCCATCAATTGAAAGCTGCAGCGTGGTTATCACCAAGGGTTCAGGTTTATTTTGCAGTATGGACTGCGGTAGCCAAATTGATACCACATTTACAGGCCTTCCAGCGGAATGAAAAGCTAGGATAGTTGGTAATATTGCTTTTCAACACCTTCATAATGCGCAACTCTAAAAAACGTGACACAAACTAAGGGAACAGAGAAAGAGCCTCAGTATACGAAAAAAATAATTAAGTTGATATATTTTCAGTATTGGCCGGTAGGAACAGGATGCCAGAAGTAATGTCACACGCGTTGAAAAAAGTTGGTTCCAGGTACAATGTTAAGGTTCTGTTGACAGCATAAAACAAAGTTTGGACGGTTTGTTCTTGCTCGATAAAATATTTTCTGGTGACCATCGCGCACGCAGGAATGAATGAAGAGTGAAACACGAAACGAGTCATGTCATGTGCAATGTTGGCTGTTTTTACGCGCGTCCACTGGCTTGCGGTAGCGAATGCGTAGGACAAAATACGCCAACTTGCGCCTCAGAGGGCATGAAGTGTCCCTGAAAGAGGCTGTGTGGTCACATCTCACGGAGCATTGAAGGAAATCCCGGTATCCTGGTGGTTGCAGGCCTTTTTTCTAGTATAGAAAAATTGTGTCCAGGGAAATAGCTGAGGCGTTCAAGATAAGCCCGAGAGGGGACGATTGTGTCACTCACGAACCTATTGCCTTACACGCGAAAAAGATTGCGTATCTTGGTAAGAATAGAGTTTCACACCCTGTGGCAGACGTTGAAGCTGCTTTGTTTTTGTTTTTGTAGAGTTTTATAGTTTTTTGTGGTTGTTGGGTTCTTCCCTACTGATTATTGGAGACGCATGTGTCGTCTGCTCACTGGAAGGGGATATGTTCTGCGTCTTTTCTGATTAACCTTCATTTGTGAGCAAGCGCTCGTCCTGTGTTCCCTTCGCTCGTGTCGCGTTCTTTATTGCAGCGTTTCTTCAAAGTTTTACTGTTACTGTGTGAAACACAGTACTGAAAACCTTCTCATGTTCAAGGGATTTATACATTTTTTCCAAGAACACGCAAACTGTCTCTTAACTTTGCCGAATATTCTTCTGCGGATGTCCGTTCATGGTTTTCTCGTGCTCTAGCTCATCCCTTGGACCACTGATTTTTTCTATGTAATAATGACCCAAGGAGTGATGTAACGTTCAGTATACGACTTTATGCAGACGACTACGCTTTATATAGGGTCATAAGCTCACAAAAGGATCACCGACTTCTAAACGAATCTTTTGCTAGCTTCTATTCCTGGCGCAAGAACTTGCACACGCAAATTAACTTTCATAAGGATATTATCTTAGCCTTCAGTACATGTTTATCTCCTTTTCAGTTCTTCTAGTGGTTTAACAACTGCTGTCTCTCTAGGACAAACAATTACAAGTATCTTCGTGTTATCTTTGACACAAACTATCATGAGCAATACAACTATATTAGATCCGAGATCTAGCCGTACAACCACCTCGTTATATAAGAAACAGGTTAGCTAGAACTTTTAAAGGTACCTAATTGCTGATGTAGAAGACATAATTCTGCTCTATTATCGAATACGCCTCACCCTTGTGGCACCCGCACAAGCAGCTCGAAATATTTAAAATCGAATCTGTCAAAACAAGATCTGTCAAAACAAGAACCAAAGTCACCCAATCTCTAGAATCAAGTGCCATACATTATCAATGAATAGTTCTTTCTTTCCTCACGCAATAGCAATTTGGAATTCTCTACCCAAAGACATAGCTTCATGCCCTAACCGAAAATTATTTCGCAAAAAACTTGAAACGGCGAACCTTTCAGCCTTCACGTAATACCCCTGCCGAATCGATTGTGAAAATCCCGTTGTCACGTTCTCTCTTTTTTTCTGTCTCTCTCTCTCTCTCTAATTATGTTTACAATAGTTTCGCTATTCCTAACTGATGTTGCTTTTTATTGTAGTCTTCTTGTTGTTGTTATTTTCGGTGTATGTATTCTTATACTTTGGCGCAAGCCCCCCCCCCCTCCTTAAGTAATGCCTTCGGGCCTTCAAGGAGCAAATAAATGAAATGAAATGTAACGTTTAGAGTTATACGCCGTTGATACAGCAGATATTTTTCGGCCACCCTTGCACTTTTGTTGCTAAATCTAGCCTTGCTTACCACGCGCAGGCGCATATAGTCGCTGAAACCTCTACATCCTGTCGAATATTCGCCACATCACTCACTCCTTAATCACAATTTGATGCCCGCATCCTCGCGGAGACATCACAATCGCAGTGTCACACCAATATTGGCCTCAACTCACAATTCAAACAGTTTTTTCTTTCACACAATATAGGGGTGGAATGCTTTGTCTGGTACTGTTCGTGCACTGCCACAGCAACATTTTTTGACAGGCGCGCAGACGCACTAGTGCTAACCCCCTCACATGTTTTTCCATCCGACTTCATTCTGTGCATGGTGTCTCTGAACCTGTCTACTGGTTGTTCATTGTGGTTGTTTGCTTTTTTTTCAATCATTTGACATTTATCGCTTTTTTCAGACGGGCGTAGGTAAAAACATCAATTGTGCGTTATCATCTTTCCTCATAGTACAGAATATTGTACACCCACTTCTGCTATACCCCTAAGCAAAGGTGAAGTTTCTTGTAATAATAAATAAATCAATAAACAAATAAAAAACAAAAATAAATATATAAGAAATAAATAAACAAATAAATCAATCAATAAATAAAAGTGAAAAATTAAATAAATAAATTATTAATGAAAAGCCTACACCATCTTCCCATGGGGAACCCCGCTGAGGATGGGAAGCATCATGGGGGTTCCGTGGGGTTCCATTGTGTTACCGTTATGGTGAGTGATCTGGTGTTTAGTAGAGCCAGAGGTAATTCCACGTCCCGGCCAACACCGGTGGCAAAGGCACGCAAGTACTGTTGTGTGACGGTGAGTAGGCGGTGGTTCTCGAGGCGCCGAAACTCGTCCATCATGTTCTTGTCGATGTTGTTGTCTCTGTGGTAGAATCGGTAGACTCCGTCTGCGTTGGTGGGGTAAAGGTTGTTGACGTTGTTGCACCGGCTGAGAGTACATACACGTCCTTCTCTTCGCAGCTTTGTCTTCTCCTCCTTCTTCTTCAGTGGTTCCTCTACGGGAAGATGATGACGGTGGTTGAACGCGAAGCTATGTCGTGATGGATTGCAATGTACACACCCTCCTCTTCGCAGCTTTGTTTTCTTCTCCTTCTTCTTCAGCGGTTCCCCTACGGGAAGATGACGACGGTGGTTGAAACCGAAGCTATCTCGTGATGGATTCCGTGGTTGGCCAATCCCTAGGGGCATCCTGCCACAATAATCATGAGATGCGCTGCGGGCGGGCATGGACAACTGACATGACCCCGAGCAAGAGATGCTTCGCATCTAAGCGTTGGTGAGGTAAAGGTTGTTGACGTTGGTGTACCGGCTGAGACCAACGTACAAGCCCTCCTCTTCGCACCTTTGTCTTCTCCTTCTTCTTCAGCAGTTCCCCTACGGGAAGACGACAACGTTGGTTGAACGCGCAGCTATCTCGTGATGGGTTTTCTGGTTGGCCAATCCCTATGTGAATCCTGCCACAATCATCATCAGAGGCGCTGCGGATGGCTTACTGACCAGTGACATCTCCTGGAGCAGGAGATGCTCCGCATTTAAAATATAAATGAATTTCCCTCACTAGACCTGTAACCCACCCGCTACCGGCCGGAGACGACAAAGACGACGAAGTGGCTGTGCCCAAGCGCGCGCGATCTTAAGGCTGCCATGCCCATTCTTTAAATAGGTCGCTTCACCCCATTCCATCATTCGTATCACCTGCGTCCTCCCGCCTCGTAACAATATATATATATATATATATATATATATATATATATATATATATCTATATATATATATATATATATATATATATAAGGTTAGTAGAGACAGAGACAAACGAGAATGACGTAGAAAATAAAAATAAGTTTACTGACGTTTCAGGGAGAGGACTCCCTTTCTTCAGAGTCTCCCTTTCTTCAGGGAGTCCTCTCCCTGAAACGTCAGTAAACTTATTTTTATTTTCTACGTCATTCTCTTTTGTCTCTGTCTCTACTAACCTTATTTTTTTCGCGCTCTGTGTGAGTTTTTATTTTTTCAGACTATATATATATATATATATATATATATATATATATATATATATATATATATATATATATATATATATATATATATATTCTTACGAGACGGGAGGACGCAGGTGAGACGAATCGTGGCATGGGGTTATATATATATATATATATATATATATATATATATATATATATATATATATATATATATATATATATATATATATATATATACGAAGACAAGTCTCTGCTCAAACGTGGACAACCATCGTGATTTGTACCTTGTTCGAAGTTTTCTTTTATATATATTGTAGCAAGGCTAATGAGCAGCTCTTGTAACGCCATCACATTATCAGGGTATGCGCCACATCAAGGAAGAGGGCCATGCGATAGTGTTCAATCTCTGCACGACGGTATGCACGCATGGTGGCAGCAGCGAAAGAAGTGTGGCCGAATGTGCTCGTCGCGGGAGTTCGGCAATCGACTGCACGCTTGTACCTGAGCACGCTTCTGCTCCTGCCAATACACGACCTTCGGTCCACTACCAGAGGGTGAACTATATCCCTTACAAGTGGTGGAGGTCAGGTGTTTCGGTCCCACCCTGGAGTTACGTAACCGAACGCTGTCCACGATGAACCACAAATCCATCCAGCAGTCTTCGTAGTCGGCACCAACCGTCATCTGCTATTGCGCACAGCTCCAGCGGGATCCACCCAAATACAACGGCACAGACGACAATTATACTGAGTACCGGCCTTCCTTGTACGAACGTGTGAGTAACCACAATCAATGGCGTACGAAGCAGAAATTGATCAATATCGCCTTCTCTCTCAACGGCCTCGCGGAAACGTGGTACAAAAATAACGAATCCCGCAATAAGACGTGGTCCTCCTTCCGCTATAACTTCGTCGAAGTCTTCGGGTGCCCGATGGTGAGCAAGCTTCGTGCAGAGCAGTTTTTACACGTGCGAGGACAGCAGGCTACGGAGGCATTCACTAGGTACATAGAGGATGTCATCGACCGGGGCAAGCGCGTCAAATATTCCATGACAGAAACAGAGAGGGTCCAACACATCTTGAAGGGAGTTGATGACGACGCTTTGCAGATGTTACTAGCCACGGACCCTCGAACTGTCGCTGACGTCATCTACGTTTGCCAGTTTTGACGAGCTGCGAAGGCAGCGAGGCCTCAGTCGGCAAGGTTGTCTTCGGGAAAAGCCCGGGTCAAGTGTGGACGCAGTGTATGAAGGGGACCTTGCGGTGTTTGCGCGAGTCAAATATTTCATTCGCGAAGAGGTGGCCCGCCAAGTCTCCGTCCTTCCTTGCATCTCAGACCCGCCTTTCACCCTGGCGCGTTCACGTCAGCATGTTATCTAGGAAGAGGTCGCTGAGGCACTGCCAGCGGCTCAGCATAACGCCTCGGTAGCAGGACAGCTATCCCACCAGCCTGATTCGTTTCCTCGCCGAACTGTTGGATACCCACCTGCCGCTTCCTTTCCTGCCGCTTCATTTTCACCAGCGCCCCGTGTCCGCGCTTCTTTACTAGCACGACCGCCGATAAGCCCGGTGAGCAGTCCCCAGCTAACCGGTGCATGGTGCACGCAGGAAAGTCGTCCGATTTGTTTCGCATGTGGAACACCAGGTCATGTCTCCCGCTACTGTCGCCGCCGCATATTGCCGCCGGCCACCAGCTATCTCCAGGTGGCTTTTTACGCCACACCTTACTTTCTATCGTATGCACCTCACCCAGTCGCGTAGTATGTACCCTCTCAGCCAAATGACCATCCAACTTCCGCGAGCCGCAGTTCAGCTTCTCCACGTCGCTGTTCGATGTCTCCCATGCGTCGCCGCCCCACTGATGCCGAAGAAGAAAACTAAAAGCCGCTGTTCCGGAGACAAGAACTGTGTCACCATAGAATCACAGAAGTCCTCATTTCTCGCCTAAAAATGTGATCGGCGTAATTCTGAAAGGTGTCCCTTCCATTGCTCTCATCTACACTCGATCCGAGGTTTCTTTCATCCACGCCGACCTCTGCCGTTCTATTCAAAAAGTCATGACGTCCCTTTCTTGACTCTTGTTACGCACGGCCAGTTCAAAGCCCATTAAGCCGCTATCCACCTGCACTGCTCGTGTCGTCATCCAGAACAATCTCGTATACCATTCAATTCATCGTGCTACCAAGTTGCTGTCACGACATCATCCTCGAGTGGGACTTTCTTTCCCACAATAGGTCTACCCATAATTGTTCCCGTGCTGAAGTCGTGCTTTTTTCTGTTCTTTCCAACGATTCGTGTGATGCCCCTAAAAATTTCTCATCGCTGAAGACATCGACGTTGCGCCCAGCTCCTCCGTCATCGTGCCTCTGCACTGTACCTCTGTTGCTGACGCCGCTATTTTTTTACGCCTTCCGACATTTTCTTCCACCGCAAATGCCTCCGGCTGCCTTCCGCCGTTCTAACCGTTCATGATGGCGCCACCACTATGTTGGTGACTAATTCAACAATCTCTAGTTGTAGGCCTCTTTTACCCAGGGATCTCGCTCTCTAATTGTACATTGCAAAACATAAGCACTTTTTGTCTCAGTCACAACTTTGAACGGGATAATTTATTAATAATTTTATCCGAGGCATTGACTTGGCCTCCTTAAAGTTTTCTGGCAGTTCCACAGAAATTGTGAGCGAGTTGGTCGCCATCCAATTGGTGTATTCGTCTTTTTCAGATTGTCGGTGATCCCAATAGACTGAATGCAATGCTTGACCTGCTCTTGGTAAACTCCTGGCAGATACGGACTATTTGCTTAGATATAATTGATGGTTTCTGGGGCCACAAAGCTTTTCTTGTTTCTATTCTCTGTCCATTACCTAAACCACGTACATTTATGGACCTCAACCATGGCTCTTGATACCTCTTTTATCGATTTTGTCATGCTAATCTCAATGGCGATGTATATAATCTGAGAAATTACTTAGAGAGTGTCGTTGAATATTATACTGACCGCTTCGTTTTTGTTAAAACAAAGAAAAGTACCATAACATATCTTGAATTAAACGCGACATTTTACATGCATCGCTAAACGTTTACCGTTTACGCCGTCGGAGAAATTTCGAGAATGCTTAGGGCACTGACCGCTTTGAAAAGGCGACGAGCTTCTTTATGCCGAAATTATAATAGGCTAAATCTTTTATTTTCACTGCCAGCTGAAGGGGTATGAAAATTAACCCGTGTAAGTTCTAGATACCAGTTTCGCTATTTACCACTTCATCCAATCTATTGTTTCAGGAGTCCAAATAATCTCCAATGTAATGTAGTATCCAAGTATTTCAACACACATTTTAATTAGGTCTTTACTGATGATAACGCTATTGTTCCGTCATTTTCGAGTTGAACTTTGTAGGTTTCAGAGATTGTTTGAGTGATGTTTCAGAGATTGAGAAAGCGGTATAAAACCTTATATTGCACTTAGATACCAAAAAGGGGCTGGAAACAATTATACCCCAAGTGCATCCCTCGTACGCTACTCGCTTTGGGCATGCCGTTAGCTCATTATCGGTTTTCGAAAATCGCTCTTCACCGGCGTTGTCCCTACAGCAGCGAAACATGCAAAGGTTCTTTTCTTTAAAACGGGCGATCAATAGCTGCTTTCCAACGGCAGGGCCATCTTAATAACCTCACACCTATGTAAGGTGCAGAAAGGAATTTTAAACATTTAAAAGATTCATTATCATCATCATCACCAGCCTATCTACGCCCACTACAGGGCAAAGGCCGCTCCCATTATTCTCCAATTATCTCGGTCCTGTGCCAACTGTGAGCCATTTATCCCCGCAAACTTGTTGATCTCATCTGCCCATCTAACTTTCTGCTGCCCCCTGCAACGCTTGCCTTCTCTAGGGATCCACTCTGTTACCCTTAATGACCAGCGGTTATCTTGCCTTCGCATTACATGCCCTGTCCACGTCCATTTCTTCTTCTTAATTTCTACTAATATGTCTTTAACACCAGTTTGCGCCCTGACCAACTCCGCTCTCTTCTTGTCCCTTAATGTTACCCCTATCATTTTCCGCTCCATTGCCCGCTGAGTCGTTCTCAATTTAAGTTGAACCCTCTTAGTGAGCCTCCAAGTTTCTGCCCCGTAGGTGAGTACCGGTAAGATGCAGCTGTCATACACTTTCTTCTTTAGCGACAATGGTAGGCTACTATTCATTATCTCAGAATGTCTGCCGTATGCACCCCACCCCATTCTGATGATGATGATGGTTGAGTTTTTTGGCACAAGGCCAGCTGGGGCAAAGAGCGCCAAACATAAGTATCTATAAGAAAATAGTGGCTACTAAAGCCAGAATAACAGTAAAATCAATTAACGGCAATGGTGATGGCTGGTGTATAGGGCCAGTTTTGATTGCGCATGATAGGAAATGAGGTTTAAAAAGTTTACATCAGACAAATATTTGAAAACGCGTTGCACAGAGACAATGGCATTATCACCCAAAAACAACGAAGGGTGTAGCGGAATGTGTTGTCTGTATAGTTCCTTGAAGTGTCTGTGTCTTGTTGTGTCGAGTGCCTTGCATGTGATTAGGATATGGACTCCGGATAGGCCCTCCCCACACCTGCTACACCCAGGTCTTGGAGAGCTAGTGAGCAGGTGTGAGTGTGTTACATGTGTGTGCCCTATCCGCAACCTAGCTAAGGTAACTTCAATGTGTCTGTTGTGTGAGTCAGTAGCGTATGGTCCCAAGTGAGGTTTTATTACATGTAACTTGTTATCTGTCTGTTCACTCCAGTGTGTTTGCCACGTGTTGTGAAGTTGGTGTCTGATGTGTGGCTTCATATCTGTGTACGGCAGTGTTGCTATGCCCACTGAATTCAAGAGTGTAGCAGCAGTTGCCATTTAATCTGCGGTTTCATTCCCGGCTATTCCACAATGGCCAGTGTGAGGATTGGCCATCATTGTTGGAAAAAGTGGACCACGCGCTGGCGCACGAAGACGTGGAGGAGGAAGAAAAGGGCTGGAGGTGCAACGCGGTGCCGGCAGCAGCGGAGACTCGGAGCTGACGAGCGGGCAAGGAACGGGGGCGAACCCGCAGTTCCTGTGATCCCGTTCGAGTAGTACGAGGCGTGTGAGTCGGGGCCCGCCGACCCGTGTGGGACCCGCAGACGACCGGGGCGCGATCGTGCGACTGGCCGAGGCTCGGGATCACGGCCCAGGGCGGAACCAGCGCTGCACCCGCCACGTAGGACGTGGTGCACCTTCTTCCGTCTCGTTCGGGCAGAGCTGGCGACAGACAGCCAGCGCTCGACCGTGTCTCGGACCGGCGACGACCCGCCATCGACGTCGCCGAACATCCACCGTCGAGGCGGCTGTGAGAACGTTTTTTTTTCCTCCCTCTATTGAACGCTGGTTAGGGGTATCGGACTAGTGACTTGTTGCTGTTGTGCTTCGCAATTGTACCGCTTTTCCGCTGTCTCGTTTTCTGGTGGCGCTGTGAATATACTTTCTTTTCCCTTACCTTCTCGAGTACCGTTCTTACGCGTCGTACACCTACAAGGCCAAACGAGTCCATCACAATCTGGCGTCCACGGCAGGACTTTGCTCTTAATTCCACCTTAAAGAGCCTCGCCTTGTTACGGTGTGTGTGACGGACAAAAATGGAGCTCGAGAAGTTGGTGAGCCTAGGGGAGAAATTTGGCCTCTCCGGCACTGAGTTGAAAGAATTTGTTGACAGAGAGCGTGCCAGACTCAGGGAAGAACGCGCAGCGGAACGGGAAGCGAATCGCGAAGCGGCAGCTCGCTTAGAAACGGAGCGGTCGGTCCTTGAACTCCTGTTACGAGTACGACAGCAGCAGACCAGATGATGATGGTTGGTGTTTAATGGCGCAAGGCCGACGAGGGCAAAGAGCGCCAGAGAAGTTATTTAATGAAAACAAGTGATTACCACAAAAGCTATGTATAAAATGTGTAAACTGGACATAGTAAGATCAATAAAGATAATGGTGATGGCTGGTGTATAGGGCCAGATATGATTACGCATGATAGGAATTGAGGTTTAAAAACTTAACATCTGACAAATATTTAAAAACGCGTTTCACAGAAACCATGGCATCGTCACCTAGAAACAGAGATGGGTGTAGGGGAATATGTTGTCTGTAGAGTTCTCTGAAGTGTTTGTGTCGTGTTGTATCAAGTGCCTTGCATTGTATGAGTATGTGGACTACGGATAGGCCCTCCCCACACCTGCTACACAGGGGTCTTGGAGATCCCGTGAGCAGGTGCGAGTGCGTTACATGCGTATGGCCTATCCGTAACCTAGCTAAGGTAACTTCAATGTGCCTGTTGTGTGAGTTAGTAATGTATTGTCCCAAGTGTGGTTTTATTACGTGTAGTTTGTTGTCTGTCTGTTCGCTCCAGTCTGCTTGCCAAGTTTTACGGAGTTGGTGTCTAATGTGTGGCTTGAGGTCTGTGTAAGGTAGTGTTGCCATGTCGACTGTGTTTCGGAGTGCAGCATTGGCGGCCATTTCATCCGCCACTTCATTACCGCCAATGCCAGAGTGGCCTGGCAACCAACACACAGTCAACCCAAGGTTTGAAGAATAAGCTACCATAATCGTTTTGAAGATAAGATTAATGACATGGTTTTTTGATGACTTTCCGGATGATAATGCACGGACGACGCTCAACGAATCTGTATAAATGACGGATGTAGGAATATGATGTTCAACTATGTGACTTACAACTAGAAATATGCCATATGCCTCTGCTGTAAAAATACTTGTATTAACATTCATTGTTTTACATGCTTCAAAATTAGGCCCATGCGCAGCACAAGACACCGCAGTGGACGTTTTCGATGCATCGCTGAAAAACTCTGCAGCCCTGTATTTATTCTGTAGATGCATGAAATGCTGCAAAATCCCACTTCTTGGTGTCCTGTTCTTGTTGTATTGTACGAAAGACAAGTCACATGCCACAGGACGAAGATGCCATGGTGCTACAAGATCAGTGTGAGATGATTTGAATGTGTCTAAGAGGGAGACGTCATGAATAGTCATCTCGTCCCTCACTCTCTGCGAGAAAGGAACAGCAATAGATGGGCGGTTTAAAAAGAGTTTAGTTGTGGACGTATCATTAAAAACCGGTTTAAAGGGATGGTTATTCATTGATGAGATTTTGGAGGCATATAGGAGGCCAACATAAGTTCGCTGGTACGCTAAGCACCATTTGTCGCACTCTGCATAAAGACTGTGGACAGGACTGGTACGGAACGCCCCACAAGACAGGCGAAGCCCTAAGTGAAGCACTGGGTCGAGCATTTTAAGTGCTGTTTTTGTGGCTGACCCATACACAACGCTTCCGTAGTCCAACCGTGACCCTACCAACGCGGCATAAAGTCGAAGCAGGAGTTGTTTGTCTGCACCGTACGATTGGTGAGACAGGACTTTTAGAATATTCATTGTTTTTAGGCATTTTTGTTTAAGTCGTTTTATGTGGGGTATGAATGAGAGTTTCTCGTCAAACACCACACCCAAAAACTTGTGTTCTCTTTTTACTGGAATCGAGTCACCAAAGAGTTTTACGTTGGGATCGGGCAGGATGCCCCGCCTTTTTGAGAATACAACGCAGGTACTTTTAGAAGGATTAAGTTTAAATCCATTTTCATCTGCCCAGCGAGAAAGTTTATTTACCCCAATCTGGACCTGACGTTCACAAATGGATATGTTACACGATTTGAAAGATATTTGAACGTCATCTACATACATCAAGCAGGATATGGTTGGCGGCAGTGCCTTTCGGAGAGAGTTCATCTTAGCTATAAACAAGGTGCAGCTCAATACGCCACCTTGAGGCACGCCATTCTCCTGCACGTGTACATTTGAAAGTGCCGAACCGACCCTGACACGAAATGTTCGTGAAGACATGTAACTACAAAGAGTGTTCAGCATGTCACCCGAGATACCAAAAGCTTTTAGGTCTCTAAGAATGCCGTAGCGCCATGCTGTATCATATGCCTTTTCAATGTCAAAAAATACTGTCATACAGTATTGCTTATGAATGAATGCATCCTTTATGTAGGCCTCTAGAGAAACCAGTTGATCATTTGTGCATCGCCCTGCCCGGAAGCCTGCCTGGCAGCCCTCGAGAAGACCATTGTACTCAAGAAAGTACACGAGCCTACGGTTTATCATCTTCTCGAGGAGCTTGCACAGGCAGCTTGTCAAAGCAATGGGCCGGTAACTGGATGGAGAGGAAGGGTCCTTCCCTTCCTTTAGGATAGCCACTACTATGGCCTCCCTCCAAGAGCGAGGAATGTGCCCCGAAAGCCAAATCTTGTTATATAGGTGGAGGAGTGTTAGAAGAGTGTCTGAGTGTAGGTGCTGTATCATTGTATATGTAATGTTGTCTGGGGGTTTACAAGTGCTCAGAGCGGTCCTCAGCTCATGGAGTGAAAACTCCGAGTTATAAGAGGAGGTTGACTTATCATTATCACGTAAAGACTTCTTTTCAGCCAATTGTTTGTGTTTCATGAAAGTGCTAGTGTAGTGTGCTGAACTGGACACGTGTTGGAAGTGTTGTGCGAGTGTGTTAGCCTGGTCTTCCAGTTTGTCCCCTGTTGTACTGACCAGGGGCAGGCTGTGTGTCTGTTGTCCTTTTAGTTTGCGTATTCGTGTCCAGACTTTGCGAGAGTCAGTGTAAGAGTTCATGGATGTTACGAATGAGCGCCAACTCTCTCGTTTTGCCTCACGGCGCACACGTTTTCCCATCGCCTTAGCCCTTTTGAACAATAAAAGGTTTCCCGACGTGGGGTACCTGCGCAGGATACACCACGCCTTGTTCTGGGCCTCTCGCGCCCGCCTACAGTCCTCATTCCACCACGGCCTCCGCTGGTTGCGCGGGGCACCAGAGGCGTGGGGAATGGACTTTTCGGCGGCGTCGAGGATGTGCGCCGTGAGGAGTTGGGTAGCTTCTTCGACGTGTAGGTGTCCTATGGATGTGTGGTGTAGTTGGGATGTCTCTGTAAATGTATTCCAGTTAGCTCGTGCTTCATTGAACCTATTATGGGAAGATGGACTGCATGGGCCTTTACCTATGTATGTGAGTGAGGTGGGGAAGTGGTCACTACCATATGGGTCAGTGCCCACACCCCACTCGAGAAGAGGAAAGAGAACTGCGGAGCCAATCGACAAGTCAAGACATGAGTATGTGTTGTGTCCTATGTTATGGTATGTAGGCTGTTTATTGTTGAAAAGGCATGCTCCTGAAGATGTAAGGAATTTCTCTATAAGGCGACCTCGGGCATCCGTGCGAGAAGAGCCCCAAAGAGTGTTGTGAGCATTAAGGTCGCCTGTCAGGATGTATGGTTCGGGCAGCTGGTCAACCAGCGCCTCGAAGTCAGAGCTCGAAAGTGAGACATCAGGAGGAATGTATATGGAGCATACCGTTATCAACCTATTAAATATTATTAAGCGTTGCTACAGCCTCAAGGACGGTGTTCAAGGTGACAGGGTGGCATGCTAAGGATTTGCGGGTGATTGTGGCAACACCGCCAGAAGAGTGTGTGCAGCCATCCCTGTCTTTCCTGTATACCATGTAACTATTCAAGAAATTTGTGTGTTTGGAATTCAGATGTGTTTCCTGGACACACATTATACTTGGCTGATTGGCATGCAGAATCTCATAAACGTCGTCAAGATTATTCAGAAGGCCTCTGCAGTTCCATTGAACAATATTTTCTCTTCCCATTATTATGTGTTCAGAGCTACTGGAGTGTGATTATTTATGTAGGGTCTTTCGGGGCTTGCACTCTTGGAAGGGGTTTTCTAGCCTTCTCTACTGACCTGGACGTCGCAGCCCGTTCCTTGCGCTGCGATGGAAGCCGGAAGGGCTCGACGTCCATGTCGTCATCTGAAGGCAAGGGGGTGCCCAGCGGACTGGGCCCCCTTGGCGTGGTACCCTTTCGGGTGTTCTTTGCCTGCGCTGCCAGTGCCGAAGGCGTGGGGAGCACCACAGGTGGCACAGGCAGTGATCCGGGGGAGGGGGTCGCTGCGACTGCCTCCGTCTCCATCTCCGTGCCCTTGCATGTGCTTTGGGCCGGTGGAGAGGAAGCAGTGGATGCAGCGGCATCCCCAACAGACGTTGTTGCCTCCACAGCCGCTGCTGGGTGAGCTAGCGGTGCAGAGGCTGGTTGGGCTGCTTGGGGCAACCCTGGGGGGGGCGACGGCGGGACCAAGTCCGACTCGCGGTACTGGGTCCCCGCCGAAACTAGACGCCGCTCCGCCCCCCGGCGAGCTGCGTCGGCGTACCTCCCCAGGGGGAAAGAGGCGAACCTCTTTCGCGCCTCCGGGAAGGTGATGTTTTCCGTGACTTTGACGTTGATGATTTTCTTTTCAATTTTGAATGTCTCGCAGGCTCGCGAATACGCGCCGTGAGGTCCTTTGCAATTCACACAAAGCAATTGGTTAGAGGGACAATTATCAGAGTGATGACCTTGTTGCGCGCACTTGGCGCAGGTTAGTTGGCCCCGACACGAGTTGGTACCATGCCCGAACCGCTGGCACTTGTAACAGCGCCGCGGATTCGGGATGTACGCTCGGACAGAGCACCGGATGAATCCTGCATTGATATGGTCTGGAAGAGTTGCACGGTCGAAAGTGAGAATTATGTGCCTGGTAGGTATTTCCTTATTGTCTCGTCTTATGTTTATCCGCCTGACTGCCGTCACACCCTGATTTCTCAGGCCTTCTAGAAGATCGGCTTCCGTCTCGTTTGCCAGATCTGACTCTGAGATCACGCCCTGTGAGCTGTTGAGGCTGCGGTGGGGCGTGACCTTGATGCCAAGATCGGCAATACGGGTCTGGCTCAGGAGGCTTGTGGCCTGTTGCTGGGTGGTCACTTCTACCAGCAACTCTCCAGTTCTTTGCTTTTTGGCTTTGTAGTGTTTACCTATTATTCCTTCTATGAATTTTGTAGTCAGAAAAACGGACATTGAGGCAACTGGCTTGTCTTTTTCAAGGGATTCGATAATCAAGAATCGGGGATAGTTATCAGGTTTCGGGAGAGTGAGAGTTGGAAGGGGTGGGTACGTAACATCGGTGCGGCCCCTTTTCAGGGACCGATCGGGTTTGCGGGGGGGTTTTGATTTATCCATGTGGCATTGGAAAAAAGTAGGGGACGGGGGTACTTTCGTCTCAAACCTTACCCTAATAGCTTGAGAGGTCCCGGAGCTCCCTGCCTGGTGAACAGACAGAGAGCCCATCCGCCGGAGCTTGACCTGGGCTCCGACGGCCACCGTTCGTGGTTTCTAACCCTCCACCTATAAACACGTCGCCACGGTTGGATCCAGCTTATGTTTGGGGGCTCGGGGTCCGCGGTATCGCCAGTACCGTCACCATGAATACTCAAGGTGCCCCATGCGGGGAGCAGCAGACCAACGCTAGCGCAGAGTCAGGCACGTCTGCAGCTACAAGCGTCGCCCATGGGTACGACAGCCCCCACAAGCTGATCCCGACATTCAATGAAGAGCGCGATGAACTTGACGCTTACATCCAGCGTTTCGAACGCGTCGCAACGAGCCAGAATTGGCGGCAGGACAAGTGGGCGTTCTCATTGAACCTGTGCCTCACTGGTGAAGCTTTGAGTGTCGTCGGACGCATGGCTGCAGATGATGCACTGAATTATGCCAAGCTGAAGCAGACCCTGCTTCAGCGATTTCGCTACACTGAAGAGGGGTACCGCACCAAGTTTCGTGGAGCCAAACCAGAGAACTCTGAGACAGGCCGCCAATTCGCTGGTCGCTTGTTAGGTTATTTTGATAACTGGCAGGAACTCGCTAAGACCACCAGAACCTACGAAGCTCTCCGTGATGATGATGTTTAGAGTTTAATGGCGCAAGGCCGACTAAGGGCAAAGAGCGCCAAACAAAAGTGATTACATGAAAGTGACATGGAAGTAAAAGAACACTTTAGTAAAAATACACAAAGTAAAACACAACGTAATGAAGATGACTGGTGTAAAGGGCCAGGTTGTCAACAAGCATGATAAGAAATGAGATGTAAAAATTTTACGTCGGTGAGAAACTCGAAAACGCGTTTGATTGAGAACAAGGCTTCGTCTCCTAAGAAGAGTGACGGGTGTGGTGGAATATGTCGTGTGTGTAGTTGAGGGAAGTGTTTGCGTCGTGTAGTGTCGAGTGCCTTACATTGTATGAGAATGTGCATCACGGATAGGGCCTCTCCGCACCTGCTGCACTGGGGTCTAGATGATCCCGTCAGCAGATACGAGTGCGTCGCATGGGTGTGCCCTATCCGCAGCCTACCCAAGGCGACTTCCGTGTGTCTGTTGTGTGAGTCAGTTGTGTACCGTCCCAAGTGTGGCTTTATTACATGTAGTTTGTTGTCTGTCTGTTCGTCCCAGTGTGTTTGCCATGTTCTGCACAGGTGTTGTCTTATGTGTGGCTTGAGGTCTGTGTAGGGTACCGTTGTAATGTCCACAGTGTTCCTGAGTGCAGCCGCACCGGCCCTCTCGTCTGCCAACTCGTTCCCAGAGATCCCTGCGTGTCCTGGGACCCAGCAGAGGACCAGCTGATGCTTCTTTGAATACACAGACATGATAGTGTTAAATACAAGATTAACTATGTGGTTCCTGGGGGGTGTATGCGATGACAGTGCGCGAACAACACTCAAAGAGTCTGTATATATGATAGAATTGGGAATGTGATTTTCAAGGATGTGTCGTACAATCAGTAAAATTCCATACGCTTCTGCTGAAAAAATTGATGTGTGCATGCTCATGGTTCTGGCTGCATTGAAATTAGGACCATGAGCAGCGCACGACACCATACTGGAGGTTTTAGAAGCGTCACTATAAAATTCTGCACATGTGTATTTAAACTGCAAAGACAGAAAGTGCTGCAGTATTGCAGCTCGTGGTACACGATTTTTGTCAAGTCTCATAAAAGAAAGGTCGCACGACACAGGGCGAACTTGCCAAGGCGGTAAACTGTTAGAAAAGGATGACCTGTACACATCTAAAAACGAAGCACTGAGATCCGAGGCTCGCTCTCTCACTGTAAGTGAAAAGGGCAGAGGAACGGATGGGCGATTTGCAAAGAGCAGAGATGTTGATGTATCGTTAAAGACAGGATAAAAAGGATGATTATTCAGTGATGAAATTTTAAAAGCATATAGCAAGTCCATGTACGTTCGTTGGTTCTCAAGGCTCCACTTATCACACTCGACATACAGACTCTCGACAGGGCTAGTGCGAAAAGCACCCGAGGCGAGACGAAGCCCCAAGTGTAGCACTGGGTCAAGCATTCGCAACGCTGTTTTAGTCGCCGACCCATATACCACACTGCCATAGTCTAAACGAGACCCAACCAAAGCAGTATAGAGCCGTAGTAGGAGTTCTTTGTCGGAACCATAAGATTGATGGGAGAGAACCTTAAGTATATTCATTGTTTTAAGACATTTATGTTTAAGTTCCTTGATGTGTGGAATGAATGTGAGTTTATGGTCAAACACAACACCTAAGAACTTGTGCTCCTTGTTCACAGGAAGCGACACGCCATTAAGAGTAATGTCTGGGTCCATATGGACCCCGCGCTTCCTGGAGAACACAACGCAGGAGCTTTTTACAGGATTTAATTTAAAACCATTCTTGTCTGCCCAGCCGGCAAGTTTCTTTACACCAAGCTGGACTTGACGTTCGCAGATTGACATATTGCATGATTTATAGGATATCTGCACGTCATCTACATACATGGAATAAGAGATTGTAGGTGGCAGTGCCTTACCAAGAGAGTTCATTTTTACTATGAAGAGAGTGCAGCTCAACACGCCACCCTGTGGCACGCCATTTTCTTGCACGTAAACGTTTGAGAGTGCACATCCAACTCTTACTCGAAACGTTCTGTCTGACAAGTAACTAACAAGAGTGTTTAACATGTTACCCGATAGACCGAAAGACTTGAGGTCCCTAAGGATCCCATAACGCCAAGCGGTGTCGTATGCCTTTTCAAGGTCAAAGAAGACAGTTAAACAGAACTGTTTATGCACGAAGGCATCCTTAATATACGACTCTAGTGCCACAAGTTGATCATTCGTGGATCGCCCCGCCCTGAAGCCTGCCTGGCAGCTCTCGAGAAGGCCGTTATACTCCAAAAAGTACACGAGCCTCCGGTTTATCATCTTCTCGAGAAGCTTGCACAGGCAGCTGGTCAGGGCAATGGGTCGATAGCTAGCGGGAGAAGAAGGGTCCTTCCCTTCTTTCAAGAATGCTACAACTATGGCATCCCTCCAAGACTTTGGAATGTGCCCCGAAAGCCATATCTTGTTGAAAAGGTGAAGAAGTGTTACAAGAGTGTCTGTGTGTAAGTTCTGTATCATTGTATATGTAATGTTGTCTGGGCCTGGAGCTGAGGGTTTACACGTGCTCAGAGCACCCCTCAGCTCATGAAGCGTGAATTCGGAGTTATAAGAGGTGGCTGACCTGTCATTGTCATGTAAAGGTTTCTTTTCGGCCACGAGTTTGTGTTTCATGAAGGTGTTTGTGTAGTGTGCTGAACTAGAAACGTGTTGGAAGTGTTGTGCGAGTGTGTCAGCCTGGTCTTCGAGTGTGTCCCCTGTTGTACTGACCAGAGGCAGGCTGTGTGTTTGATGTCCCTTGAGTTTCCGTATTCGTGTCCATACTTTCCGTGTGTCTGTGTAGGAGTTAATTGATGTTATGAATGTACGCCAACTCTCTCGTTTTGCCTCACGGCGCACACGTTTCCCTAACGCCTTGGCCCGTTTGAACAAGAGGAGGTTACTCGACGTGGGGTACCGGCGAAGGATACCCCACGCCTTGTTCTGGGCCTCTCGCGCCCGCCTACAGTCCTCATTCCACCACGGCCTCCGCTGGTTGCGCGGGGCAACAGAGGCGTGGGGAATAGACTTTTCGGCGGCGTCGAGGATGTGCGCCGTGAGGAGTTGGGTAGCTTCTTCAACGTGTAGGTGTCCTATGGATGTGTGGTGTAGTTTGGATGTCTCTGTAAATGTGTTCCAGTTAGCTCGTGCTTCATTGAACCTATTATGGGAAGATGGACTGCTCGGGCCTTTACCTATATACGTTAATGAAGTGGGGAAATGGTCACTGCCATATGGGTCCGTGCCCACACCCCACTCGAGAAGCGGAAAGAGAACTGCGGAGCCAATAGCCAAGTCAAGACATGAGTATGTGTTGTGACCTATGTTATGGTATGTAGGCTGTTTATTGTTGAAAAGGCATGCTCCAGAGGATGTAAGAAACCTCTCTATCAGGCGACCTCGGGCATCCGTACGAGAAGAGCCCCAAAGAGAATTGTGAGCATTAAGGTCGCCTGTTAGAATGTATGGTTCGGGCAGCTGGTCAACCAGCGCTTCGAAGTCAGAACTCAAAAGTGTAACATCAGGAGGAATGTATATGGAGCATACCGTTATCAACCTATTAAATATTATTAAGCGTATTGCTACAGCCTCAAGGATAGTGTTCAAGGTGATAGGGTGGCATGCTAAGGATTTCCGGACGATTATGGCCACACCGCCAGAAGAGTGTGTGCAGCCATCCCTGTCTTTCCTGTATACCAGGTAACTATTCAAGAAATTTGATTGTTTAGAATTCAAATGTGTTTCCTGAACACACATTACACTTGGCTGATTGGTATGCAGAATCTCATACACATCGTCAAGATTATTCAGAAGGCGTCTGCAGTTCCATTGAACAATATTTTCTCTTCCCATTATTTATTGTGAGAGCTACTGGAGTGTGTATGTTTATGTGTCGTCTTTCGGGGCTGTGACTCTTGGATTGGGCTTTTTGGGCGGCCTATCTGTAGGCTTGGACGTCGGAGGCCGCTCCTTGCGCTGCGTTGCAGGCAAGAACGGCACGACGTCCATCTCGTCGTCCGATGTCCTGGGTGTGCCCGTGGAACCGGGCCCCCCGGACTTGGCCCCCCTTCGGGTGCCCTTCGTTTGACCCGCCACCGCCGGTGGTGTCGGAGGCACCAGAAGTGGCACGGGCGGTGCGGTGGCGGTGGGAGCCGATGCGGGGCTCGTGGTGTCCATGGCACACTCCAACGCACTGGACGATGGGGAGGCACGGACGGGAGCGGCACCGGCCCCGACAGAAGAGGTTGCCACCACAACCACTGCTGCCTGAGCAAGCGGCGTGGTGGCGGGTTGGGCTACCAGAGGCAACCCAGGGGGGGGCGGGGGCGGGACCAAGTCCGACTCTAGGTACTGGGTCCCCGCCGAAACAAGACGCCGCTCCGCCCCCCGGCGAGCTGCGTCGGCGTACCTGCCCAGAGGGAAGGAGGCGAACCTCTTCCGTGCCTCTGGGAAGGTGATGTTTTCGTTGACTTTCAAGGCAATGATCTGTTTTTCTTCTTTGAACTTTCCACAGCTCCTAGAATAGGCAGCGTGTGGTCCCTGGCAGTTGGCACAGGTGAAGTTCTCGGATTTACAATTGTCAGTTTCATGATCATGTGCTGCACATTTTGCGCACGTCAATTTACCACGACAAGACGTTGTGCCGTGCCCAAACCGCTGGCACTTGAAACAGCGGCGCGGGTTCGGCACGTAGGGTCGGATTGGACATCTCAAGAAGCCTGCGTTGACCGACTCAGGAAGGTTAGAGCGGTCAAGTGTCAAGATTATGTGCTTGGTTGGAATTATTTCATCATTTCGGCGTATGGTGATTCGCCTCACTGCTGTCACGCCCTGCTCTCGGAGGCCCTCGAGCAGGTCTGCTTCAGTCTCATTCATTAGATCCCGATCAGAGATCACGCCCTGGCAGCTATTGAGGCTGCGATAAGGCGTGATCTTGATGTCAACATCTACCATGCGCGTTTGCTTGAGGAGGTTAGAGGATTGTTGCTTGCTTTCTACTTCTATCAAAACTTCTCCCGTTGTGAGTTTCTTAGCCTTATACGACTTTCTGATAAGGCTTTCAAGAAACTTGGAGATTAGAAACACAGATTGGGAAGTGATGGGGTTTGTCTTGTCAACAGATTCCATGATCAGAAACCGCGAGAAATTATCAGGCTTTGGGGGAGAGATCGATTGCAAAGGAGGAAAAGAAACTTCGGTGCGGCCCCTTTTCGGGGGCCGATCACGTCTGGGGGGGGTTTAGAAAATGCCATATGATACATTGAAAAGCAGGGAGACGGGGGTACTTTCTTCCACAACCTTACCCTGATAGCTGAGGAGGTCCCGGAGCTCCCTGCCTGGTAAACAGACAGGGAGCCCATCCGCCGGAGCTTGACCTGGGCTCCGACGGCCACCGTTAGAGGTTTCTACCCTTCACCTTCAAAACACATCACCACGGTAGGACACAGCTTATGTTGGGGGGCTCGGGGTCCGCGGTATCGCCAGTACCGTCACCAAGATTACTCAAGGTGCCCCGTGCGGGGACGAAGCTCTCCGTGACAAAATAGTCTCGGAGCAGTTTTTGAGCAAGTGTCATGATAAGCTGGCCATTTTCTTGAAGGAAAGGGGCTGTCAAACGTTAGACCAGTTAGCCGAGAATGCTGACAACTACCTCGAGGCCCAAGGTCTTACAAACCTAGGGAAACGCCGAGAGGAGGAGTCTGGCAAGCCGCCATTGCCTCCAAGAATGTTTGACCTCGAGGATGTCGAAGGAAAGCCTCACTGCTTCCTTTGTAACAAGCGAGGGCACAAGCCAGCCGACTGTTGGTCGAAGACCAGGGCTTCCACTGGCCAAAAGACTGTTTCCTGTTTTAAGTGCCACAAAACCGGCCACAAAGCGGAAACATGCCCAAACGTACACTCTGCCAACAAAGCGTCATGTTCGCTGAGCCGTCCAACGGAGTGTCGCGATGGTAATGAGGACAAGATGTCAACCCTTTATGAACAAAAGAACTTGACCCTCAGCCGCAAAACCTCCCAGGCTTCCAAGGACCGGATGCCTACCGCTAACGGTTGGCTGGAAGGAAGGAGAGTAACCGTGTTACGCGACTCCGGCTGTAACACTGTAATCGTGAACCGCTCTTTAGTTCCCGATTCCAAGCTTACAGGAGGAATGAGCACTGTGCACCTTCTTGACCGCACTGCTCTGTGCCTACCTGAAGCCGAAGTGTATGTTGACTGCCCATTCTTCACCGGCCACGTAACAGCGACCTGCATGGACAACCCTCTTTACGAGGTGATTTTGGGAAATATCGCTGGCGTTCGTGATGCTGCAGCGCCGGACGTCAACTGGAAGGGTCAGCAACGCACTTCCGTCTCTCCGAAAGGACATCCCTCTTCCAAGCGGAAGTCGAAGTCCAGCAAGGTCAACGACAGTTTACGTAGGCCAAGCCAATTTGCGCCACCACCATCCGTCAAGGAGGAGGAGGAATGCGCGAGTGCGGCGAAACGCGTGGACCAGCTACCTGTAGCTTCCATCAGCCCACTCAGCATAAGCCCAACGGAGGTCGCTTCGATGCAGAAAGAATACCGCACGCTTCAGTCCTGCTTCGACTCGGTTGGCAGGAAAATTACCGTGAAGACAGCAGAAACGGTCTTCGTCCTCGTGCACGGAATTCTTTTCCGCCGATGTCGGCTCCCATCGAAGAAGGAGATGAAACAACTAGTCGTTCCTAGCGGTCTCCGGGACTTCGTTCTAAAAATGGCCCACGAAGGGATTCTCTCCGGCCACCAAGGCATCAAAAGAACAACGGATAGGGTGCTAGAGGAGTTTTATTGGCCAGGCGTGCGATCCGATACAACGCGCTTTGTAAGATCGTGTGATGTGTGCCAGAGAACCGTACCGAAACATCTGGTGGGGCGCGTACCTCTTGGAAGTATGCCAGTCATCGAGACCCCGTTCCAACGGGTAGCGATCAATATTATCGGTCCTCTCTCCCCAACCTCCCAGAAGGGGAATCGGTACGTCCTCACAATGGTAGACTTCGCAACACGTTATCCAGACGCAGTTGCCCTACCGAGTATTGAGACAGAGAAGGTTGCCGAAGGGTTGATGGAAATGTTTTCCCGCGTTGGTTTTCCACGAGAAATTGTTAGCGATCGAGGAAAGTCATTTACATCAGGCCTGATGGAGGAGCTGAGCAGGCTCCTCTTGTTTGCACAGTTGCCCACGACACCATATCATCCCATGGCCAACGGGCTTGTCGAGCGGTTCAACGGCACGCTGAAGCAAATGGTTCACCGCATGTGCCAGGAGAGCCCTAAAAACTGGGATAGGTACCTGGCGCCGCTACTATTCGCTTTCCGCGAAGTGCCTCAAGCCAGCCTGGGTTTCTCACCCTTTGACTTGATCTACGGACGCTACGTCAGGGGTCCTATGGCCATCTTGAAGGAGTTATGGACAGGAGAAGGGATGGATCAGGACACAAAGACATCGTACGGTTACGTTGTCGATCTGAGACGACGCCTGGAAGACACCTGTCGCATTGCACACGAACAGCTTAGCAAAGCCAAGGTAGTGCAGAAACGCTACTACGACAGAAGGGCGAAAAGGCGTCAACTCAGCCCTGGAGACCAAGTATTGCTTCTTCTCCCGTCCGACACGAACAAGCTCACCCTGACATGGAAGGGGCCCTTCACTGTGCTGGAAAGAAGAAATGATGTCGTCTACGTCATCGACCTGGGCACGCAAACCAGCTTGCTCCACATAAACATGTTGAAAAAGTATGAACCCCGAATTCCAGCTGAACAAACACGTCGACAAGCTTCTATAGCACTCCAAACGGAGGATGCGGGATGGCAACAGCCGTATGAACTTTCTTTTCACCGAACGTATGTCGTGAACCGGCAAAGCTTCTATCCTTCGAACTGGCCCCTTTACCGCACCGATCGGCAGGGTACTCCTGCAATGGCAGAAAAGAATTGCCCATCTCGTTGCATATGCCAGCGGGCGCCGGTCACCGCATGAGACGGTCTGCTCAACGTTGGTTTATATTCTAGTGGCGTGTACAGCCCTTGACTTTGTTTTTTCCCAACACTACCATAGTGTTCCTTTTTTTGCTGTGGTCAGAGTGATGTGTGATTTTTGCTTGGAATTTATCTTTGCCTTTGCTCATCCACGGGTGTGTGTTTTTTTGGTACCCGTTACTTTGAACATCGAGCTCGCGTGTGTGCGCGCGTTGGGATAGACATTGAACGCTCCACATCAAGGCCTACGGACAACCTCCGAACAGCCTGAGCAGGTTGTTTGAGCGCAACAACCTCTTGAAGTGGGGGGTGATTGTGAGGATTGGCCATCATTGTTGGAGAAAGTGGACCACCCGCTGGCGCACGAAGACGTGGAGGAGGAAGAAAAGGGCTGGAGGTGGAACGCGGTGCCGGCAGCAGCGGAGACTCGGAGCTGACGAGCGGGCAAGGACCGGGGGCGAACCCGCAGTTCCTGTGATCCCGTTCGAGTAGTACGAGGCGTGTGAGTCGGGGCCCGCCGACCCGTGTGGGACCCGCAGACGCCCGGGGCGCGATCGTGCGACTGGCCGAGGCTCGGGATCACGGCCCAGGGCGGAACCAGCGCTGCACCCGCCACGTAGGACGTGGTGCATCTTCTTCCGTCTCGTTCGGGCAGAGCTGGCGACAGACGGCCATCGCTCGACCGTGTCTCGGACCGGCGACGACCCGCCATCGACGTCGCCGAACATCCACCGTCGAGGCGGCTGTGAGAACGTTTTTTTTTTCCCTCTATTGAACGCTGGTTAGGGGTATCGGACTAGTGTCTTGTTGCTGTTGTGCTTCGCAATTGTACCGCTTTTCCGCTGTCTCGTTTTCTGGTGGTGCTGTGAATATACTTTCTTTTCTCTTACCCTCTCGAGTACCGTTCTTACGCGTCGTACACCCACAAGGCCAAACGAGTCCATCACAGCCAGGAACCCAACATATTGTTACTTCACGACTTAATGCGTATGCCGCCACAAGGCCCTTAAAAACAAGAGATTACATAATTTTTTGAGCGTTTTCTAGACAAAAGTGCACGTACAACACTAAGAGAATCTGTAAAAACCATGGACTTTGGATTTTGATGTTGGACAATCTGGTCTAAAATAAGTAAAATGCCGTGTGCTTCAGCTGTAAAAATGCTGTTGTAAAAGTTCATTCTTTTTGCCACGTTAAAGTTCAGTCCATGCGCGGCACAAGACACAGCATCACCTGTCTTTGATGCGTTAGAGTAAAACTCTGCACACTGGTACTTATCCTGTAGGAAGAGGAAATGCTGCATAATAGCTGCCCTGGGTGCCCTGTTTTTGTCGAACTGCACAAAGGACAGGTCACAAGAAACACCCCTGGCTTGCCATGGTGCAATAAAATCAATGATCGCTATCTTGTGAATATATGAAAATGACACTGCTAGATCAGAAGCTTCTGCTCTCACTCTGAGAGGGAACGGCATGGGAATAGATGGACGGTTTAAAAAGAGCTGCTGTGAGGATGCATCATGAATGGTCGAGTTAAGAGGATGATTTGTCAAAGACATGATTTTAGAGGCATAAAACAAGTCAGTGTATATCCTCTGGTGATACAGAGACCATTTGTGGCACTCTGCATAGAGGCTTTCAACAGGGCTGGGGCGAAAGGCGCCACAAGCAAGGTAAAGCCCCAAATGCAGAACTGGGTCAAGCATTTTAAGTGCCGTTTTCGTTGCAGACCCATATACGACGCTGCCGTAGTCCAAGCGAGATCCTACCAGCGCAGTATAAAGACGCAGGAGTAGCTGCTTGTCTGATGATGATGATGGTTGAGTTTTTATGGCGCAAGGCCGACTAAGAGCAAAGAGCGCCATAGCTGCTTGTCTGCACCGTACGATTGGTGAGAGACAACTTTAAGGATATTCATAGTTTTTAGGCATTTTCGCTTAAGCATTTTCAGATGAGGAACAAATGTTAGTTTGTTGTCGAATGTTAGGCCTAAAAACTTGTGCTTCTTTTTTACAGGAATCTGTATGTATCTGTTTGATTTATGGCGCAAGGGCAACGATGGCCAAAGAGCGCCAACGCAATGGTTGATCATTTTGAATGATGTTTTAATAAAATGGTGCTGTAAATGTGACGATTTTAAAAGAGGTTAGTGTGGGGGTGTATACAGCCCCTCATTTAAAACAGCAATAAAATTGGAGGAATGGGAATGGCAGGGTAAGAATGTAAAAAAATAAATAAATAAATAGACACTCATAGCGTCCTCCCACTCTGAGGGGCCCCGAGGTTACACGTGGTTTATGCCCCGAGGTTATATGCGGTTTAAAAAGCCAATGTCTCCCAGGTAAGCAAAAAGACGTTTACTTGGAATTAAGGGTTGATCAGCTAAAAACATCGAGGGATGAAGAGGAGTCATGTGAGTATAGAGTTCCCAGAAGTGCTTTTTCCTTGCATTGTGGAAGTACCCACACTCAACTAAGACATGGCTGACAGATAGGCGATGTCCGCACCTGTCGCATTGTGGCAGTGGTTTGCCCTGCAGAAGGTGCGAGTGAGTAGCGTATGTATGGCCTATTCGTAATCTGCACATGTATACTTCCGTTGTTCTGTTGTGTTTTTCTGTGTAGTAGCTGCCTAATTGGGGTTTTATAGTGTGGAGTTTGTTATCTGTCTGAGTGTCCCAGTGTTGCTGCCAGCGTTGTCGGATTGCCTTTCGAATGAATGGTTTCCAGTCAAGATAGGGAAGCTGCTGAACGTTGACGCTGCAGCGAAGTGCTGCCGCAGCTGCGCTCTGGTCTGCGAGTTCATTACCAGGAATGCCACTGTGTCCAGGCACCCAACACACGACTATGACCTGTTTTAAAGCGTAGGCTGCCATTCTCTTTAACTAACCTGTTCAGCACAATGTTCCTACTTGGTTTTCCATAATGCAGTGCTGTCACAACACTCAATGAGTCTGTGTAAATAATGGATTGTTGTGTCTTTGTATTATGTGTTCTAGCGTAATTAATATAGCATGTGCCTCAGCGATAAATATACTTGTGTTTCTGTTTAGTGTCCTTGTGCTGGCAAAGTTGGGACCGTGTGCAGCACATGCCACAGCAGTGGCAGTTTTGGAGGCATCTGTGTAAAAGGCTGTGTATGGGAATTCGTTTTGCAAGTGCAGGAAGTGTTGTCGGATGAGTTCTGCGGGTGAATGTTTTTTGTAAATTTCCTTGAACGACATGTCACGGTGACAGGGCGCAGTTGCCAAGGCGGCATGAACTCAACGAAGTCAGCTTTGTAAGATTCTGATAAAATAACCCCAAGTTCCTCCGCATCCACCTTCACTCGGATAGAGAAAGGCAGAGGAAGCGACGGACGGCTCAAAAACAGCCTTTCGGACGCTTTGTTTTCAAGAATAGCATTTAGCGGATGACTATTTAAGGATGTTGCCCTTACGCAGTACAAAAGTGCCATGTATGTACGCTGGTGCCCTACGCACCAGTGATTCGTTTCTGCATAGAGGCTTTCAATAGGACTCGTCCGGAAAGCCCCGGGCGCCAGGCGGAGCCCCAAGTGCAGCACTGCGTCCAGCATTTTTAGAGCTGTTTTTGAGGCAGACCCATACACTACACTTCCGTAGTCTATACGGGACCTGACAAGACTTAAAAACACGTAAAAGGCATGTTGTATCTGCACCGTATGACTGGCGGGAAAGGACTTTTAAGATGTTCATAGTCTTCATGCATTTCATTTTAAGTTGTGTAATGTGTGGGATGAATGTAAGTTTATCATCTAAAACTACTCCAAGAAACTTGTGTTCCCTTTTTACGGGTATGTCGACTCCCTTAAGTTGTATGGTTGGTTGCAGATGAATCCCACGCTTCCTGGAAAAGAGAGCACAAGTGCTTTTCTGCGGATTTAGGATAAAACCACTTTTGTCTGCCTACTTGGCTAGTCTGTTCACAGCAACTTGGATCTGCCGTTCACAGATAGAGGAGTTGCATGACCTGAAGCTAATGTGAACGTCGTCTACATAGATTGAATAAAAAATGGTGGGTGGCAGTGCTCTCCCTAACGTATTCATTTTTACAATGAAAAGTGTGCAGCTAAGCACTCCACCCTGGGGAACGCCATTTTCTTGTGTATACGTCCTGGATAACGCTGCACCAACTCGTACCCGGAATGTTCTATCTGATAAGTAGCTGTCCAGTGTGTTTAACATGTTTCCACAAATGCCGAAAGATTTAAGGTCATGCAGGATGCCATACCGCCAAGTGGTGTCATAGGCCTTTTCGATGTCAAAAATTACAGATATACAGTGTTGTTTATGGGCAAAAGCTTCTTTAACATAAGACTCAACAGCTATAGATTGTCAGTTGTTGACCTGCCCAAGCGAAAGCCTGCCTGGCAGCTATCAAGGACACCATGATATTCCAAAAAATAGATAAGCCGTCTATTGATCATCTTTTCAGAGAGCTTGCTCAAGCAGCTTGTCAAAGCAATAGGGCGATAGCTTGTCACAGAAGAGGCATCTTTCCCCTCTTTCAATATAGCCAACACAATTGCCTCTTTCCAAGCATGAGGGAAGTACCCAGCACACCATATCTTGTTGTACAAGAAGAGTAGAGTATTGAGGGTATCTATGTGCAGGTGCTGAATCATTGTGTATGTTATTTTATCAGCTCCTGGCTCCGAAGCAAGGCATGTGTTGAGGGCTACCATAAGTTCCTGCAGCGAAAAAGGTCAGTTATACCCATCATTAGATTTCTTGTGGTCACGAATAGGCTTTCTTTCAATAGATTTTTTGTATCGCACGAATGTCTCAGTGTAGTGGGAGGAGCTGGAAATATGTTCAAAGTGCTGCCCCAGGGTGTTTGCTTGGTCTTCAAGTGTATCGCCAGTGGAGCTGACAAGAGGTATGACATATGTTTTCTGCCCCTGCAGTTTCCGTATCCTGTTCCAAACTTTGCGCGCATCTGTGTAGGAATTTATTGATGATAGAAAAGACCTCCAACTATCTGTTTTTGCCTGACGTCGGATTCGCCGTCCCATGGCTTTTGCGCGCTTGAAGGAAATAAGGTTTTCTGTAGTAGGATACCTGCGGAGGACCCCCCAGGCCTTATTCTGAGCATTTCTAGCCTTCTTGCAATCATCATTCCACCAGGGCCTCTGAACAATACGTGTGGTACCGGAGGTCTGGGGAATAGAAACGCTAGCAGCATGAAGTATATGCGGTGTGATGAAGGAGCACGCTTCATCAATACCTAAGTGTGTTATTGATGTATGTGTAAGTTCCCAGTCGGCACCAGCTTCTTTAAACTTTTCATGTGAAGCGTAACCGTAGGGGTATTTTTCTAAATATCTGAGGGTGACTGAGAAGTGGTCGCTCCCGTAGGGATTCGTACCCACTTCCCATTCGATGGACGGAAAAAGAACGGGGGAGCCTATAGCAAGATCAATGTGTGAATATGTGTGGTGTGCTATATTGTAGTATGTCGGCTGCTTTTTGTTAAAGAGACAAGCTCCGGATGACAAGAGAAAGTTTTCTATCAACCGGCCCCGGGAATCTGTGCGTTCCGATCCCCATAGTGGGCTGTGCGCATTAAGGTCACCAACTAGTAAAAACGGTTCTGGCAGTTGATCTATAAGGGACTTAAATTCGTAACTGGACAGACGATATTCAGGGGGAATGTACAGTGAGCAAATTGTTGTTAACTTATTGAAGATAATTGCCCGAACAGCAACCGCTTCTAGGCCGGTGCGCAAATGAATAGACTGACAAGGGACAGCTTTTTGTATAACTATTGCCACACCACCAGAGCAGTGCGAGCAGCTGTCTCTGTCTTTTCTAAATACTGAGTATTGGTTTAGGAAGTTGGTATGCTTAGAGTTCAAGTGAGTCTCTTGTAAACACAGGACAGTTGTTTGAGTTTTGTGTAGGATTTCATATATATCATCTAGGTTATTATTATCCTCTACAGTTGCACTGCGTAACTATTTGTGCTACCATAAATGTTTAAAGAAGATTTTGGCTGGTGAAGACTAGGGATGGATGTATCACCTACCACACTCAGGTATGATCTGGGCCAGTGACACGGGGGGCTGCTGGCTTTTTTCCCCGCCCCGCCATGGAGCGCTGTTCTTTCACAGCCTTAGGTGCTGGCCGAGACGGTGTCATGTCTATGTCCTCGTCTGAGTGCTGGGACAGCAACGAGATGGAGTCCTTGCGGCCTCCGACACGGAATATGTTCGAAGTGGAGGAAGGATTCCCTCCCACCATCGTTTGTTGCGTGTTGGACGCAGAGGCGGTCGAAGGACCCGCCACATCTACATCCATGGCCACCTGAGGTCCGGTAGCCGGAAGAGGGGGACCAACGGCAGAGCCGTCACTCCTGGCGTTCGTGGCCGACGCAACACTTGCGGGTGCCACAGGTGTTGTGTCAGCTGGTTGGGCTGCCTTAGGCAGCACGTTGGGGGGCTGGGGCGGCACCAAGTCTGCTTCGCAGTACTGGGTGGCCGCAGTGACAAGACGCCGCTCCGCCCCCCGGCGAGCTGCGAGCTGCGCTGAGCCTTTTACGCGCTTCTAGGTAAGAGATGTTCTCGCTGACTTTAAGATTGAGTATTTTCTTCTCAAGTTTGAATGTTTCACACGTCCTTGAGTACGCTGTGTGCGGGCCACTGCAGTTCGGACACTTAATCAAAGTGCTGTTGCAATTCTCTTTGGGGTGGTCGTGCTCTGAGCACTTTGCACATGTTGAACGCCCACGGCAGTTGTTAGTACTGTGCCCATAACGTTGGCACTTAAAGCACCGACGCGGGTTGGGGATATATGGTCGGACGGTACATCGAAGAAAGCCTGCATTCACAAATTCGGGTAAGGTACTGCGGTCAAAGGTGAGGACAACATGTTTGGTTTTGATTTCCTGATTTTCTCGACGCATAGTGATCCTCCTTACTGCAATGACGCCCTGGTCGCGCAGGCCCTCGAGGATGTCAGAGTCAGTTTCATTGCAGAGATCAGATTCGGATATCACACCTTGGGATGTATTTAGCGTTCGGTGGGGAGTGACTTTGACTTTCAGGTCGCCAATGAGGGTTTGTTCAAGAAGCTTTTTTGATTGTGCCGGGTTGTTTACTTCTACAAGGATCTCTCCAGAGGTCAGTTTCTTGGCTTTGTAGTGTTTTCCCACAACACGTTCAATGCACTTAGCTATTAAGACAACGGACGTAGATGTCACTGGCTTTGTATTGTCTTCGGATGCAATGATCAAGAACCGGGGAAACTTGTCAGGTATTTGGAACGATAGGGCAGGCAATGGGGGAAAGTTCGCTTCGGTGCGGCCCCTTGTGGGGGGCCGATCAGTGGGTTTAGAAAATTTTGAAAGAACCATGCAGCATGGAAAAAAAGCAGGGAACGGGGGTACTTCCTTCGCTCGGTTTACCCTGATGCCGAGAGAGGTCCCGGAGCTCCCTGCCTCCTAAACAGACAGGGAGCCCATCCGCCGGAGCTTGACCACGGCTCCGACAGCCACCGTTTGTGGTTTCTACCCTTCACCTTAAAACTCCTAGCCACGGTAGGATACAGCGCGAGTATGGGGCTCGGGGTCCGCGGTATCGCCAGTACCGTCACCAAGATTGCTCAAGGTGCCCCGTGCGGGGTTTTTGCAGGAATCGACACGCCGTTTAGAGTAATGTCAGGGTCCACATGGATCCCGCGAACACGGGTGAACACAACGCAAGTACTTTTTACGGGGTTCAGTTTAAAGCCGTTTGTGTCCGCCCAGCCAGCAAGTTTGTTCCCGCCGAGCTGGACTTGCCGTTCACAGATTGACATATTACATGATTTAAAAGATATTTGGACATCACCTACATAAACTGAACAAGAAATGGTTGGTGACAATGCCTTACGGAGTGAGTTCATCTTCACTATGAAGAGTGTGCAGCTCAAAACACCTCCTTGAGGCACGCCATTTTCCTGAACATGTACATTAGAAAGTGCACTACCAATTCTTACACGGAAAGTTCGTTCAGACATGTAGCTAGAAAGAGTGCTAAGCATGTTGCCCGAAACACCGAATGACTTCAAGTCACTCAAGATGCCGTATCGCCATGCCGTCTCGTAGGCCTTTTCCATATCAAAGAAGACTGTGATGCAGAACTGTTTGTGAATGAAGGCATCTTTTATGTACGATTCCAATGCAACAAGCTGATCATTGGTGGAGCGCCCCGCCCTGAAGCCTGCCTGGCAGCTCTCGAGAAGACCGTTGTACTCAATGAAGTACACCAGCCTGCGATTGATCATCTTCTCGAAGAGCTTGCACAGGTAGCTATAGGACGGTAACTTGAGGGGGACGACGGGTTTTTTTCCCTCCTACAAAAAAGCCACTACTATGGCCTCCCTCCAAGACTTTGGAATGTGCCCCGAAAGCCATATTTTATTAAATAGAAGTAGAAGCGTTTCGAGTGTGTCTGCGTGCAAGTGTTGCAACATTGTGTGTGTGATGTTGTCTGGGCCTGGAGCTGAAGGTTTACACGTGCTTAGAGCAGCCCTCAGCTCATGTAGTGAAAACAGGGAGTTGTACGAAGTCTGTGATTTGTTGTTGTCGCGTAGGGACTTCTTTTCACAAGAGGCTTTATGTTTCAGGAAAGTGTTTGTGTAGTGCGCAGAGCTTGAGAGATGTTGAAAGTGTTGTGCAAGTGTGTTAGCCTGATTTTCTTGTGTGTCCCCAGTCGTGCTGACCAAGGGCAGGCTATGTGAATGTTGTCCTTTAAGTTTACGTATTCGTGTCCATACCTTGCGTGTGTCTGTGTATGAATTTACGGATGTTATGAAGGAGCGCCAACTCTCTCGTTTTGCCTCACGGCGCACGCGTTTCCTACCGCCTTGGCCCGTTTGAACAAGAAGAGGTTTCCCGACGTGGGGTACCGACGGAGGATACCCCACGCCTTGTTCTGGGCCTCTGGCGCCCGCCTGCAGTCCTCATTCCACCACGGCCTCCGCTGGTTGCGCGGGCACCAGAGGCGTGGGGAATGGACTTTCCGGCGGCGTCGAGGACGTGCGCCGTGAGGAGTTGGGTAGCTTCTTCAACGTGTAGGTGTCCTATGGATGTGTGGTGTTTTTTGTATGTCTCTGTAAATGTATTCCAGTTAGCTCGTGCTTCATTGAACCTATTATGGGAAGGTGAACTGCTTGGGCCTTTACCAATATATGTCAGTGAAGTGGGGAAGTGGTCACTACCATATGGGTCAGTGCTCACACCCCACTCAAGACATGGAAAGAGAATTGCAGAACCAATACCCAGGTCAAGATTTGAGTATGTATTGTGTCCTATGTTATGGTATGTAGGCTGTTTCTTGTTGAAAGGGCATGCTCCAGATGACGTTAGGAATTTCTCTATCAGGCGACCTCGGGCATCCGTACTGGAAGAGCCCCAAAGAGAGTTGTGAGCATTAAAGTCGCCTGTAAGGAGGTATGGTTCGGGCAGCTGGTCAACCAGCGCCTCGAAGTCAGAGCTCAAAAGTGCTACATCAGGAGGAATGTATATGGAGCATACCGTCAACAACCTATTAAATATTATCAAGCGTATTGCTACAGTCTCAAGGATAGTGTTTAAAGTTACAGGGTGGCATGCTAAGGATTTCCGGACGATTATGGCCACAACGCCAGAAGAGTGTGTGCAGCCATCCCTGTCCTTTCTGAAGACCATGTAACTATTCAAGAAATTTGTGTGCTTGGAATTCAAATGTGTTTCCTCAACACACATTACACTTGGCTGATTAGCATGCAGTATTTCGTATACATCGTCAAGATTTTTAAGAAGGCCTCTACAGTTCCATTGAATTATGTTTTCTCTTCGCATTATTTACTGTTAGAGCTACTGGAGTGTGTGTTTGTTTATGTGTCGTCTTTCGGGGCTGTGACTCTTGGATTGGGCTTTTTGGGCGGCCTATCTGTAGGCTTGGACGACGGAGGCCGCTCCTTGCGCTGCGTTGCAGGCAAGAACGGCACGACGTCCATCTCGTCGTCCGATGTCCTGGGTGTGCCCGTCGAACCGGGCCCCCCGGACTTGGCCCCCCTTCGGGGGCCCTTCGTTTGACCCGCCACCGCCGCTGGTGTCGGGGGCACCAGAAGTGGCACGGGCGGTGTGGTGGTGGTGGGATGATGATGATGATGATGGTTTGATTTTATTGGCGCAAGGCCGACATGGGCAAAGAGCGCCAAACATAAAGTGATTTGATCAGGAGAGAACAAGAAATAAAATCAGTTAAAAGCTATGAGCATGGCTGGTGTAAAGAGCCAGGGTGAAGAACAAGAGTGGTTAAAAATAAATAAGGTGGCTGGTGTATAGGACCAGGGGTAAAAGCTATGGGTGGTATGAGATGAGTTGTAAAAAGTGAACTTCTGATAGGAACTGAAAGGTGCGTTGAACAGAAAACATGGCATCGTCTCCTAAGAAGTATGACGGGTGTGGTGGAATATGTCGTGTGTGTAGTTGAGGGAAGTGTTTGCGTCGTGTAGTGTCGAGTGCCTTACATTGTATGAGAATGTGCATCACGGATAGGGCCTCTCCGCACCTGCTGCAAAGAGGTCTTGGAGATCCAGTGAGCAGGTGCGAGTGCGTTGCATGAGTGTGCCCTATCCGTAATCTAGCCAAGGCGACTTCTGTGTATCTATTGCGTGTATCGGAGGTGTACGGTCCCAAGTGTGGTTTTATTACGTGTAAATTGTTGTCTGTCTGTTCGCTCCAATGTGTTTGCCATGTTTTGCGAAGTTGTTGTTTGATGTGTGGTTTCACGTCGGTGTAGGGTAATGTGGTGATGTCTACTGCATTCGAGAGTGTAGCAGCAGCGGCCATTCGATCCGCGGCTTCGTTCCCGGCTATACCACAGTGGCCAGGGACCCAGCAAAGGACGAGTTCAAATTTGTGGGCATACACCGACATAGTACCTTTGATGATAAGATTTACGACGTGATTTTTTGAAGACTTTGTAGAAGACAATGCCCGCACAACACTGAGGGAGTCTGTATAGATAATGGATCGTGGGATGTGACTTTGAAGGACATGATTAACAACAAGAAGTACACCATAAGCCTCTGCCGTAAAGATACTGGTATTACTGTTAAGAATTCTAGTGACACTAAGGCCGGGCCCATGCGCAGCGCAGGACACAGAGGTGGAAGTCTTAGAGGCATCCGTATAAAATTCAGAATAATGATACTTCTCCTGCAAATGCAAGAAGTGCTGATGAATTGCACATGTGGGAGCTCGGTTTTTATCTACATGTGTTGATGATGATGATGGTTGGATGTTAATGGCGCAAGGCCAACTAGGGCAAAGAGCGCCAAAACAGTGGTTAAATATGAGAGGTGAGAACTTAGACACTGAAATCAATAAGCAAGAACAAAAGTAAAATCAATAAAAGATAGTGAGGATGGCTGGTGTAAAGGGCCAGATTTCATGATGCGTGATAGGAAATGAGGTTTAAAAACTTGACTTCTGACAAATACTCAAACACACGTTTGACGGAAACAATGGCATCGTCACCTAGGAAAAAAGATGGATGTAGGGGAATATGTTGTCTGTAGAGTTCTCTGAAGTGTTTGTGTCGTGTTGTGTGAAGTGCCTTGCATGTGATTAGTATGTGCACTACGGATAGGGCCTCTCCGCACCTGCCGCACTGGGGTCTAGGAGATCCCGTCAGCAGATACGAGTGGGTTGCATGGGTGTGCCCTATCCGCAGCCTACCCAAGGCGACTTCCGTGTGTCTGTTGTGCGAGTCAGATGTGTACCGTCCCAAGTGTGGCTTTATTACATGTAGTTTGTTGTCTGTCTGTTCATTCCAGTGTGTTTGCCATGTTCTGCGCAAGTGTTGTCTTATGTGTGGCTTGAGGTCTGTGTAAGGTAGTGTTATTATGTCTACTGTGTTTCGGAGTGCAGCATTGGCGGCCATTTCATCCGCCAGTTCATTTCCGCCGATGCCAGAGTGGCCTGGCACCCAACACACAGTCACCTCAAGGTTTGAAGAATATGCCAGCACAATTGATTTCAAGACAAGGTTAACTACATGGTTTTTCGAGGACTCTCCGGATGACAATGTACGGACGACACTCAGTGAATCTGTATAGATGATGGATTTAGGAATATGATGTTCAACTATGTGACTTACAACAAGAAAAATGCCATATGCTTCTTCCTTAAAAATACTTGTCTTTACATTCATGGTTCTATATGCTTCAAAATTCGGCCCATGCGCCGCACAAGACACTGCAGTGAACGTTTTCGATGCATCGCTGAAAAACTCTGCAGCCTTGTATTTATCCTGCACATACATGAAATGCTGCAGAATCCCACTTTTCGGTGTCCTGTTCTTATTGTATTTTAAGAAAGACAAGTCACATGCAACAGGACGAAGATGCCATGGTGCTACAAGATCAGTGATAGATGACTTGAATGTGTCTACAAAGGAGACCTCATGAATAGTGACCTCGTCCCTTACTCTGAGCGAGAAGGGAACAGGAATGGACGGGCGATTTAAAAAGAGTTTTGATGTGGATGTATCATTAAAAACCGGTTTAAAAGGATGGTTGTCCATTGATGAAATTTTAGAGGCATATAACAAGTCAACATAGGTTCGCTGGTGTGATAAGCACCATTTGTCACACTCTGCGTAAAGACTCTGTACAGGGCTCGTGCGGAATGCGCCACAAGAGAGGCGAAGCCCCAAGTGAAGCACTGGGTCGAGCATTTTAAGTGCTGTTTTAGTGGCTGACCCATACACAACACTCCCATAGTCCAATCTAGACCCCACTAGACTTGTGAAAATACGTAACAGGAGTTGCTTATCCGTTCCATACGACTGGTGGGACAAGATTTTAAGAATGTTGAGAGCCTTTAGACATTTATGTTTCAATTGTTTAATGTGAGGGATGAACGTAAGCCTTTCATCCAGCACCACACCTAAAAACTTGTGTTCCTTCCTCACAGGAATCGATACGCCATTAAGGATAATGTCTGGGTCCAGATGGATCCCACGCCTCCTGGAAAAGACAACACAGGTGCTTTTTTCTGGGTTAACTTTAAAACCGTTCTTGTCTGCCCAGCTGGCAAGTTTTTTGACACCGAGCTGGACTTGACGCTCACAGATGGACATATTACATGATTTAAAAGATAGCTGGATGTCGTCTACATACATTGAATAAGAAATCATAGGTGGCAATGCCTTCCCAAGGGAGTTCATTTTAACTATGAACAGAGTGCAGCTTAGCACTCCACCTTGCAGAACGCCGTTTTCTTGCACATGAACTCTTGAGAGTGCGCTACCTACTCTCGATGATGGATTGATTTTATTGGCGCAAGGCCGACATGGGCAAAGAGCGCCAAACACAAAGTGATTTGATAGGAGAGAACACGAAATAAAATCAGTTAAAAACAATGAGCACGGCTGGTGTAAAGGGCCAGGGTGAAGAACAAGAGTGGTTAAAAATTAAATAAGGTGGCTGGTGTATAGGACCAGGGGTAAAACTATGGGTGATAAGAGATGAGTTCTAAGAAATGAACTTCAGATAGGAACCTTAAGGTTCGCTGAACAGAGAACATGGCTTCATCTCCTAAGAAGTATGACGGGTGTGGTGGAATATGTCGTGTGTGTAGTTGTGGGAAGTGTTTTCGTCGTGTAATGTCGAGTGCCTTACATTGTATGAGGATGTGGATCACGGATAGGGCCTCTCCGCACCTGCTGCATAGAGGTCTTGGAGACCCCGTGAGAAGGTGCGAGTGCGTTGCATGAGTGTGCCCTATCCGTAATCTAGCCAAGGCGACTTCAGTGTATCTATTACGTGTGTCGGTGGTGCATGGTCCTAAGTGTGGTTTTATTACGTGTAACTTGTTGTCTGTTTGTTCACTCCAGTGCGTTTGCCATGTTTTGCAAAGTTGTTGTCTGATGTGTGGTTTCACGTCGGTGTAGGGTAATGTGGTTATGTCTACTGTATTCGAGAGTGTAGCAGCAGCAGCCATTCGGTCCGCTGCTTCGTTCCCGGCTATACCACTGTGGCCAGGGACCCAGCAAAGAACCAGTTCAAACTTGTGTACATACACCGACATAACACCCTTGACTATTAGATTTACAACGTGATTTTTCGAAGACTTTGTTGACGACAACGCCCGCACGACACTGAGGGAGTCTGTATATATAATGGATTGTGGGATGTGACTTTGAAGTATATGATTGACAACAAGAAGTACACCGTAAGCCTCTGCCGTAAATATACTAGTATGACTATTCAGAGTTTTGGTGATACTAAGGCCGGGCCCATGCGCCGCGCAGGACACAGAGGTGGAAGTCTTAGAGGCATCCGTATAAAATTCAGAGCACTCATACTTCTGCTGCAAATACAAGAAATGCTGCAGAATTTCACATGTGGGAGCTCGCTTTTTATCTAGATGTGTAAAAGATGTGTCGCATGATACAGGACGGAGATGCCATGGTGCTATAAAATCCGTCAGAGAACTTTGGATTGTGTCTAAAAAGGAGACAGCAAGCTCTGACGCCTCCTCTCTAACTCTGTAAGAGAAGGGCGCAGAGATCGATGGTCGATTTAAAAGGAGTTCAGTCATGGACGTATCATGAAAAACTGATTTAAAAGGATGGTGAGGCATGGATGAAATTTTAAAAGCATAAAGGAGATCTGTGTAAGCTCGCTGACGTTGTAGGTTCCATTTGTTGCACTCCACATAGAGGCTTTCGACCGGGCTAGTGCGGAAGGCGCCACACGCCAGGCGGAGCCCGAGATGGAGCACTGGGTCCAGCATTTTGAGAGATGTTTTACTTGCTGACCCATAAACAACGCTACCATAGTCCAATCGTGAACCTATCAAGCTGGTAAAAACACGTAAGAGAAGTTGTTTGTCGGCACCAAAAGAGATGTGCGACAGAACCTTCAGGATATTCATTGTTTTTAAGCATTTATGTTTTAGTTGTTTTATGTGTGGGATGAATGTCAGCTTTTCGTCAAAGATAATACCCAGGAACTTGTGCTCCTTTTTTACAGGAATAGAGACACCGTGGAGTTGAATGTCTGGATCCGGCCGGATACCACGTCTCTTGGAAAACAAAATACAAGTGCACTTCCCGGGATTAAATTTAAAACCATTGCCATCTGCCCAGCCAGCTAGCTTGTTAACACCAAGCTGGACCTGGCGCTCACAGACAGACAGGTTACAGGATTTAAAGGAGAGTTGAATGTCGTCTACATAGACTGAACAGGAAATCGACGGTGGCAGCGCCTTCCTAAGGGAATTCATTTTCACAATAAAAAGGGTGCAACTTAAAACTCCACCTTGTGGCACTCCATTTTCCTGCACATGAACCCTAGACAGTGCAGTTCCAACTCGCACACGAAAGGTTCTTTGAGACAAGTAGCTGGCAAGTGTGTTTATCATGTTACCTGACATGCCGAAGGACTTGAGGTCGCTTAGGATGCCATACCGCCACGCGGTATCGTACGCTTTTTCCAGATCAAAGAATACCGTCATACAATATTGTTTGTGGAGGAAAGCATCCTTTATATAGGACTCGAGCGCGACGAGTTGGTCGTTCGTGGACCGCCCCGCCCTGAAGCCTGCCTGGCAGCCCTCGAGAAGACCATTGTACTCAAGAAAGTACACGAGTCTCCTATTTATCATCTTCTCGAGGAGCTTGCACAGGCAGCTTGTGAGGGCGATGGGCCGATAGCTAGCAGGAGAGGAAGGGTCCTTTCCTTCCTTCAGGAAAGCCACTACTATGGCCTCCCTCCAAAAGCGAGGAATGTGCCCCGAAAGCCATATGTTGTTGTATAGATGTAGGAGTGTTTCAAGAGTGTCTGGGTGTAGGTGTTGTATCATGGTGTATGTGATTTTGTCTGCACCTGGAGCTGAAGGCTTACATGTGCTCAGAGCAACCTTCAGCTCATGAATAGAAAAAGGAGAATTGTAAGAAGTGTGCGACTTGTTGTTATCACGCAGGGACTTCTTTTCTACAGATGTCTTGTGTTTCATGAAAGTGTTTGTGTATTGTGCTGAACTGGACACGTGTTCGAAGTGTTGTGCAAGTGTGTTAGCCTGGTCTTCCAGTGTGTCCCCTGTTGTACTAACCAGGGGCAGGCTGTGTGTCTGTTGTCCTTTTAGTTTTCGTATTCGTGTCCAGACTTTGTGTGTGTCAGTGTATGAGTTGATGGAAGTGAGGAAGTTGCGCCAACTCTCCCTTTTTGCCTCACGACGCACTCGCTTCCCCAAAGCCTTTGCCCGTTTAAAAGAAATTAGGTTATCTGACGTGGGGTACCGGCGAAGGACACCCCACGCCTTGTTCTGGGCCTCTCGCGCCCGCCTGCAGTCCTCGTTCCACCAGGGCCTCCTTGGGTTGCGGGACGCACTGGAGGCCTGGGGCATGGACTTTTCGGCGGCGTCGACTATGTGCGCCGTGACGAGTTGGGCTGCTTCCTCCACGTGTAGGTGTTTTATGGTTGTGTGGTGTAGTTTAGATGTTTCTGTGAATGTACTCCAGTTTGCTTTGGATTCATTAAACCTGTTATGGGCAGATGGACTGCATGGGCCTTTACCTCTGTATGTTAGGGATGTGGGGAAGTGGTCACTACCATATGGGTCCGTGCCCACGCCCCACTCAAGACATGGAAAGAGAATTGCAGAACCAATAGCCAAGTCGAGATGTGAGTACGTATTATGTCCTAAGTTATGGTAGGTAGGCTGTTTTTTGTTGAAAAGGCATGCTCCTGAAGATGTAAGAAATTTCTCTATCAGGCGACCTCGGGCATCCGTTCTGGAGGAGCCCCAAAGAGAGTTGTGCGCATTAAGGTCGCCTGTTAGGATGTATGGTTCGGGCAGCTGGTCGACCAGCGCCTCGAAATCAGAGCTCGAAAGTGCATGATCAGGAGGAATGTAAATGGAGCACACCGTTACCAACCTATTAAATATTATTGTTCGAATTGCTACAGCCTCGAGGACAGTGTTCAGAGTGACAGGGTGGCAGGCTAAGGATTTCCGGGCGACAATTGCCACACCTCCTGAAGAGTGTGTGCAGCCAACCCTGTCCTTTCTGAATACCATGTACCTATTTAAGAAATTTGTCTGTTTGGAATTGAGGTGAGTCTCTTGGAGACACATGAGACTTGGCTGATTGGCATGCAGGATATCATACACATCATCAAGATTTTTAAGGAGGCCTCTGCAGTTCCATTGAATGATGTTTTCTGTTCCCATTATTTAGGTTTAAGAATGAATGGAGTGTGTGTATGTGTTCATGTGTCGTCTTTCGGGGCTGTTACTCTGGGGTTAGGCTTTTTAGGCCTGTCTGTAGGCTTCGAAGTCGGTGGCCGCTCCTTGCGCTGCGTTGCAGGCAGGAACGGCCCGACATCCATCTCGTCGTCGGATGTCCGAGGGGTGCCCGACGGACCGGGCCCCCCGGACTTGGCCCCCCCTCGGGAGCCCTTCGTTTGAGCCGCCACCGCCGAGGGCGTCCGGGGCACCAGAGGTGGCACGGGCGGTGCGGTGACGGTGGGAGCCGGTGCGGGGCCCGTGGTGTCCATCACCTCGGTACCCTCCAACGGACTGGAGGACGGGGAGACAGAGGCGGGAGCGGCACCGGTCCCGACAGAAGTGGTTTGCACCACAACCGCTGCTGCCTCAGCAAGCGGCGTGGTGGCGGGTTGGGCTGCGTGAGGCAACCCAGCGGGGGGCGGGGGCGGGACCAGGTCAGACTCGCTGAACTGGGTCCCTGTGGAAACCAGACGCCGCTCCGCCCCCCGGCGAGCCGCGTCTGCGTACCTCCCCAGAGGGAAAGAGGCGAACCTCTTTCGCGCCTCCGGGAAGGTGATGTTCTCCGTGACCTTGATGTTAATGATCTTTTTTTCTATTTGGAATTTTTCACACTTGCGGGAGTACGCTGCATGCGGCCCCCCGCAGTTTACACAAGTGAGAGTTTCGGATGGGCAGTTCTCGCTCGGATGGTCGTGCGCCGCGCATTTTGCACACGTCGTTCGGCCACGGCAAGAGTTCGTACCGTGCCCGAACCTCTGGCACTTAAAACAGCGCCGCGGGTTCGGGATGTAGGGACGGATGGAGCAACGGATGAAACCTGCGTTTATGTATTGTGGAAGAACTGCGCGGTCGAAAGTCAAGATAATGTGTTTGGTCGGAATCTCCCTGTCGTCTCTGCGGATAGTGATGCGTCTCACGGCAGTGACGCCCTGATCCTCCAAGCCGGCAAGGAGATCCCCATCCGTTTCGTTCAGGAGGTCTGTCTCGGATATCACACCCTGCGAGCTGTTAAGGCTCCGATGGGGTGTGACCCGGATGTCGAGATCAGCCAGTCTAGTCTGAGCAAGAAGCTTTGCAGACTGCTGCTTGTCATTTATTTCAATTAGGAGTTCACCAGACTTTTGTTTTTTGCACTTATACGATTTTCCTACTATGGCTTCAAGATACTTGGCAATCAAGAAGACTGACTGAGATGCAAGAGGGTGGGTTGGATTGATGGATTCCATGACAAGAAATCGAGAAAAATTATCTGGTTCAGGAAATGTCAAAGATGGCAATAAAGGAAAAGATACTTCGGTGCGGCCCCTTTTCAGGGACCGATCACGTTTGGGGGGGGGTTTAGAGAATGCCATACATCATAGTATAGAAGCAGGGGACGGGGGTTCTTTCTTCTCAAACCTTACCCTGATAGCCTGAGAGGTCCCGGAGCTCCCTGCCTGGTAAACAGACAGGGAGCCCATCCGCCGGAGCTTGACCTGGGCTCCGACGGCCACCGTTCGTGGTTTCTAACCCTCCACCTATAAACACATCGCCACGGTTGGATCCAGCTTATGTTTGGGGGCTCGGGGTCCGCGGTATCGCCAGTACCGTCACCAAGATTGCTCAAGGTGCCCCGTGCGGGGCGCTACCTACTCTCACGCGAAACGTTCTTTCGGACAAATAACTAGCAAGGGTGTTGAGCATATGGCCCGAAACACCGAAAGACTTTAGGTCACTTAGGATCCCGTAACGCCAAGCGGTGTCATAGGCCTTCTCAAGGTCAAAAAATACCGTTGTGCAAAACTGTTTGTGGATGAAAGCGTCCTTTATGTATGATTCAAGGGCGACAAGTTGGTCATTTGTAGATCGCCCCGCCCTGAAGCCTGCCTGGCAGCCCTCGAGAAGACCGTTGTACTCAAGGAAGTACACAAGTATCCTGTTTATCATCTTCTCGAAGAGCTTGCAAAGGCAGCTTGTAAGGGCGATGGGCCGATAGCTAGCAGGAGAGGAAGGGTCCTTTCCTTCCTTCAGGAAAGCCACTACTATGGCCTCCCTCCAAGAGCGAGGAATGTGCCCCGAAAGCCATATGTTGTTGTATAGATGTAGGAGTGTTTCAAGAGTGTTTGGGTGTAGGTGTTGTATCATGGTGTATGTGATTTTGTCTGCACCTGGAGCTGAAGGCTTACATGTGCTCAGAGCAACCTTCAGCTCATGAATTGAAAAAGGAGAATTGTAAGAAGTGTACGACTTCTTGCTATCACGCAGGGACTTCTTTTCCGCAGACGTTTTGTGCTTCATGAAAGTGTTTGTGTAGTGTGATGAGCTGGACACGTGTTCGAAGTGTTGTGCAAGTGTGTTGGCCTGGTCTTCGAGTGTGTCCCCTGTTGTGCTAACCAGGGGCAGGCTGTTTTTTTGTTGTCCTTTCAGCTTGCGTATTCGTGTCCAGACTATGTGTGTATCAGTGTATGAGTTGATGGAGGTGAGGAAGGTGCGCCAACTCTCCCTTTTCGCCTCACGACGCACTCGCTTCCCTAAAGCCTTTGCCCGTTTAAAAGAAATGAGGTTATCTGACGTGGGGTACCGGCGAAGGACACCCCACGCCTTGTTCTGGGCCTCTCGCGCCCGCCTGCAGTCCTCGTTCCACCAGGGCCTCCTTGGACTGCGGGACCCACTGGAGGCCTGGGGAATGGACTTTTCGGCGGCGTCGAGTATGTGCGCCGTGAGGAGTTGGGCGGCTTCCTCCACGTGTAGGTGTTTTATGGTTGTGTGGTGTAGTTTAGATGTTTCTGTGAATGTACTCCAGTTTGCTTTGGATTCATTAAACCTGTTGTGGGAAGATGGACTGCTCGGGCCTATACCTATATACGTTAATGAAGTGGGGAAATGGTCACTACCATATGGGTCCGTGCCCACACCCCACTCAAGACATGGAAAGAGAACTGCGGAACCAATAGCCAAGTCAAGATGAGAGTATGTATTGTGTCCTAAGTTATGGTATGTGGGCTGTTTTTTGTTGAAAAGGCATGCTCCGGAAGATGTAAGAAACTTCTCTATCAGGCGACCTCGGGCATCCGTTCTGGAGGAGCCCCAAAGAGAGTTGTGCGCATTAAGGTCGCCTGTTAGTATGTATGGTTCGGGCAGCTGGTCAACCAGCGCCTCGAAGTCAGAGCTTAAGAGTGAAACATCAGGAGGAATGTATATGGAGCATACCGTCAACAACCTATTAAATATTATCAAGCGTATTGCTACAGCCTCAAGGATAGTGTTCAGAGTGACAGGGTGGCAGGCTAAGGAGTTCCGGGCAATTATGGCCACACCGCCAGAAGAGTGTGTACAGCCATCCCTGTCCTTTCTGAAGACCATGTAACTATTCAAGAAATTTGTGTGCTTGGAATTCAAATGTGTTTCCTGAACACACATTACACTTGGCTGATTAGCAGGCAGTATTTCGTATACATCGTCAAGATTTTTAAGAAGGCCTCTACAGTTCCATTGAATTATGTTTTCTCTTCCCATTATTTACTGTTAGAGCTACTGGAGTGTGTGTGTTTGTTTATGTGTCGTCTTTCGGGGCTGTGACTCTTGGATTGGGCTTTTTGGGCGGCCTATCTGTAGGCTTGGACGACGGAGGCCGCTCCTTGCGCTGCGTTGCAGGCAAGAACGGCACGACGTCCATCTCGTCGTCCGATGTCCTGGGTGTGCCCGTCGAACCGGGCCCCCCGGACTTGGCCCCCCTTCGGGGGCCCTTCGTTTGACCCGCCACCGCCGCTGGTGTCGGGGGCACCAGAAGTGGCACGGGCGGTGTGGTGGTGGTGGGAGCCGGTCCGGGGCCCGTGGTGTCCATGGCACCCTCCAACGCACTGGACGATGGGGAAGCACGGACGGGAGCGGCACCGGTCCCGACGGAAGAGGTTGCCACCACAACCGCTGCTGCCTCAGCAAGCGGCGTGGTGGCGGGTTGGGCTGCCAGAGGCAACCCAGGGGGGGCGGAGGGACCAGGTCAGACTCGCTGAACTGGGTCCCTGTGGAAACCAAACGCCGCTCCGCCCCCCGGCGAGCTGCGTCGGCGTACCTCCCCAGAGGGAAAGAGGCGAACCTCTTCCGCGCCTCTGGGAAGGTGATGTTTTCTGTGACCTTGAGATTGATTATTTTCTTTTCTATTTGGAACTTTTCGCATTTCCTGGAGTAGGCCGCATGTGGGCCCCTGCAGTTTGCACAAGTGAGGATGTCAGAATTACAGTTGTCGGTGGGGTGGTCCTGCGCGGCGCATTTCGCACACGTTGTTTTGCCACGGCAAGAGGTTGTACTGTGCCCGAACCGCTGGCACTTGAAGCAACGGCGCGGGTTCGGAATGTAAGGACGAATGGAGCATCGAATGAAGCCTGCATTTATATATTGTGGAAGTGCCGAGCGGTCAAAGGTCAGGATAATGTGTTTGGTGGGGATTATCTTGTCATCCCTGCGCATCGTGATGCGCCTCACAGCTGTGACGCCCTGATCCTTTAGACCTGCGAGAAGGTCTGCATCTGTTTCCGTCAGGAGATCTGTCTCAGAAATCACACCCTGGGAGCTGTTTAGGCTCCTGTGGGGCGTGACCCTGATGTCCAGATCATGGATGCGGGTTTGTGCAAGAAGAGTGTGGGCTTGTTGTTCAGCATTGACTTCTACCAGGATTTCTCCGGTCCTGAGCTTTTTAGCTTGATATTTGCCACCTATGGTGCTTTGCAGAAATTTAGAGATCAAGAATACAGACATGGAAGCGACAGGTCGTGCTGAGTCAGCTGACTCAATCACAAGAAAACGAGCATAATTATTCGAGGTTCTTGACAAGACAGTTGTTGAAAGAGGTGGGTACGAAACTTCGGTGCGGCCCCTTTTCGGGGGCCGATCACGTTTGGGGGGGGGTTTGGAAAATGCCATATGACACATTGGAAAGCAGGGAGACGGGGGTACTTTCTTCTTTGACCTTACCCTGGTAGCCAAAGAGGTCCCGGAGCTCCCTGCCTGGTGAACAGACAGGGAGCCCATCCGCCGGAGCTTGACCTGGGCTCCGACGGCCACCGTTCATGGTTTCTAACCCTTCACCTATAAACACATTGCCACGGTTGGATCCAGCGTATGTTTGGGGGCTCGGGGTCCGCGGTATCGCCAGTACCGTAACCAAGATTGCTCAAGGTGCCCCGTGCGGGGCAGGTGACCAATTTTACCAAGCGAACTTGGAAGCATTTTTCCAGCCGGAACATTTATCTGAGGTAAAATTCACAGTTGGGTGCTATACAAACCCTACTATCATGACGATAGTATGCTGACCAAAGCACTGCCTCTAACAAGCAAGAAATGCAACTTAGTCCAAAGTAAACAACTTTTTCAAGACAAATATGTATATTTCGCATTCTTCTAGGGCTTAGGTGTCAGCTAAGATACAGTACAAAAATTGATTAATAAAGCCCCAAACCGTCTGTGTAAATAATTACTTTCACGTTTGCACCCATCAACAGCAGCACTGCCATAGAAAAAAATTCGAGCTGCACTTCAATAATAAAAACGTTACAGTGCAGTGACATTAACTACATTAACAGAGTAACAGCTGCAAAGGCAGCCTGCGCTTTGTGCCAATACTGAAAAATTGCAAAGGAAAGCACGACTTCACTTTTGCAATTGACATGCCGCTTGCATCTACCAATCATTTGAACCACGACATATCTTTCCGAATAGGCTTCAACGTCTACAATAATTTAAAACCCCAAGTACAGTGACCACATCAAGTCTTTCAACAGAGCTTTCAATTTAAATGACACCAGGCCACTGTTAAATGGCCAAGGACTCTCTGCAAAAGTCCCAAGAACTCTCCAAAGTCGCATAAGTTTCAGGAGATTAAGATGAAATATACGGCGAGGAGGATGACCACATCTTGATGTGACAACGCAGGCGGAAAATCCATGACGTGTTTCTTGCAGACAATATTTACGCTGCCATTTTCTTCTCTCAAAATAACTGGACCTCGAGAATAACTGGACCACGTCATGTACCTTTAAGGAAGGAACACGAAAATTTTGTTAGACGATGGCTTTAAATGAGTGAGTTGCTTAGGATACCTCTTTTATAGCACAGTAATTGATTGAAATATCAGCTATTTCTTGGTTTCTTTTCCGGGAATGCTGCTAACAATGTACAAAAAATATTAGCACAGACTGTCAATGGCCGTTCTCTAATTCTGGAAAGCAACCGCACTGGGCGTGGCCGTGGTGCCGTGTTATCACAGCAGCAACTCTCAATGTGAAAGCAAAATGTTTGCAAAACTTGAATGCAAAATAATAGTTTTTTTGTCCACATGTTGCAGCATCCAAAACAGGCTGAATGTGAAGGTATTTCCCAATATTGGAGTTAACGATTTACTTTTAACAGTAAGATTTTGCTACAAAGAAAACTACCACAAATTCAGCCCCGCAAAAATAAAATGCCAGCTTCAATAAACACTACCATAAATTAGGTCCCACAAAAAAAATGCCAACTTACCCAACTAAAATTAAGATGCAGGCGTTCCTGGCAGGGCCTCCTCGGAGTGCATTTCGAGGAAAGTTTTGCCAACGTGTTCCCAAAAGCTCTTACTGTCGTTTTCACCTACAGGTCAAGTTTTCACTGAAATGGTGTTCCGAAGCCATTACGTATATTGCAACTACCTAAAAAGAGACCATCAAAGTTCCAGAACTGGGCGTGCGTGCTTACTTGTAGAATGCAATGATTTCATCCCGTACAACGGCTTTCATGTGTTTCCTTTTTGTGAACACATGCCTTCAAGAACGGTGAACACACGCCTTCAAGAACCAGGAAAATGGCAGTATGCATTCCTTGTTCCATTGTTTTAAAGGAGCCATGAAGAGAAAACAAAAGTTTGTTTTATTCGAAAGATTAGGTGTTTCATAGTACCCCAAGCGCTTTCCCGGAAGCAAATGATGCTTTATTCACTGATAAATAAGGCAATTTAAGCCAAAATTTTAAATCTCCCGCTAAAATTGAACATTCCGTGACGTGTACAATGGCGTCATAGAGCCGGTCCATGAAACAGATACTTAGTATGTCGACTCCATATAGCACCCACACGCGGGAGTCGATCGAGACGGCGGCCATTTTAAAAATACTAGTAAAACCTAGTGCACCCGCAGCCCTAGTCATGGAATCGCCTGATCCGGAGAACAAAACTCTCGCCGAGGAGCTCGGGCTTGCATTTAACAACCTCACACCACAATAACGCTCAATGCTTCTAAGTGCACGAGCGGCAAGAGTTGTGGGATACGCGGTGGACGGGAAAGCGACCATTCCGCGATAGCCACAACAGACGAACGCCCAGCCGTCGGCACCGCTGCCTCGTCAGCCCCGTCGCGACGGACGAATATAGACTGGTACGTATGTGACGTATTTTGATTACGGTTAATAATAGTTCAATTTCAGTAGCAGTATCACTTATGCCAGTTGGCCGGTGTCGTGTATGGAAAGCCGTTCGCGCGAGCTCTCTGCTTCGACCAGAAAGATACGAGCGTCAATGCGCGGTGTTTACGGCATTTTTTTCCCCAAGGTCAGAGCGATTTGACGAAGTCGGCAACGAGCGCCAGCATGTTCCAGGAGTGAGCTAACGTAAGGGTCCCTGCCGTAACTGAACAAACTGAAGTTTTCAGTGGTTGTAAACTGGAAACGAGCTCGTAACGACAGCAGCAAACCAACACCATTCGAAACCTACGCGACGACTGGCACTATCTCGTCGCTTCTTGCTGTTCCTTACTCCCCTCGTTTCTATTTTTACCTTTGCTGGTTGGCGATATGACGGCCAACCTCCTGTGAAGGGATCACGATACGAAGCAAGGTCGCGGCTGTGCGTGCTGGAACGGTTCGTTGGCCCCGAAGAGCCTCGAACCCGAAAATTCGTCTGCGCGACGGCGAGATGTCGAGCTCGGCCGGCGCGCTAGTTTCGTACGCATTGGCGCACACGCTTGCGAGTTCGTTCGGACCTTCGACCGTTTACTCCACCGTTCTTTGTCATAAAAAGAATGTGCAGTATGTTTTACGGGCATTTAGCTCGCTATGCAAGCTGTAAGCCCTGCCTAACATGCGTTTGCTTTTGCCGGCCTCCGCCAATCGCAGAGCTTAGCCCATGTGACGGCATAGGTTCTGTTGCGGGAAATGAGCTGGTGGGTCGCATGACCATTCCCGTTTTTCCTAATTATGTAGCTTATTTGAGCGAAGTTTGCGTTATAAGTGGTGTCGTTATGGTTCTAACGAGGCAATCTTTCGAATGAACCAAACTTGTGTTTTCTCTTCATGGCTCCTTTAAGTCCCGGTCCGCCCTATTTCCTAGAAAATAAAAACAGTATAAAAATATCGAAGCATAAATTTACGCTTCCCTCTAAGAATGATGATGATGATGGTTTAAGTTTAATGGCGCAAGGCCGACATGGGCAAAGAGCGCCAAATACAAAGTTATTTGATAAGGAGGGAAATCGGATAAAGTCAGTTAAATACTATAAGCACGTCTGGTGTAAAGGGCCAGGGTGAAGAACGTGAGTGGTTAAAAGATAAATACGGTGGCTGGTGTATAGGACCAGGGGTAAAACTATGGGTGATAAGAGATGAGTTGTAAGAAATGAACTTCAGATAGGAACCTTAAGGTTCGCTGAACAGAGAACATGGCTTTATCTCCTAAGAAGTATGACGGGTGTGGTGTAATATGTCGTGTGTGTAGTTGTGGGAAGTGTTTTCGTCGTGTAATGTCGAGTGCCTTACATTGTATGAGGATGTGGATCACGGATAGGGCCTCTCCGCACCTGCTGCACAGAGGTCTTGGAGACCCCGTGAGAAGGTGCGAGTGCGTTGCATGAGTGTGCCCTATCCGTAATCTAGCCAAGGCGACTTCAGTGTATCTATTACGTGTGTCGGTGGTGTATGGTCCCAAGTGTGGTTTTATTACGTGTAACTTGTTGTCTGTTTGTTCACTCCAGTGTGTTTGCCAGGTTTTGCGAAGTTGTTGTCTGATGTGTGGTTTCACGTCAGTGTAGGGTAATGTGGTTATGTCTACTGTATTCGAGAGTGTAGCAGCACCAGCCATTCGGTCCGCTGCTTCGTTCCCGGCTATACCACTGTGGCCAGGGACCCAGCAAAGAACCAGTTCAAATTTGCGTACATACACCGACATAATACCCTTGACTATTAGATTTACAACGTGATTTCTTGAAGACTTTGTTGATGACAACGCCCGCACGACACTGAGGGAGTCTGTATATATAATGGATTGTGGGATGTGACTTTGAAGGATATGATTAACAAGAAGAAGTACACCATAAGCCTCTGCCGTAAAGATACTTGTATTACTGTTAAGAGTTCTAGTGACATTAAGGCCGGGCCCATGCGCCGCGCAGGACACAGAGGTGGCAGTTTTAGAGGCGTCCGTATAAAATTCAGAAAATTGATACTTCTGCTACAAATACAAAAAGTGCTGCAGAATTGCACATGTGGGAGCTCGGTTTTTATCTACATGTGTGAAGGATGTGTCGCATGATACAGGGCGGAGATGCCATGGTGCTATAAAATCTGTTTGAGAACTTTGTATGGTGTCTAAAAAGGAGACAGAAAGCTCTGACGCTTCCTCTCTAACTCTGTAAGAGAAGGGCGCAGAGAACGATGGTCGGTTTAGGAGTAGTGCAGTCTGAGACGTATCATAAAAAACCTATTTAAAAGGATGGTGTGGCATAGATGAAATTTTAAAAGCAAATAGAAGATCTGTGTACGCTCGCTGACGTTGTAGGTTCCACTTATTACACTCCACATAGAGGCTTTCGACCGGGCTAGTCCGGAAGGCGCCACATGCCAACCGGAGCCCCAGATGAAGCACTGGGTCCAGCATTTTGAGGGATGTCTTACTTGCTGACCCATAAACAACGCTTCCATAGTCTTCCAATCGTGAACCTATCAGGCTGGTAAAAACACGTAAAATAAGTTGTTTGTCAGCCCCATATGAAGAGTGGGAGAGAACCTTGAGTATATTCATGGCCTTTAGGCATTTATGTTTAAGTTGTTTTATGTGTGGAATGAACGAGAGCTTTTTGTCAAGGACTACACCTAAAAACTTGTGTTCATTTCTGACTGGAATTGAGACACCATTGAGTTTGATGTCTGGATCCGGCCGAATGCCGCGCCTTTTCGAAAACAAAACACAAGTACACTTCACTGGATTAAATTTAAAACCGTTGCTATCTGCCCAGCCAGCTAGCTTGTTAACACCAAGCTGGACTTGGCGCTCGCAGATAGACAGGTTACAAGACTTAAAGGATAATTGCACGTCGTCTACATAGATTGAGCAGGAAATCGTTGGTGGCAGAGCCTTCCGAAGAGAGTTCATTTTTACAATAAACAACGTGCAACTCAAAACTCCACCTTGCGGAACACCGTTTTCCTGCACATGAACTCTAGAGAGTGCAGTTCCAACTCGCACGCGAAACGTTCTTTCAGAGAGGTAACTGGCAAGCGTGTTCCACATGTTACCCGACATACCAAATGACTTCAAATCGCTGAGGATGCCGTACCGCCAAGCAGTGTCGTACGCCTTTTCAAGATCAAAGAATACTGTCATACAGTACTGCTTATGGAGGTAAGCATCTTTAATATATGACTCTAACGCAACGAGTTGATCGTACGTAGATCGCCCCGCCCTAAAGCCTGCCTGACAGCTCTCGAGAAGACCGTTGTACTCTAAGAAGTACACGAGTCTCCTGTTTATCATCTTCTCGAAGAGCTTACACAGGCAGCTTGTCAGGGCAATGGGGCGATAACTGGCGGGAGAGGAAGGGTCCTTCCCTTCCTTTAGGAAAGCCACTACTATGGCCTCCCTCCAAGAGCGTGGGAAGTGCCCCGAAAGAAATATTTTATTGTAGAGGGAAGAAGTGTTTCAAGTGTGTCTGCATGTAAGTGTTGTATCATTGTGTATGAAATCCTGTCTGCACCTGGAGCTGAAGGTTTACAAGTACCGAGTGCGACCTTCAGCTCATGAAGTGAAAAGGGGGTGTTATAGGATGAGTTCGACTTATTAGTGTCTCGCAAGGACTTCTTCTCGCATGATGCTTTGTGTTTAATGAAAGTGTTGGTGTAGTGTGCTGAACTGGACACGTGTTCGAAGTGTTGTGCAAGTGTGTTAGCCTGGTCTTCCAGTGTGTTCCCTGTTGTACTAACCAGGGGCAGGCTGTGTGTCTGTTGTCCTTTTAGTTTTCGTATTCGTGTCCAGACTTTGTGTGTGTCAGTGTATGAGTTGATGGAAGTGAGGAAGGTGCGCCAACTCTCCCTTTTCGCCTCACGACGCACTCGCTTCCCAAAAGCCTTTGCCCGTTTAAAAGAAATGAGGTTATGTGACGTGGGGTACCGGCGAAGGACACCCCACGCCTTGTCTGGGCCTCTCGCGCCCGCCTGCAGTCCTCGTTCCACCAGGGCCTCCTTGGGGTGCGGGACCCACTGGAGGCCTGGGGAACGGACTTTTCGGCAGCGTCGAGGATGTGCGCCGTGACGAGTTGGGCGGCTTCCTCCACGTGTAGGTGTTTTATAGATGTGTGGTGTAGTTGAGATGTTTGTGTGAATGTGCTCCAGTTTGCTTTTGATTCATTAAACCTTTTATGGGAAGATGGACTGCTCGGGCCTATACCTATATACGTTAATGAAGTGGGGAAATGGTCACTACCATATGGGTCCGTGCCCACACCCCACTCAAGACATGGAAAAAGAACTGCGGAACCAATAGCCAAGTCAAGATGCGAGTATGTATTGTGTCCTAAGTTATGGTATGTAGGCTGTTTTTTGTTGAAAAGGCATGCTCCGGAGGATGTAAGAAACTTCTCTATCAGGCGACCTCGGGCATCCGTTCTAGAGGAGCCCCAAAGAGAGTTGTGCGCATTAAGGTCGCCTGTTATGATGTATGGTTCGGGCAGCTGGTCGACCAGCGCCTCGAAGTCAGAGCTCAGAAGTGCATGATCAGGAGGGATGTAAATGGAGCATACCGTTATCAACCTATTAAATATTATCGTACGGATTGCTACAGCCTCGAGGACAGTGTTTAAAGAAAGAGGGTGAGATGCTAGTGATTTCCGGGCGATAATGGCCACACCTGCTGAAGAGTGGGTGCAGCCAACCCTGTCCTTTCTGAATACCATGAACCTATTTAAGAAATTTGATTGTCTAGAATGGAGGTGGGTTTCCTGCACATACATGATACTTGGCTGACTGGCATGCAGAATCTCATACACATCGTCAAGATTTTTAAGGAGGCGTCTGCAGTTCCATTGAATGATGTTTTCTGTTCCCATTATTTAAATTTAAGAATGACTGGAGTGTGTGTGTTGGTGTGTGTTCATGTGTCGTATTTCGGGGCTGTTACTCTTGGATTAGGCTTTTTAGGCCTTTCTACTGGCTTGGCCGTCGGAGGCCGCTCCTCGCGCTGCGTTGCAGGCATGAACGGCCCAACATCCATTGCGTCGTCGGATGTCCGAGGGGTGCCCGACGGACCGGGCCCCCCGGGCTTGGCCACACTTCGGGAGCCCTTCGTTTGAGCCGCAACCGCCGCGGGGCCCGTGATGTCCATCACCTCGGTACCCTCCAATGCACTGAAGGACGGGGAGACAGAGGCGGGAGCGGCACCGTCCCAACAGAAGTGGTTTGCGCCACAACCGCTCCTGCCTCAGCAAGCGGCGTGGTGCCGGGTTGGGCTGCGTGAGGCAACCCAGCGGGGGGCGGGGGCGGGACCAGGTCAGACTCGCTGAACTGGGTCCCTGTGGACACCAGACGCCGCTCCGCCCCCCGGCGAGCCGCGTCAGCGTACCTCCCCAGAGGGAAAGAGGCGAACCTCTTTCTCGCCTCTGGAAAGGTGATGTTCTCGGTTACCTTAATGTTTATGATCTTTTTTTCAAGTTGGAATTTTGCGCACTTGCGGGAGTATGCCGCATGCGGCCCGCCGCAGTTTACACACGTGAGGGTTTCGGATGGGCAGTTGTCACTAGGATGATCGTGCGCCGCGCATTTTGCACACGTCGTACGGCCACGGCAAGAGTTCGTACCGTGCCCGAACCGCTGGCACTTAAAACAGCGCCGCGGGTTCGGTATGTACGGACGGATGGAGCAACGGATAAAACCTGCATATATATGTTGTGGGAGAACTGCGCGGTCAAAGGTCAAGATGATGCGCTTGGTGGGAATCTCCTTGTCGTCTCTACGGATGGTGATGCGTCTAACGGCAGTGACGCCCTGATCCTTCAAGCCGGCAAGGAGATCCGCATCGGTTTCGTTCAGGAGATCTGGCTCTGATATCACACCCTGCGAGCTGTTGAGGCTCCGATGGGGTGTGACCCTCATGTCTAGATCAGCCAGTCTAGTCTGAGCTAGAAGCTTTGTGCACTGCTGCTTGTCATTTACCTCGATGAGGAGTTCACCAGTTTTGTTTTTTGGCCTGATATGATTTTCCTATTATGATTTCAAGATACTTGGCGATCAAGAAGACTGACTGAGATGCAAGAGGGCGGGTTGGATTCAGAAACTCCATGACAAGAAATCGAGAGTAATGATCAGGTGCAGGAAATGTCAAAGATGGCAATGGGGGAAACGATACTTCGGTGCGGCCCCTTTTAGGGGGCCGATCACGGTTGGGGGGGGGGGTTAGACAATACCATAAAGCATAGTATAAAAGCAGGGAGACGGGGGTACTTTCTCCTTTGACCTTACCCTGGTAGTCAAAGAGGTCCCGGAGCTCCCTGCCTGGTAGACAGGCAGGGAGCCCATCGGCCGGAGCTTGACCAAGGCTCCGACGGCCACAGTTTACGGCTTCTACCCTTCACCTTTAAACACCTCGCCACGGTTCGACACGGCTTATGTTGGGAGCTCGAGGTCCGCGGTGTCGCTGATCAAGATGCCCCGTGCGGGGGCGGAAGTGTCGATCGGTCGAAGGTCAGGATAATGTGTTTGGTGGGGATTATCTTACCGTCCCTGCGCATCGTGATGCGGCGCACGGCTGTGACGCCCTGGTCCTTTAACCCTTCAAGGTCGGAATCTGTTTCTGTAAGGAGATCCGACTCTGAAATCACACCCTGGGAGCTGTTCAGGCTCCGGTGGGGCATGATCCTGATGTCCAGATCATGGATGCGAGTTTGGGCAAGAAGTGCGCGGGATTGTTTTTCATTGTCGACTTCGACAAGGATTTCTCCTGTCCTGAGCTTTTTGGCTTCATACTTTTCACCTAATGTGCTTTGCAGAAATTTCGAGACAAGGAATACCGACAGTGAAGCAACGGGTCTCGTTGGGTCAGATGACTCGATCACAAGAAAACGAGAATAGTTATTCACGTTTGTTGAAAAGACAGTTGTTGACAGAGGTGGGAATGAAACTTCGGTGCGGCCCCTTTTCGGGGGTCGATCACGTCTGGGGGGGTTTAGAAAATGCCATATATCATGGTATAGAAGCAGGGGACTGGGGTACTTTCTTCTTTGACTTTACCCTAATGGTCAAAGAGGTCCCGGAGCTCCCTGCCTGGTGAACAGACAGGGAGCCCATCCGCCAGAGCTTGACCAGGGCTTCGACGGCCACCGTTCATGGTTTCTAACCCTCCACCTATAAACACATCGCCACGGTTGGATCCAGCTTATGTTTGGGGGCTCGGGGTCCGCGGTATCGTCAGTACCGTCACCAGGATTGCTCAAGGTGCCCCGTGCGGGGCATATGAATCTATACGTCATCTCACGCGCCTTGGATTTGGCGAGCCACAACAAGTTATTGTTTTGGGCAGTCAGGTTCTCTCACGAGAGTTTCGCCGCTGCGACATTCCGAAGAAAACACAATGAAAACAACGTGAGTCTACTCTCGCTACCAGACTATTGCCCGGTGATGATCTCTGCGCCCTCAAGCGTACTTTTTTTTCTTGTTTTGTCTCTCTCGTGATGGCAGTTTTGTTGTAGCGTATGTGCGGTCGTCGTTTTTCCACAGCGGCGAGTTAACGAACGGATCGCCAGCGATGCGACATGGCGACTGTGGTGAGTACATACGACCAGTTTGTTACGATTCAATGCTTTTAATACCTCTACGCTTCTTTCTTTGCTGTCACGCCCCGAGTCTGTTGTCGCGAGGTTTCACAATCGATCCACGGGGACAAATTAAACGATCATTGGACAAATACGTTTTGGATATTTATTCGTGGGGCATAGAGGAAGCGTCTACAAACTATGCAAATCAAGGAGCCCCAAAAATATTCTGTCCTGCTTCTTCCGCACAATGCATCACATTCGTTGTGGTGTTGGAATGCATTCAGAGGCTGTTAAAAATTACTCTTTATGCTTCTGCCAAATATAAATACGTGACGAATTTGTTGTCAAGGTGCGTATGACAAGCGTACCAAGCAGGGACAATAATCACACCAGCAAACGAAGAAAACCAATGATTTATTTATGCATCAAAACATAGAAGCTGCGAATTGTTCAGGATTTTTTACAGTATTAAATAGCGGCAACCCTGTTACATGTTCTTCATGTGAACATCTCATCATGATTAATACCAATGTAATAAAGCCCCGTGTACTGAGCTTTAGCGATCCTAACAGGAGACATGTGATGTGACCAAGCTGTTGTAAAAAATATTTCACTCACTAAAGGGGGCAAACAAATATGGTTTACCTCACATCAGTTCTCTACTGCATATAAATAGTATTTCTACATTTATCTGAGTGCTGCTGAACCAACTAACGTGTTCGTTCAGCGCACGACCTGTCGTGGTTCAGCGAGACGGTTTGAATGTATTTGGCTGTAGTATTACTCTGGAAGCGTTCAACAAAATCTTCTTGACACACATGAGCACGTCTTTTCAGTCGCAGGATGCTGTAATGAGTCCAGCTTTGAGGACATGGTTGATCACATCGTGCCACCAGGCCACAGGGAATAGAGTACCTGGTGATGGCTTGTGGCTGCAGCGTATCAACCCGAACAGAGTTGATGATGATGATGGTTTAAGTTTAATGGCGCAAGGCCGACATGGGCAAAGAGCGCCAAATACTAAGTTATTTGATAAGGAGGGAAATCGGATAAAGTCAGTTAAATACTATTAGCACGTCTGGTGTAAAGAGCCAGGGTGAAGAACGTGAGTGGTTAAAAGATAAATACGGTGGCTGGTGTATAGGACCAGGGGTAAAACTATGAGTGATAAGAGATGAGTTGTAAGAAATGAACTTCAGATAGGAACCTTAAGGTTCGCTGAACAGAGAACATGGCATCATCTCCTAAGAAGTATGACGGGTGTGGTGGAATATGTCGTGTGTGTAGTTGTGGGAAGTGTTTTCGTCGTGTAATGCCGAGTGCCTTACATTGTATGAGGATGTGGATCACGGATAGGGCCTCTCCGCACCTGCTGCACAGAGGTGTTGGAGACCCTGTGAGAAGGTGCGAGTGCGTTGCATGAGTGTGCCCTATCTGTAATCTAGCCAAGGCGACTTCAGTGTATCTATTACGTGTGTCGGTGGTGTATGGTCCCAAGTGTGGTTTTATTACGTGTAACTTGTTGTCTGTTTGTTCACTCCAGTGTGTTTGCCATGTTTTGCGAAGTTGTTGTCTGATGTGTGGTTTCACGTCGGTGTAGGGTAATGTGGTTATGTCTACTGTATTTGTGAGTGTAGCAGCAGCAGCCATTCGGTCCGCTGCTTCATTCCCGGCTATACCACAGTGGCCAGGGACCCAGCAAAGAACCAGTTCGAATTTGCGTACATACACCGACATAATACCCTTGATGATGATGGTTTGATTTTATTGGCGCAAGGCCGACATGGGCAAAGAGCGCCAAACACAAAGTGATTTGATGAGGTGAGAACAAGAAATAAAATCAGTTAAAAGCTATGAGCACGGCTGGTATAAAGGGCCAGGGTGAAGAACAAGAGTGGTTAAAAAATAAATAAGGTGGCTGGTGTATAGGACCAGGGGTAAAACTATGGGTGGTATGAGATGAGTTGTAAAAAGTGAACTTCTGATAGGAAGTGAAAGGTGCGTTGAACAGAAAACATGGCTTCGTCTCCTAAGAAGTATGACGGGTGTGGTGGAATATGTCGTGTGTGTAGTTGTGGGAAGTGTTTTCGTCGTGTAATGTCGAGTGCCTTACATTGTATGAGGATGTGGATCACGGATAGGGCCTCTCCGCACCTGCTGCACAGAGGTCTTGGAGACCCCGTGAGAAGGTGCGAGTGCGTTGCATGAGTGTGCCCTATCCGTAATCTAGCCAAGGCGACTTCAGTGTATCTATTGCGTGTGTCGGTGGTGTGTGGTCCCAAGTGTGGTTTTATTACGTGTAACTTGTTGTCTGTTTGTTCACTCCAGTGTGTTTGCCATGTTTTGCGAAGTTGTTGTCTGATGTGTGATTTCACGTCGGTGTAGGGTAATGTGGTTATGTCTACTGTATTCGAGAGTGTAGCAGCAGCAGCCATTCGGTCCGCTGCTTCGTTCCCGGCTATACCACTGTGGCCAGGGACCCAGCAAAGAACCAGTTCAAATTTGCGTACATACACCGACATAATACCCTTGACTATTAGATTTACCACGTGATTTTTTGAAGACGTTGATGACGACAACGCCCGCACGACACTGAGGGAGTCTGTATATATAATGGATTGTGGGATGTGACTTTGAAGGATATGATTAATAACAAGAAGTACACCATTAGCCTCTGCCGTAAAGATACTGGTATTACTGTTAAGAGTTCTAGTGACATTAAGGCCGGGCCCATGCGCCGCGCAGGACACAGAGGTGGCAGTTTTAGAGGCGTCCGTATAAAATTCAGAAAATTGATACTTCTGCTGCAAATACAAGAAGTGCTGCAGAATTGCACATGTGGGAGCTCGGTTTTTATCTACATGTGTGAAGGATGTGTCGCATGATACAGGGCGGAGATGCCATGGTGCTATAAAATCTGTTTGAGAACTTTGTATGGTGTCTAAAAAGGAGACAGAAAGCTCTGACGCTTCCTCTCTAACTGTAAGAGAAGGGCGCAGAGAACGATGGTCGGTTTAGGAATAGTGCAGTCTGAGACGTATCATAAAAAGCCGATTTAAAAGGATGGTGTGGCATAGATGAAATTTTAAAAGCAAAAAGAAGATCTGTGTATGCTCGCTGACGTTGTAGGTTCCACTTATTACACTCCACATAGAGGCTTTCGACCGGGCTAGTCCGGAAGGCGCCACATGCCAACCGGAGCCCCAGATGAAGCACTGGGTCCAGCATTTTGAGGGATGTCTTACTTGCTGACCCATAAACAACGCTTCCATAGTCTAATCGTGAACCTATCAGGCTGGTAAAAACACGTAAAAGAAGTTGTTTGTCAGCACCATATGAAGAGTGGGAGAGAACCTTGAGCATATTCATGGCCTTTAAGCATTTTAAGTTGTTTTATATGTGGAGTTACCCGCTATACAGAGTTATACAGTGTTACCCGCTGAATAATGCACCTATCTTGGAAACCCCAAGGTACTTTGCTGCTGCAAGACGAAGTTGGTGTAGCGGGCAGATGGCTTTACCTGTCAGATGCTGTGCAAGCTGATTGAGGTAAGGTTTGAAGTGCTGAAACTGCCTGAATGTACTTACTGGTGCCATTAGGGGCCAGACGTTTAAATTTTTATATAGGCTAGACCCAGCAGAGGGCGGTATCCCAAGCTGTCTCGGAATACTGTCCTCTTCCTCACACTTTCGCCATACTTTTCTCCTCCGGTTTCCTGCTCTTTCTGCCTAGTTTGTCTTTGGTGTCCCCTTTGCTCATATGGTTACATGGAGGGACAACTGCACTGTAAATGCCAGTCAAGCCAAAGGAGTGGGCAGCGCAATGCTGTGCACTAAAATAGTGATCGACTTAGAAGGTGTTCTTTGCTTGGCGACGTGTGATTTGTACATGTGTTTTTGCTGCCTTGTTTGCAGTGGCCACTTCATATGCAGTGGACTGACACTTGTGCGTATCAGTAGACCCCCCCCTTTTCTTCTTTTTATCCCAAGCATCTAATACTGGTTCTCCTTTTCAAAGTAGCCCCTACATGTCACAATTGTACATACTACCTTGCATTTGTATCACTGCTGCTGCCAATGCCCTGTGGTTTTTTTTCCTACCTTTTAGACACTGCTACCCCCTATTCCCCACATCAGCTAGTGCTTTTTGCTTTTTGTAAGTGTGAACACAACTTGGTAAATATTAATGGCCCACTGCAGGCCTTCGTCTTGCAGTGGACCTTAATAGGCTTATGATGGTGACCTTATGCAACAGCAGTTCTTTTGGATGACATCTGGATGAACTCTGCTGTGACTATTTTCTTACTAAGGCTACAACTAGGGAGTGCATTTCGCACATTTTTGTGTAAGCCGCATCTGTTTGGGAATTTTGTTGTGCTACCTTCTGTGAGGTGCCCAGCTTCAACTTGCTGTGATCACTGCCGACTCAAATCAGGGGTCGCGACTAAGATTATGTTAAATTATGCAGTAAAAAGCTGATTGAAGTTGACATATCCTAATATTCTGAAAAAAGCACCCAATTATTCAGACCAAACAACCTTCAACGAACAATAGTAAGCCATCGTGTTTTCCTAATTTGTACCTGTCAAATAAAAATTGGGAGATACAAAATTCAGAACATGCATATTAGAATTATGGAACAGGCAAGTATAAAAAGAATACACGAATTTTTTCCCAATACTCTGTATTTGTGCAAAATATTTTGTTTTACTTCGTTCATTTTTTATATATGTAGTTGCCTAACAAGAATGGCTGCTGCACCTTTTATTTAAGTATTTTACGACAGTGTCTCAGTCTCTAAGCTGTGCTGCTGAGCCCTAGAATGTGGGTGCAATCCTGGCTACAGTGCCTTTCTTTGAGATGGTATTGAAAAGCGAAAATGTTCATCTGAAGATTTTAGTGCTTGTTGGAGATCCCACACCCCCGCACGGGGCACCTTGAGCAATCTTGGTGACGGTGTTGGCGACACCGCGGACCCCGAGCCCCCAACACAAGCTGTAACATACTGTGGTGATGTGTTTAGAGGTGAAGGGTAGAAACCTCAAACGGTGGCCGTCGGATCCCAGGTCAAGCTCCGACGGATGGGCTCTCTGTCTGTTTACCAGGCAGGGAGCTCCAGGACCTCCTCAGCTATCAGGGTAAGGCTGTGGAAGAAAGTACCCCCGCCTCCTGCTTCTATACATGCTGTATGGTATTTTCAACCCCCCCCCCCCGAAACGTGATCCGTCCCTGAAAAGGGGCCGCACTGAAGTATGTTTCCCCCTCTGCGATCGGTAACCTTTCCTGAACGGGATCATTTTTCTCGGTTCCTTGTGATGGAATCCCTCAATTCAACCCACCGTCTTAAATCTCAGTCAGTCTTCTTGATTGCAAAATATCTTGAAGCCATAATAAGAAAATCATATAGTGCAAAAAACAAAGGTCTGGTGAACTCCTCAACGAAATAAATGACGAGCAGTAGTCCACAAAGCTTCTAGCTCAGACTAGATTGACTGATCTAGACATCTGGGTCACACCCATCGTAGCCTCAACAGCTCGAATTGTGTGATATCCGAAACAGATCTTTTGAACGAAACGGATGGGGATCTCCTTGAAGGCTTGAAGGATCAGGGCGTCACTGCCGTGAGACGTATCACCATCCGCAGAGACGACAAGGAGATCCTCACCAAGCACATTATCTTGACTTTTGACCGCGGAGTTCTTTCACAACACATAAATGCAGGTTTTATCCGTTGCTCCATCCGTCCGTACATCCCGATCCCGCGGCGCTGTTTTAAAGGAGCCATGAAGAGAAAACAAAAGTTTGTTTTATTCGAAAGATTAGGTGTTTCATAGTACCCCAAGCGCTTTCCCGGAAGCAAATGATGCTTTATTCACTGAGAAATAAGGCAATTTAAGCCAAAATTATAAATCTCCCGCTAAAATTGCACATTTGGTGACGTGAGCAATGGTGTCACACGGGCCGGTCCATGAAACAGATACTTAGTATGTCGACTCCATATAGCACCCACACGCGGGAGTCGACCGAGACGGCGGCCATTTTAAAAATGATGATGATGATGGTTGGATGTTACTGGCGCAAGGCCAACTAGGGCAAAGAGCGCCAAAACAGTGGTTAAATATGACAGGTGAGAACTTAGACACTGAAATCAATAAGCAAGAACAAAAGTAAAATCAATAAAAGACAGTGAGGATGGCTGGTGTAAAGGGCCAGATTTCATGATGCGTGATAGGAAATGAGGTTTAAAAACTTGACTTCTGACAGATACTCAAACACACGTTTGACGGAAACAATGGCATCGTCACCTAGGAAAAAAGATGGATGTAGGGGAATATGTTGTCTGTAGAGTTCTCTGAAGTGTTTGTGTCGTGTTGTGTGAAGTGCCTTGCATGTGATTAGTATGTGCACTACGGATAGGGCCTCTCCGCACCGGCCGCACTGGGGTCTAGGAGATCCCGTCAGCAGATACGAGTGCGTCGCATGGGTGTGCCCTATCCGCAGCCTACCCAAGGCGACTTCCGTGTGTCTGTTGTGTGAGTCAGATGTGTACCGTCCCAAGTGTGGCTTTATTACATGTAGTTTGTTGTCTGTCTGTTCATTCCAGTGTGTTTGCCATGTTCTGCGCAAGTGTTGTCTTATGTGTGGCTTGAGGTCTGTGTAGGGTACCGTTGTAATGTCCACAGTGTTCCTGAGTGCAGCAGCACCGGCCCTCTCGTCTGCCAACTCGTTCCCAGCGATCCCTGCATGTCCTGGGACCCAGCAGAGGACCAGCTCATGCTTCTTTGCATACACAGACATGATAGTGTTAAATACAAGATTAATTATGTGGTTTTTGGCGGGTGTATGCGATGACAGTGCGCGAACGACACTCAAGGAATCTGTGTAGATGATAGACTTTGGAATATGATTTTCAAGTATGTGTCGTACAATCAGTAAAATTCCATACGCTTCTGCAGAAAAAATTGATGTGTGCACGTTCATGGTTCTGGCTGCATTGAAATTAGGGCCATGAGCAGCGCACGACACCATACTGGAGGTTTTAGAAGCGTCACTATAATATTCGGCACATGTGTATTTAAACTGCAAAGCCAGAAAGTGCTGCAGTATTGCAGCTCGTGGTACACGATTTTTGTCAAGTCTCATAAAAGAAAGGTCGCACGACACAGGGCGAGCTTGCCAAGGCGGTAAAGTGTTTGAAAAGGATGACCTGTACACATCTAAAAACAAAGCACTGAGATCCGAGGCTCGCTCTCTCACTCTAAGTGAAAAGGGCAGAGGAACGGATGGGCGATTTACAAAGAGCAGAGATGTTGATGTATCGTTAAAGACAGGATAAAAAGGATGATTATTCAGCGATGAAATCTTAAAAGCATAAAGCAAGTCCATGTATGTTCGTTGGTTCTCAAGGCTCCACTTATTACACTCGACATAAAGACTCTCAGCAGGGCTAGTGCGAAAAGCACCCGACGCAAGCCGCAGCCCCAAGTGTAGCACTGGGTCAAGCATTCGCAACGCTGTTTTAGTCGCCGACCCATATACCACACTGCCATAGTCTAACCGAGACCCAACCAACGCAGTATAGAGCCGTAGTAGGAGTTCTTTGTCGGAACCATACGATTGATGGGAGAGAACCTTAAGTATATTCATTGTTTTCAGACATTTATGTTTAAGTTTCTTGATGTGTGGAATGAATGTGAGTTTATGGTCAAACACAACACCTAAGAACTTGTGCTCCTTGTTCACAGGAAGCGACACACCATTCAGAGTAATGTCTGGGTCCGGATGGACCCCGCGCTTCCTGGAGAACACAACGCAGGAGCTTTTTGCAGGATTCAATTTAAACCCATTCTTGTCTGCCCAGCCGGCAAGCTTCTTGACACCAAGCTGGACTTGACGTTCGCATATTGACATATTACATGATTTAAAAGATATTTGCACGTCGTCTACATACATAGAATAAGAGATTGTTGGTGGAAGTGCCTTTCCCAGAGAGTTCATCTTTACGATAAAGAGAGTGCAACTCAACACGCCACCTTGCGGCACGCCATTTTCTTGGACGTGAACCTTTGAAAGTGCACAACCAACTCTTACTCTGAACGCTCTCTCCGACAAATAACTAACAAGGGTGTTGAACATATTACCCGAAACACCGAATGACCTGAGGTCACTAAGGATCCCATAACGCCAAGCGGTGTCGTAGGCCTTCTCGAGGTCGAAAAAGACTGTTAAGCAGTACTGCTTGTGTACGAAGGCATCCTTGATGTATGAGTCAAGTGCAACCAGTTGATCGTTCGTCGATCGCCCCACCCTAAAGCCTGCCTGGCAGCTCTCGAGAAGACCATTGTACTCGAGGAAGTACACGAGCCTGTGATTGATCATCTTCTCGAAGAGCTTGCACAGGCAGCTCGTCAGGGCTATTGGACGGTAACTTGAGGGGGACGACGGGTCCTTTCCCTCCTTCAAGAAAGCCACTACAATGGCCTCCCTCCAAGAGTGTGGAATGTGCCCCGAAAGCCATATTTTATTATATAGATGTAGAAGTGCTTCAAGTGTGTCTGCGTGTAGGTGTTGTATCATTGTGTATGTAATGTTGTCTGGGCCTGGAGCTGAGGGTTTACACGTGCTCAGAGCAGCCCTCAGCTCATGTAGTGAAAACAGGGAGTTGTAAGAAGTCTGTGATTTGATGTTATCGTGTAGGGACTTCTTTTCACAAGAGGCTTTGTACTTCAAGAAAGTGTTCGTGTAGTGTGCTGAACTGGACACGTGTTGGAAGTGTTGTGCGAGTGTGTCAGCCTGGTCTTCCAGTGTGTCCCCTGTTGTACTGACCAGGGGCAGGCTGTGTGTATGTTGTCCTTTGAGTTTGCGTATACGTGTCCATACCTTGCGTGTGTCTGTGTACGAGTTTATAGATGTTATGAATGAGCGCCAACTCTCTCGTTTTGCCTCACGGCGCACACGTTTTCCTAACGCCTTGGCCCGTTTGAACAAAATGAGGTTACCCGACGTGGGGTACCGACGAAGGACACCCCACGCCTTGTTCTGGGCCTCTCGCGCCCGCCTACAGTCCTCATTCCACCACGGCCTCCGCTGGTTGCGCGGGGCACCAGAGGCGTGGGGAATGGACTTTTCGGCGGCGTCGAGGATGTGCGCCGTGAGCAGTTGGGTAGCTTCTTCAACGTGTAGGTGTCCTATGGATGTGTGGTGTAGTTGAGATGTCTCTGTAAATGTATTCCATGTAGCTCTTGCTTCATTAAACCTTTTATGGGAAGATGGACTGCTTGGGCCTGTACCTATGTACGTTAATGAAGTAGGGAAATGGTCACTACCATATGGGTCCGTGGCCACACCCCACTCAAGACATGGAAAGAGAATTGCCGAACCAATAGCCAAGTCAAGACATGAGTATGTGTTGTGTCCTATGTTATGATATGTAGGCTGTTTATTGTTGAAAAGGCATGCTCCAGAGGATGTAAGAAACCTCTCTATCAGGCGACCCCGGGCATCCGTACGAGAAGAGCCCCAAAGAGAATTGTGAGCATTAAGGTCGCCTGTTAGAATGTACGGTTCGGGCAGCTGGTCAACCAGCGCCTCGAAGTCAGAGCTTAAAAGTGTAACATCAGGAGGAATGTAGACGGAGCATACCGTTATCAACCTATTAAATATTATTGTTCGAATTGCTACAGCCTCAAGGACGGTGTTCAAGGTGACAGGGTGGCATGCTAAGGATTTGCGGACAATTATGGCCACACCGCCAGAAGAGTGTGTGCAGCCATCCCTGTCTTTCCTGTATACCAGGTAACTATTCAAGAAATTTGTGTGTTTGGAATTCAGATGTGTTTCCTGGACACACATTAAACTTGGCTGATTGGCATGCAGAATCTCATGCACGTCGTCAAGATTATTCAGAAGGCCTCTGCAGTTCCATTGAACAATGTTTTCTCTTCCCATTATGATGTGTTAGAGCTACTGGAGTGTGATTATTTATGTAGGGTCTTTCGGGGCTTGCACTCTTGGAAGGGGTTTTCTGACCTTCTCTACTGTCCTGGACGTCGCAGCCCGTTCCTTCCGCTGCGATGAAAGCCGGAAGGGCTCGACGTCCATGTCGTCATCTGATGGCAAGGGGGTGGCCAGCGGACTGGGCCCCCTTGACGTGGTACCCTTTCGGGTGTTCTTTGCCTGCGCTGCCAGTGCCGAAGACGTGGGGAGCACCACAGGTGGCACAGGCAGTGAGGCGGGAGAGGGGGTCGCTGCGACTGCCTCCGTCTCCATCTCCGTGCCCTTGCGTGTGCTTTGGGCCGGTGGAGAGGAGGAAACAGAGGGTGCAACGGCATCCCCAACGGACGTGGATGCCACCACAGCCGCTGCTGACTTAGCAGGCGGTGCGGTGGCGGTTTGGGCCGCCAGAGGCAACCCAGGGGGGGGCGGGGGCGGGACCAAGTCCGACTCGCGGTACTGGGTCCCCGCCGAAACCAGACGCCGCTCCGCCCCCCGGCGAGCTGCGTCGGCGTACCTCCCCAGGGGAAAAGAGGCGAACCTCTTTCGCGCCTCGGGGAAGGTGATGTTTTCTGTTACCTTTATGTTAATGATTTTTTTCTCTTGTTGAAACTTTTCACAGGCGCGAGAGTATGCTGCATGTGGACCCTGGCAATTCGGGCAGGTAAGGTTGGTTGCAGTGCAGTTGTCAGAGAGATGATCATGCTGGCCACATTTGGCACATGTTGTTCTGCCCCGACAGGAGTTGGTACCATGCCCGAACCTCTGGCACTTGAAACAGCGCCGCGGGTTCGGGATGTATGGCCGGACAGAACAACGGATGAAACCTGCGTTGATATGCTCGGGCAGTGTGCAGCGGTCGAAAGTCAGAATCAGATGTTTGGTGGGTATTTCTTTGTTCTCTCTCCTGATGACGATGCGCCTTACTGCTGTCACGCCTTGTTCTTTTAGGCCTTCGAGCAGATCAGTCTCTGTCTCGGTTAGGAGATCTGCCTCAGAGATCACACCTTGACAACTGTTGAGGCTGCGGTGGGGTGTGACCCTGATCTCCAGATCTGCCATGCGGGTTTGTTTCAGGAGGATTGTGGATTGCTGATTGGTTTTAACCTCGACTAGCACTTCACCAGTTCTGAGTTTTTTGGCGTCATATGTTTTGCCGATGATACCTTCAAGGTATTTAGAAACAAGAAATACCGATTGAGAAGAAACCGGCTTCGATTTGTCCACAGATTCCATGATCAAAAAACGAGGGTAGTTATCTTGCTTTGGGAGCGAGATAGAAGGCAAAGAAGGAAAAGATACTTCGGTGCGGCCCCTTTTCAGGGACCGATCACGTTTGGGGGGGGGTTTAGAGAATGCCATACATCATAGTATAGAAGCAGGGGACGGGGGTTCTTTCTTCTCAAACCTTACCCTGATAGCCTGAGAGGTCCCGGAGCTCCCTGCCTGGTAAACAGACAGGGAGCCCATCCGCCGGAGCTTGACCTGGGCTCCGACGGCCACCGTTTACGGCTTCTACCCTTCACCTTTAAACACCTCGCCACGGTTGGATCCAGCTTATGTTTGGGGGCTCGGGGTCCGCGGTATCGCCAGTACCGTCACCAAGATTGCTCAAGGTGCCCCGTGCGGGGACCATTTTAAAAATGCTAGTAAAACCTAGTGCACCCGCAGCCCTAGTCATGGAATCGCCTGATCCGGAGAACAAAACTCTCGCCGAGGAGCTCGGGCTTGCATTTAACAACCTCACACCACTTGAACGCTCAACGCTTCTAAGTGCACGAGCGGCAAGAGTTGTGGGATACGCGGTGGACGGGAAAGCGACCATTCCGCGATAGCCACAACAGACGAACGCCCTGCCGTCGGCACCGCTGCCTCGTCAGCGCCGTCGCCACGGACGAATACAGACTGGTACGTATGTGCCGTATTTTTATTACGGTTAATAATAGTTCAACTTCAGTAGCAGTATCGCTTATGCCAGTTGGCCGGTGTCGTGTATGGAAAGCCGTTCGCGCGAGCTCTCTGCTTCGACCAGAAAGATACGAGCGTCAATGCGCGGTGTTTACGGCATTTTTCCTCCAAGGTCAGAGCGCCTCGAACCCGAAAATTCGTCTGCGCGACGGCGAGATGTCGAGCTCGGCCAGGCGGTTGTTTCGTACGCATTGGCGCACACGCTTGCGTGTTCGTTCGGAACTTCAACCGTTTACTCCACCGTTCTTTGTCATAAAAAGAATGTGCAGTATGTTTCACGGGCATTTAGCTCGTTATGCAAACTGTAAGCCCTGCCTAACATGCGTTTGCTTTTGCCGGCCTCCGCCAATCGCAGAGCTTAGCCCATGTGACGGCATAGGTTCTGTTGCGGGAAATGAGCTGGTGGGTCGCATGACCATTCCCGTTTTTCCTAATTATGTAGCTTATTTGAGCGAAGTTTGCGTTATAAGTGGTGTCGTTATGGTTCTAACGAGGCAATCTTTCGAATGAACCAAACTTGTGTTTTCTCTTCATGGCTCCTTTAAGTGCCAGTGGTTCGGGCACGGTAGCAACTCCTGCCGTGGCCGAAAGACCTGTGCAAAATGCGCTGCACATGATCATCCGAGCGACAACTGTCCATCCGACACCCTCTCTTGTGTGAACTGCAGGGGGCCGCATGCAGCCTACTCCCGCAAGTGCGAAAAAAAAAGCAGCCTTCAGCTCATGCAGTAAAAACTCTGAGTTATAAAAAGATGTTGACCCATTCTTATGTAGTATCGACTTCTTTTCGGCGGTTTGTTTGTGTTTCATGAAGGTGTTTGTGTAGTGTGCTCAACTGGACACGTGTTGGAAGTGTTGTGCGAGTGTGTCAGCCTTTTCTTCGAGTGTGTCCCCTGTTGTGCTGACCAGAGGCAGGCTGTGTATTGGTTGTCCTTTGAGTTTGCGTATTCTTGTCCATACTTTCAGTGTGTCTTTGTAGGAGTTTATTGATGTTATGAAGAAACACCAACTCTCTCGTTTGCCTCATGGCGCACACGTTTTTCCTAGTGCCTTGGCCCATTTGAACAAAATGAGGTTACCCGACGTGAGGTACCGACGAAGCATACCCCACGCCTTGTTCGGGGCCTCTGGCGCCCGCCTACAGTCCTCGTTCCACCACGGCCTCCGCTGGTTGTGCGGGGCACCAGCGGTGTGGGGAATGGACCTTTTGGCGGCGTCGAGGATGTGCGCCCTGAGCAGTTGGGTAGCTTCTTCAACGTGTAGGTGTCCTATGGATCTGTGATGTAGTTTGGATGTCTCTGCAAAAGTATTCCAGTTAGCTCTTGCTTCATTAAACCTTTTATGGGAAGATGGACTGCTCGGGCCTGTACCTATATACGTTAATGAGTTCTTTCGGTGCTGTGACTCTCATCTTTTTGGACTTGTCGGGAGGCTTTGGCGTCGGGACACGTTCCTTGCGGTGCACCACAGACAAGAACGGTCCGACATTCGTTTCGCCCTCTGATGTCCTCGGAGTGCCTGATTTGTCAGTCTCCTTGGACCGCGCACCCTTTCAGCGCGCTTTGACTAACCCACAACCACCGAGGGTTTCAGGAATGCCTCGGATGGCACAGGCGGTGTGGTGAGGATAGGCGCTGCCGCCGGTTCCCCTGTCTCCATCTCCTCTGCGCCCTCGCCTGTGGTTTGGGACGCTGGAGCGGACGTGGAGAATGCAGCATTACTCCCACCAGACGTGGTTTTGCCACCAAAACCGCTGCTGGCTCAGCGAGCGGTGCGGAGGCGGGTTGGTCTGCCAGAGGCAAGCGAGGGGGGGGGGGCGGGGCGGGACCAAGTCCGACTCGCGGTACTGGGTCAGCGCCGAAACCAGCCGCCGCTCCGCCCACCGGCGAGCTGCCTCTTTCCGGAGAGGGAAAGAGGCGAACCTCTTCCGCGCCTCTGGGAAAGTTATGCTTTCAGTGACCTTGATGTTAATGGTGTTCTTTTCTAATTGAAACTTTTCGCATTTTCTGGAGTAGGCCGCATATGGACCCTGGCAGTTTACACAAAGAAATTGTTGCACGTTGCAGTTTTCGGCCGGGTGATCGTGCTGGGCGCATATTGCGCAGGTAAGTCGGCCGCGACAGCTGCTTGTGCCGTGCCCGAACCGTTGGCACTTCAAACAGCGCCGTGGGTTCGGGATGTAAGGCCGGACCGAACAACGGATGTAACCTGCGTTGATGAATTCAGGAAGGGTCGACTTGTCCGAGGTTAGGATGAGGTGCTTTGTCGGCATTTGTTTATCGTCTCTGCGGATGGTTATGCGCCTGACCGCTGTTACGCCCTGAGTACGAAGGCCCTCCAGCAGGTCAGCTTCAGATTCATTGCTTAGGTCATATTCGGAAATAACGCCCTGGGAGCTGTTTAGGCTCCGGTGGGGTGTGGCTCGGACTGCCAGATCGGCGATGCGGGTTTGTGCAAGTAGTTTATCAGCCTGATCCTGGCTACTGACCTCAACAAGGATTTCACCGGTTCTTTGTTTTTTGGCCTTATACGACTCTCCAACGATACCCTCAAGAAACTTTGAAATAAAAAATACCGACTGTGAAGCAAGAGGTTGTGATTGGTCTACTGATTCCATCACGATGGGGCGAGGATAGTTGTTCGGTTTTGGAGGACTCAAGTTAGGAAGTGGTGGGAATGAAGCTTCGGTGCGGCCCCTTTTTGGGGGCCGATCACGTTTGGGGGGGGGGTTAGAAAATGCCATATGATACATTGGAAAGCAGGGAGACGGGAGTACTTTCTTCGTCTGCCTTACCCTGATAGCAGGAGAGGTCCCGGAGCTCCCTGCCTGGTAGACAGACAGGGAGCCCATCCGCCAGAGCTTGCCCTGGGCACCGACGGCCATCGTTTGAGGTTACTACCCTTCACCTTAAAACCCATTACCATGGTCGGTTACAGCGTGAGTGTGGGGGCTCGGGGTCCGCGGTGTTGCCAACACCGTCACCAAGATTACTCAAGGTGCCTCGTGCGGGGGGTTAATTTAAACTGACACTCTGGTTCTGGCGCAGCCCTGTATATTTTAATGGGAGAAAACTGATAGTTCAAGCGCATCGGTATCCACAGAGGTTAATTTGAACTCGTATCCACTGGTTTGATGATGCTTAGATGTTAATGGCACAAGGCCAACTGGGGCAAAGAGCGCCATCTGCTGATTTCCATCGCTCCTTGCAGAAGAAGTCGGTCGAGAATGATTACAATGTGTTGCAAATCCAAAACAAACCATATTTACTAGAAGTGCAAAATAATGACGGGAGATTAGCTCCACACGGTGTGGTACTGCACGGAAAATTTCAACATCAGGAACATAACATTCAACACGAAATCCACGGCAATTTGGGAGGCCATCCTGCGCAACTTGCATCCAGCTTGCCAGAAATGGCTCGCAGACCGGGCAGCGGGAGCAAAATGTCAGCTAACAAATGCCACAGACTGGAAAGTCCAACCATTATGACTTAATAAAAAGCAAAGCACAAATAAAGCTTCTCTTTCACCGGCCTTTCATTCGCACATTGTCCTAATCCCCTTTGGAGATTGTCCATTGAACCATGACGTATGTCATGAAAAATACACCACCAGCGTGTAGAATGATGTGTTTTTTGGGAAAGCTGTGATTATATCTCTAGAATGCCATTCAAAAATGTGTTACTGCAGCCTTAACTCTTCCCGAACAGGATGTTTTACTCACTTTCCGGTTATTCCAGTCTGGAAAGTGGGTCAAAAGTCCGGACCAGAGCAGTCGGACACCTTGGACCCAGCAAAGGGTTAAAGGGCAAGGCGCAATAGCCTCACTATCTAATGCCATTTTCGACGTCTTCTATGCTCAAAAAGCTCACTGGAGTGCTCAAAACGGAGCATGCAGGCAACTCGACATACCTGGCAGTATTAGGAACATGAACGATGCAAAGCAAGTGTGCTAGGAATCTGTTGATTATAGCACTTCACACAATTTGAATGACTCCAGAATTCATTAGTTTTTCTTAAACATTGAACACATGAACAAGCTGCTTCTCTCAGCACTTTATTAGTTCACTTCGCCTTCAAACATTGCCGGCAGGCGTCGCATGGCAGTGCAGTCGTGGAGGATCCAAGTTGCGACTTGAGCACGGAAGAAACTGCGTAAGTTTGTGTCGCCCTGTTTAGACGCAGCTCTGAAGCTTTTTACGACATAATTGATCATTAGCTGTGCACATTCAAATGTACAGAACAATAAAACGAAACAAATTTTCACCTTTTTCGAGACAAACACGAAGACGTGTAAGGGGGTGAAGCTTTGTAAATAGCGTTTGTTCTGACTGCATAAAAGCTAACTACAACTGACCTTGAGATTGGTTTTTTTATTTATTTTATGCCTGTACACAGAACTGTAGGCTTGTCTGACAGCTCAAGCTGGGGTGTCAAGCTTCGTGCACCTGCAAGACTGGCCTCAGTATGTGTGCTCTGTTAACGAAAATTGTTGATGCCATAAGCAACGGTCTGGTGGGATCTTCATGCACAGACGACGCTTGTGAATAGAATGTGTCTACAGCCGAAAATGTGACTCCTGCAACACTCGGGGAGGTTTAATGACTTCGAAGGGAACCCTATAAAGGCTTTAAAGTTTATTTCCCATCAGGAGATGGAAACTTCCCTCGAAAAGTGCCCACTCAACTTCAACCATCTCAGGCGCACCCTTTTGCACTGTGTGGTTCAGCCCTAGAGGCAGGTCATTTTGCCCTGACTGCAGATAGAGTTAAGTACAACTAACCTTGATGGGGGTTTTTCTGTTTATTTTATGTATGCATAACTGGAACCTTAACAGACCGAGCCTGCGGGGCGAGAATTGTAAGAAAATATCAGTGTACGAAAGTCCCTTTTTGCGCAAAATAAACACAACAAAAATGCAAGCTTCAAAAAAGCAACATAAACTTTGAAAAAAAAAACGATTTAGCATGGGGTGGACGACAAAGAAACAGACCATGTCGACTCATTGTTTTCACAGAGAGGCACAGAGGAACTGTAGTTGCACTGCCGCTGTTTTAGCGCACTCATGTGGGCAACAGCGGCGAGCTTTTTTAGTGTGAACACGGGAGTGCGTGGCCATCGGTATTCTCGGAACAGCTTTTGACAACTTTTAAAAAACTTTACAGCCAAACCCTGTAAAGATATTCTCTGTGCTTTATGGATATTGTGAAACACTGCCGTTTGCATAACGCACTGAGAGAAACTGCAGGCCACAAATGCAAAGGTGGCCATCCTGTGCTTATTGCTGATTACGTCAGATGTCGCTTTGAGCAAAGTGGCCGGTGCAGACAGACAAGGCGTGGGAGACACCGTCGGTTAGCAGTAGGAGAAATCTGAGGACGGCCAGCCACTGGATCCAGCCACTGCCGGCCGCGCTGCTAGTAGGGCTCGCTAGGACCACACGCACTCATCCAGCAGGCCATCAGCGCCATTCAGTAGGCCGAGGTCAACAGGCTAAGGTGCTATAAAGAACGCCTTGCTGCTCGACTCCAGGTGGCGTAGAGGAAACGGAGGCCCCAGCAGCTGATTGCTGCTTTCGACAGAGTGACGGCAAGGATAGTAACCGCTACTGAGAGAACGGCTAACTTACTGTGACGGGTAATGAGTTCTTCGATGACAGAATGTTGTTTGTGCTTTTCATTCCACTCATAGCATGCAATCTGCAGTGCCATTTTTTGTTTTGAAGTCACAGGTGAGGGTGTATGTCCTCGTGACCAACACAACAAACCTTTTTGTCTATCCCATGGTCTACTGCAAGGCCCAATGTTTCCAGTTTTAAGCCAGCCCACTGTTGACTCCACTCAAGAAGCAGGTTTTAAAACCCCAACTTTGAAATTCGATTTTTTTACTGGTCATTTCGCCCCTGTCTTCTGTCGTCATTGTGGATGGTCATTAGGCTTTGTTTACCTGCATGGCTACTTCAAAATACATTTTAAATTTATGAATGGTAACGTGACAATCTCGGTTGTCATACCACATTTCTTCAATGTTTATTTTTTCTTTGTTCATTGACGTCTTCTGTACTGAGCTGCTCACATGTAGCAGATATCAAAACATATATCTCATTTTGTTTGCCTTTTGCACTTCCATTTGGCGAGTTGCAAATAGTCTAATCATTCTGAACAGCTGTCCACACAGTTATTAGCTTTTTAATTTCCCTATCGAAAAAACCCTTATGATTTTTATATGGGCACCATAAAATTCATATGGGCCCGTAAGAATTCACATAAGAACCCATATGAATTTTTATGGGCCCATATGCTCCGGACTCATAAGAAGTCTAACCACATATGAAATCTTATGGGCCCATATTAGATTCCCATATGGCATCTTACGGGCACATATGATACAGACCGATAAGAAGTCTAACCCCATATGAATTCTTATGGGTCCATATGAAATCTCCATATGGATTCTTACGGGCATATATTATACGGTCCCATAAGGGATCGATCTCTATACGAATTATACGGGCTTGTTTCAACCACCATTCAGGGTTATATGTGGTTCACGAAGTCATGTGGGGGCATACGGGGCACCATGCAGCTTTCTGTGGAACTTCCTGTGACTGATATAAAGCTATACACAGATCCACGTTGTTACCACACTGTTGCAGATCGGGCCCGTAAGGTTGTAAATGTTTTAACACAAATTAAAATTCTTGTTCTACATGGGCATTAATTGTGGACTAAAAGTATACGTTTATTTTTGTTCACTCTCATAATGATATTGCAAACAGTGCATTAAATATGTGCACCGTACCCAACTGATTCCCAGTCACAAACGGCCGGCCAGGCCCTCAATTTTCTCGTTCGGGCGGCCAACATGACGGCTTCCTCAGCGGAAGCGGCCATTTTTCGTCGCGCTTCTGGACCTGAGTCACCCCGTCCGCTTTTCCCGCGTTTGTTTGTTTGTTTCTTTCTCCTGCCTTTCGTCAATTGGCGCTGCTCCGAAGAGGGCACGCGGCGGAGTCGCGGGGGCCCAGGGAGAGAGGGAAACAAAGGTGCCGGACAAGGGGGACAAAGGTGCGGCACCGCCGCGGGCGATCGGGCGAAGTTTATCGGGGTGCGAGCGGCTCAGCGGGGGCTAGGGGCAGTCGGGCTGGAGATTTTTCAAGGTGCAAGACGCTGGGAAGGGTCCGGCGGTGGCGCGGCTTTAGCGAAGTCCGTCGTTAGGCCCACGGCGGGACGACCAGCGCCTAATCTACGGGAAGGAGTTCGCCTCGTCGTCGTGTGTATCAGGCCGACCAGACCTCGCACACCGGATCCCCCAAAAACGTAAGCGGCTTCCCGGCGAAGCCGACTCGACTTCGCCGTGACTTTCCGTCCTTGGACTCGCGGTAACCCATAGACACGCCTAGCGTTAAGACATATGCCTCCACCTGGTTTTTCCGGTGTCGCGCCCAGCTTTTGATCAGACCTAGCTGCTAGGTTTTTTTTTCTTTTTTGTTGTTGTTGTTGTGTTGCATAGTGTTAGGATGTAAGCCCCTGTGTCTCTGTATTACCCCATGGTGTAATGTTTTTGTTTGGTTGTCATCGGTCTAGTTAACGCCGTGCGTTAGCCGACCGGCGCGCACGTGCGCACATTGTAGTGTCCGCTTAGCGCCTGCAGTAATTCCTAAGCGACCACAGCTGCACGCCGTTGCTAGTGAGTGTCTTTGCTGGGATACTTGTTTTTGCTAAGTGCATATTAACCAGTTTTCACCTCATTGCAATTAAGCTTACCAAATTAATGTGAACATGGTACACTTTCAGGTGCATTCGACCACTTCATAGGTCAAGTGGACACCGACGTGCCGGCAAAAACCCGACGCTTGAACATGAACTGGTTTATTGCAGAGATGCGTAAAGACTTTAAATGAAAGCGCATCTCTGCAATAAATTTGTTCATCATTCAGCTCTGCATGTGTGTTTTTGTACACAAATGTGGCAATAAATGCCTTTCAAAGCAGAAACCCCACTGTCTCCTTGCAAAGAGAAGCCGGAAAACGCGGCTAGGACATTCACCACAGCAAATATTTGTGTTCACACGTGTAAACAAGCGAAACAAAAGTTATTTGAGCTTTTTATATGGGGATGTAAAATATGCGGGTCTGTGACACCATATGAAATCCCTATATGAAAGAAGCCCTATATGTTTCCCCCCATATCACCATATCCCCATATCCAATAATGCCATATATATGGGCCCCATAAGATGCCATATATGGTGTTTTTTGGTAGGGTTGTGTACTCCAGTACCTTCAATGCCAAAAGGGTTTTACAAAAGCGAGTGCTTTAGTCCCAAAACAAAATTGCAGATGGGGAGAGCCACTAGGTTATACACAAACGCATTGCTGTGACAATCCACATGACCATGTTTTTTTTACTTTGTATGCAGACAGACTGAAGCCAAGGCGAGAAGGGAGCTTTCAGTAGCCTATACTTGCTGTAATCTTTCCACTCCACACCTGAACTTATCTTGCCGTACTTTTCTCAGCAAATTGGACTTGTTGTAAAATCCATAGCAGCCATGGATGGTTCAGCTGCTGTCGCAATCATTTTTATTTCCAGCAACACAACTCACCTGGTAGAAATTAAGTTCCATTTGCTTTTACTAGGCACCGTATTACTCAAAAAGAAAGGCGTCAGCTGTGTAAAGTGCTTACATTTGGCAAATGATAAGTTTGCAATCAACATCAGCTATCTGTATTACACTTATCTAATGGGGATGCTGGCAATATTAACCATCAATAATGGGTTGTACGTATTCGTTATTCGTATAATCTAAAAAACAGAACACTGCCCTTCTTGTTCAGTGAAGTGACGAATTTTTGGCTCGTGCATTCCGAAGCTGGAAAGTTTTTTATTATACATACTTCCAAAAGGCCCTCCCAAAAGAGTCACTAAATTTAATTGGTTTTAAACCAATCGTTCATACCATCTTTCCCCTTTTTTCAGATGGCATATGCAATCGTTGAATTTTTCGATGCCAAGCAACTAAAGTGCATTGAACGTGACTACTGCGCATTGCCTTACCATGTGACAGGAGACAGCTGCTACGGTTTCAAAGCCAATTACACTTATCCTATGTGGACACATTTAAAGGTGTTTGGTACGTGCCACCTGGGATAACATATTAAATTGCAATACCTTTCAAGAGAATTCCACAACTTATTCTTTATTTTTTAGAAACATAATAAGCGGCAAAAAACGAGCTAAACAAAAGTCCCATAATCTCAGACCTGGGCAGCGATGCACGTGTCACCCATGAAAAAAAAGGGTCAGGAGGAGGTCACACCAGTAGTCTCATTCGGAAGACACTAGAGTGCTATACACGACTGCTCTGCAAGTTCGAAACTTGTTGAGGTTGCCAAATAACTTTTCTTGGGGTAACTGATTGATATTGTAACATGAACCATGCATAGAAAATACAAAACGGGAGTGCTTCTTGTCTCAACTAAGTAATATTATATTTTCTCAACGATGCCATCTTTACACGGGTGCTTGGCAAGCAAGGTGCGACTGCTGTAAGGGCAGTGGCACTTAGATGTGCCTATCACTACCGAGAGTGGTATTTAATCATACATTGCATCCTCATGAAGGACAGCTTTTATGGCGATTCACGCATACCACAATCTTTCACAAGCACACCTTTTAGCTCTCCTTACGCCTTTTTTGTACATACAGCGCCAAAGTTCATTTTGAAGATGGTTACAGATTGTCACCCAGGTGTGACATCATAATTAGATAAATTATCTGAGCCTTCTAATAGGGCATGCGTCGTTGCATAGGTGTAGCTTCAGCACATTAAACCCCCCCTTTCACTTTTCATTTCAAACTGCAGTGCTTTGAAGTGGTTTGCACTGAAGCAGAACAACAGCTTCTCTGCATGTTTTGAAGGAGCGTACAGGAAACTAGGCTATCATTTTACCCAAAGTTTATCACCACACATAGAGAGTAATGCGAATCTAAGCAATTCGATAACATTGTCTGAGGGCCTTCTAGCAACGACATGGTAAGCGCACATGACTAGGCCCGTTTTACCAAACAACCATAAATTCAAGCATATGTCCATACGAGATATGCGAACACACACCACCACATGTGCAGCGAATCTAGCGGCTGTGTGAATTACACATGCAGTGCCATCTCTGTGCCAGTTGCGGTACACAAAATGGAAAATTTATTTCTGCCATCCAATAAACCCTGGCCAAGATGGCTCAGTGATCAGACGTTGTTCTACTAAACTGATTTTTAATTAAAAAGAAAACAAATACCGCCAAAGTGCTGCGACTATACGGAGTATATTACTGATCCCACAGAGGTAAAAATCGTACCGTAACGTCCACCGTGGCCTGCATGAAATCCCAAGGTGATATGGGCACATAAAACTCAACTCCTGATTTGATTGATCCATTACAGCACTGTGTTGAGATTGCTTTCATTCAATCATATGGCCAGCACCATAAGAAATGCGTTTTGCCATTTTAGTGAACACATTGGCATAGAGAGTTCTTTATTGCCAACATAAAACTATCCTAAATAAGACAGAACATAGCGTACAAAGCCAGGAAAGAAGGAGCCATTCCTACATGTGCACGTGAGTATTTTATGGTGTATTTTTTGTTCCATGTCTCATCAAGTGTTTTTTACAAAGTGCCCTTGTCCCCCTTTCATGATTAAAACCAATTCCCTACTCACACTGCAAAATTTCACCCTTGACCACTGCTAATGTTCAATAGGAGAAAGGTTGTCTTGACTACAATGACTTCCAATGCTTTTTCCCGCTGTTTGCCTCATACCACCTTGAGCATATGTCCCACGTCCTGAGCAGTGGGTGGTGTTCCGTGAACGTGTGGGCATCCATAACGAGAGAGAGCTTTGGTGCCATCAGGAGGCTTCCACGCCACTGTGCCACACTGACATGGAACTCGTAGCGTGCACCCGGGCCGGGCCCTTCAAGGATGCTTGCTACACCTTGTAGCAAGATCAATGTCTCATCCACGCTTTGGAAGCCATCTAAAGAGTGCAGTGTGCAGCTGCTCGACCGGTCTCCGCAAGGGGCCGACTTCAACCCCTGAAATACATTTGGGAAGCAATAAGGTTGAATGGGGTTGTTCAGCAGGTAGACCTTAGAGCACTAACAGGACAACGCACGCCCTTCGGTGGAATGGTCGTATCTTCGATGCTCCTTGGGCACCTTCGCCTCGACTAATGAACGTAGAGGAAGATGTGTGCACCACCACCGCAACATTACAGGACCCTTTCTATCAGCGGTACACCTGTGAAGGACCTTGGACCTAGATGTTTCAAACACTATGTACCATCAGCACAGAAGTGCAGGTGCCCACAGTTGCACTGCAACAGAAAAGCGACTTTCTCACAGCTTCTAAGAAGGATGCAAGGCCATGCTCTGCAACCCAGCATGCTTCATGGACCCCCAAAAACTGGCGTAGATTAATTTTTTTAGACGAGTCTACGTTCTGCATAACAGGGCCCGTTTACTTATGAATTCACTGCCATCTAAGAAGTGTCGAGTATCTGAGGTATTTTTATCATGCAGGAAATATTGAGATAACATTCACCGTGTTTCCGCCTAGAGCAGCGTCAGTGCATAAAATGTGCTACCACAACATGGCCTTGGTCCTCTCAACCATGCTGCAGGCAGACTTCCATGCAGTGCTGTGATACCCATGGCGGTGTGCTGAAAACGTATGCCCTAGGCTTATTCCCCATTGGGAATTTTCTTCAAGCCCTCCAGCTGGTTCGTACCTACCACCGACAGATGATTACCTGTACAGGATTACCTGACAAATACAACTGTTTGCATGGCATCCAAAAGGCATGGACCTCAACATTAAAAATCTATCTAGCAGTCTGAAAGCAGCCACGGTGCGTAGGCTGATTGATTAGGCCAGTGCAGGCCGGGTCAGAATAAGTGCGATTAAAAGCTTCTCAAAAGCAATGAGGTTTTTCTTTTGGCCATCTTCCACTCATTATCATCTTGTGTTGAAGCAGTCACTGCCAGAGATGGGGAGACGCCCTGTTACTGGGAAGAATGCTGTCCTATATTAATATACACGCATGAAAAAAAGCCCTGAAATGCGTGAATTGCGTGCTTCCTCGTGCATTTAGAATGCTTACGGTACGCACTTGCAAAACAGAAATGTCACGATTTAGGCTCGCAATCGTGAACGTGGGAGGGTGGGGGTACCCTCCAGCCGAGTGACGACCCGCAGCGTGCTGGTGGTGACGGTGACTGACCGAAAGCAGCCGTGCTCGTCGGTGTTTATTGGTCAGCCGTGCACAATGTTTCCCACCCAGCCTGGTGGGGCCACTGAACTTAGCGGCCAACGAATATTAGGGTCGGGGGGCGCCACACACTTGTCACACCCCTCACCCCCAAGTTTGTTTTTCCAACACAAACACAAAAACTCCACCTGTCACCCTGGCGAGTAGCTATCCGGCAGTGTCCACAGTCTTTCACTCCGCCTGAACACAGGTGTCGAAGCAGGTGTGGCAGCATTGGGTGCCGCCTGTGTATTCTCACACCGTCCGTCAGCCTTGCAGGTGTCACCGGACTTGCACGTGGTGCCACAGTGGCGCGAGTAGCACCAGGACGGCTCCTACGCCGTACGGCGACGCATTTACGGTCAGGACGAGAGGCTTGGCCGGATCGAAGTGCACCAGCACCGGAGCCTCGGTGATGAGCTCCTTGCTGCGCTGGAAGGCCAAGTCTTGTTCCTTCTTGCAGGCCCACTGCTGTCCATCTTGAAGCAGAAGGTGGAACGACTCTAGATGCGACAACAGGTTTGGCAGGAAGCTCCTGTAGAAGTTTACGAGGCCGAGGTAGCTCTGCAGCTCCTTCTTGTTCTGGGGCTTGAGCGCCTTGAGCACAGCCTCAACTTTGCAGGGTGCTGGGGCCAGGCCAGCCTGGGAAATGACGTGGCCCAGGTACTCAACGCTGTGGGCCAAGAAAAGGCACTCCTCCAGCTCGAGCTTCAGCCCGGCATCCTGCCATCGTGCCAGGACGTTGTGCAAGTTCTGCAGGTGGTCCTCATCGTCGGTACCGGTCACCAGGATGTCGTCCAAGTACACCACCACGTGCCTCATGCCCCTGAAAAGGTTGTCCATCTCCCTCTGGAAAGTGGCAGGAGCTGAGGCCACGCCAAACGGTAGGCGCGTGTACTGGAAGAGTCCCAACGTAGTCGATATGGTGACATACTTCCGGGACGACTCCTGGAGCACCAGCTGCTGGTACGCATCTCTCAGGTCGAGTTTCGTGAACGCTGTCTCCCGGACAACACCGACAAGAGATGTTCAGTACGTGGCAGCGGGTACTTCTCCACGGTAGTGACGGGGTTGATGGTGATCTTGAAGTCCCCACAGATCGTTAGATTGCCGTCTTGCTTCAGGACTGGCACGATGGGAGCGGCCCACTCTGAAGACTTCACGGGCACCAGGCTGTCGTCTCGCTGCCACTCTTGCAGCTCTTGGGTGACCCCGTCCTTCAGGGAGAACGGCAGCCAGCGCGGATTGAAAAACCGGGGCTGAGCACCCTCTGGGACATGTATGCTTGCCGCCGCGTTGGTGAATGTGCCCACCCAGGGCTGGAACAGGGCCTTGATCTTGGTCAGGAGGGGTGGGACGTCTTCCACTGCATGTACTGCTTCCTGGTACTCCTGCAGCCGCACACCCAAAGCCTGGATCCAGTTCCGGTCAAGCAGCATCGGTGACGACCCCTTGGTCAAGTACAGGAGCAGGGTGGCCTCGCCGCACACCCAAAGCCTGGATCCAGTTCCGGCCGAGCAGCATTGGTGACGACCCCTTGGTCAAGTACAGGAGCAGGGTGGCCTCCCTGTCGCCAAGGCGAACGCTGACCTGGGCTTGACCCTCGACCTGGGCGAGCTGTACGGAGTAGCTGCGCAGCATGACGCCCGACGCCTCGATGGACACTCCAGGGAAGGTGCGTTTGAAGGCTTTCCCAGATATGAACGACACGCTGGCCTCTGTCCAGCTTCATGGAATGGAGATGTGAGGAGATGCAGACTTCGACGGTCAGCATATACGGTGGCACAGACGACTGAAGTATGTCCATGTGCCACATGTCCAAAATCTGCGGGTCTTCAGCACGACGTGAAGTATAGCCGTTGATGAACCCGAAGCTGCTGCGGCACGCCCCCGCCGCCTACCCTTGGCCGTGGGCTGGCGCGGAACATGTGCTCGACACCGGCTGCTGCTTTCATCCGTTCGCAGTCCCCCCTCGGTAGGCCCGAGCAAGGTCCCTAGTTCTCCCCCACGCGAAGCACTCCACCTAAATGAAATGGCACTGTGAGGGGGTGTGGTCACCACCGCAACGACTGCACCTGCCATGCCGTGTCGCCATCTTGTTCACTGCCGCCTACGTCGACGGTGAGCCGGCTGCACGCGCTATCTCGCCCTCGTCCTTGGCCACAGCATCCATCGCCAGCACTGCCTTCATGGCATCGTCCAACGAGGGGTCTGGAAGCTCCAGGATTCGCGTCTGCATGGTGGGGTCGTTGATGCCGCAGACGAAACGGTCCCGGAGCAGCGAGTCGAGCTGTTCCCGAAGGCGCCGCAGTTCGCTAACTATCGCAGCGCTGCAACGAACTGCCCGAGAGTCTCCCCTTCTCAGCGGCTCCGGTTGTTGAAGCTGAAGCGCTCCATTAACGTGGGCGGAGCCGGGCTGAAGTGCAACCGCAGCGTCGCAAGCAGCTCACCCAGCGACTTGTGATCTGGTGTGGCCGGATTGAGGAGGTCGAGCAGGAGAGCAAAGACGCGGGTCCCACAGCTGGCCAGCAAAATGTCGCGCTGTTTTGCCTCGGGTGTGTCGTTCACCTGGAAAAAGACGCCGACTTGTTCCTCGTAGACCGGCCAGGCGGACCCTTCACCCTCGTACGGCTCGAGGCTCCTGTACAGCGGCATGGTGTAATGGCGGCCGGCGTGAGGGGGCGCTCCTGGCGCTATCGGTGGCTTCGGCCGCCTCGCGGGCTTCTTTCCTCGTCGCCAGTGTCACAATTTAGCCCCGCATTCGTAAACGTGGAAGGGTCGGTGTACCCTCCAGCCGAGTGATGACCCGCAGCGTGCTAATGGTGACTGTGACTGACCGAGAGCAGCCGTGCTCGTCGGTGTTTGTTGATCAGCCGTGCACAATGTTTCCCACCAAGCCTGGTGACTGACCGAGAGCAGCCGTGCTCGTCGGTGTTTGTTGATCAGCCGTGCACAATGTTTCCCACCAAGCCTGGTGGGGCCACCAAACTTAGCGGGCAACGAATATTAGGGTCGGGGGGGCGCCACATACTTGTCAAAAAGAAACTTGCTGTTAAAATCTGCGCGATCTTTTTATTGAGTCTGCGTGAAGCAAAGTGTCAAGTTACGCTGCTGTGACAAATTCATTGCAATATACTTGGCTCAAATCATGAAGTTTTTTTTGCATATTCTAGTTTCCGTTCATTCATACCGTGGCTGATAGCTCCATCACTACAAGCAATATAAAAACAGCAGACAATGTGCAGACGCTCCGATTACACACACATGCGTGATGCTTTGCATAGCCTACAGTAGGCTGTTCCAAGAATACCGATGGCCGCGCACTCTCGTGTTCACTAAAAAAGCTCACCACTGTACCCCATATCAGTGGCCAAAAACAGCGGCAGTGCAACTACAGTTCCTCTGTGCCTCTCTGTGAAAACAATGAGTGGACATGGCCCACATAAAAGGCCATCAAGAGAAGCACGAGCGCTTTTTTTGTATTGCATTATTCAATTTGAAAGTGTGGTGCTCGAAAGCAGTACGTGCACAATTCCAAGACGTGAGGTGCATGTTCGCATACATGATTGCGTGCGAGGGCAGCCACGGAAATGCAGATCCACCCAGTGCTTCAACGGACGCTGTTGATGAAAGTCTCAACCTCGGCGTCGAGGTGGTCAGATCGCTGCTCGGGGAAGCGTGCACGACCTATGCAACCATGCAGGTGGCGAGCACGGTACCACTGAAAATAAACAGGTGTAACCTGCTCGTTATAGTAGACCAAAGGGAGAAAACGTTTTACAAAGCGTTTGTGGAAAAAACCGTAGAGATAGCTGAGATCGCGCCTTTAACCCGGGGCCCGGCTGCTGTAGACCAATTTGTTATATCTGCAGCCTTTAATGCTTCACAGCGTGTTGTGCTTTTTATATAAAATGGCACATTTTGTCGCAGATGGCACCAAGAGCAGAAGCACCGGATCACAAGCACAACGGCCCACCGCAACAAAACAAGGAGGAAAGCATTTGAAACGCTCACAAATGTACCCACTGCGCCGCACCTAATCTTGGCGCAACACAACTTACAGTAAAGATTCATGTATGGGCTCACAAGCATAAACATTTGCTCTATCCGTCCCTTCTACTCGCAGTAATTAAGGTTCATAAATGCACATGAATAAACTAAATTTCATGAAAGAGGTTAAAACTTTCTCACGTAGAAGCTCCTCAGTCCACATAAACACACTTCTTTTTTCTTTTTGCAGGCAGAACCACCGAAGCCGAAGACAGGAGGGAGCTGTCAATGGCCCTTGAACTCCCTATACATGAGGTAATCATTCCGCGCATTCCTCAACAAAATCTGAACTTGTCTTGCCTCCCTTTCCTCGGCTGGTTGGACTCGTTGTACATCCAGAGCAGCCGTGGCTGTGTGGCAGTCCCGATGGGCTCGTTATCACCGGTGAAACAACCCACATGGTCGAAATTAAGTGCCCATTCATTTTGCGAGACAGCACACTCACAGATTACGAGAAAGGCATCAGCCACGTAAAGTTCCTTCAATACGTTGACGACAAGCTGACACTTAAGAGCAGCCACGCATATTACACCCAGCTCATGGTGATGCTCTGCGCATTAAACCTCAGTTATGCCTTTTTTGTATATTCCAAAAAACAAAGCATCAACGTTGAAGTTAAGCGAAACGACAAATTCCTGGACGAATACATTCCAAAGCTGGAATGTTTTTATTTTACACACCATCTAAAGGCCCTTGCAAAGGAGTAAAACAAGATGCAGAGAGTAGATTATGACGTTTAACACACACAAGCTACACCTGGGCTAAGACGTGTGCCATCGCAGATGGCTCTGGATTATTCCCGACCACGTGGGGAAACCGTGCGGCAGGAAAACCGTGCCGAGAAACTGGCAAAAAAAAATACAAGCTGTCGAAGAAGACAGTCCGCCTCCCTGAGGAGACAAATGCCAGTCAAAAAGAACTGGTGGGAATAATGCGCCAGTACTTCGCAGGCCAGCAGGAGCGTCCGCCTGACCTCAGCGTCGACAACCTGGAATAAAACTGAATGTGGATACGTGCCCTTGTTCTGTTCATTGTTCATAATTGCATGCCTGAAACAGCTTTTCAGACTAGTCATGGCTTCAGTGACAAGATGTGCTTGGCCAAAGCCCGTCGACCGGTTTCACCTGATGAGCTCGCTGAGTTGCTCACACGAACAGGCTGCGGAAGCTCACGGGCTGCTGCTTCGGCGCTCCACTGTGTGTCGCACAGGTGATGCATGTGCTCGTACGCAGCAAGCTTGCACAATGCTGTTGACATCGTCAATTTCGCACTCAAGTCCCTTCAAGACCCTGAATCTAGCCTTCAATCGCCCAAAGGCATTTTCGAAGACACGCCTTGCTTTTGAGAGAGTGTAGTTGAACGTTTGCACTGTGGGGTTGTTTGCACTGCGATGACGGAACGGCTTCATCAGATGACGCTGCAACAGAAAGGCCTGGTCACAGAGGAGGACTGCTCCTATTGGAATTCCATCAATGACTTGGCTAGGTACAGTAAAGATACCAGTCCCTACTACTTTCGGTAGTATGGAGGCCCTCTACACTGCTGCGTCGTGATTCTGCCCTGGAGACCCTACATTAGTGAACATTACTTGTAGTTTTGGTCAACAGCGAGCAGAATAAAAAGAGCACAACGCAGACAGTCTTGGCATCCAAGCCAAGACTATGTGTTGTACCCTTTTCACCTTTTGCACTCTTATTTTGCTATTTCCCATGAGTATACATACTGGCAATAAATAGTGGAAACATACTTCCAGTTATTAGTTCAGCGCTGTCTTCTGTCTCATCTTGACTTTGTCCTCATCTTGTCGGCTGTTTTAAACCATAAAATATGCTCTGTATACGTAACAGTGCCTGCTTTCTAGGTGGACGTGCCCAAGCCATGCTGCCAGACAAGAGAGGGTCGTCTGAAAGCAGACAAGGCCAAGCAGCTGCAGGACGCACTTGACGCAGAGCAGCAGACTGTGGCCAAAAAGACGAGAGTTTACATTAGAATTGCCGACTGCAGTTCCCATCAAAACCATGGTATTGAGGACATGGAAGCTTTCAGCCAAAACATGGACAGGAGCATCGCTGAGCGAATTCAGATGTTGGCAAGAGAAGTAATTACATCTGTATCAGATGTGAAAAAGCGCCTGCACTATTATGTGCACGACATACTTTTTGCAAACAAGGAAAAGCATGATAGCAGCTGCAGGGCCTTTTTTCCAACACATCGTGATACCAGCAACCAGATCCAAGCTGTGCTTAAGAAAGACCGCTTCAGCACAGTTGATCAAGAGAATGCTAGAATCTTAATTGAACAGATCAGGGGTGAGCAACCCGAATCCTCTGTTGTCCATCGGCCGTATTCAGTACGCAGCTGCATGGGTAGCAGCAACTTGAACAACGTGGGTGTTGCCAGCGAGTCTGAAGACACGTTGCTGTTCTGCTTCCAGACAAAATTCATGAGAAACATGCTTAAAAAGTATGGAGGCTCAGTAGTTTGCCAGGACGCAACACACAAGACTAGTGAGTATGCCCTACCACTTTTCTTGCTTGCTGTGAAAACACCTGTGAGTTGTGAAAACATGGAAAGTGTCTGTAAGCACAGCCATCACCGTTCCGTTTCCGCGGCCGTTATGACGCGGCCGTTTCCGCGGCCGTTATGGCAGTCGACCGGACTGCGGGTACGCCGATCCTGAAAAGATCCTGCGTTCCAGCGGCAGTCGCCCGGACTGCGGGAGCGCTACCCCAAGCACTGCTCGTGTTCCCGCCGACCAGCTTCTCGGGCAGACCAACGGTAACGTCGTCATGGCGCGGTGACTGCGCTCGGATGCCGGGGCCACGTCGCGTCAACGACAACAGCCGCCAGTGGTAGCCGCCTTCGACGGGAGCTTCTACTTGCCGCCGCTCCCGCCGCCGCCAAAAACTGTGAGGCCCTTCAGCAATTTCGCGCGGCTTGGACTCGGACCCTTCTGGCAGCGACGGCGTATTCGCGCGCTACGCCAGACTTCACGGCATCTTTATTCATTTTTTTTTCTCCTTCCTTTTCTGCCTTTTATTTTTTTTAATAAATATTTCCGTTGTTTGAATTTGGTCACCTGCCTCGTCACTTGTGAGCCGCTCCCCCTACGGCCCTGAACCTGCCATAACATCAGACCTAAGGAAGCCCGCGCACCAGTGGCTGGGGGCACGCCTGTACTTTTTAACCGGTGGGTGTCCGGCGGTAGGGTTTGAACCAGCCACCTCCCGCAGCCGCTGCCGTTGCAGGTGACCCCCTTTTGTTAATCGTGATCTCACCATGTGTTTGGACAGTTTGCCATGGGCATTTTCTGCTCTCGTAGCTGCACCTGTCACTGCCATGTCCGCAGCTCGTTACCCCAAACACCTGAGTGTGATAAAGATGTGACACGTGATAAAGATGAACAGAAAAAACATTCGCGAGAGAAAGGATGGCTATTTTCAATTGGTGAACTATGGTGGATTGATCAAACGGGTCATCAAGGGCTAAGACAGAGAGGCTGTTGGTGTAGATGCGAACCGGAGAAGAAGGTGCATTATGAAGTAAAAACAGAAATAGTTTGCCCAGGGCTATTGCTTCTACGTCGAACAAAGAGTTTGGGGTAACGATCCGGTAACGCCGCACTGCTGTAATAGAATCAGGCCCAGGCATGATAACAAAGCCAGCACCAGCTGAAGTAGAGGTATGCGATCCATTTGTGTGGGCGTGTAGGCCAGGGATTCCTTATCTTTGGTTAGCGTCGGCAGCATTAAGCCTCCCGCTCCTAATTCGAATCAATCTGGCTGGATGAGTGAGAGAGTCAATGAGAAGGTCTACGTTGGAAGGTTCTGTAGTAGTAGTAGTGTAGTGTAGTGTAGTAGTAGTAGTCGTGGTAAATGCCTTCAAACTCATAGACCTAAAGGCGGTTCTTCAGTGCATAAGGCATGCCAAACTGGACTTCATTAGGAAGTACTTGGCCAAGGAAAAGACATGGCCATTAGTGAATATCGGGGAGAACACCAGTCGGTGCCTGAAGATGGCTCGTTTTCTCAAGGCAGAGCCCCAAAGTGTTCCCCACCAGAATAAGTGCAAGCGTTTTGACATGGCAGAAATGGATCACGTCACAGTCCTCCTGAACATGAAGTTTGATTGGCTTAAAAACTTCATACCGTACATCAAGGATAGCCCGATTTGCTCGGCCGGTCCTCTGTGGTGAAACAGTACCTTGCTGATGACCGCTCCCGCCCTGCTGACTGGAAGGACACACGACTTCTTCTGTTCCACCTCCTCAAACCCGAAAGCAAAACTGACCCCCTGCCCTACATGGCTGTATATAATGCAGGAGACTGGGAGCAGATAGCTAACTACCTCGTAATTCGGGTGGTGCCGAAGGAAAAGGAGCACAAGATTGTGACGAGGGGGTTTGGGTGCAAAACTGCGGAGGACCGAGTGAGAGGCATTGGCCAGGAGGAGTACGCAGGGCGATTTCTCAATGCTTATTCCGACGAGCATGTGATGATGCTTGGGGAGATCCAGTTGGCCAAAAAGCTACTAGGATTCCGGAACCCGATGTCAGTCGATTCTAGTAGCTAGAACAACCAGTTTCGCGCAACAACAGTTGCACCCGTGGCTGGTGCAGTTCTTGATCCGGTATTTAACGTCCACATATTCGAGAAAACGCACACGGCTTACCAGAGATCACTCATTTATGTTCCAGATGCTGATCGGGTTTTCTGGTGGGACGGACAAGAGTGGGGCATCGAAGGACTTAAAAAAGATACCTGGGTGTATGTTTACCTCCAGCAGATGAAGGTTCGTATGGAAGACCAACCATACCCTTCCTACCTGCTGTGCAAGTGGGATGACCCCCGCATTGCAATGATGGTGCCACCACAGGTTCCTTAAGTCACGTCGCTTGGCCCCATTAAGAACGAGGCCCTGTCTCGGAGAAGGGCAAAAAGTACGGGCATGTCATTAAAGTAGAGGACCCGTACGTTTCCGAGACATACTTTGCATACTCCAAAGAAGCGTACGTTAAGAACGTCGAACAGCCACAGTCTTTCTGGAAGGTTAAAAAATGCTACGGCGCCAACAACGCATTCATGACTACCATCGATGACTACATTGGTAGCTGATCCTGGACAATAACATGTACACGGAAAACCACGACAAAGGGAGAACAGACTGACACTTTGAGCCCACCGTACCCCACTCCCACCACCGGCCAAACACGTCCACACCCGTAGGGTGGCCCCACCCCATCATGACAATGTTGCAATCCTGCTCTCCCACTTTCTGCAGTGCACAAGAACCTTCCAAGCACCCAGCAGCATTGCGCCGTTGCAGCTGGAAAAGGACATTATACACCACAGTGAAGATGAATCCTTTAGGTACAAATGCATGGACCTCAAGAGGACCATGACAAAGCAACGGCACTTGCAGCACTCAAGGTGAACTTGTCGCACAATGGGCTGCGCCTTGCAGATGTTGTAGTTGCCTGTGATGCCATGGGGGAACACCGGGAGCAGTGGAGTAGTGCAGATATGTCTTGCGTGAGCCCTGCCACTATCCGAATTAATCGGCCTCGTTGTTGGTACATCATTTAAATTCCCTCGGCAATTTATTGCCAAACCTCCTCCTGCATGCCGGGATACAAGTATTTTGAGGACCCAGGATGAAGAAGATTCTTCTTTTAGATGAGAAGAAGGTTATTCCTGGCAGAGGTGGCTCGGCTAGCCCCCAACCTACGAGTGCACCGGCCCTGTCCGCGCCTTGAATTCCACGGTGCTGCAGCAGCCAGTCTACCAACCCCAGGGGAACCAAGGGACTTCACCAGCCACGAATGGCAGACCACCGTTGTTTTCTCAACATGTGCCAGCGTATGCTAAGCAGTAGAGCAACAACAATGGCAGCTGGGACCAGGCACTTCGTTTCTGCACGAAACAACGAATGAAGAAAGCCCAGGCGATCCTCGAGCAGAAAAGAACACCTGACAAACGAAGGAACAAGAAATAGAGTTCTCAAAATGAGGTGTGCACACTGCTAGCGTCGAAGCTTAGGCAGGCTACAGCACTGGATGAGTTCAAAACAGCACCATGGGTCGCCCCAGTCTATGTTGGACGTATGTGGTACCATTTCGAAGCTCATGAAAAACACACACACAAAGGCAAGAAAGTCAGTTTGAGAATAACCAGAGATTACTGAAGTCTAACTACCATATCTTCGTACTTATAACCCACGCCAAAAATGCGAAAATTTCAGGGTTAAAGTAGAGGTGCGGATTATATGCAAGGTATTTCCTTCGGTGCAGCTTCACGGCAATGTGCATTGTGCAGCGAGGCCCCTACAGCAGTAACAGAAACTAGGCCACTCTTATCCCACGGACCGCGTTCATTCTGCACACATACGGCTAACAATATAACGACCTGACCAAAAATATTGGACAAGTCAACTAGAGTTTTCCGCAAAAAGAAAGGTTCCTTCAAGAGTAAAGAGTGTGAGTGCCAATGCTCAAAAACACCACGAAAACACGGCTCCATGCAACGGCACGTGGGGGTGCTGCATATGACCTAATATTGGGCTTCTTCGATTTGCCAGTCTCGGATAGTTCAAGGTGAGTCCGAACACTTCCTGTTTGGACAGGAAGTGACGTCACAGTGACGTATGCATACAGTTTTGGCGGCGAAGTTCTGCGCTCTCCGCCAGGAGCCGCCCGGCAAAAAACGAGAGGCGGGAAAACATGGCTGCTCTCGAAGATGTCGGCGGAAGATGTTCGCGCTCTTGGCGCTGTGCTTAAATTACCGGAATCTGAGAGTTCAGATTCCGATGGAAGTGACTGCGACAGCGACGACGAATATTCCGCCGACCTCTACGTTGCGCTGCTGATATTAACGAACCTGGTGAGGGTGCCTGGATGCGCGCGCACCCGCCTCCCCATTCAGAGTGGTGCCATTCTTTGACGGAGCCGATGTCACCAGAACTGGTTTGCTCTCGACGCCACCGCCATGCCCATGCTCGATGACGCCATGTTCATGCCCAGCTAGCACGCCGGCCGGTGCTGGTAGTGGGAAGTTGCTGCCTGCGAGCGTAGTTCGCCAGTAGTCGTCGGCACAAAATGCCCTGCTGCTGCATGCCGCAGTGCAGTAACCACTCCAGGAATGGTTTGCGAATGCTTCAGTTCCCAAGAGATCCGAAAAGAAGAATTGTATGGACTGCCAGTATGGACTGCCATCAAGCGGGGCAAGTGGCAGACTACGAACACCTCGTGTTTATGCAGTGTGAGTACAGCGGCGCATCCTCGGAATTGTTTTTTTTCGCGTGAATTTTATTAAGCGGGAAAGATGATCACAGTAGATTGCGGATAATATAGTAATGATTGGGCCGGCAATTAGATTACAAATTATGCAAATTAGTAGGAGTAACGTCAAACTGTTAAAAAAAAAAAACTCAACCGTCTCCTTCACGCTATCAAAAGCTATGTGCACGTCTGTATTATTTGTAATACGGTGTTTTACGCATTTGTAAGTGTATTTCAACTTTTCGGTGCTGCGAAAAAATCGGTACGAGTTGTGTATTTCGACCTTCCAGATGGGGCAGCTAAACTAGGAGAAAGCTGTGCTGAAGGGAGTGCCCACAGTTTACCAGATAATGTTTTGGCACCCGATAGTACAACGAATGTTCATTCACGGCTCTTGGGTGTCACTCGCATCTGCGGAACAGCTTGCAAATCATAAAAGTCCGGTTTTAAACACAGCAACGTTGGTGTGCGAACACGGGTGATATCTCGCGAAGGAAATAAATTTGCGACCTTTCATGAACGCGCAGGCTCATTTTGAAGGGGACAGGTTCGAGCAAAACCGGGCGGATGGTTGGAAAAAGATAAAGCCAAATGCCGTGCCTACAGTGTTTTCCTTCAGACGTCAGTTATTACTTCCTTTTTTCCGCGTGCTTTTACAGAGAATTTAGCATAATTTGCAACTGCAATCTTATGACTTCATTGTGTGGCCGTGTACGCATGCAGCGCTTTTTCGTGTTGATAGCAGCGCTTATAATTCCAATTGTGCACTAAAAAAGCAGGTCGAACTTTGTTTTGTTTCCAGATGTTAGAGTTGCGGTGGCGGAACTTTGCCATTTGTTTTTGCTTTTAAATATAACGAACGTAAGCCCATAGGAGTTGATTTTTTTTCTTGGACGCTGTCGGATGTGACGTTGGATCACAGCTCTCTGGAAGAAGGGGGAGGGGCGGCATTCTTATGCTGTTTTTGCGGACGTAAACTAGTAAAAAAGGCGCCGGGAACGAAGTTTGTGACCTTGCCCAAAAATGACGTTTTGTCTCTTTGCAAAGTACTACAGGCGTTTTAAATGTGCAGCAAAGGTAGCGTGCGGATGTTCAGACATGGAAATGTAAAGACATTAGAAAGCCAGTCGCGGCATGCCTAATGCTGTTTATGGGATGCAGTTTGATGCTCTCCTTTGCTTTTGCAGCTTTTCCTCATCGCAGAAAGGCACCAAAGTAAAGAACTGGGACCGCTCTCGTCTCAGCTCTACATGGAGATCAGCACGACGTAATCACTGATGGTCATGCAGTTGCGATCGACGCAATGCCGTCGCCGGGCAGCCTTGGGCTGCCTGAAGGACAGAATTGCAGCTCACATGAAGCCTGCTCAACTGCACCGGTAGCGCACGAAACAGGTCTGCAAGGCTCAGCCAGTGGAATGAAGGCTGGGGTGTCTGACCCGCAGTCTGCTAATAAGCTGCTGGCAGACCTGACACGGAAATGCAGCAAACTTCAAGACTTGCATACCCAGGGAAACTCAATGATCCAAGGCCTCCGAAAAAAGGTTAAGAAGCTCGAAGGTAACATAGAAACCTTTGGAAAGAACATGAAATTTCTGAACGAGGACCAAATACATCCACTGTCGCGCGACAGCAACATAAGGTCTCCACAAACTGTAAAGCAAGCGCCTCAAAATTAAATTTTCATGCCGGACGTCCGGCTATGAAACCTTAAGGAAACTCCAGTACCCGCTGCCGGCTAACAGGATTCTTGCGCATCGAGTACAGGGTCTCAAGTTTCTGCCTGGGATACTCACAGACGTTAGAGCACTGCACGGGCCCGGGCCGGCCCGAAAGCCCGGGCCCGACCCGGCCCGCGGGCCGGGCCGGGCCGCCCGAAGTAGATTATCGGCGGGCCCGGGCCGGGCCCGGGCTGAGTGCCGCGGGCCCGGGCTGGGCTCGGGCTCAGTGCCGCGGGCCCGGACCGGGCTCGGGCTCGACGCCATGGGCCCGAGCCAGGCTCAGGCTTGAATTCATAGGCCCGGCCGTTATTAGTTTCGACTTGAAGTGTAGAAAAGAGCATAAAATTGAAGATTCTGAGTTTACTCTTACGGGCTTCTTCATGTTAGGTGCACACATTGTTTTAAAAACGTGTTTTGCTAGGGCTGATAGTCACTATACTGTAACTTTAATGACATTTCATGTACTGCATCAAGATTTTATATTTTGGTGTATAATAAATCAAAGATACGGTTACAAGGAATGCCCTAGCGGCGAAGGAATTAATTAAGCCACCCTGGAGCTGTGCACCTATGTCTATGTACGTGTGTTTTAGATGTCGAACCAATCTAAATGCGTCTGCCGTGGCTGGAAATCAAACTCGCGTGCTAGAGAAGCACCACCGCTTAACAACCACTCCAGGGAAAATATTTCAACGCACGCACATACTCGTGGATTCAAATGGAAAGCAAGAAATTTCATTACCGTAAAATTCCGAGCAAGCGCCCCCACCCGTGCAAGCGCCCCCCCACCACTTCAGGGCTAATTTCAAATTTCTGCGCCGTTCCGGGAAAGCGCCCCCCCCCCCCCCCCCCCTCCGCGCAGTTATCACGAACCGCGTGCAGGCAACACTGGCTTGCCGGAGCCAGTCTAAGAATCCAATCCAATCCAATCCTGCTTCAACTGAACGCTACGCGCCATTTGTTACTTTGTTTTGGCGGTGGTAGGTCATGCATTCCTACACAGTTGCAAAGAAAATCGAGGTGATCCGGTGGCACCGAGAGCACGGGAAAAACGTGCACCAGACCTCTCGACAGTTCAAGCTTGACCGAAAGCGCATACGGAAATGGGTGAAGAATTTCGACAATCTCCTTCAGCAAAACTTCGGAAAAGCAAAACTTCGACGGAAGCTAAGCAACAGCGTCCCAGTGTTCAGCGAGTACGTGGAAAATGCGCTGTTCGAGTTCTGAGAGGGCGAAAGAAGCGCGGGACGCGCCGTTAGCAACCGGCTGCTGTCTGAAGAGGCTGTGAAAATAGCAAGCAGCATGCAGTTGAGTAACTTTGTAGCTTCCAGCCACTACATAAGCAGGTGGAAGCAGCGGTTTGGCGTTGCAGTGCGCCGCGCCATGAACGAGGGCCAGAGGACGCCCGAGGAATCTGCGGAAGCAGTAAGCGCCTTCCGGACTGCCGCGACTCCCTGCGATGGCGAAACGACGCCAAAAGGCAACTTTAAGAAGCCGTCGTGGCAGCAGGTCCTTGATTTTGTTGCCGAGGCGTGGGCTGCTGTACCGGAGGAAACAGTGGCGCGCTGCTTCAAGGGGAAACGCACTCGAGCTCCGAGGACGGCGACCTGCACGCCGGGCTGGCAGATGTCGGAGCCGTGATGCCAGAAGACTGGGGCGGACTGGAAGACGAGTGCGCCGAACTTTTTTTTTTTTTTGCTACAGACTCTGAGGAGTCTTTCGATGGTTTCGAAAGTGACGAACAGCAGTAAGATCAAGCCGTGGCACCCGAAGACGGGCAGCAGAGTGCTGCGAACAATTTTTCTTTTTTTGCTGCTAAGTTTTGCAATGGTTTCCAAAGTAACTAACAGTAACATCTTTTGCGTAATAAAGTTAATCTTCCTAATGAAAGTTTAAAACCACGCGCACTGCGTTTTTTTTTTCGTAAAAGAATTGTCGCCGCCATCTTGAATTTCCGTGCCGTTCCGGGATAGCGCCCCCCCTCCACTTTGCCGGTAATTCCGACTTGCTGAGGGGGGGGCGCTTGCTCGGAATTTTACGGTAATACCAACTTTTGACCGAAACAACCACATGAAGTTGCCAAGAGTTTGGCCTTCAAAGGTGATGTTGTCTCTCGTGTAAGAATACGACCTCTTATTACGCCCATGTGGCGTGAACTGCAGACAGTGTGAGCTAAACTACATGTACTTTTAAACCCTTATTTTTTGCGTTACAATTCAGGGCGTGCTTGTACAGACAAGATGATCCGTCTGATTTCCCACTACGAAGACACTCGACCAAATATAATAAACAAATTTTCTTCAACGTCGAAGACCAGGCCTGGTCACACACATGCGGGCCCTCCCTAGGCTCAAAAAAAGAAAAGAAAGACCGTGCCCGGGCTGGGCGCGGGCTTGAGACGACGGGCCCGGGCCGGGCCTGGGATTGAGACGACGGGCCCAGGCCGGGCCTGGGCTTGAGATGACGGGCCCGGGCCGGGTCCGGGCTAGGCACACTTATGAATGCCCGGGCCCGGGCCGGGCCCGGGCTCGGTGTTACGGGCCCGGGTCGGGCTCGGGCTCCACAAAGTGGGCTCGGGCCGGGCTCGGGCCTTAAAATTAGGCCCGTGCAGTGCTCTAACAGACGTGGTAGACCTGCTGAAAAAGAAAGCAGAAGGCATGCAAGACATTGAAAGCGACTGTGTTATTTTACTAAATGAGATGAAGATCTCCCAGGGCTATGAGCTCGATCTCAACGCTCGAACTTCTTATGCAACGCGAATTTTTAGGGCTGCATAATAACCTGTTTACAAGCAATACAGGTTCATCGTGCAACTCTGGCCGAAGAACAGCAATGCTAGAAGCGAAGAAATTTTCTCACTCCTCTATACTAACGCTTGCGTTGAACGCGATATTTCTGGCTGGGAAAGAAAATCACCGAGCGCCGTACAACTGCATTTCTGTAGTTACATATGTTAAAAAAAAAAAAAACACACGCCACGCTGACCAGCATTTGTAACGCGTTTTAAACTGTTAATTTCAGGTGACAGCGTTGCATAATAGTGTGAGACAGCTAACCTTCAGGTATTGTTAAATTAAACGCCACCAAAAATATTGCCTACTTCACTGTAATGCCGCCGTAGTGCCCTTTGTGCAGTGTTATCGTCCGCACAAAGGCGCATCGCTTCCAACATACCGCTCGACACGCGAGCGCCACACGGAGTGGGCACGAGCACGGCGGCCGTCGTAGCAGACGACGCGGTTGTCTCCACCCTGAACGGGGAGGTGGGTGCGCGCATCCAGGCACCCTAAAGCTGCTGAGGGAGGAGCGCCACCGAGTGAGCCTGTACGTTAAGCGGGTCGTCTCCACGTACTTGGAGTTTGAATTTCGCAAAATGTTCAGGCTCTCACGGTCCACGGTCGCTCAGCTTGGTGCTGAATTTGAGAGTTCTGAATTCTACCCTGCTGGGCACCGTGGACGAAGAAAAATGAGCTCCGAGAAGACACTGCTCATCGCCCTCACGTACATCAGTACGCAGAGTGCGATGTACCGGATTGCGGACAAGTTCGACGTCGCCGAATCCAGCGTGCACCTTGCCATCAACCGGGTGTTGGCATTCCTCTATTCCATCAGCGCCCGAGAGATCCGGTGGCCGGACGCCGACGAGCACGGAAGGATGAAGCGGGCGTTTTTGTCACTCGGTCATCGTGGTGCCCTGCCGGGCGTCACTGGGGCCGTCGATGGATGCCACATCCGCATTTCCACACCATCTGAGTCGGAGGAAAGCTATTATAACAGAAAGAAGTTCCACTCGATCATCCTGCAGGGGATCTGTGATGTGGATATGCTGTTCACCGATGTGTTCGCCAGGTTTCCAGGGAGTGCCCACGACGCCCGTGTGTTGCAGGAAAGCTTCTTCTTCAAGAACGCGACGTCCAAATGCGAAGGTAAGGACTGGTGACCTAATAACTGCAAACTGTCTGCCGCAAATACAGAGCCATACATAGGTCACTTGTGAAGTGCTGATTAATAATTCCATGTAAACCATCTCCCTGTTTCGGGCCGATGCCATATCGGCGATAATGTGCACGTTTCGTTGGGCCAGATGTTCTAGCTGCCACGCATGCTGAGCTTAATACCTTTTGAGGTGGAAAAGCTCAAGGAAAGGTCATGATAGAGAAATGGTAATGAGGTAGGTAGATATTTACCCATTAAAGTATGTACTACAGTACGCAGCACTTCTATAAATTCGATTGAAATTTGCAATGTAATAATTTGCCAACAATGCAGTTCTGTGGTGATAGCGACTATACCGCGTATCATGAGCCTGTGTTATCTGCTGCTTTCGCCCCGACGCGCCACGTGCAGTTTGTACGTGACGTCACTGGTCACGTGTGTTTGTTAGATATTGTCACTGGACGTGGCGGACAATCCCCGTGGCGCCATGGCCCACCACCAAGGATGGTGACGACGAAGAAGAGTTGTGTGCGCCGCGCTGCCAGGCCGGGCTCCGTTTTTGGCATTATGTAAATAGTTCTTAAACCATTATGTAAATACATCGCTTCATCGCTACATAGTACGTGTCATCTGCCGCCACGTAACAATATGTACGCAGGTGGCATGGAATAAAGGCTGTCATTATCTCGCCCGCATCGTCGGCAGCTCTCTCCCTTTCCCGGTTATTGCGGCAGCCCAGCTGCACTCGGCAATACCTCTAGGCCGCAACACGACATGGTGTCAGAAGATGGCGTCTTCTGATATTCAAGGGGCGTTGCACCAATCTTCAAGCGCCGCCATGTCAGAAGACAACAGAGTCAAGCCATTCCACGACATGTTCACTGTTCCAGCTCCGCCAATGTTTGACTTCGACCGGACATCCGAATGGCCTTCTTGGATCCAGCTCTTCGATCACTACCGCTTTGCCTAGGGCTTAAACGAGCGAAGTGAAGAAGCACAAGTCCGGACTCTGCTTTATACAATGGGAAGGCAAGCCAGACAAATCTTCTCAACTTTCGCTTTATCTGAAGAGCAACAGAAGCAGTACGAAGTCGTCAAAAAGAAGTTCGACAACCACTTCGTGTCCGCACGGAACCTAGTTTATGAGAGCGCATGTTTTCACCGACGCATTCAACAACCTGGCGAATCAGTCGCCCAATTCATCACTGCATTGCACACGCCGGCGGACCGGTGCGACTACCAGGAAAAGGAACGCATGATCCGCGACACGTTTGTCGTCGGCCTCAGTGATGCGAATCTCTCCGAGTCTCTACAAATGGATGCAAATTTGACACTCGCTCGTGCTTTAGCAAAAGCTCACTTGAAGGAGACCGTCCAACAACAGCAGCAGCAGCTGCGAGAAACCAGCGATGAACCTTCGGCAGCGGCAGCCAGCAACCTGGACGCGGTCAGCAACCAAGGGCAGCCCCGGAAGAACACTTCAGGACAGCGTCCCGGCAGCTCGTCAAGGAACAGTGCACCTGGCATACAAGGTCAGCACACCAGAGAACAGCCCTACCGACCACGCACCCATGGTCCATGCCCCAATTGCGGTCAAGGAGCGCACCCCAGGACCTCCTGCCCGGCAAAAGCTGCGAAATGCAACTGCTGTGGTTGTTCCCGACATTTTGCAGTGGTATGTCAGAAAAGGGCTGCAGGCGACCGAAAGGAGGTACAACTTTCTTCTCTCCATATGGAAAAGGGGGCGTATTTTGTTGGCGCGGTGCACGGGGAGCACTCTAATTCTTGGTATGCTTAGGTCGTCATAAACGGCACTCTGGTGTGCGCTAAACTAGACTCGGGTGCAGAAGTTTCCGTGGTACCCTCAACGTTTTCTGGATTGCCTACCAGGTTAGACAAGTGCGACATAACCTTAACAGGACCCGCGAATGAGCCACTCCATGTTCTCGGAAAGTTTGTTGCCAATATCCAGTGGAAACAAAGCACGGTCCGACAAACTGTGTACGTTGTCTCACCCTTACGCTCCATACTTTTGGGTCTCCCAGCGCTCGAAGCTCTCGATCTTATTAAGTTCGCTGACTCGGTCAGTTGCGCGTCAGCCATCGAGGCTTCCTACCCAAGCAACTCAAGCAACTCTGCCGCATTGTACGGAAGGTGAGCTGGCTTTTTCCAGGTGATGACGGGAAACCTCATCGAGGTTCTCAAGCAACTCTGTGCCGCATTGTACGGAAGGTGACAGAGCTGCCAGCAAGCCACCTCTTCTAATGGCTGGTGCACTTTGCAGAAGCTGTGGCGCTGACAAAAGTCATGAGGGTCTTTCACAGCATTGCCCGCTTTCCGGCAGTCACCGGCTGTATCGACTGCATGCACATCAAAGTAATCCGGCGGTGACAACTTCAAAATCTACAGGAACCAGAAGGGCTATTTCTCAATCAACATGCAGGTACCGTATTTATTTAAATATAAGGCGAGGTTTTCTTTCCAAAATCCGTAGACTCAAAGTCATACATCGCCTGATACTCGAAGCTCAGGAATACTTTTTTGATTTTGGACTCTCAAAACCGCACCCTCGCCTTATAATCGAATATGGTAAGTGGCAAATCGTGTGCTGTAGAAAATGCTATTCGGCCAGCATTAGGAATCCCTATTAACGCACCGCACCTTTCCTGTTAGCATGTAGCTCACTTAGGTTGGGCAAATACTTCCTGTCCTGCTGTTCGGGTGGAGGGACTACATTACGATGACCAAGCCACAAGGAAGGAGGGCAGTGCCACTCGATGACAGCGACGAAGAATGGGCCGCATGTACGGGGTCTAAGGCAGCGGCTATCTTACAGGCCGCACTCTTAAGCACCCGAAAGGAAGCCAACGAGGCTTAGAGCTATGATTGTATTGTTTGCGCTAGACTGCGCTTGCTGGAAAAGGAAACAGAGCAGGATGATGCACAGGAAGCGAAAGAGGAGTGGACGCAGCGCTTTCAAGCTTTGAAGGCGCAGATAGCCGCACAACGGGAGGAGTTTTACAAACGACAGGAGGAACTCCGTATTGGCTGCGACAGAAGGCACAGGAGAAAGCAGTGCTGGTTGCTACAGCTACGGAAGATGGAAACAGGAATGGAGGCAGGCCGCGAGGCACATGGACAGCTCAAAAAACAAGTGAAGGATGTGTCAGCTCTGCCACAGCTACGGATTAATCTAGTACAGGAGGAAGCCATAGGAGCCAGTGCGACAGAGGAACATGTGGTTGACAATACGGAAGGCAGTTCTGATGTCGACCTACGCTTACAGTTGCAACCATGGGACCCAGGGGCACTGGGACATCAAGGATGAGAGTGCCAGCCAAGCTGCAATTGCACTGAATCGGGTGGACAGCCACCATGCACGTTCTGACAGCCAGGTGCACAACCTACAAGCCGTGGTGAAGGTGGCCAGAGACACAGCTGATCTGGTGAAGGGGAAACAAGAACAGACAAGACCAGTGGTTTCTGGGGGCAGAGCATCGCCAGCAAAGACAAAGCCAGAAGCGTACGCCACACAAAGTGAGGCAAGAAGCCATTAGCACGGCTGCACGCTTTGTTGTTGTTGTGGACCAACAACATACCGGTGGAACAACAAGTGGAACAATTGTGGAACAAAAACATACAACACAGTGGAACAACAAGATACAACCTACAGTGGAACAACAACATGCAGTTCCATACAACGCCTCAAGCCACACTGAAGCAGGTATGCGATGCCATGGAGCCCAGACCAGAAGTATGGTGCAACGACAAGTTCCTAGTGGCTTCCCCCCCCCCCGGGCAAACAGAATATTGCAGAATTAGGACAAACACCCGAAGAAAACGCCGAGGCCTTCCTGGCCTTCGTGAGCGTATGGCTCTGGTCTGTCCTAGCTGGTGCATAATCTACGGTGGGAATCAGCTTGAATGTAAATGAACACAAAGGAAGAGGGATCGGCAGAGCGTCATGTTTCTTCCTCTCCCTTTTTGTTCATTTACATTCAAGCTGACCCATCGAAGATTCCCGAGCGAATCTTCAAACCAAGGTTGACGTGCAGGCGGAAGTCACCCAGAAAACCTCCTCATGCTTCAGCAGCTGTGCTCAACGAAACTTGCAGCTACGCTGAAGCTTGCGTGAGTGATACATCCAGAGACAGTGCTGGAAAGACGACGCCTCCCTACTCGTTTGATTTGCCATGAGATTCGACGACTTGACGGCCGCAACCCAGCCTTCCAAAACCTGGAGGCTCGAGTTGACTGACCATGAGACCAGTGGAAGAACGTGTGGCGTTTTCTACATGTGGGAGCTCGTGGCAGAGTAGCTACAAGTTACTCAAACAGCAACCATAGGTGAAAACAGAATATGTGTCGTGAATGGTTCCAACAAGCAGCATAAGCAGCTACTGCGAACAGCAACCAGTCTGAAAGCGATGGTCTGGGTGACCATGGTTACTAGAAAGCAGGAATTCATGGTATGGTAGTGTATTACACCTTGTTGGTTATGTCCAGAAGAAGGTGACGAAAAATATCTATTGTGAGGATAGCCAGAGTATACTGACAGCTTCCCCGAGAAACTGAACTTAGGTCATACAAGCCAGGGTGTCTTCGAGAACCGTCGTTGAAGCTGTACACAGTAGTCAAAAGGATGGAGAAAACTGTTTCCCAAAAACTGAACAAGTTTCCTGTGTTTGATGACCTGTTTTGGGAAAAGATAGACAAGTTGGAAAAGGCTTCTCTGCCTGCATTGGGATGTGATGAGCACTGTCAGGAAGTTAGCACCATGGCCATCAAGTTTTATGTTATCACGTGAATTAACTTCCATTCAAGGAAGGAAAACGGTGAAATGTTGGTCACTCAGCCAGTACAGCAAGCAAGGAAAAAGGCAAAGCTGCTTTAAGCCATCTTGTTAGACTAGTGCTCTCCAAGAATGGCATGCTCAATAAAGAATATTCCTGCCATGAATCTGTTTTTTTTTTATTCAACTGATAAGAAGCATAGCTGCTGGACACTTGTAAGCTATAACATGATTCTTGAGTGCCAGCGCTGAAATACCATGTTTTCAGCTCCAAACACATGTAACAATGTTGCACTGACTGGCGTGCAATGCTGGGTGGAAAAGTAAAACCCATACGCAAGTGCCCACCCAGCCCGCCACTTAATGCATTGAAAAGAAAGTAATATAAACGAGTGGGAGATGAAAGCGCGTACGACTTTATACACAACATAATCACACACTCAGGTTTGCACATATTGAATGCCCAAACCCGAGCCTTATCTCGTCGCAAAACCTGTTCAACCACGTGAAAAAAATAAAGCGCCGTGATTAATCACCCCGCAAACGCACATTAGAAGCATGCATTCGCAAATATTTGAAGTTATTTACGTTTGGTTGGTAAGTGCCCGTCAAGCAGTCATTTTAATCATGGGCAAATCCCCACTACACAAGCTAAAGCAACGAGAGCAAACGAGATAGTTGCAAGTCAGCGCCGTCTTTAGCATTCTTCTCCGTCGTTCTCCCGTTTGCACTCACGCTTTCACATGACCACTCATTTGTTAGATTTGAAGGTTCGTCTTAAGTTGTCTGACCTGGGAAGGGTGGGGGCTAGCAGATGCACGACACACACACTGGGGTACGTCGCCGCCTTTCTATCCTAACAGACGACGCGCCAGCTGCTGAGCAAGACTCAACTGCATCGCCGTTAGTTCCCCTGACGACTGTTCCAGCCGCGCCGAAGACAGGGCGCGTATGGGAAGCTGCGAAATTAAAGTGGTCTAGAAACGTTGCTCTAAGCGCCATTACTAGTTTTTCTCGTGACTGGGTCAGTTCGACCATGCATTCCTACAAGGTGGCCAAAGAAATCGAGGTCGAACAGTTGTTTTTGTATTACTTCAAAAGCAGTTTTAACCCTTAATTGCGTATCAAGCAAAAAAGCAGCAGTTTTACTATTACCTCAACTGCAAAACAAGCTAAAACTAGTACCGTACCTAGCATATCCAAAGCCGAGCATACAAAGATGGTGGAACTTGACAGTGTCAATGACAACGAGTGTGAATGGAAACGCGTTAGTTGCATACATGTTAGTCTGAGCTTAGTGCTTGCGCGAAGTGCAGGCATTTCAAGTGGAAATGGAGTAGTCCATGTCAATATCAAAGGATATTGAAGATCGCATTTGTGCAAACAACTTCGTCACCACCATGGTGTGGACCGAGGCTTTAGCACGTCCCAAACCAAAACTCCTGTGCCTGCCTCACCTGATATTTCGGACGGCGGACTCTTTATCTGCAAACTGAGAAAATCACCAGTGGCCAGGTGGTATGGCCCAACATCAATGCAAGCCCACCTGCCTCATCTGCAGTGAGAATCCCCTCACGGGATCTCAAGCCTGCATAGGAAAATTCAGGCAAATCCAGCACGCACCCCCGAAATCAACCAAAAACCGTCCCCCGGGCCGGCGGTGATAATAAGTGACCCGGAGTGAGCCGGGGAACAGGCAGGCGGGCACCAGCCAGCCAGAAAAAAAACATCACAGCAGCAGCTCAAGATAGCACGGGACCACAACGGTCCTGCACTCAGCAGCGGTGATTTCCCTGCTCTTGGAAGCAGTGGCTGAGCCACGTCATCTCCAGATACGGCTTCCCAAGCAGAGATAAACACGGTAGGCAGCTAGGCTGGGGTAGCCTCTCGCTTTCTTTGCCCTCCTCCCTCCCGTGAACTCAATGAACTTTGCCAAGAGCTAGTGGCACTTTGAGCAAAAAACGCAAAACTAATAAGATATCTGCACTGGAAATAAGATTACCATCCCTGAAGGAGATTCCTGCAGTCGAGGTGGAGCACATGCGCGAAATCCCTCAGCTGGAGGAATATCTAAACCTTGACTGTCTGAAAACATGGGTCATAGCCCTCAAAGGCGGCATGGAAAGCAGCGGTCACCCTCGCAGTTTCCCACGGTTCGTCTAAATCCATCCTTTTGGATTCGAGAGGAGCGTTTCGGAATTTCGAGCTGGGTTGGATCACCATCACCACTCAGGCAATACTGCGAAGAGCTTGTCGGGACAAGGACCCCACCTTGCGATATCTCGTTTGGACTCCAGGTCATCAGGGCTTACCAGGGAATGAGGCTGCCAACTCGGACGTCCACACACTCATCTACCAGGAACCCGGAAATTTCCTAGGGGACCTAAAGCCAGACAGTTATCCAGTATTATCATTTAAAGACATCTCCGCCCAATACAGGGGCAACTATGGTTTTATGGGTAAGATGCGTGAATTGTCAACCAGTTATTTAACAGATCGAAGTCAGCACGTAACAATTGGGGACTTCATATCTGACCCACCAACAGTGTTAACCGGTATACCCCAGGGCTCAGTCTTGGGCCCGATTCTATTCTCTTTGCACATAAACGATTTTCCATCAGGAAACATTCACAGGCATTAATGTTTGCCGATGACACGGCTCTTATATTCACAGGTGCGACAATCGACGAAATTCAGCCTAAGATAAATCCCGATTTCGGAAGTGTAGTGGCGTGGCTCAGCAAGTTACCTCTCCCTTAATCTTGATAAAACCAAATACATCATTTTCCACTCAAGGAGAAAGCAATTAGGTTCCAACTGGTTACCTATTTCCTTAACTCTTTCGTTACCACGCCTATTCAAATCGATCACCCGTGATCGATGATTTATATTGCCTATTTCGACATGTTGTAGTCGTTTCTCGTACACCTAATGCGGCCAGTGATTAGTCTAGGCGCTGCCCCTTTAGAATCAGTTTAAATTTTCCCGCTCCGGCGACATTAAGATTTTTGGCGGCGTTTTTTGCGAGCTGAGGTGCGCGTGTTTTTGAGGAAGGGGGCGTGGCTGCTTCACTTGAGAAAAAAGGATGCAGGTCGTGGTTAGGCTGCATTACCATAATATTTTTTTTTGTCAAAAGGCTCCTGGCAAGTCAAATACCAAATAATGGGGTCAGCTTTGTAATCGGACAGCGTTGAGAGGTGACAATTACTTGAAAATGGCCCCAGCTATTCACTAATGATTTTTGGTTCGGACAAAGGGCAGCTTTATTCTCCCAAAGCTTATTTCTGATGGTCCCCCGCATGTCTAGCAAGTGTTCCTGACATTTTCAACCAGTTTACAGCAGTTTCGGTTTGGTTTTCGCATTGCGAAATTCATATTTGGCGCTACTACGCAGTCACCCAACTACACGCTCATTTGCCATGGCGCCTCCGTTGCCCGCTACTGCTCCTCAAAACAAGCATGCCGCTCGCGCTTCCACTTTATCTACGCCTTGCTTCTGCGATAAGAGCTTCCGCTGAAAGTCAAACGATAACACCAAGTCGTCGGATATCAGTTCAGACGAGGAGAACGCTTCCAATTGGCCTTGAACACCGCCAGCTGTTCACCGGCCAGTTTCGTTTTTATAAGAGGGTATTTCCGGAGGTCTAGTGTCGCTTCTTAGTAGTACTGTCTATTCTGACAGTCTCCAACAGCCTTGTATTTGTTTCTTTTCGAAATTGTTAGGTGGCGCTGCAATGTAGTAGGCTCGTAGTGCTGAACTCGCTTCACAGCCCGACGGCGGCTTGGTGAAAGCTTGCTGGGCATGATTCTAGCGCATCGTACCTTATTCCTGCAAGCAGGGCTACGATAGCGAGTCAGAACATGATAATAAACCGCAAATGAAAGTTCTGACTTATAAGTAATCATCAGAACGTCAACAAGCATCCACCAAAGAGTTTGGTTCTCAACTCCAAGCGGATTTTTTCACATTGCTTGCTTGCCTTCAATATTGTGCTGGTCATAATCATTGACAAGGTGTTTTTACATCACGTGGAGGCTAATTTGGGTCTTTAATATGTCAAACCACCAGATTTCTTCTAGAGAACTATCCAAAATAGCAAAACTTGAAATAGAGGTTGGGCTTCACCACATGGCAAGGGCACCACGTGGGCCAACATTTTCTTTTATATCTGACAAATTGTACTCCGCAACTCAATTTTTTTTCTAGGACGGGTTTTTGAAATGTCTACCTACAAAATGTATATTCTAAATTTTTTCTACTACAGGTGGTTTATTATACACAACTTACTTTTTTCTTATTTTCTTCGACGTGTGAACAAAAATTTCGAATTCCATCATTTTTTTCGGAATCATTATTTAGGAAAACATTATTAAAGCTGGTGTCATTGGAAAGCGCGTGGAATAATCTGCGTTTTATGTCACTGCAATGTGTGCCTAACCAATATGTATAGCACAAAAAAATGTTTTGTTAGACCCTTCAAAATTGGTCAATTTCCCGCGGTAACGAAAGAGTTAAACAACAAACAAACTCGGCTGCTCGGCTGCCTGGACCTACTGGCTCAACAGGCCCTGGTTCAGCATGCTTGAACAGCGGTCACGACTAACAGGGTCCCCCAATTGCGATTTCGCCTACTTTTGTGAAAGGTGTGCTACCCAATAATCTCTCTAAGCTACCTTTCTATAACATATCAGTTAATAAATGTTCATCATCATCGTACCCGCAGCAGTGGTGGCTGAAAGTTTGTTTCATGCAAGAATGACTTTTTAAAGGAATGAACGGTGGTTCGAACGAACCTTGCGACACCTGCGTGGCTACCACTTTAAACAAGCTTTCCGGGTAACGCCCGTTACATTCAGGTACTTGGTTGAGTCCTGTCGACCTACCCTGGAGGCCCAAACAACTGTGATGAAGGACCCAATCTCCATTGAAAACGCGTGGCCATGGCCTCTACAACCTGTGTTGTTATGCCGAGGACAGGACGATCGTCAACCTGTTCAGTATCGGGCGATCAGCTGTGAATGTGCTATTAAGGGAGTTCTGTAATCAACATTCTTCAAGACGACTGGGTGGGGATGGTTCCTGCAGATGGAATGGCCGCACACATGCGCGAATCCCATGCAGTCACAGGCTTCGCCTAAGCAGGTAGTGGCTGAAATGGGTACCACTTTCCCGTCTCACTTCCGAAAGAGTCAGCAGCTGACTACTACAACTACCAGGGCTGGTAGGTTCTTCAGTTTTTCTGTAGTTCAATTGCTGAAACTTATTTTGATGTGCCTCATAAAAATGGCCTTACTTGCAGCAACACTAAATGACTGCATGTTTCTAAATTCCATTTCATTTAATTAAACCATTCTGTGTAACCCCGAATTGGTCTGTACTGCCAATCTAAAGTAAATAAGTAACTATTTTCGGTTTGGTGAACTGATTGTCAAAGATGTTTACTGATTTAAAGGATCAGAACTTGCAAGTGTTTTCCCTAGCAGGTATAGCGATCATACCTGCCCCGGTCGACCACCGCAACCAGTTCCAGTATGTGAACATTAGCCGGCCAGGTGGATGTCATGATGCTAGTGTTTACGGCGCTTCAAAACGGTGTACAACCATGTAGAGTGAGAACTACAGTTCCCCAGTTGCTCTCATGAGCGGCACTGAGGTGCCAGTCATTATTTTGTGCGACCAAGCATTCCCATTGGGCAGCCATACGCACACACTGCCAGCAACTCAAAAGAGGTCCCATACAGCTACAATTTGTCAAATACTAGGCGTATTGTAGAGAACGCGTTCGGGCGACTCAAGACACGGTTTTGTTTCATTTGAGAAGCGTTTTGAATGCCAAACAGGATATCAAAGCTGCGTGCATTCTGCACATGTGGGAGTCCCCGAAGGACAGTTTGGAGCGACTGCGGGAAAATGAGGCAAGTGCTCTGCACGCAAAGCCCGCTTGTACCACACAGGCGTCCAGTGACAGGGGGCACCAACTCCGGGACACCCTTGCCAATAACAGGCCGAGCGCATCGCTTAAGCCCACATTACATCCAAAGAAATGGAAAAGTGCAATCGTCCAGTGTCAATCCTACATATCCGTTCTGGTCTACCAAAGAGAACTTGCACCAGTGATTCTTGGTGTGCTTGATTTTTCTCTTATAGTTTAATCATTTTCGTATTATTGTGTGGTGCTGGTATTAGTGCCTCCTTTTGTACTTATTTTTAATTAGGCACAGTCAAACCCGACTATACCGAACCTGTTCAAATCGGATTATCCTTTATATCGAACTATTTCTGGACACAGTACAATTACAATGAGAATATAGAGCAAAAACTATTCTTATATCGAACAAAAACACCAGCGACAGCCAATATATTGAACGTAGGCTTGTGCGAATATTCGACGCTTCGAATAATCGAACGAATATCACAGTATTCGAATTCACTTCGACACGAGTGTAAACTTTCGGATATTTTGGAGTATTCAGGGTGAACGAAAATCAAAACTGCGTTAAAGTACTCTCAGGAGTTTTGGTTTTGTTACGCAAGCCGCAGTGCCATTGACATCAGGCCTACATCTTGACTACATGTGGAGCCAAGACAAGCTAAGCCACATTCAGGGCGTTCTAGCCATCTTAAGAGCTCCCCTTTCACCGTTTCGAGCAATGAACCGTAACTTAACAACTTTGTGGCACGCATGCAGTGACCAGACGTTGATCGCACTCCGCGCTTGACTTCAGTGTGCCTCAATTGTTCCAAGTGACACGGCCAATGCGCCCATGGGTGCCAACCCAATATGGAACTTTTTTGTGAAGGTCCCGCCAGGCCAGGAAGCTCGGTGTCTCGAATGCAACGCTGTTTTGAAGATGCCAACGGAGACTACGACAACTTTGGCGACGTGTTTGAAGAGGCATTCGGATGCCTTAGTGGCGTATGAAAAGGAGCGTTGTGCACGGAAAAGTGCCAAGTGTGATGAGGTAGAGGACAGTGGTGGTGCGCGCATCGGAGACAGCCTCGACGACGACGAAGTTAAACCATTAAACGTGGACAATCACTTTGTGGGGGTATGTTCCGGCTAGGTGTCGCCCAAAGAGAACTTGCATAATAGCTTAGGCAATAATGTGACGGCGGAGAAGAAGAAGAGAGCGTGTCTGGGTAACAGTGGATGATTCGGGAGAACACGGTTCTCAGGGCTACCCACAAGACGCGGTAGCCGTGCTCCACCGAGGCCGTCGTCAGGACGCCCGAGAAACCAGCAAGGCTGCAGTGCCATCCGTGCCTTACCTGTGTCGACCGCGCATTGAATCGCCGGAATCGACTGTGACGTCGTGTTCCCCCATACCGACCTACCGACCGCCTCCGAGAACTGGGACTGGCCAATACCTTATCATTAAGTGCGCCCTAACAAGTGAGACGTTTTATCGATCACGGGTGTCCTTTCAAGCGTAACTGTGAACTGTTGATTCCTTTACGCGCATACAGAGCTTGGTGTCTGTAGGATTGACTTTAGTGTTGCAGCCTGTTTGTAGCGGTAGCGTACTGTGAGATCGTTAGCTCGTCTCGTCTCGATAAATGTCCGTCTTCGTCTTATGCGTCATAGTTTCTCAAGTGCCTGTGTCGTTTGTGCGACGTTAATCCTGAGTCCTAGCCACCAATACCATCACACAAGCCTACTCCTGCTGCTAAGCCTAACGTGCAACCGCCATCAGTAGGCTGTAGCTGACTGTTTCCAGCCCAAGCTGAAACATACGGTGCCAAAAGCACAGCAAATGACAGAGGCTATTGCCGGATTTATACTGCGCGGGATGCATTCCTACAGTATTGTTGAGTAGCCAGGCTTTGTGGCTGTTATGAACACTGCTATGCCCGAGTACGTTGAGCCGTCGCGAATGTTTTCCAGAGCAATCATTCCAGAGCTCTACGGTTCGAAGAAGCAAAACTTGATGAGCAGCCTCAAGGCGGTGATTGACAGTGGAGTAAAGGCGACTTCAATAACGACGAACGGTTGGAAATCGCGTGCTAATGAAAGCTACCTGTCGGTAACATGCCACGTCATGGACAGCTCATTTCAACTGCATGTGCAAACACTGGCATGTACAGAGATGGCGGACACTTCCCGATCCAGGTACTGTGCCAGTGTAGATTGTTACAGATAATGGGAGAAATTTCACTGCAGCAATTGCTCAGTGTTCTTGGATAGGCATAAAATGTTTTGAGCACACGCTGCAGTAGTGCGTGAGCAATGTCAAGCAGGATGTACCTGCACTTTCCCAACTGTGCACAAAAGCCAGGGCTATCGTTGGCTGCTATAAGAGAAGCTTAAAGGAGCCATGAAGACAGAACAAAAGTTCGTTTTATTCGAGACATTACGTGTTTCATAGTGCCCCAAGCGCTTTCCCGGAAGCAAACGATGCTTTATTCACTGAGAAACAAGGCAATTAAAGCCAAAATTTTAAATCCCCAGCTAAATTGTACATTTCGTGACATGAACAATGGCATCATATGAGCCGGTACATGAAACAGATGCTTAGTATGTCGACTCCATTTAGCAGCCACACGCGGGAATCAAACAGAAACCGAAACTCGCGCCGAAACCGAGACGGCGGCTATTTTAAAAATACTAGTACCGTATATTGCCGCGTATAAGTCGACCTTTTTTTTAAAAAATGACCTTCGAAAATTAGGGGGGTCGACTTATACGCGGAGTCGACCTATACATGGGCTGCCATCCGCTAGAAATTCAAATTTGCCGCCGCTCAAATGTTTCTGGAGCCGACTAGAGCCACTACGAAGCCTTATCTAGCCAACACTAGCCAGTCACATGAGTCGCTCGCCATTTTGGGAAGCGCTCTTTGTGTTCTGTTGCGGGCGGCACGGGGCATTAGTGACCTTTCCTGACCAGCCGTAGCAATGCCTCCGCAAGCTCGGCGCCAGTACAGCGCAACATTCAAGCGCAAGGTAATTTTGTTTGCCGAAGACAACAACAACGTCGCGGCAGAACGAGAGTTCGGCGTCTCCGAAAAGTGTGTTCGGGGATGGCGGCAGCAGAAAGACCACATCTTCGCGTGCGCTGGTACGCGTCGGTCGTTTCGCGGGCCGAAGCAGGGACGTTACCCCGTCGTTGAAGAGAAGGTGCTCGAGTGGGTACAGCTGCAGAGGAATGAAAGCCTCAGCATGTCGTATGAGGACATTGAAATGAAGTTGCGGAACGTCGCAACTGAGCTAAACATCCACCGCGAGGAGTTCAAAATATCCAAAAAATGGATAACGAACTTTATGAAGCGTAACGGGCTGAGTCTCCGGCGTCGCACAACGGTTGCGCAAAAGCTGCCGGAGTCGTATGATGAAAAGCGGCTCGAGTTTCGGCGGTACGTCGAGGACCTGAGGAGGCGGCGGGGGTTCCTGCTCGGCCAGATCGGCAATGCCGACCAAACACCGGTCTGGTTCGATATGCCAAGCAGGAGAACCGTCGCCGAAAAGGGAGAGCGTCGGGTCCGCCTCCTAACAACAGGGAATGAGCACAACCGCTTCACCGTCATGTTGTGCTGCACGGCTGACGGCCACAAGTTGCCACCCTTCATTGTTTTTAAACGTAAAACCCTGCCGAAGGAGACATTCCCGCCCAAGGTCATTGTGCGAGTGAACGAGAAGGGTTTCTTCAACGAAGAAACCGTGCTGGAATGGTTTCGGATGGTGTGGTGCAGGCGTCCCGGAGCTCTGCTGAAGCCCCAGAGCATGCTTGTGCTAGACTCTTTCCGCGGCCACATGACGGACCGGGTCAAGAAGGCTGTGGCCAACGCCGAGTGCGACCTTGTCGTAATCCCGGGGGGGGGGGGGGGATGACGTCGATGCTTCAGCCGATCAACGTATCCCTCAACAAGCCCTTCAAGGACCGCCTCGGGGCTCTGTACAACGACTGGATGAAACAGGCGGACAAAACCACAACACCCACCGGCCGTGTGAAGCGCCCGACCCTGAGCACGGTAGCCCAGTGGGTGAACGATGCCTGGTACGGCCTACCTGACGACATGGTGCGTGACGCCTTCGTGAAGTGTTCGATTTTGGCCCCGCTTGTGCCAGCTACCTCCGACGACGACGAGAGCGACGACGACAGCGACGAGTAGGCTTAGGCTTCGAGCCACCGCTCTGGAACTGGTCGCTGTTTGGTTGTCACCAATCACTTGTTGATATTTTTGCTTTGTTTCGTTCGCTCGGCGACGGCAGTGACGGCCGGGGCTACGCCCGCAGCATCCACAGTGGGAATAAAAGTCAGTATTTTTGGTCCTTCAGAAATTGCTTTTCCTTTTTTTTTGCGTTGGCGGAAATGAAAACTAGGGGGGTCAACTTATTTTCGGAGTCGACTAATACGCGGCAATATACGGTAAAACCAAGTACACCCGCAGCCCTAGTCATGGAATCGTCTGATCCGAACAACAAAGCTCTCATCGAGGAGCTCGGGCTTTCATTCAACCTCACACCACTTGAACACTCAATGCTTCTAAATGCACGACCGGCAGGAGTTGTGGGATACAAGGATGGACCGGAAAGTGACCATTCCGCGATACCCACAACAGCCGAACGCCCAGACGTCAGCACTGCTGCCTCATCAGCCCCGTCGCGACGGACAAACACAGACTGGTACATATGTGCCATATTTTTATTATTAAGGTTATTAAGAGTTCAATTTCAGTAGCAGTATCGCTTATGCCAGTTGGCCGGTGTCGTGTATGGAAAGCCATTCGGTCGAGCTCTCTGCTCCGACCAGAAAGATACGAGCGTCAATGCGCAATGTGTACGGTATTTTTTTTTCCAAGTGCACAGCACTTTGACGGCGATTTCACGAAGTGGGCGAAGAGTGCCGCGTGTCCCAGGAGTAAGCTAACCCAAGTGTCCCTTCCATAATCACTTCGTCGGAAATGAAGCAAGCACACTCGTACTTCCTTTAGCTCCCTTTCTCCTCCATTTGCAAAGTTCACAAAACGTAGCCACTTGCTTCGCCGAGGTTCGTTGTTGGGCAGCCCATGAAAGGAGATCTCTTCAACAGCGGGGATGTCACACTCCCTCGACGATTTGCCCGTACTACATGGGCATTTCAGAATGCAGCAACGAAATTTCATTGCAAAGTACTCGGACAAACTGAAGTTTTCAGTGGTTGTAAACTCAGGGCTGGGCAGTATCGCGATACCAGGATATCGCGATAGTATCTTAGAGCTACTTTTGAGTATCTGTTTTTCAGCATCGAAATACATTTGAAAAATGTATTTGTATCTCGGTAGTGAAATACTTTTACGGTGTATCGAATATATCGCGATACTCCGGCGCCGAAAAGTACCTCGTTACATTCATTTTCTTGTCTCATAAGAAGTCGGCTTTTTTTTAGGTTGGCGCCACGCCGCCTGGCTTCCTTCTGTGGGCGGCAGTGTTAGCCTAGACATTCCGGACGCGGCGGCGATTAGGCAGCCGGGTAGATAATTTCCACCACAAGGCACATGTGTTGGCTGTAGCTCTGATTAACCAAATGGTCGACGCTCCCTTTATATTAAAAATTGCGAGGGCATACTTACAAAGAGCTTCGTCACCGCTCATTTTGGTGTCAGTGAGTGTGGCGTTTCGCACGATAGCGATAGCCACACGTCGCCCCGCGCCCGATCCCTCTAAAGAAAGCGCATGCTTCGTTCCGTTGAACTGCGGAATGGGCGTGAACTTCCAGGAAGGGGCGTGTTAGATGTACAAGAGATTTCGTCGACACTTAATTTGGTGTTTACGCACTGGGGCGGCTCGGACGACATGGTGTATTTAAGGGCTGGCTGTGGAAAACGAGGATTACTGGCGTGTTGACCGTTGCTTTCGTCAGTGGCGAACGATGGCGGCCGCTGAAGGCCGTGAAGCACGGTCTATCCTGGATGGCACATTCTTTGAACCCTTGGAAAACGAGTCAACTGGTTCAACTCTCAAAGCAGAATGCAAGCTTTGTGGAAAAGTACTTTCGGGTTCGAGGACGTCGACACTTCAAGATACATCTGAAGGTAAGCGGGCACATTTACTTTAAACGGGCTTTTACTTTAAACTTTAAGTATTGTAAATGACTTTTAGATCCTTACGTCGCTGAAATAAAAAAAGTATTTCAGTATCTGTATCTGTACCTTGTATCTGTATTCCAGAATACTTTTTTGTGCAAATTGCGCAAGTATCTCAGAAATATCCCGTTACGTCTAATTTACATGTATCTTAGTATCTGTATTTTAGGCGCCAGCGCATGTATCGCGATATCTGTATTCCAGAATACATTTTGAAGTATCTCTGCCCAGCCCTGCACAAAAGTAAATGCATTGCAAAGCTCGAGCAATACCAGCAGTCATTCACCCACTGACACGACTTTCCCGAAATTTCTGGTGATGAAATCTGACGATGTTCAGAAGCCCCTGAGGAAAGTTTCGCCGTTTGCCGTAGCCAGAGAGCTGAGCAATCTACTTGGACCGAGATACAGCGTTAAAGATGCCGACCAAGGATCTCCTGGTGGAAGCCCAAGCGAAATTTCAGTCAGATGCCCTGCTGTCAATGAAAGAGCTTGCAACACACAAGGTTCACGTAACTGCCCACCACACCCTAAACACTAGGTTGGGGGTAGCGTCGGGCAAGGACCTGATGGATGTGTCTGAAGAAGAGATTCTGGAGGGGTTCAAAGAAGAGCAAACAAATGTTATTGCAGTGCGAAGAATAAAGATCCGCAGGAAAGATGAGGAAATTGCCACGAAACATTTGGTTCTCACCTTCAACTCCACCACTTTACCCAACAATGTACACCTAGGCTACCTGAATCTACGCGTCAGACCGTACGTACCAAACCCCAGGCGCTTTTTGCGCTGCCAGAGGTATGGGCACACACAGCAGCCATGCCGTGGAAAATCGACCTGCGCACTGTGCGCTAGCACTGAACATAGAAATGACGCCTGTGATGTAGAAGATGTCAAATGTGTGAATGTAGAAGATGTCAAATGTGTGAATGTCAAATGTGTGAATGATGTAGAAGATGTCAAAAGCGGTGAACAACCTGCATACTCCAGGAAGTGCCCACGCTTCAGGCGGGAGAAAGAGCTGCTAGCGATCCAGGTGAAAGAGAATGTGTTCTTCCTGGAGGCCAAACGATGCCTGGCCTTCGCTCAAAAAGGGTCCTTTGCTAAGGTAGCCCGTCAGGGGGTGGGGCTGCATCAATTTCCGGCACTGGCGCAGTCCACTCAGGGGAACTGCACAGAGCCACAGCCCCCAAAACAAGTCAAGCCGGCAGCCAAGCTCCCAGCCACCGAAGTGGTGTGGCTTCCAAGCTGCCAAAAGACGGTGCAGGCTCCGCCCCTGCGACACCATCTACCTCCTCTCCTCGAGTGACGGTCGACGTGCCACAGAGGAGGGCGCCCTCAGGAAGTGGCACTGCTGCAGGTGCTGCTCCTGGGCAGCAACAACCTGGGGACCCCCCCCCCGACCCTCGACAGAAGCCAAAGGGCCGGGGAAAACCGCCTTGTCCCCTTAATGGTATTCACGGAAATGAAGGCAGTGCAGGAGGTAGGGGAGGAGATGGAGGTGTGCCCTAGTGCCTCTTCGAGCGTGTCTTCGTCCACACCTACTTGACCCGAAAAACGACAATTCTAGAAGACACCTGTATGGTGCAAATGGTCCAATGGAACTGCCGTGGGTTATTGCACAATGTAGATGGTATTCACGCAATTATACACAAATATGAACCCAAAATAATAGCTTTGCAGGAGACAAATTTAACAAAAAGACATGACATCCTTCGCAATTTTCACCTCCTTAGGAAAGACAGAGAAAACTGCACTCACGCCTCAGGCACAATTCTCAAGTCTATACAACTTAACACTACGCTGGAGGCTGTAGCAGCGCAAGTCTATATTAACAAGCTTGTCCCTGTTGTTTCACTGTACTTGCCACCATCAGATCATGTGTCCTTACAGGAACTGAATGACCTCGTTGAACAACTTCCTGCTCCAATAATTATTATGGCAGACTTCAATGCTCATCACTTCCTGTTGGGAGGTGAAAGAATAGACAGCCGCGGAAAACTCATTGAACAGTGGGTTAATACCAACAGCTTAGTGGTTTTCAAAAACGGAGAGAAGACGCATTTTTCTGCATGCAATGGAAGCGTTTCTGTTGGGTCACCGAACCTCCAGATTGATTATGAGTGGAGTGTTGTGAATAATTTGTATGGAAGTGGCCACTTTCCTGCCTTGCTGCGCGAAGTGCAAACCCTTCCTTCCCTCAAGAGCTGTGCACCCCGATGGAAGCTCGAGAGGACACATTGGGAAAGATTTAAGGAGTTAGTTTCCTTTGATCGATTTGACAGCAGCATGTCCATTGATGAGGCAAATACCTTCTTGCAGCTGCAAAAGTTGCAATCCCCCAGACACCTGGACGGATTCCCAAGCAACCAAAGGCGTGGTGGAACAATGCATGTCGCACATCCCGGAAAAAGCAGAACAAGGCTTGGGGTGTATTTAGACGGTACCCCACCTTAGAGGACTGCCTGAGCTTTAAAGCAGCCTGTGCTGCGCCCGGAAAATCAGAAAAGTGGCCAAAAGGAATTCATGGCAAAGCTTTGTAAGTACAATAAATACTGCCACTCCCGATTCTATTCTCTTTGTACTGTGGACCACCTCGGCGCAGGGGGTGGTGCACATGCACGCAGGACGCCCGCAGGGCACAGAGCATTACACACGACGAAGCCCTGATAGTTCACAGCCGGCAGGAGATACCAATCTTCTACGCAGAATGCGCGCGCAGCATAGGCAGATAGTGGCGCCCATAAGAGGGGGCCAGACAAGCCGAGGGGGCAGTCAGTCGCGCGTAGTCGAGCGGTGGTGTTTGACCCGTGGAAGTGAGTGACGAGAGGCCCGTACCTACTCAGACGGAAGGACAACAGCACGACGCAAGGTCGCCGAGGAAAACGAGTAAGTGTCTGCTTCGCTTGACCATGGCTGGTTAAATTGTCGAAGCTCCCCGACAAGCGAGTTCAGGATAGAGCGTTTTTTGCTGGTGATCACTGTTCCACTGCTCCGCCCAGCCACCTGTTATCATGAGACGGTGTCTGTCGGCTTGTTATCCTAGGGTTGTGTTCTGTTATTTTCACTGCCCTGGGGAAGGGCCGGCTAATTTTGAATTTTTATTCTCGGGGCGTAGAATAAAACTTGTTCATTTATTACTGCCATGTCTTGGTGTTTCCTCATCACGCGAAACGCGGCTCGCGTACCCACTTTACAAGAAGGCTAGTTCCTTCAGTACATAAACAATTTTCCATCAGTTTGGAAGCATTCACAGGCACTAATGTATGCTGATGACACAGCTCTTATATTCACAGGCGCGACAATCGACGAAATTCAACCTAAAATAAATCATGATTTCTGAAGTGTAGTGGCGTGGTTCAGCAACCTCAATCCCTTAATCTTGATAAAACCAAATACACCATTTTCCACTCAAGGAGAAAGCAATTACGTTCCATCTAGTTATCTGTTTCCTCAAACAACAAACAACTCGGCTGCTCGGCTGTCTGGACCTACAAGTTCAACAGGGTCTGGTTCAGTGTGCTCAGACAGCGGTCACGGCCAATGGAGCCCCCGAATAGGAACTTCACCTAGTTTTGTGAGGGGGTGCTGCCCAATAGGGATGGCTCTCCCCAAGCTACCTTTCTGTAATGCATCAGTTAACAAATGTTCATCATCATCATCGTCGTCCCGGCAGAAGAATGTCTTGTCGGAAGAATGAACAGAGGTTCAAACAAACCTTGCCACACTTGCGTGGCTACCACCTTAAACAAGCTTTCCAGGCAACGCCAGTTACACTCAGGTACTTAATCGAGTCCTGCCAACCTACCCAGGAGCCCCAAACAACCTCAATGAAGAACCCAATCTCCATTGAAAAACGCGTGGCCGTGGCCTCTACAACCTGCGTTGTTATGCCGATGACAGGACGATCGCCCACTTGTTCAGTATCGGGCGAACAACTTCTCGGCATGTGGGGGTCCGTGCTGACCAGTCTCAGAATCGGGGCGACAGAGCGTCGGAGGTCAACGGTGAATGCATTGTTCACGGAGTTCTGTGCTGCGGAAATCAACATTCCTGAAGATGACCGGGTGGCGATGTTTTATCCAGATGGAATGGCTGCACATATGCATGAATCCCATAGAGTCACAGGCTTCCCCCAAGCAGGTAGTGCCCAAAATGGGTACCACTTTCCCGTCTCATTTCCGAAAGGGTCAGCAGCTGACTACTACAGCCACCAGGGCTGGTAGGTTCTTTTGCTTCTCTGTAGTGCGAGTGCTGAAACTGAATTTTATGGGCCGCATAAGAATGGCCTTATCGACAAAAGTCACGCTTTTCCCACCGTTCATGATTAAAAACACACGATAAAAAAAATAGAAAAGATAGCGCGAAGTAGCGAACGGAACGATGCAGGCGATGGCGACTCACAAGCGGTAAGAGCCAATGGCGGTTCCGATTTTGCGTCACGTGATTTAAATACCCAGTAGGAGCTCGCAAAACAAGCAGGAAGAATTTTTTTTTTTATGCGGAGATACGAAGCTGGCGAGCGGCTCAATCAAGAGAAGGCTTGATCTACCTCTCTGAAGTGACTGAAATGGCGGCGGGCCACACTGCTGTGCGAAAAAAATTCTCAAACACGGCCGAAATTCGGCTTGATTGCGCGATTTCTTGGGTCACCGCGAGTCATTCCGACACATTTTTCCCCAAGTTCTTATTCGTATTTCGTTTTCATTTTTTTTACGCGTGAAGGAAGGATAGTCAAAAATGATAATGCAAGCAAAAACAAAAAATCGGAATATCTCGAAAAAATCACGTTTTTTCAACCCGCGTGTCCCCTTAAGGGGGGACACGGCTCTTAGACTCGGAAAATCGGCCCAAAAATCAAGTTTTCAGTTGCCGCATTTTCGGGTTTCAAACACCCTTCTGCACCTACGCGCGAAGTTTCATTCGAATGCATGAAGTATTCGCTGAGTTATAGCGATTTAAAAATGCAATATCGCACCCACAGCTCTTTAAATTGAGGTCAATTTGCAGCCAACTTCGGCCGCCCGGATCTCGGAAACTACGCGCTTCACCACGGCTTTGTTGGTCTCGTTCGAAAGAGCGCGTTTTCAAATTTGTTTACCGCGCAAAATGCAAGCCTAACCCGTCCCTAGCGCGAACAAAACAAACGCAAAAATAGGAGCGAGCGCGAGCGGCTATTGGCCGGTTTTTGCACGTGACCAAAATGGCGCCTTCTGGTTGGCTCCCGGGAACTTGCTTTGAAAAACTGACCGCTGGTGTAGCCATCTTGTTTGGGAGCCGACCACGCTAACCACGCCGAGGTGATGATGCCGGGGGGTGCTAAAAAGTTCCACTCTCTGCACCGATACGGCAAGAAGCGAGCAAAACCCAAGAAATACGATACCGACGTGACCTTGGCGCTTCCTACGCCTTATCAGCAACCAGCCGCCGATGCTGACAGCGTCTCGGCCGACGGAGCTCCACCGACTCAACTCGAGGACAGCGGGCCGATTTGCGCGAACTCCGGTCGCGTAAGAATGGACTCGCGACCAGTGACGACCAGTGACATTGCCCAAGCGAGTGCGCGTGAGAAGGCTATTCTTGATAGGCTCGAGTCCACGCCGGCAACTACGCGAAAGACGACGCCTTTCACGGAGCCCGCTGGTGCCTCCGCAACGTCGGCCACAGACGACGCGCCTTCGTACGGAATTGTGCACATGGCCCTTCTAAACACACTGTTCGACGCCTTGAGTTGCAAGACATGCAATGGACGTGTAGAATTGGTGAGTGGCGAGCGTAATTATGGCCTTGCCACGAAGCTGTCTGTGCGGTGTGTGAACTGCGGCGAGATCGCGGCAGAGTGGAGCTCGCCGAGGGTTGACAGAGGAAAGACGTGCAACCCTTTTGAGGTGAACCTGCTAGCTGGTCGTGCAATGATATCGACCGGGAACGGCCAAACAGCGATGAACGACATCTTTGCCACAATGGGGTTATCCCGCCGGGGACTGCACAACAAGACGTTTCAGCGGCATCTGAAAAAGACTTTTCAGCCTGCTGCCACCCGTGCAGCCGAGGCCGCAATGACTCAGTGCGCCCAAGAAGTGGCGGCAGTGTACGATGACTTGTGTTTTGGACACAAGGGAAACATTGCCGTGTGCTACGATGGCACGTGGATGACGCGGGGGCATTCTTCGCACGTAGGTGTCGGCACTGTGGTGGAACTGTTCACTGGCTATGTGCTGGACTATGTTGTTCTTTCAAACTTTTGTTTGGGCTGTGAAAATGGCCCCAAGCCCGGCAGTAAGGACTATGACAAATGGAAGTCCAGCCACCAATGCCAAAAAAACACCTCTTCCAAAGCAGGCCAAATGGAGGTGGAGGCTGGGAAAATGCTGTTCGAAAGGTCCCTGCAGAAACGAAACCTGCGGTACACCACCGTCGTCTGTGATGGTGACAGCCGTACCTACAATGCTGTTCGGGATGCAAAAGTGTACGGCTATGTCGAAGTGCAGAAGGAGGACTGCATAAACCATGTGCAGAAGCGCATGCGGACGGCGGCACGCAACTTGTTGCAAACACACAGAGGTGCAGGCAAGCGAAGCCTTGGTGGCCGGGGGAGGCTAACAGCTGACCTTATTGACAAGCTAGCCCTGTACTATGGTCGAGCACTGAAGTCACACGTGGGTGACGTAGATGCCATGCACCGGGCAGTGATGGCTACATACTATCACGTTACATCCACTGATGGCAGCCCCAACCACACTTTCTGCCCCTCAGGTGAGCAGTCTTGGTGCCGTCACAATGCCGCAACAGCTAAAGGAGAGCCGCAGCCTAAGCACAACTACAACCTGCCAAGTGACGTGGCTGAAGCACTTTTGCCTGTTTACAAGCGCCTGTCGGAGAAGAGCCTGCTGCAGAGGTGTGTGCGGGGGAAGACCCAGAACTCAAATGAGAGCTTCCACTCGGTGATTTGGAGTCTGATCAGCAAGGACCAGCACTCGTCGCTGTTTGCCGTTGAAGCCGCTGTTGCCGAAGCTGTGCTGCGCTTCAACACTGGCAACATGCACGCGGCTACAGCAATCTTGGGAGAGATGAACATGAATGCTATGGTCACTAATTCCAAGAGAGCACAAGAAAAGGACTTGCGTCGCAGCACGGGTTCTGCTAAGAAGCGGGCAGCTTCCCTTGGGATTGCCAACATCGTGAGGAGAAGGCACCGTGACGGGATGCACGCCGACTACGCTCCAGGGGCTTTTTAGTTGCACTTGAATTTTTCGTCTATCTTCTTGAGACCGTGACGCTCACAGCCCCATGTCCGGATGTGCACAGTCTGTGCTCCCGAGTTTGTCAAACTTCCAAAGTTTCAAGTTTTTTTTTTTTTTTGCCAAAATATACTGTGAGACTGTGACCCTCACAGACCCATGACAGGATGCACACTGCCCATGCTCCTGGGGTTTTTTTTAGTCACACTTCAAAAGTTTCATGTTTGTTTCCTTCGGTGAAATATACTGTGAAACTGTTTCTCGCAGCCCCATATTTTCATGTTGTAGCAGTTACAGGAGTTAAAATCTCTTGCCCTACAAGGTAGCAATTATCATAATTCTTCTTTATGAGGGATTTAAAGTCTCTACAAGCGCAACAGGACCAAGATAAAGTGGTTAGCTTTATACAATAAACTCCACAAAAAAATCTGTCGGAAATGCCAAATCACGCATTACATTGCAAATGTAACATGCAATAACTTTTGTTCAGGTTGGTGGAGAATATTTATTCTTGTTTTGTTTCACTCCCTGATCACAACTGATCATTTTGATATGCTAGATGTGTGTGTAAACTCCTTGGAAAAGTTCTGAAACGTTTTTCCTCGTTTTCTCAAAACTGCAATTTTCATGATAGTGCGATTTTGGAGGGTCGATATCTTTGGTGCTATTGCCATAATTCTTTTTTTACTAGAAAGATACACTTTTGGAGAGTGCAATCAGGCTAAATTATGCATAATTATTAGTTTTAAAAAATTAGAAAAGTGGCGATTTATTTTTGATCCAAACAAGCATTTTCACACGCAAACATTTGACTTGCTGTAACTCTGGTTCAAATTGACCTAGAACACTCATTCTTCATTTTTGCACTCTTTGATCACTCTAGATTAGTTCTATATGGTAATTTTCTTTATACTTTATTTTGTTTAGGAAATAACTCTCCTCCAAACAAAGAACATAAATTTGCTAATATCTTAAAAAATTCATATTCCAGGACAAAATAGATAACATATTTAGAATCAGCATGTTGAAATACATAAACCATGCAATTTATATGCAAATCGGTCCATAAATAAAAAAAAAAGTTCTAAGAGGGGTGTCCCCCCTTAAACACTAGGTTGGGAGTGGTGTAGGACGAGACCTGATGGATGTATCTGAAGACGAGATTCTGGAGGGGTTTAAAGAAGAGCAGACAAATGTTATTGCAGTGCGAAGAATAAAGATCCGCAGGAAAGTTGAGGAAATGCCCACAAAACATTTGGTTCTCACCTTCAACTCCACCACTTTGCCCAACAATGTACACCTAGGCTACCTGAATCTACGCGTCAGACCGTACGTACCAAACCCCAGGCGTGCTTCCGCTGCCAGAGGTATGGGCACACGCAGCAGTCATGCCACGGAAAATCGACCTGTGCACTGTGTGCTAGCACCGAGCATGGAAATGACGCCTGTGATGTAGAAGAAGTCAAATGTGTGAATTGCAGCGGTGAACACCCTGCATACTCCAGGAAGTGCCCACGCTTCAGGCAGGACAAAGGGCTGCTAGCGATCAAGGTGAAAGAGAATGTGTCCTTCCCGGAGGCCAAACGACGCCTGGCCTTCGCTCAGAAAGGGTCCTTTGCTGAGGTAGCCCGTCAGGGGGCGGGGCTGCCTCAATTTCCGGCACTGGCACAGTCCACTCAGGGGAACTGCACACAGCCACAGCCCCCTAATTGAGTCAAGCCGGCAGCCAAGCTCCCGGCCACCAAAGAAAGTGGTGTGGCAGCCACCAAAAGACTGTGCAGGCCCCGCCCCTGCCACACCATCGACCTCCTCTCCTCGGGTGACGGTCGACGCACCTCAGAGGAAGGCGCCTTCAGAAAGTGGCCTTGCTGCAGGTGCTGCTCCAGGGCAGCAACGACCTGGGGACCCCCCCCGACCCTCGACAGAAGCCAAAGGGCCCCCTAATGGTATTCACGGAACTGAAGGCAGTGCGAGAGGTAGGGGAGGAGATGGAGGTGTGCCCTAGTGCCTCTGCGAGCATGTCTTCGTCCACACCTACTTGACCCAAAAAACGGCAGCTCTAGAAGACACCCGTATGGTGCAAATGGTCCAATGGAACTGCCGTGGGTTATTGCACAGTATAGATGATATTCACGCAATTATACACAAATATGAACCCAAAATAATAGCTGTGCAGGAGACAAATTTAACGAAAAGACATGACAACATCTTTCGCAATTTTCACCTCCTTAGGAAAGACAGAGAAGACTGCACTCGTGCCTCAGGCGGAGCTCTGGCACTAGGCCCAATTCTCAAGTCTATACAACTTAACACTATGCTAGAGCCTGTAGCAGCGCAAGTCTATATTAACAAGCTTGTCCCTGTTGTTTCACTGTACTTGCCACCATCAGATCATGTGTCCTTACAGAAACTGAATGACCTCATTGAACAACTTCCTGCTCCAATAATTATTATGGGAGACTTCAATGCTCATCACTTCCTGTGGGGAGGTGAAAGAATAGACAGCCGGGGAAAACTCATTGAACAGTGGGTTAATACCAACAGATTAGTGGTTTTCAAAAACAGAGACAAGACGCATTTTTCTGCATGCAATGAAAGCTTTTCTGTTGGGTTGCCGAACCTCCAGATGGATGATGAGTGGACTGTTGTGAATGATCCGTATGGAAGTGGCCACTTTCCTGCCTTGCTGCGCGAAGTGCAAACCCTTCCTTCCCTCAAGAGCTGTGCACCCCGATGGAAGCTCGAGAGGACACATTGGGAAAGATTTAAGGAGTTAGTTTCCTTTGATCGATTTGACAGCAGCATGTCCATTGATGAGGCAAATACCTTCTTGCAGCTGCAAAAGTTGCAATCCCCCAGACACCTGGACGGATTCCCAAGCAACCAAAGGCGTGGTGGAACAATGCATGTCGCACATCCCGGAAAAAGCAGAACAAGGCTTGGGGTGTATTTAGACGGTACCCCACCTTAGAGGACTGCCTGAGCTTTAAAGCAGCCTGTGCTGCGCCCGGAAAATCAGAAAAGTGGCCAAAAGGAATTCATGGCAAAGCTTTGTAAGTACAATAAATACTGCCACTCCCGATTCTATTCTCTTTGTACTGTGGACCACCTCGGCGCAGGGGGTGGTGCACATGCACGCAGGACGCCCGCAGGGCACAGAGCATTACACACGACGAAGTCCTGATAGTTCACAGCCGGCAGGAGATACCAATCTTCTACGCAGAATGCGCGCGCAGCATAGGCAGATAGTGGCGCCCATAAGAGGGGGCCAGACAAGCCGAGGGGGCGGTCAGTCGTGCGTAGTCGAGCGGTGGTGTTTGACCCGTGAAAGTGAGTGACGAGAGGCCCGTACCTACTCGGACGGAAGGACAACAGCACGACGCAAGGTCGCCGAGGAAAACGAGTAAGTGTCCGCTTCGCTTGACCATGGCTGGTTGAATTGTCGAAGCTTCCCGACAAGCCAGTTCAGGATAGAGCGTTTTTTGCTGGTGATCACTGTTCCACTGCTCCGCCCAGCCACCTGTTATCATGAGACGGTGTCTGTCGGCTTGTTATCCTAGGGTTGTGTTCTGTTATTTTCACTGCCCTGGGGAAGGGCCGGCTAATTTTGAATTTTTATTCTCGGGGCGTAGAATAAAACTTGTTCATTTATTACTGCCATGCCTTGGTGTTTCCTCATCACGTGAAACGCGGCTCGCGTACCCACTTTACAAGAAGGCTAGTTCCTTCAGTACATAAACAATTTTCCATCAGTTTGGAAGCATTCACAGGCACTAATGTATGCTGATGACACAGCTCTTATATTCACAGGCGCGACAATCGACGAAATTCAACCTAAAATAAATCATGATTTCTGAAGTGTAGTGGCGTGGTTCAGCAACCTCAATCCCTTAATCTTGATAAAACCAAATACACCATTTTCCACTCAAGGAGAAAGCAATTACGTTCCATCTAGTTATCTGTTTCCTCAAACAACAAACAACTCGGCTGCTCGGCTGTCTGGACCTACAAGTTCAACAGGGTCTGGTTCAGTGTGCTCAGACAGCGGTCACGACCAATGGAGCCCCCGAATAGGAACTTCACCTAGTTTTGTGAACGGGTGCTACCCAATAGGGATGGCTCTCCCCAAGCTACCTTTCTGTAATGCATCAGTTAACAAATGTTCATCATCATCATCGTCGTCCCGGCAGAAGAATGTCTTGTCAGAAGAATGAACAGAGGTTCAAACAAACCTTGCCACACTTGCGTGGCTACCACCTTAAACAAGCTTTCCAGGCAACGCCAGTTACACTCAGGTACTTAATCGAGTCCTGCCAACCTACCCAGGAGCCCCAAACAACCTCAATGAAGAACCCAATCTCCATTGAAAAACGCGTGGCCGTGGCCTCTACAACCTGCGTTGTTATGCCGATGACAGGACGATCGCCCACTTGTTCAGTATCGGGCGAACAACTTCTCGGCATGTGGGGGTCCGTGCTGACCAGTCTCAGAATCGGGGCGACAGAGCGTCGGAGGTCAACGGTGAATGCATTGTTCACGGAGTTCTGTGCTGCGGAAATCAACATTCCTGAAGATGACCGGGTGGGGATGTTTCATCCAGATGGAATGGCTGCACATATGCATGAATCCCATAGAGTCACAGGCTTCCCCCAAGCAGGTAGTGCCCAAAATGGGTACCACTTTCCCATCTCATTTCCGAAAGGGTCAGCAGCTGACTACTACAGCCACCAGGGCTGGTAGGTTCTTTTGCTTCTCTGTAGTGCGAGTGCTGAAACTGAATTTTATGGGCCGCATAAGAATGGCCTTATCGACAAAAGTCACGCTTTTCCCACCGTTCATGATCAAAAACACACGATAAAAAAAATAGAAAAGATAGCGCGAAGTAGCGAACGGAACGATGCAGGCGATGGCGACTCACAAGCGGTAAGAGCCAATGGCGGTTCCGATTTTGCGTCACGTGATTTAAATACCCAGTAGGAGCTCGCAAAACAAGCAGGAAGAATTTTTTTTTTTTATGCGGAGATACGAAGCTGGCGAGCGGCTCAATCAAGAGAAGGCTTGATCTACCTCTCTGAAGTGACTGAAATGGCGGCGGGCCACACTGCTGTGCGAAAAAAATTCTCAAACACGGCCGAAATTCGGCTTGATTGCGCGATTTCTTGGGTCACCGCGAGTCATTCCGACACATTTTTCCCCAAGTTCTTATTCGTATTTCGTTTCATTTTTTTTACGCGTGAAGGAAGGATAGTCAAAAATGATAATGCAAGCAAAAACAAAAAATCGGAATATCTCGAAAAAATCACGTTTTTTCAACCCGCGTGTCCCCTTAAGGGGGTATGGTAGGGTAAACCGGCCAACAAATCAAATTTGCAATTTTGGCGCAGAAAAATCGAGCGCACTACGAGGAACAACCCTGTGGAAGCGCGGCACAATATCGTTGGCAAAGTGATCAGCGGGGAATGCGCAGAGGCAAATGCAGTTGGAGCCACAGACTGGCTTCATGACCGCGTTCCTGGCATTCTCGCCCCGTATGACCGCCGCAACATCTACTAAGCCGACGAGACGGCCTTGTTCTATCGTCTTCTGCCCAAGAGGACCCTGGGCCTCAAGAACGAATGCTGCCACGGCGGAAAGCAATCCAAGCAATGGCTGACCGTGTTGTTGTGCGCCAACATGGATGGCAGCGACAAATGGAAGCCGCTTGTGCTAGGAATGAGTGGACGGCCGCGTTGCTTCCGAGCAACGCGAAGGCCTGGATGACGCGAGCCTTATTCAGCGACTGGCTTGAGGAGCTGGACGAAGATATGGTGCAGCAGAACCGGAAAATCTGCCTGCTTTTAGACAACTGCTCGGCTCACCATGTTGACATGCAGCTCTCTAATGTCGAGCTGGAATATTTTCCCGCACACTGCACTTCGCTGATCCAGCCGTTGGATCAAGGTGTGATCAACAGTGTTAAGTGTGCGTACAAGAAGCGCATCATCCAAAGGATTCTGCTCAACATGCAGCATGAACGCGACACCAAGATTGACGTGTTTATGGCCATTGAAATGTTGTCTGCATCATGGCAGTCAACGAACAAGGACATCGTCGTCAACTGCTTCAGAAAGGCTGGCATTCCGGGACTCTACCATGGTGCGCGTTTCGCGGCCTCTTTTACCTCGAACCATCAGTCAAGATTTCGAAATAACTTCCCTATACAACGCTCGCCGGTCGGTTCGTTAATAGTTTTGTCTAAAATGATTTGTAAAATCAATATCTTCATGATTACATCATTTGTGTCACTGAAAGGCAAAAATATTGATGCAACGAAGTTCGCGATAGAACGAATTTTTTTCCGGAAAGTACTACTTTGTTATATTGAGGTTCGACTTTATTACTTTGCCTGGTGCAGCAACTTAGTACTCATACGTGCAGGTGTTCATTGCCAAAAGTTTGCATACCACAAGGATGCAAATGAGCTACTTTGAAGATTGGCATAATATTGTGCATAACTCCAACTTTGATGGAAGGGTTTTTTTTTTTTTTTTTTCATTACTTTTGACGTTCAAGGCATCTAATATTTCTCACAGCACAGTCAGTATGCCCTACCCCATAGATTATATGCATTGGTATCAATAATTTCCTTGAAAAAATCACTGTTAAATGCTGCGACAGTAGGGTAAATTTTAAGTGATGCACTTCTTAAGCGAGCCTGAATCGTCCGCCGCCGTCGTCCGCATAGCAACAGCTGCAGGTGCGCGCGCTCCTCGTCTTCCCTAGCAGCGGGGGGAGATGGGCACGCGCTACTCTCCTCCTCCTCTCTCCGCTCAGTGACTGCGGGTGTTGGGCGCCTCCTCTCCACTTCGGGCGGGAGAGCTCTCGCTCGCGTAGCAGGCGCTCCACATTCCAACGCGTGAGGGCGCTCGTGTAGCCCTCGCCGTAACGGCGGGCGCTACTCTCCTCCTCCTCTCTCCGCTCAGTGACTGCGGGTGTTGGGCGCCTCCTCTCCACTCCAAGATCACGATATCCACCGTAATCGCGCAATCAACAACCGTGCATTCGCACTTACACACTCTCCCCCTCGGGGAAGTGCGAGGGAATTTTTTTAACGCAGAGAACATATTTTTATTCCTATTTCAAACCTGTTTGCATGATTATTAAAAGTGCACGGGAAATGTTGCGCAAGAAAGGCGATATGGCTCGCGCGCATCGCAGCGCACGCTTACCGCGACATATCGTACTTTGATTATCCCTGATATGGCTTGTCAGGTCTCTTTTAAGATTAAATCTAACGTCGCAGGCATTAATTACAACTACTGGCGTTCAACAGTAACCGGTTGCGCAGACATGTCATGCTCCAATGCGCATCGGCTATGCCGTGCGCGCCGCAGCGTTTGATGCGTCGACCGTTTCTTTCCCAAGGCTAGCGAGCCCACAGTCAAAACACAGCAATAACTAAGCGTGTAAACATCGCAAATCCGACTAAAAGTTCACTTCACGAACCGCTATCGCAAGCGCACACACCGCGTCACCCTCCGCGGTCCGGCGACGGTAGAGTCATGCGCACCACGAAGCGTTCGATGACCTCCGCCTTTCGAGCCACACAACTTCCCGTAATCTGGCCCGTGATCTCAGGCCTTCCCATCGCGACAACGTCCGTGTTTAATATTACAGACTGAACACAAACTTGGCCGAGCGAAGCAGCGAAAATAAACTCAAACCGCCCATGCTACGCAGTTCAGGCGACCGCCATCTTGCTTATGCACCTTGACACCCAATCAGGAGGGTCGTCTAAGCCCGCCCCGACCGGAGGACGAATAGCGCTTCAGCATCTATTTCTAGCTTCGTTTGTGCGTCGTTTCTTTTCTGCCGTTCGTGCATTTGTGAATGAACGGCTATTTGTGAATGAATAAAAGAGACGAGCGGAACCAGAAAGACGAACGCTCGGCCGATCTAACGATATCGAAATGGTCGCGCTCGGTGACATCGCGGCGGAGATACAGCGCTCCGAAAATTGCCGTTTTTTCGCCACTTTGTGACGCTTTTCAGCGGAAAAACTTTGCAGATGCACAGAATAGGAAACATAGAAGCCGAATATGTGGCTTTCAAAAAAACGATGTTTTGGCCATTTTTGTGAAGTTGAAAGCCGCGTCCCCCCTTAATGAAGCGCTTTCAGCAGTCGATGTTCTCAGCCGATATTGCTTTTGAGATTGAAGGACACGGACTCAAACTCTCGTGTAGAGAATATTGTGCTCGCTGACGCCGCCAAAATGAACGTTCCAAAAAAAATCACCGCTTTCTTTGCGAAGTAGGCAAATAGCTTTAGTAGCTTTATTGCTTAATAAATGGGCTGTTTTGAGTGTGGCAAGTGGCATACTTAATTGTGTTCCCAGCCGCGCCCGGTCAGAATGCTGACTCCCGAGCTCCCGCTGGTCCAGATGGAGGCAGAGGTCCACGCCCTCGCCATTGAGGCCTTCGCCGCAGCCATCGTAGCACGAGTCTTCGCTATGCCCGCCTCCGCTGCTGTGGAGCTTGAAGACGTCATTATGGTGCCCCAGGCCTCGCAGCCCCAATAAAGTACGCATGCATACCCCCTTTCCCCTCCTTGCCTGTTCCTGCCTTTTGGCGGCTGAGTTGCCCGGTCCGTTCAGACCGAGCTCGGTCTTGAGGAGGGGAGGATGTGGGGATCCGTTTGATCCCCTTTTACTCTTCCTGCGAGAGTAGCCTTCAAACTTGCGTGCTTTCCCGCGCACGTGACGGCACCTCGTGGGCCAACGCACCCACGGGCACCAACCGCCCCGCTGCCGCTCCTCCACGCCCAGCAACCTGCCTCCTTTCCCCGTGCACCTTTTGGCATGCGCATTTGGCCGCTCTGTTGGCTCTCTTGCCCCACGGATAGGCGAGATGGGAGATTGAGGAGATTGGAGCCGGATAACCGGGACGCTGTTCGTCTTACCTTGCGAGTGGCCGACATGCAACCTTGGCCATGGCCGCCCCTTGGGGCGAGGCCTTGAGACGTGCGTCGGTACAGTGCAGTTGTTAAACCTGTCTTGGCGTTCATTATGCGCTGTACCACTCGGCCAATAAACCCCCTCGTTCATCCTGGCCCTTTGGAGCCTGTCGTCGCCATTGTCACCGAGTCGAACCCGTCGCGGCGTCTATTCTGGCGACGTTGCTAGTCTGGCAACACGGGAAGCTTTTGGCTTTCTCTCTTCGCATTTCGCCCGTTTCGCGCATTTGCAGTGTATTCTGGCTCTCATCAAATTTCATGCTTTCAACATTTGATCTGTGCACACTGGGAACATAGACGGGACTCCTCCGCGAAGTTCTCGCGGTGCAATATGGAACTTCTTCGATCATTCTGTTCAGACTGTGAAGTGTTGCACATGTAAGACGTGTTTGAAAACACCAACGGAGACCACCAAAACCCTTGTGAATCCCTTGCGGCTTCACCCGGGACCATTTAAGGAGTACGAGAAGATCCGTGCTTCTGAGTGTGCTGACAGCACTAAGAAATCGGCAGACAACAAAAGGTCAAACGTGAGTTCTGCAAGCACTCCCCCCCCACTTCAAGCCTCTGTTAAGTAATGACAGCCAGCGGGCTAAGATGCTCACAAAAACGGTTGCTCAATTTGCTGCAACTGCGCTGTTTTCATACTCACTCCTTGAAGAGCAAGGGTTTTCGGTGTTAATGCATGCCGCCGTACCAGAGTACAAAGTACCGTCAAGAACCACATTTTCCCGAACTGTTGTTCCAGATCTTTACACTAAAGAAAAGGAAAAAGTGCTAAGCGGGTTGCGCAATCAATTTGAGAAGGGGACGCCGTGCTAATCCCTAGCACTGACGGATGGACGTCCTTCCAAGATGGACCCATTTGTATTCAAAAGGCGCGCGCATGCAAGCTTCTAAGCGTTGTCGATAGATGGCGCACGCCGTGTTGTCTCTCATGTTTGCTTGCCTTCTAGGAGCGTTTACGTTGTGGCACGATGGGCAAGCCCCTGAATAGCTACACGGCTGGTCGAGCACAGGAAACAAGCCACCGGCAGGAAATTAGACGTTGACGAAAAGTGTGTTCAACGATGGAAGCTTTGGAAAAGGAAGAAAAGGAAGCTTTGGAAAACACCAACAGCAAAAAGCGTGCTTTCCGAGGAAAGCTGTGCAAGTTTCTGGAACTGGAAGAAGACTTGTTCCGCTATGTGACTGAACTGCGGAACAATGGTTTTGCACTCACAACAGACATGCTGTGTGTGAAGGCATGAGCCTTGGCATGTGCGAAGAACATACTGGCTGGGACTTTCAAGGCTAGTGCTGGCTGGGTGCAAATATTTCCGAAAAGGAAGGGGCTCTCCTATTGGCGAAGGACCACGTTGCGCCAGCGGATGTTGTATCCCGAAGCTTTAAGGTCACCGGTATAGCCAACAGCATGGATGGTGCTGAAGATGACTGCTTGTGGGAGGACGATGCTCCGCAACACACCATCTCGGACTCCGAGTCTGAGGACTCGTTGAGTGACGACGATTAAGCACATATGCTGTGAGCTGCAATAAACGCTCCTCGTTCGGTAGCTGGTATGTTCTTTTTACTTTCAAAAAAATGCATGTCGCATGTATGGGCCGCACCCTGAAAATTGGCCCTCATTTCTTCAAGAAAAAGTGCCGCCTTTGCATGCATTTATACGGTAGCTACATTCTGCAGAAACCTTAATAATCAAGCAATATTACGCATGTTTGCATAATGCTAGCAGGTGCATGCTATGATAACCAGGTTGCAAGCTTCAGAAAAAAAAAATAGCTTCCTCAGAGCTTGATATGCTGCTGTGGACAACTAAGACTGCTACATCACAGAGTGCCCACACTGCCTCAGAAAAAGAACACCAAGAAAAGGAGTGTGTGTGTGTGTGTGTTGATAGGCAAAGCCTGGGCATGTGCAGAGCCATGTGAAGGAGCAGAGCTTTCACCCATCTGTCAAAGCGGCGACTCCTCCAGCAGGAGCTTCGCACACCTGCCAATGCGTCCTCCTTCGACGCAGCCGTCATCAGCACCCAGGGGAGCAGCACTTGGCATAGCACACTGCCGCACTCCCTCCCGGCGTTGTAGCCCCTGCTGCACCTCTTGGCACTGAGGGAGATGGTGGGGGACACAAGACCAGCCCAAGCTTTAATACATGCTCGAACGTCACCCAAAAACACTGCACACACGAAACTATAATGCTGTTCTACCACTACACGTAGGCAGTTTCAAGTGTCTTCACTGGGTCTTAAAGACGATAGCCTTTCTTTGGGCTACTTAAACGCGAGAATTTTGGTCTGTCTCTCTGTGTGTGTCTGTGAGTCGATTCGGCCACCTCGCCAAAGTGAAAATGAATCTCCGCAATAGTCTTATATACCCACAGCCAAATCTAAATGTCTAAGTACAGAGGAAATGTTCATACTAATTACTTGTTACCATTGTTGAACAAGTACAAGAGAGTACGCAAATATACGGCAGAAAATCAATGCATAAATGATATTTGCAGAGTTCCTTTATAAAGAAATTCATGGATGCTTGATTTTTGCGATGGCAAATGAAATACTACATCCACCGCAGAAAAAAATTAATTCCGTCGCCTGCTGTCACCCACGCCACAACAGCTCCTGGCGACATTTGAAAAAATATTAAACGGCAAACACAATGAAAGTTTCCACCAGATAGGTACCACGTTCCACTTGGAATGCACATGGACTAGGGCAAAGTCGTTATATACAGTTGAACCCCGCAATAACGAAACCGCCGAGGAAAGCCAAAAAATTCGCTTTTGCGGTAATTTCATTGCTGCGAGAATGAAACATAAACGACAGGAAAATTGGCCACAAGCCAAAATTTATTTCCGAAAGTTGGTTATAATTACTTTGCGAGCCTTACCTTGCAGCAACTTCCCATCCCAGTTCTCACACTACAGTGAGTGCTTCACTGCTAGTCGTCGTGTGTGCCTAAGAACGACCGGATCGTATCATATGCATCCAAAACAACCCGCAGGTTCGCCTTCTCTGCATGTTTTTCTCCTTTTTGCGCACTTGTGCCATTAAAATGTGACGGCCTTGCTTTTCAAAATGGTAAAACTAGGTTCCGGCAGTTCTAAACTCGTCATCGCTATCCACCCTTTCTCCACTTCGGCCACTGACTTGGGCCTTATCTTGTAGCTATAAAAACTTCCGCTTTTGGCCTGGCAGAGGCATCTTACTGAGAGCAAACACGCCGATCGCCGCACACACAACAAATGCGTGCGTGCTGCTCAGTGGTAGCAAGCTAGCATAGCCCAAGCCAAAGCCATACGGCCGCACCATGAGTCACCATGTGTCGCCCCCTGGTGGTGTTGCTGCGAGGTTGCCTCCACGACCACCTGCTGCATGGCCTTTAGTAAACAAACATGGCAACGGCCATGCAAGCGCGCTTTGGCAAAAGTTTATGCACTTGGAGTCCGAAAAAAAGGAATTTGAGCACGTTTTGGTCACTGTTAGCCTCAAATGCGTAGGTATAGTGCCGGCCGAACTTGCAGCAAATTTCGTCAACGCGGGATTGATTTCCAAAAACATTTCGTTGCCGTGAGATATGATATACATTGGCATCTATAGACGTTCGCCGGGGATCCTAAAATATTTTGTTGCGACGGGAATTTCGTACTTGTCAGATTTCGTTATCGCGGGGTTTGACTGTAAACATTGTAGTAAGGTGCCTAGATTCACATGTATCTCCACCGTACGGCAGCGCTGGTATCGAGGCACCCGACTTAGAGCAGTCGAACGCGGTAAATTTAAACTGACTTGAGCAAACCTCTGGCGTGCTATCCTGGGAGGAATGAGATGGGAGAGTAACAGCACGAGAGTTGACCAGGAAAGAGAAGGGAGGCCTTTACTTGGCAGGGGTGCCAGTCAACTATCCTCTTCCGTCAACATTTGCAACAAAAGGAGCAGATACGCAGACATTTTTTTTAACATGAAAGTGTTTTATGCCGGGATACACAAAGATTTCAGTGACATCATATCCGTCGCGGAGATGACGCGAGTACACCTTTGTCGAAGCGACCCGCCATCAGGACGTCGCTCGCCAAGCACACCCACAAGACAGCCACCGACCCGCGAATCATGCTCAGCTGCAGATTTCGCTGCACATTTCACTTTCGTATTTTACCAATTCCTATGACAGAGGAATCTTTGTTTGTCAGCCCCACTCTAATTAAGGCAGTGTTTTTTCTCGCCAGGAAATGATTATTGCACTCGCTGACATACTAAGATGTTATTCATGTTCATCAGGCCTACTGCACATCAAAAAGTAAAAAATTTGAGCAATTGTTTTTCGATGGGCAATCAGGACAGGCAAACTTTTCCGAATGTAAATAAAAATCAGTACATGCTGCCCATCATGGAGACTGGTTGTGTATGTCCCGTAGGAATAAGTTATGAGAATTTGCATCCAACCTTGCTATGAAAAGGCCATTGTTCACATTGTGAGCATTTTAATCTAGCCCACAGCCACGTTTGGCGCCCACTCACGCTGTTGTTGACAAACTTCAATGCTGCATAGAATGAAAGCGGCACACGTCACTATAATTTCAATGTTTAATTCTGAGCCCAACACTCCAAAAAAGGTCTGCCCGACATTCACAGCATTCAAAATGCCATTTTGTTCAATAAAAAGCAAGAATGCCCGTGTGTACAAGATTTCGGCGCACGTTATACATGCCCAGGTGGTAAAAATTAATCTGGAGCCTACATGCCTCATCACCCATGAGGCATGCTGTGGCATCACCCATGAGGCCATCATCATCTGTCAGCACATTAAGCCTCACAATCAAATCAATTGATGGATCATGATCATTGAGAAGAGGCCTCTTGATTGATTGATTGTAGATTTTAACACGCCGATGGAATGCAGGCGATGAGGCGCGCCATAGTGGAGGGCTCCGGATTAATTTTCAGCATCTGGGGATCTCTAACGTGCGCTGAAATCTTATACACGTGGGAGTTTTTTTTTTCTTTTCACGTTTATGAGAAAAGCGGCCGCCGCAGCGGGGAGTCGAACCCGTGTCCTCGTGCTCAGCAACAGAATGCCTTAGCAACTGAGCCACCGCGCCAAGTAGGAGTCGACCCCACATTCTTGTTCTACTCCTCACGACACCTAATCAACAAAATAATGAGTAGTAGTTCTACACAGTTAATGACGCGCTGGTTGCGATACGTTGACGAGCTGAAATGCACACACAAATAAACAAATTTTCCTTCCCACCCAGGCAACATGATACAGTCGAACACGGATATATCGAACTCCAAGGGGATCGCGAATTAGTTTGATATATGAAAAATTCGATATAAAAAATATGGGCTCTGAGACCTCACTTATGGCGGACGATCACTTACCGATCGTCGCATTCAAGAATGACAACTAATTCCGCACTCACGACGCAACAGGACGCTTTATTTCCGTGAAAAAAAAATCGCTGATCTTAGCCTGCTTCTTCGTCCAGGAAATGAAATCAAAGACGCTGGTCTCGATCTTCTCGAGGCTGCACAACTAGGAAATTCCAGCAGTACGCTGCGCCTTCGCACACCATGCACAACACGCACGCAAAAGAAGAACAGCGCGCACGTACCACAATAACTTTGAAGGTAACAATTCCAAGGCTCTCTGAACGGACTCCAACAAAGTGCTCGCGATGGTCATCTCCCAGAGAAACAGTGATCTCCAAAAGGTTCGGGACAACTCGCCAAACAGCAGCAACAGCAGCAAAATGCAAAAGAAGGAGGAGGCCGCCAGAGCCTTCGTTCCCTCTTCCCTTTCCCGAGACGACATCAGGGGAAGACAGACCCAGAGAGAGAGAGAAAAAAAAACTCTCTTTCGGCAAGCCAAGGAACGTACGCAGCCGCGAAAAAAAAAAAGAAAAAGAAAAAGAAAAGGACGTGTGCAGCCGGGGCATCCCTACCTCGCACTGTCACATTTTCCGAGCGTTCGGGCTTGTGTGCCTAGAGAGATTTAGCATACCGGGCTCCGTCCGCTAACGCTACGGCGGCCGGTAGCGAGGCCCGACTGGGCAAGCGCGAATTCGTTCCGGTAGGGGGAATTAGTCCCGCGAGCCAGTCTTCGCCATGCCCACGCATTCCTCCACATCCTCCTCAACCTCAATCGGGGGTGCAGCGACCGCCGAAGAGCACCTTCCAGCTCGCGCGGCGTTCGATATACCCAATGTTGGGAAAAATACGGTTCGATATAAACGTACGAATTCCTATACTTTTACACAGAAATTTCAAGGGGATAATTTATGAGTTCGATATAGACAATAATTCGATATACCCGTGTTCGATATATCCGTGTTCGACTGTATTCTATTATAAAACATTCGGTCTGTTTTTGTACTGCTGCTGTTCTGGCGCCTTGGCAGGGCTCTAAGGAGTTCTAATTGATTTTGATTGACTACGAGATTTAACGCACCTGCGCTACACAGGTAATGAGGTGCGCCATGGCAGAGGGCTCCGGATTACTTTTGAACATTTGGAGATCTTTAACTGGCGCTGCAATCTGGAACGCACGGGTGTTATTGTTTTTCACCTACATTAGAAAAGGTAAGGAATTCTAGAGACTGATATTGCATGGCTGTAGGCCCCGGTTTTGATAACGTGACCGAAAGAATTTTGGGCGGCACTGTCATGACAGGAGCCAGGCCTGCACAGCTTTAGGCTGCACACACATCTGTGCAGGAAGTTCATGCCCCTTCAAGAGAAGCGAGGGAACTGATGCTTTGACAGCTTTGGGAAACACACACCTAACTGCTGGGGAAGAAAACAAATTGGCACATCGATAAACTGCAGCAGCAAAAACACAAACGCACACTGTCCGATGTTTGGAGCATACCACATGAGGCAGGCACTGAAGAACAAAATGATACAGTCAACAAGTGCAACAAGGCGTGCAACAGACCTGTGTTCGCAACAAGCTCGGGTACCTTTTTTGAGGACGTTAAGCAGACAGCGTAGCTGTGATTGCATGCATGCTTCTGTAAAAATGTAAAGAAAGAAAACCATCCCCGTTTACCAAACGTCATTTTATAAGGGCATCTTATCAAGATTGTTTTTCCCAGCCTTTTCGCGGTATGTTTTTAATTTCCCCAATGCTACGTAACTAGCAAAGCTTGTCTCCACAGGAGGTTTGTCTTATTCAACAAACTTTGTAGCATTTGTCTTGTACTTCCGGCGTGCTTTTTAAATTTTTGGGATGTGCAAAGTTTGTCTCTACAATTTTTTTTGTTTTGTTCATTGTACAGATAGAACTGCCTTAACAAATCTCTCTGTAGTCCTCCCCCAGATTCACAGCTTACGATGGCACTGCCGGATAGTCTAGGATGCCGTAATATGCTTCGCACCTTTTTTCACAGAAGCTGCGGGGCTTCATCGAGGCATCGGTGGTGGCCGCAGATGTGGTACCCCGCAGGGCTGAGTCATCAACAGCCACTTCCTCTTCAACCTGGTAATGGTAGCACTGCAAGACTGCCTGCCTAGAGGTGGGGCACACAGGGTGTCCGTCTGTGTACACCATCGACGTGGCCCAGAGGCACTGGGCCCCAAAGGGGCCATCAAGGTGTCGTGCTACAGCTGCAGGCGGCCCTGGGTCCGGTGCGGGCCAAGCTGGCCAGCGTCGCCCTGCAGCTGTTGGCCAGCAAGACGGAGGTGATGCTGGCGCACCCGAACACCCAGTCCCGTCGCATGGACAGGTGCCTGCACATTGATGGCAAGGAGCTCAGCTAGAAAACCTGGGCATTCTACAGTACAGCCCACTTATAGCGAACCCGGTCTTAAAAAATTCCCGGCTATAAAGAACAAATATTCGTTCCCCGCTACCTTTTGTATACATATATTTTATGTCCAGATATAGTGAAAAATGGATATAACGCGTTGATTTCTGCTTCCCGGTGTGTTTGTTACAAGTGGGCTAGACTGTACCTGGGGCTCACACTGGACCACCGCGTCAACTTCCACCAGGCCACCAAGGAGCTCTGAGCCAGGGCCTAGATGGCCACCACAGCCCTGAAGAAGGTGGCCACCCGGGACTGCGGCTGCTCGTAGCGGATGGCCCTGCAGCTGTACAATGCCTCGGCCGTGGGGCACTCATGTACGTGCTAACACTGGTCACTCTGCACAAGCCAGAGCAGCGCACCCTGGGTCACACTGACTGGCTGCGGTGGGATGAGGGTTGCAGCCCTCTGCTGCAGCGGCTGCACACGCCGCCACTCGTGCATGAGGCTCATGCGGGCACCCCAGCCAGCCGCGCCCCTGCTCTGGTGGCCGAGGTGCACATGGAGATCCTAGGCCTGCGCAGCAGGCGGCGGACGTCGCACTGCGGGCGGCTGCAGCGGACCCAGGCCGTCGTCCTTGGAGGGCCGCACCACAGCCTACACCGACTGCTCCATGCAGCAGCGGGGCAGCAGTGCTGGGGGAGGCCACCAGGCAGGCCCAGCTGCACGACGCCGCATCCTGCGCCACGGCCAAGCTGGTAGGCGTAAACCTTGGCCTGAACCTGGTCCTCTATATACGTACAAATGTATCGTCCCCCAACTGCTTGTTGTGGTTGTTTTTGTTTGTGTTTCCCTAGTGTGTAGTCCCTATACATACATCCTCTCCCCGTATTTCTTGTTCTCCCCTTCCCGTCAGCCTGTGTTCCCACACCCCCACACCAGCACGCGTTCCGGTGTCCACCTTTAGGGGAGACAAACTACGCCTGCTGGTGGACTTCCCTCTCCATAGGAACAATAAATTCATTCATTCATTCATTCATTCATTCATTCATTCATTCATTTGGTGGGCTCACTACTTCTGCTCTGGCCTGACTTTCACCATTGGAAACCCCCCGTCTATCCATGTAGCACTAATCTTTTCAAAGTTCTGGGCACACTTATTCCTCTAAAAAGGCGTGAGTCACACTGTTTATGTCTGCCGCTGCTAGACTGCCTCGCGACACCAACGTTCAGGGACGTGTTTCGTGACGAAGCGGGACGAGCCCACACCGACACCGCGTTGAGCGAGCTTCTGCAATGACACTTTAAAGGGGCACTGACACAAAAATTTTGCATCTTGTTTTTTTTGTTGCGATAAGTAGCTAGTGACCTACTTATAACCTGTAGAAACCTCATTTGCTTCAGCGTGCGACGGTTGTTTAATTAGAGGCATTTTCAATGCGGCCAGTCGCAGTTTCGGTTTCAGCGAGTGCCGCGAAACGATGGATTTTGTGGATTTTGTGTGAACAAAGTTGACCACGTGACCGTCGGAGGGATATCACAGAGCAGAGCCGCCGTAGCACTGTCGAATCCGCATCGACGGCAGTTTCTGCGAATGCCCCCACGTACTGATCTCGTGAGGCGCTTAATTAAAAAGCGACCGTGGATGTGACGCAGGCGCTGCGAGTGCAAATGCTACCGCGGCTAAAGAACGACGCGCGACGCTCGAGACGGTGGGTGGCAAGACGCGCGCTGGGAGCTGCCGGCCGGTCTGCCTACAGGTCCGCCTACAGATGTGTTCGGCTCAGCACTGCGGCGGATATTCGAGTGCCGCTCTCGTAAGCGGTGCAGATGACAATTTTTAATGCAACCCGCCATCGCATCATTAACTCCTTTCTCATGTAAGCCACCATGGTCGGGACTTGGGGACAATTTCGTGCAGCGGTAACAAGCTATCACTCGAGCTACCTGCGCCGGCCTGGGCCACTTCGCGGCCGTGGCCGCCGCCTGCACAGCGACCGTGCGGCTAGCTCAGTGAGCTTTTCGTGCCTCCGGCACGTTTTCGCATCCAATGGTAATAAACAGTAATAGAAACAGAGTGCCTGGAATCGCTGTAGAACTTTGGTCGCGGCCAGCTGCCCGATTAGCTGACGAAATCACGGCGCCTCCGCCGCCAACGATCGGGTCGTTCGTTCTCGAGAGCAGAAGCTCCGCCCTCCGGCCCTCCGATTGGAGCGGCGAGCCGGGCGAACCGGCAAAAAACGCCGGTAGGGCGGAAGCGGCAAACACAAACTCGTGACGTGTTTGGATGTTGTTTATTTACAATTGCGCGTGGTCCTCTGCTGGCTGCTCGGTTGCGTTTCGCACACTTCAAAATTGATTTTAAATATGTTCTAGGCTGTATTCGCCGCTGATATTTTGCAGACGATGTATATGTGTCCCCACCAATCTATCTCCGAAGTTATCTCGCCTTCAAAATTTTGTGTCAGTGCCCCTTTAAGGGGGGACATGGCTCTTTTTATAGCTTCCTCTAATTGTTAAGTAAACTCCGCGAAACTTGTCAGTTTTGCTGGTTCTTTCCCACTGATTTCAAATGTGGCACTATTTTTTGAGTCAGTAAATTAGCTACCAAGAAAATTAGACATAATTAGCCATTTTTGGAGGAACAATATACAGAACAGGGCTGGTCATAAAACTGTAATCTTTATATTTTCGAACACTATGAACCCTGGTGGGTGCAATAAGAGAATCCCCTTTTTTTTGTGCACTGCTTAAAACTAACTTTACAGCTCATTAAACTTTGGTGTTTGAAATGGGTGTTCGAAATGGTCCCTTGCCACTGGTGCCACCAAAGTTTAAAGAGCTCTAAAATTAGTTTTAAGCAGTGCACCAAAAAAGCGATTCTCTTATTGCACTTACCAGGGTTCATAGTATTTGAAAATATAAAGATTACAGTTTTATGACCAGCCCTGTTCTGTATATTGTTCCTCCAAAAATGGCTAATTATGTCTAATTTTCTTGGTAGCTAATTTACTGACTCAAAAAATAGTGCCACATTTTAAATCAGTGGGAAAGAACCAGCAAGACTGACAAGTTTCGCGGAGTTTACTTAACAATTAGAGGAAGCTGTTTTAAGAGCAGTGTCTCCCCCACTTAAGATGAAGCAGGGCAGTTGGTGTGATGAATCTTTTTCCAGTATCAATCTGCGCATGTGCAGGCTGCTAGTCCGCCATTCTTGGCAGTACCTCGGGCGAAATAAACAAAAAGTGCCCCCTCAGCTTGCTTCTCAGGGAGCAGCTATGCTTCCTAGGGTTGCCCACTTTCATTTCCTGTTTTCAGACAGTTCGCAGTGAGCTTGTACCACATTCCAGTTGATGTTGGTTCGTACGTGCACACAAAAAAGGCTTTCAAAGGAAAGGGGCAAGCTTCGGCCACTGCAGAATTGTCACGCAAGCACGTGCCTGCTACCGTGACACTCATGTGAAAGGCACAAGAGACGGGTGGGTGCGCGAGGGACTGCAGGACCAGAAAGTTTCGTGCACGAGTTCCCCGAAAGCTGAACATTTAGGGGGGCATGCCTTACTGCCAGTTTAGGTGCGCCGTGGTGTCTGCTAGGAAGACTGGTACTGGAAACAGGTCCACTGGTTTTGCCGAGATTTTTTTGTCGTCGTAGATTCTCTACATCGGAAGCTTGTTAACGCGACCCCGCATTGACAAAATTCACAAAAACTGTCGTACTGCCGTGCAGGCCCACACGGCCACCCCACGTGTTTTTTTCGTGGAGCAATATGGCGGGCGCAGGCATCAACAGCAGGGCTCCACCTCCATCCCACAAGTTTTTTTTTTTTAACCTCCTTTGGCAAGTTATTGTGCCAACTGAAGGAACAACCGGTGCAACTGCTTTTCTCAGCAGGATTGTGAGCATCAGGACCGTATATCTGAAAAAGTGGTGCATATGCAGCGTATGCGGCATAATGCTGCGTAACTGCTGCATGTCTTTATGCACAAGAAACGCCAAAAAAGATCCTGGCACCCGCTACCACGAGTTCCTGTGCGACGCTGAACGACGGGCCGTGAGGCTGAACAACATTTCCCGGCAAGGCACCGTGGGAAAAGCAGCGAGATGGGAGCCCAGTGACCGGTCGTTGGCATTCTCTCTTCGTTTCAAGAATGAGGATTACAAAAGTACAACAAAATACAGAGCGTTGTTGCCAAATGCCGTTTCTACAATAATTCCAATCTATCCGACCCACATACGGAGAGATATCGCACCAAGAAGCAGCCTCGGGGAGATGCTCCACCATGTGCGACCGGTGAATTAGCAGAAGATGGCGAATTAAGTGGTCGCACGAACTCGGACCTTGCCACCCACTTAGAACTCATAACTTCCGAAATGAATGTAGACTTGTGTCAAGACACTGACAGATACCAGCGGCGTGTTTACATCATTAGTAGACGGGATGTAGCAAACCGACTTGGATTTTCAGCGCAGCGCACGATGGAGAACATGAAGAGAACAACTCACCGTTTCGTGATGAAATTCTTTCGCCTCAAGCAAGCATTACAAGCACTACGACAAAAGCACGATGAAGCGCCCGAGTGCCTGCAACACTATGATGACAGCAAAGAAATCCAGCAGTTCCTGTATGTGCCGGAGGCCGCTGAACAAGGCGACAAGAAGGATTTGTTCATTAAAAATCAAGTTTCGTGCTGCAATGTGAAGAAGCCGACGTACAGTGAGACCGTCATCAGAGAATGCGTCCTTTGGAAGGCATGCTCCAACAAAGGGTATGGTCATGTCCGATACTGAGGCCTTTTCACACTGCCCTGTCGTTCGACGCTACAAAAGTATGTGGGCAAGTCTGCAGGAGAAATCGGAATCAAGTAATCATAGAACGCCTCCGCGTGGAAGTGGAAGGGCTGAGCCTCGAACAAGAGCAATTTTGCTCACTCATATTAGACGAAATGTCGATTCAACAGAAGGTCATCTACGATCGGCAAATCGACAAAATTTTTGGCCTTGTCGACATGGCTTCTGAAGATGGTCCGGAAGAATACTCTGCAACAACCCCTGGAGTTGCGAATCGATTGTTGTGTTTCGTTCTGAGAGGCCTCTCCACCCGATATGTCATTCCGGTTGGTTATATTTTGACTCAATATTTGAAGGGCGACCAGCTTTATTTCATGGCCATCAAAGTGATGAAGGCCATTCAAGAAGCGGGGTTTCACGCAGTGAGAGTTGTGACCGACAATCACCAAACGAAAGTTTCCTACTTCAAGAGCCTTTCAGGCGAGGACACACTTGCGCACGTGGTACCTCACATCCCATGCATGAAGGCGATTCACTTTTTCTCTCGCTTGACCCGAATTCCCTGATCAAAAATCTGCACAGCAATTTCCTTGAACAGGAGATTTTAGATGCAGGGCAGCTAATTCAAGGTCGTGTGTACCTGAAGAAGCTGTTTACGAGATGCAAACCTGGCTACTTGTGAAGCCAGCCAGATTCCTTACGCGGGCTCATGGGGAACCTGGATAAAATGAAAGTAGCTAGAGCAACACAGACCTCAGCTGAAGTGATAGCCACTTTCGATTCTTCAGCAAAACAGAGTGCCAGTCAGACGCTGAATATTTTCAGGACAGCCTGCCCACCATTGCTTTCATGAAGATGGTTTCCAAGTGATACACCCTTCATGACATTAGTTCTGTGAGAGCTTGCCAACGGCAAGAACCATTCTCTACGTCAGACGACGAGCGGCTTTCATGGCTAGAGGTAGAATTCATCACCTGTCTTGAGGACCTCCAGCTCTCCGGTGGCCCATTGAGAAACAAGATGACGAACGAAACGTACGAGGCGACACTGCTAATGACAAGGTCGACAGTCGCAACAGTTGAGTACCTTCTCGACCATGCAAAGTAAGTTTCTTCTCTCATCACACTTTCTGCTCTTTCCTTTTGAACCAAGATTTTAAAACTGACTTTTTTTTTTCGAATTCCAGCTTTTGCTACTTATTGACCCATAGCTTCAACAGTGAACCTGTAGAGTCGTCGTTCAGCTGTGTGAGGCAATTCAATGGCAGCAATGACCGAATAGATGCCAGGACAGCAGTGTTCACAGTGGAGAACTAAAGGTACGAAATACGGTGATGGCTTGGCACAAAAGAAAAGCTCATTTCGCATCTCCTTCCAGGTTGGCATCCTCCACGCTGCAAAGAGTGGGAACGCCTCCTCCAGCTCAGAGACCAGGACAACCCTCAGTTTAGCAGTTCAAGATGACGACCTTGCTGCCCGACCTGCTGTGGTAGAATGGGCCTTGAGAGAGAGCTTGCAGACGAGCTGGAGTTCGTGAATTACTCTTCCAAAGCAAAAGCTGACTGAGATTTTCCCACTAGCCTTTTTGGCTGGCTACATCGTTCAGGCTTGCGAAGAAAAGGTATGGAATTTTGATTCTGATGATGATGGTTGGATGTTTATGGCGCAAGGCCAACTAGGACAAAGAGCGCCAGAACAGTGGTTATGTATGAAGGATATAGACGTAAACTCTGAAATCGTTCAACAAAAACAAAAAGTAAAATCAGTAAAAGACAATGCAGATGGCTGGTGTAAAAGGCCAGGTTGTGATTGTGCGTGGCATGAAATTAGGTTTAAGAAAACTACGCGTGATAGCAAATGAGGTGTGAAAACTTGATGTCGCAAAGAAACATAAAGGTGCGTTGTAGAGGAATCGCGGGATCATCTGCTAAAAAGTGCTGGATGTAGTGGAATGTGTTGTCTGTAGAGTTGAGGGAAGTGTTTGCGTCTTGTTGTGTTGAGTGCTTTGCATGTAATGAGAATGTGAATTACGGATAGGCCCTCCCCACACCTGCTACAAGGGTCTTGGAGATCCAGTGAGCAGATGGGAGTGTGTGGCATATCCGCAATCTAGCTAGGGCAACTTCGGTGAATCTGTTGTGTGGTCAGTAGTGTATCGTCGTATGTGTGGTTTTATGATGTGTAACTTCTTCTCTGTCTGTGTACTCCAGTTGGCTTGCCATGTATTGCGAAGGTGTTGTCTTATGTGTGGCTTGATGTCGGTGTAGGGTATTGTTGTTACGTCCACTGTGTTCGTATGTGCAGCAGAGATGGCCATTTAATCCGCGGTCTCATTCCCCGGGATTCCAGCATGTCCTGGAACCCAGCACAGGATTAGTTGAAAATTTTTAGCATATACAGACATTATGGCATTAAAAACTAGACTGACAATGTGGTTTTTCTGGGTCTCTGTGACAACACTCGCACAACGCTCAAACCATCTGTAAAGATGACAGACTTGGGAATTTGTTTTTGATTTCTGTTCAATCTCACGCTATCATTTTGTCCTTCTCTTGTGGCGATCAGACTAATCCTGTCGACCTTTTCTTCTTAGTTTGGGCATTACTGTTCCTTCAGTTCAATTTGAATCTGTGCAGCCGTAAGCTTCACAAAACTATGTTGGGCAGTTCAGTTCAGTGCTGGTAGCAAAACTCAATTAACACTAACATTAACTCGTGGTGAGGCTGACTCCCATTCTGCTTGTATTTGTTTTTGCCATTTGCGATTCCAAGGTGCAGTGCAACAAAGCATGCAAGGCTCTGCTGCAGGCGCAGAACCCTACTGCAGGACTCTACAGCATGATAGAGCGGCTGGATAATGGTCACCTGAAGTACCCTTCCACTGAAATTATCAGCATCTGCAAGCTGATGTGCACATTTGTTAGCAAGGTCATGAAGTCACGAGAGTTCAAACAGAGCGGTAAATTGTGCAGTCTTCTTCTTTCAGCATTCCTGCCGCACTTCCCGCAGTGTTCCGTTTTGACCTGCAACGTGGATGACGCCAACCCCACTTTCCAAAGTTCTCAAAAATCTACTACAACCTTTGCTGGGCAACTGGGTAAGAAATGTCAATGCAACCTAGGATTGGATTGTAAAGCTAGCCCAAAAGCCCTTCTCATGAAAGGTGCTGAGACTTTGATGTCTTGTGGAATCGCTTTTCATTCAACTTTGTGAAGGGCCGTAGGATGATCTGCGAGGTCCAAATAAAGCACGTACATTACCCTGAATGAGTGCGGAAACACATGGGAGTTATGCGTTCTACTGTAAATTGATTATTATCTGTGTACGCATTTCCTCATGGCAATTTTGTAGAGTTTGTATACGCAGATGCAAGTTCTGCAGGACATTCCCACGCTTATAGTTGCACACTAACAATGGCCCTATTGTTGCTCTGTGTGTATATTTCAACTGTGGTGTCAAAATAAAAGCAAAGTTCCGACATAACTATCAAAGCAATGTCACTGTGTTTCACCAAACAACGCACAATCAAGTCTTGTGCGTCTAACGGGGGCGTTTTATTTAGTGCACTAGGAAAAATGTATACAATCGTAAGTTACGCCATGTATTCTCTTAAACATTCAAAATAGTGCCTTTACATACTCTCATGTAGTCACAGCACGCTACCAAAACGCGAATCGCTGCCGGTTCTCACGACACAAAGAGCATGCCTGGCAATGCGAGACACAGCAATGCTAGTAGAGTAGGAGGGTAACACCATGTAATACTGCTGGCGCGAACGGAATTTCAACTACCGTCTTGTTCGAAACAAGCTCGGCAGCCGTTAATCATCCCAGGCTTGTAACAAGCATAACATGAGCACAGGGAAATAATGCCTTCTCTTAAGCCTATAACGCCGGTAATAAGCACACATTTCGAAACCACGACCGCCACGAGTGCGCGAAACTTGCCCGAACACGAACCACGTCCCGCAACCGCCGCAACCAGTCCCGAAACGGTAGCGCTGCGGTGGTAGTGATGGGCACTAGGCGCCCTCACGCAGCTTTGGGGGCACACGGCACGCCTCTCATCCAGCGGTCGTGCACATGGTCAGGGTAGGAATAGCAAACAAACCACACGACTAGAAATATTGGAGGAAGACAAGGTTCCGAACCACGTGATCATGAGCAATAAGTCGGAGTAGGTATTTAATGATTTCTGGACGACAATCAAGTTAAAATCCAGTAAGCGAACACGATGGCAGCGAAATTCAAATGAAGCTAACGAAAACTGTACGCCAAAAGGAAAAAGCTCTGTGCTGATGGGCACAGTTATGCTGTGCACGAGAAGGTGAACGCCAAGTATTACGGGGAAATGTAAATGCTACGAAAAGTGTGGCAGTTGTATAGTGACCCCGTGATAAGACGTAAAAGGTCACCACTTTGAGAAAGGGTAAAAGGAGCGCAAATTTTCCAAACTCTATGAGGGCAGAGGTGTTGCAGGCCAAAGGAGCACTCCAAGACATGGCTGTGGCGTTTGCCTATGCAAATTATACAGGCAAGGATTGTAGTTCGGACCTCTATTAAATGTAACTAAGGTTCTTGACCTTTTTTTTTTTTCTTTTTCCAGAATGTTTCAATCCCTACGTCAGCAGAAACACGCCACTCTCTGGGATGCCCAGACATGCTGTACAAAGTGATAGTCTCTGCTCGCACTGCCCACTTTCCCCTTGAGCCTTTAGCTTGATGTGAGAACAGTTTTGGGGTACATTTTATTAAAATGATCAATGACAAGAACTTTCTGCAGTATAATGGCGTCCCTACAGGCAGAACAAGGATCCTGCTTTTCGCAACTTCTGGGAGACCAAAACACCTTGCAGACATAAGTGCGCTTGCCGAACGCTGGTTTTTCTCAACTTTTCTTTTGCGTCAGTCCCCTACCATGCCCTGTGATGGAACATTGAAAACAGTGCCATGGCAGTTTAGCAACTTTACACCTTTGATGGTGAAAAGGAAATTGGCGACTCCCCTTCCATTCGCATATGCTCTGATGTCCTCTAAGAGTGAGGAGGCCTACATTCATTTATTCGCAGTGAGTAGCTCCTTCACTTTACTTATTTTAGATATGCACAGCTGCTCAACACCCGTGTTGTTACTTTTGTGCATTTTAATCCACGCAGGAACTCATAAACGCGGCCAGCCACCAAGGATTATACAAGTGTATACAAGATAACGGCCACCAAGTGCATACAGGATAACGGTGTCGCGTTGCGAATTCACTCAGCCTAATCCGTTGCCGTCACAAAGGCTACCTTTTTCTACGATACCCGGTGTTTCGGCTCCATTACTCGCGCTGCTGCGCTTTAAAGGCTGCTGTATCATCACCTCCACCCCTTCTTTGACGGCGAGCTGTTGATGACTTTCACTCCTACGTGAGCCTCTCGTGTGTTGCACTTGCGCCGCTGGAGAATGTCCTTATCATGACCAATTACTTCCAGAGAAAAAGTACGGGTGAAGCTCTTTTTTTCACCTTGCCCCAGTACCTGGCAGAGATGCCCACACGATGCAATGGGTGGCTGACGATTATCGTCTCGTGCAAGGAAGACCTGAAGTCCTGCATGGAGTTGTGACAAGTGTGTGGCGCCCCCCAACCCTGATATTCGTTGGCCGCTAAGTTCAGTGGCCCCACCAGGCTCAGTGGGCAACATTGTGGGTGGCCGGGGAACCATCCGTTGGCAAATGGATCATCCGCTGGCAAATTGCGGATCATGGCGGCAGCCTGGCAGCGTGTTTGTTTTGTGAAAAAAACATGCCCGCTTTTGACTTTTGACTGAGTGTTAGTGAATCGAATGTGTCAGTGAATCGACGGTTTATTTTTCCCCTGGTTTTCCCGAGTCTCCCTCTCAGCAATGGGTAAATCGAAGCGAGATGCGTCGGCAAACGGTCCCCCGAGGAGTCCCGTGCGCAGCGAGACGCCTGATGAATGGGTGATGTGTGCACAGTGCAACATGTGGTGCAGCCTGGCTCAGACCCCTTTCCGATCGATGGAGGAGGCCAAGGCGGCGCCCCCTTACACGTGCCCGCGCTGCAAAGCCGTAGCCAAACTCCGCGCGGAGTTTGAATCGAGGATGCAGGAGGAGTCGGAAGGACGGAGGTTGGCAATCGCGGATGCGTCAGCCCGTCTGGAAGAAATGTTCAACGCAAGCACCAAGGAGCTGAAGGTGTTGGAGGCTCAGCTTGGCGAAGAGAAGGAAATGCTCCGTGAGGAAAGGAAGGCCAGAGAAGCATCGGAGATAGAGTTTCGGAGCCTGGTAGAGGCTGTGCAGTGCGAGGTTGTGGAGCCCACGCTGGCTAAGCCACTGACCCCACCGAGCACTTCAGATGTGCGTGGGTTTGCGGGTGGCAAGCCCGGCCCGAAAGAGGCGTGTGAGACACCGGCACCGCTGAGCGTAGCAAACGCACAGCCCCCCCTTCATGGGAGCACGGACGACAACAACAACGGTCAAACCAAGGCAAAGCGTCAGCGCCCACCCCGGCGGCGACGCCAGTCTTTGACTCCCACTACCCCCACCCAACATTGCGAAGGTGCTGGGCAGGAAAACACATCTGTGGCGACAGCAAAAGAGCACTGTGCCTTTATATATGGCGATGGGAATGCTGCTGCACTAAAAGCAGTTGCTCTCCGCACTGCAGGGTGGAGCACACTTGTACAGTTCCGCACGAAAGAGGACGCCACACTGCAGGAAACACTGGAAGTGATTCAGGAGGCGGAAGACGTCTGGTCGGCCCCCGAGGCCCTTGTGGTCATTCACGCTGGCCTGAACGACTTGACGCAGCCGGGGGCATGCCCGGAGCAGTCTGCCAGTGCCCTTCAGAGCCGGCTCCAATTACGGCATGAGAGGGCTAGGAGACACAGTTTCCTGATCTATGCAGTCCCTGAAGCAGCACATGAGAGCTCACCCCTGACCGACCTTTGCCGCCAATGGAACGAAACAATGCAGCAGACCTGCAAAGAGCTGGGACCCCACGTAGAGTTTGTTAGAACCAGTTGGGCTCTGCACGACATGCTGACCAGCATGCAGTACAACAGGGAGGCCGCTCAAGGTCTAGGATCGCGTCTGGGTCGCCGGCTGTGCGCTTTTTTAGCACTCCGTGCCCATGGCGGTGCTCGGCAGCGGCAGCGGAGACCCAACAAGGCTTTCGCTCTGATGGAAGCCCTGGGGCAGGCTTTCTTGCCGCTGGCAGAGGCACTGGGCCAGGGAAGGAGCAGCATGAGAGGGCACCAAAACAGAAGGCACCTCCCACAAGCAATGGAGATGAAGATGGCCTACCCAACAACGTGGCAAGGCGGAATGCAAGACAGCAGAGTACAGCCAAGAGGAGAAGGCGACAGCGTAACACTCGCAGCAAGCAGCCAACCTTCTTCTACCTAAACATGAACGGCGGACGCCAGGAGAGGAAATGGGAAGAGCTGTTTGACGTTGTTGACAGGGAGGATGTGGTGGTGGCCGGTTTTGTCGAGACCGACTTGAGAGATATGGAAGCTCCACCACCGCATAAGGGGTACATCTGGGAAGGCCTCAACCGCCAAGGCAGCGAAAGGAGAGGAGGAGGCACGGGATGCTTCATTAAATTGGGCTCCCAGTGGGAGAGACACTGCCCCGACTGCTCCGAACACATGTGGTTAATAGGGTGCATTGGCCAACTGTGTGTTGCCTTTGGCCTGGTGTATCTGTGGACAGGCAAGGAGTTGTCGCATCGCAACACGCAGACTCTTGCATGCATGGAGAAGGACCTGGAGAACTTGGGCATCCCTGCAATTCTTCTGGGTGACTTCAACGCACACATAGAGCCTCTGGACAAGGTGACTGACAGCGGCGGCCGACTCCTACTTGAGTGGGCAGGCAGGACGGGGCTGATGATAGTGAACACGACAGACAAGTGTGATGGCAGGGTCACCTGGGCTGCTCGCGACAAATCCTCTTGCATTGATTACTGCCTGGTCTCCCCTGTTTTGTTCCCCCGGCTGGGCAGCATGGTAATTGACACTAGTGGTGGGGAGAGCGCTGGCAGTGACCACAACAACATCCAGCTCACTTTTGGTGCTCGCAGCCCCCCTTCACCACCAGCCAGGGCTAGATCCAACCAGGGAACACTAACTGATGACAGCATCGAAAAGGTCGCCGACATGCTAGAGGAGGAAGCTGGTGTGATCCATTTGAAGAACTATGAAGACCTCGAAACATGGATACAACAAACAATCAGCAGGGTCCGGGCCTCCACACAGTCACCACAACACCGGGGGAGAAGGCGCAAACCGTGGTGGGACAGGGAAGTTGCGGAAGCTCTGAGAAAACGAAAGACACGGAGCCGAGAACACCGTCATGCAGTCAGCCATGGAGCAGGGGCAGCAGAGGTGATGGAGCGGTGGGACGCCTACCAAGAAGCCAAGAGAGAGATGGCCATGCTGGTGCAACGCAAGCTCAAGGCAGTAAACGCCAAGCAGCTCCAGGACATCCAGTCAGCAGGGCGCGACGCCGGCCGGAAGTTCTGGCAGCACATTCGGTCACAGCAGCAGACAGCCCCTTCCTGCTCCCCGATGTTGCAGGATACAGCGACAGGCACAAAGCACAAGGGTACGGACTGCATCCAATTCATGGAGGAATACATGGCGGCCAGACTGAGCACACAGGTGCGGGACACCCCCCAGCTTCAAAGAGACAGCGGTAGGGCGGGGGCACCTTTGAAACAATCAGACAGGGTGAGCTGCAACGTGCCTTAAAGCACCTCTCGGGACAGACTGCCGCAGGACTTGACGGGATCCCCCCACGGCTCCTGAAGAGGATGGAGCCAAAAACTCGGCAGCTGTTGCTGGATGGTCTGAATGCAGTTGTGTGCGATGGTGTCATCCCGGATGGATGGAAGACGTCCCGGATGAGGACGATATACAAGAAAGGTGGTGAAACGTGCCGGCCTGAGAGCTACCGACCCATTACGGTCACGTCAGCCCTGTACAGACTCCTGGGCCACATCCTGTGTGCACGTGTGATGACCTGGGCGGGAAAGGACCAAGTGTTGGGGGAGCTACAAAATGATTTCCGACCCGGGCGGAGCCTGGAGGACTAGCTGTTCGTAGTAACGCAGGCAATGGAGATTGCGGCAAAAGAAAAACGCACTCTCTTGCTTGCCTTTCTAGACATCGCACAGGCATATGACACTGTGGAGTGGAACACCCCAAGCTGTGGGAGACCCTCAGGGATCTTGGCCTGCCGGACGAACTCTTGCAGCTGCTGATCAGCCTATACACCGGCACGCAGGTGGTGATCCACTGGGGAGACTCGCTCACAGGACCAGTGGAGGTGTCTCGAGGGCTGCGCCAGGGTTGCCCGCTCTCCCCGCTCCTGTTCATGTTATTCCTGGCCGGAATGGAGAGGCACCTCACGAACAGTGGGCTGGGGTTTGACCTCAGTTACATGAAGGACGGATGGCGGCGTGAACGCAGGTTGCCCGCCCTGTTCTACGCCGACGATATTGTTTTGCTGGCGGGGAGCACGCAAGAGCTGCAATCCACACTCGACATCGTGTCCAGCGAGGGCACGTCGTTGGGGCTCCGTTTCAACGCCAGGAAGTCTGCCACCATGTCGTGTCGCCCAACCGAGGACACTGAGGACCCACCACTGCTCTTGCAGGGTGACCCAAATCAGTGGACCACCAGGTATAAATACCTCGGTGTGACGCTCTCAAATGAGAACAACTACTGCACGGCCTACGAGGAGGACCTTCGGGCGAAGGCGGTTGCTAGGCGCCCTATGGGCCTTCAGCCGCCTCGAGGTGTCCCGGGCACTGTGGAAGGCTGTGGCGGTACTTTGTACACAGAACGTGCCAGGCAGCCACACAATGAGTGACTTTCTCAAGGAAGTGGGTCACATGAATATGTCCCCACATCAAACACTACTCACTTTTTTTTCTGTATACTAAAGACAAAGTTGCAATTTGGCCTAATAAACAACTCACCTACCGCAATCACGAGTCATTCTGCGTTAATTCATTAGAGGCGTTCGCGTTCACATTAATTAACAGAACTGCAGTAGCAGTTTTTAACACAATATTTTTCACACTGCTACACTGCCTAAACCATGTAACTGTATATTAGCGACGTAGCTCATTGAAGCTCACTGAAGCCTATACTGTGCCTTCTGGAAAAAAAAAACAAGAGTAATAAACAGTAAATACACAACGAAATTTGTTTTTGCGCCCGACCCCATGACGGAACTTTACTGTGTGACGAACTGGCCAATGACGAATGATCCTATGTGACCAAATGACGTATTACAAACCGTCCCACGACAAATAACGTCATGTGGCGAAACGGGCCTACACCCGCATGAAAACATGCAGTTTGTGCATAAGGAACGCCTTGCCATCTTGCTGCAGCTTCGTTTCGCCCACTGAAACTCCAAGAATATGCTAAAACATTCGCGAGATTCCGCTATTTTCCATCAGTAGCTGAAAAGCCATCACTACAGGTGTCGACGACTTTTTACGTGGTCGAAGTATTGATTTGGGACCATTTTGTCCGGTTTTCCATTCGGATGACTTTGACCAGGACCAGTTTGTGCGGATCCCGTCCCCGTCGGAATTTGGTGCTTTCCTCAAGCATCGTACGAAAAGTTACTTGAAAGTTACTTGAAAGTAGGTCATTTTCACGAGCACCTTCTCCCGTCTTTTTTTTGCGCGGTGAAAGTTTTACAAATGGAGAACAGGGTAAACACAAAGCGACGCCCCAACGCATGCGCAACACTTTCACAAATGCACGGCTTAGGAAGAGCCAGAACAAATTACCTGCCCGCCGTTCACCGTCGAATTCTTCGTACTCTTTCACGGTACGAAATTTCAGCACTGACACAACGATTGCCGAACGGGAGCCCCGAACAAAGCAACAGCACACGAGCAAGCGTTTCTCCGTACGGCCGGCTGTCAACTACACGAACACTTATTGGCTGGCGCCTCCACTTATTTACTGCAAGGTGTCGTTCGTCGCCGGTACATGATTGGAAAACTGCATTTATACGACTTAATACAAACACCATATCCATGGCAAATGATTCACGTACTACGCTGTGAACAATCGTATCGACAAGCACATGTGCACACATGTAGCAAGGGCTACATCAAAGCCTGCCGCGCAAATTTCGGCAGAAAACTTGAAAAACTCATATCCAAATGCCTGGTTTTAGCATTCGCCGCAGAACGACGCCACCAACGAAACCACCGCGTATCGTGATATCGGTTTCACAGGACCGCAATATTCAAAATTAGTTTATTTCTGCACGCCAGAATTGTATAATGGCACTCTTAGAAAGTTTAAGTTATATGTGTGTACCCATTGTAAAGCCGTTCCACACCCCGCTGTGGCGGGGCGGTAATGGTAATGGTGGCGGGTAATTTGAACATCTGTTTACCCCCCTCGGTCCCTTTCCAGCAACCGAAGAACCGGCTTACGGGTTTACAGCTATTGAAAAACGAAGTCCTGTAGTAATTTATTTCCAGACTCAGAGATTTAATGTACTATGCTAACTAAATGCAAAGGTGGAGTGAAAGACAACATTATTTGGGCGCTGTTTGTTACTGCCTCTGGCAGCACCATCTTAGTCATGTATAGCGCATTCCAACGATTAACTTCGCCCGACTGCCGATTCAACTAATTTGAAGTACATTAAATAAAACGTTGTACTCTTGTCACAGACAGCACAATATACGGGATCGGATAATCTTACGCCTCGTTGCCCATTGCGCAAACAATGTCACGTCACTACTCGACAGAGAAAAGGTTATGAGGATCATGAGGTTGTCACTGACCGAACAGTCGTGTCTCCTCAAAGCCGCATTTAAACAGCGCAAAAGACGAGGAAAAGAAGAAAACGGCGCAGACCAAGTGCGGCCCGTGCAGTTCACTGCCTTGTTGCGGTCTTATGCGCTCTTTAAATAAAAATATCATTCCAAACCAACTGGCCAAAATTTCCCTTATGTTGCCCCTCGTTGTCGCCCATTATCTGAATCGGTAACTAAAATATCTTTTTTTTTTAGTTTCGAGTTTTTCGCGCGTTGGAGGTGCACGTGAGTTATAAGGGGCTCCCGATTAACTACGACCATCTGTGATCTTTAACCTGCGCCGAAATCTCGACACATGGGTCGGGCGTTTCTGTTTTCCGCCTCTATCCGCCTCTACCTTTACTATCGCCTCCTGTGTACCAATGGGTCTGCACCTGCAATTTACGGTTTACCGAAGATGCATAAGCCAGGCGTTCCGCTACGGCCCATCGTCGACTTCACAAGGTCGCCGCTGCACCGACTTTCGGGTTACCTACACCAAGTGTTGGCCCCGCTCGCCGGAAAGACAGCAACTCGCATTGCCAATTCTTCAGCTTTCGTGGAGAAATTGCGCGACATTTCCCTGGATGAAGACGACGTATTGGTGTCCTTCGACGTCAAGTAGCTCTTCACGTCGGTTCCTGTCGACTTGGCCGTAGCAACATGCAAGGAGGTCCTGCTGGCGGACGAAACGCTCGCGGAACGCACACCTTTGGAGGTTGAACACGTGTGTGAGTTGCTGGAATTTTGTTTAAGCAGCACATAGTTCACCTACCGCGAGCAGGTTTACCAGCAGATCCACGGAACTGGCATGGGAGCTTCCATATCCGTTACTACGGCAAATTTGGTCATGGAAGTCATTGAACAGAGGGCCCTCGCTGGTTTTGATCCCAAGCCCAAGATATTCGTCCGCTACGTGGACGACTGCTTCTGCATCATTAATAAGAACGATGCCCCACGGCTCCTGCTTCTTCTTAACTGGATAGAAGCCTCCATACAGTTCACTGCAGAATATGAGTGTGACAGCAGCCTTCCTTTCCTCGACGTCCAGCTGAGGCGTACCGGAACTAGTCTTTCGTTTGCTGTGCACAGGAAGGCGACGCATACCGGACATTACTTGAATTTTAATTCGTGCCACCCAGCCTGTCACAAGCAATCCGTCGTTTCTGTGACGCGGGCAACACGTATTTGCTCAAGTGACGACGAAAGGAGGAAAGAACTTGAAACCATACATCAAGAATTACTGACGAACGGGTACCCGGAGAAATTTATTAAGAATGCCGAAGACCGTGTTCTCAATCCCAGGCCATCCCAGGGCAAGTCATATGGAAGACGCGCCGGCATCCCATACGTTCCTGGGGTCAGCGAAGCTTTAAGCCGTATCTTTTCAACGTATGACCTTCGCGTTGCCCACATGCCGTCCAACAAGCTGGGGAATCAGCTCGTGAACGTGAAAGATCGCTTGGACAGCAAGAGATATCCCGGTGTTGTCTACAAGATACCATGCGCAGACTGTAGCTGCAGTTACGTCGGCTCAACTGGCAACTTCAGAAGGAGATTAAAGGAACACCAAACGGACGTGGGCAGCCACAAGAAAGCGTCGAATGCCCTGGCCAAGCATGCCGATGATCACGGTCATTCAATCGACTGGGATAACGCCGCTATAATAGCCAAGGAAAAGAACCCAGCCACGAGATTACTTTTGGAATCCGTGTTCATTCAAAAGACCAAGGACACTATCAATAGGACAGATGGCACTCTACCGGCAAGCTACACCCTTTCATTACGTCACATTTTAGAATAAGAAGCGACTTACGGCTCTTGCCTGCTTAGTGTGATCAAGGAACCCGTACGGGTTCCGAAACGTCTAAACAATGTGTTTTCACCTTGACTTGGCCAGTGACCGCATTTCGTCCTTATCAGGAAAGCAGCCGCAGCGGTCGGGAATCAAAGCCACTTCCTTGGGCTCCGTGGCACACCGCCCTAGCCACTAGTCACAGCTGCGGTGACTCAGCTTGTTAGTTAGGTGTTCCTTGGGGTTCTAAAATTCCATTTTGGAATTCAGACACTTACGCAGAGAAAGAAACAGCGAAAAAAAATTAAATTTACGCCCCTAAAGGGGGCAATATGAATAAATTGCCCCCTTTGGCGGCGTTTTTTACTGTTTCTTGTTTGTTGTTTCTGCTGTCTCGTCCTTTCATGCTGTCTTGTTGCTTCTGTTGGGGAGAGACCGGGATGCGATCGTGTGTACGCAATCCAGTGTGATGCAATCCTGTTTGAAGTGGTGTTCACTAACAATAGCCGTCAAGCAGCTCCAACCAGGTCAGTTCATGTGTACCAGATCCGTGAATTTTGCACGAAAATCTAGTTTTCTTTTCTAGTTTTCTTCAGACACGAACACCTTCAGCACCTTCTGCTACTCCTTCAGAATTAGAGCAACGCTTGTAGCCTTTCCTTCGAGCCCGACAAATGGTTAATTTTGGTGTGAAACATCTCATGACAATGCTTTCGTTGAAAGCCGTACTTATCGGCGAAATATCCCCGTCAGCCACTACTCCCCCCAATTATTCACAGCCTGTCTGGAGAATATGTTCAGAAACCTTAGGTGGAGAAAAACAGGGGTGGAAATTGATGGGGAATATCTCAGCCACCTAAGCTTTGCAGACGACACTGTCCTGCTCTACAAACGTCTACAAACGTCTAAGCAGCATGGACTTGCAGCATAGGGGAGAGTCGGGAGGTTTGGGACGGTTGGAGGAATGGGACAGCTCGTTTATCTCTCCAGGAGTTAGTTCAAACACGTTCATCGGCTGCTCACGAGATGGCGCTAGCATACCGATAGCCTGGCTGTAATGGTGGCCGTCTTCAGCGGATGGATCTTTCTCTGACTACAACTCTGGTTTTTCACGTGTCAAAAGTAAGTATCCGCTTACTCAATTACACCCCTCTCCTTTTTAAACCACCCTGCCTATGCTGATACCAATTTTTCTTCGAAAACACGCGTTAGGGTCGTACTTCATGCAATAACAAGTTTAGCCCTAACAAGAGAATTTTCGCCATTGAATGTATTTTTGTTGGGCGAACCACCTGGGGAGGAATGGGACATTTGAGTCGCGGGTGGAATGGGACAGTGTCCCATTCCTCCCCACCATACGGCTGGTGCTGTGTCTAGCGAATAAGCTTGAATGCTGTGCCGCTTTAGTTCCGAAAGCAGTTTTTTTTTTTGTTATTTAAAGTATACAAATGCTTGGTGCCGTGATGTTAAATAACAGACAGGCTGTTTCTGCGACAGTCGACGTTAAGACGCGCTAAACCAACGGGGCATCATAAAATGCAATGTTTCTCCACTAAAAAGGTGTGATTACTGTACACATATGCGAGAAGCCGGGAATAAGCACGTGAATAGTAGGCACCAATAGAAGCGCTGTTACGTGCATGCAAAGAAGTTAAGCGTGCTTGGTGTGCGTGAATATTTACATTTGCCAATTTCTGATCTATTTTCATTTTCAGGAAGATGCCGCGGGTTTACAAGAGGAAGCATCCCGACAGATCTCAAACATCGAACAATTTGATCCTGGATGCTGTGAGATGGGTGTGCGATGAAAAGAAACGTATAAGAGACGTAGCAGAAGCTTTTGAAGCGAGCCCTTCACTTCGGATGACTACATGATGTCATCAGTCACTGACAGACCCGTAACGTCCGTAAGCGGAAAGGTGTCACGACAGACGGCCACCATCACCGAGAAAACGGACAGCGCAAGCCGACTGGAAAGTGATTTGAACTTTGAGACAAACGGCCATGGAGCTCGCAACGTCTCTACAGATGTCTTCCCACCTACTGTCGCCAACGCAGCCTCGACGTCAACTGCATCTCCCAGCCGGATTGTTCCCAGCGGCCTAAGGCCCAACCCTACGGCTGCACCGCGTAAGACAGTGCAAAAAGGAAGGAAGAAAGGTAGGACAAAAGTCCTTACGGATACACCCGAGAAGCATGCGATTGAACAAGAAGCTGCAGAGAGGCTGGCACGACAGAGTCTGAAAAAAAGAGCGCTTATCACAGCTAAGACTGTCGCCACTACCCGCCCAAAAAAGAAACGGCGACTTCAGAAGGAGTTCAGTTCTTCAAGTGAAGACGACATTGTTGCCGTTGCATTTGATGATTCAGACAGTGACATGTCGGTTTCCGATAATGAGAGGCGGGACATTTCTGAGGCTGATTGCCCAAGCGAAACTTTTCAAGTGACAGAAGGCGATTTGGTCCTTGTCAGATTTGGTAAGAAAAAATCTGACGTTTATTACACGGGTAGAGTCGAAAGTAGTGAAAATATTTACGTCAGTGTCCAGTTCCTTCGAAAGAAAGAAGAGAGCTCAAAGTTTTACTTTCCTCCGCAGAAAGATATAGGGACTGTGCCAATGACGGATATTGTGATGAAGCGGCCAGCGCCAAAAACTATTGGGTGAACGAAGCGCCTGCAAGCTTGCTTCAAGTTCGATGTGGAACTATCGGCTTTTAATGGATCCGCTGTAGACGTTAGGACCGATACTTTACTGGCGTCCCATTCCTCCCAAAGGGTGTCCCACTCCACCCGAAGGGACGGGTGGAATGGGACAGATTTTAGCTGTTAGAAACTATTTTTTTGTACTTGTGCTAGAAGTGGCAGTAACCTGTGTTTCTCAGAATTTGCGCAGCTTGTTTCGACTTGTACTATAATCCATCAACCATCTTTTTGCGTTCAAAATAAACAAAACTAAAAATGCATTTGTGAAAAGTGTCCCATTCCTCCCGACTCTCCCCTATGCTCTGCCAATTGTGCTCCGAAAGTTTGGCCGAGGGGTTAAAAATCAACAAAAACAAATCGAAGGTAATGTTCAATCAGCATGCAACAATACGAGATTTTAAGGTAGGTAACGAAGTTTTGGAAGCAGTACGCCAGTACGTGTGTCTTTGACAAATCTTATCTGCTGATCCAAATTATGAGACGGAAATTACCCGCAGGATTACTATTGGATGGGCTGCGTTCGGTAAGAATTCAGGTATCCTAACTAGCAAGCTTTCGCTGACCCTCAGAAAGCTTTTACTTAATTAGTGCGTTCTTCCAGTAATGACGTACGGGGTAGAAACTTGGGGTCTTACCAAACGACTTGAAAGCGAACTTATATCGGCCCAGCGGGCTATGGAAAGGAGAATGCTAGCGGTCACCTAAGGAATAAGAAACCAGCCGCGTGGTTTAGGGAACAGGCTAGGGTGGAGTACATTCTAGTTCAAATTTAGCGAAGGAACTGGGCATGGACGGATCACCTAATGCGTACGACGCACAACAGGTGGACCATCCGTTTAAGAGATTGGCTTCCAATGAATGAATGAATGAAACTTTATTAATGATACGGGGGGCTTGGTAGCCTAGTTGGGGAAGAGGGAAGAAAGGAAAGGGAGTGGGGCGGCCGTCAGAGTCGTCCGGTCAGGTCTGCCGCTCGCACGAACTCCCACAAGGAAATGATCGTGCTCGCGGCGTCCAAGTGAGGGGGCGGGGTTGTCCATTCTTCCAATGATGTAACGCCGGCGCCCTTGTGCCTGTTCCTAAGCGGTGAAAGGCCAGGGCAGTCCCACAGTAGGTGCCTTAACGTTGGAGAGGCACCGGCATTGCACGTGCAGCACGTCGCAGAGGCTGCCTGGTCGCCCTCCTCGTTCTGATCGGTGATGTTGGCTTCCAATAAACCGCAAACGCCATAGGGGTAGGCCAAGGAAAGACGGCGAAATTAGTTGCGAAAATTCGGGGGGAAAGCATGGACTCAACTCGTACTCGATAGGCGTGGTTGGAGATCTTTGGGAGAGGATTTCGTCCTGCAGTGGACACAACCAGGATGATGATGATGATGATGTGTCATTACTTGTAGATTGGTAGAGTCTCCCCTCCACCACTGCAAAGGTCTACAGTTTAAGGGGAGGGGGGCGTCCTAGGCCAATGTTTGTGTCTTCCTTCCTTCCCATCTCCAGTCTGACGAGCTTTTTTTTTTCTCTCCTTTCGATATGTCCCAACCAGACTAAGTTTCAACACTTTGGAAACTGGTTCAGCTGAACGCGAATGACGCGGAACTTGACGTATGCTGCCTTTGTGTAATAGTGTGAACGAAATAAAATGGTAACTATATACGAAGAGCCATGCAGAGAAAAATTGGACGCGTATATGCTCACTTTCCTTCAAATGTCACCAGGCTTGCTCTACGAGGAACGTTTGGGAATTTTCAGGGGTGGTATATTTTGCAGTTTTGTCAAAGAATGGGTGGAAGATATTTTTAAGTTTCTTTGGTAACACGCCGTCAGGGTAGACCGAAATCATGCGGTAAGTCCTTTTAAGAATTCCAGTGCATTTATGCCCACGCCGTACGTTCGGCAGCGTACATGGAGAGACCAAATTCACCGATGTCTTCTTTTGTGGACACGATGTCTTCATCATACGCGAAGAGCGGCCTGGGTCGCTGGTGACTCTTGCCAGCATAATGGCGAAAGCACGCTATGGAATGGCCCGCTGCCAACGCCTTGCCCATCAGGGCGTGGTTCATTGTGCTGTTTTCTCGTTGTGCATGGGGTACAACAAATTTGTGCAAGTACGTGGTACCACTGTCACCTAATGCGTTGTTTAAGTGGGTGACGGCACCGGTCGGTCATGTTCGCGTTGAAGCTAAATAGGAATTGGAGTATGGGTGGCAGTTCACGTCGTCCTTAGCATATCCCCTGAAGTGGTTGTGTGAGAATTGTGGTTTAATATGGTGATCTCGCAACCAAACGGTAACTGGTGAAAGGGCCGGTCTGCTCTGACGGCAGCAATCGTCATCCCTGGCAAATCCAGGGGAGTGAATATGTAACCCGAGGTTTCAAGGGACACTGAAGTGATTTGTAAACATTGCGGTATTACTAGCGCAAATCGTAGTCCGGAGTCCTTAGGCCATGTTTCGACCACGCTGGGTGAGTTAACGCGAATTTATTTAACGGGAAAATTAATTCGAAAGTGCTGTCGTGCTCTGTGCATCCTCACACATTTTTAGTGGCGTTTTCGTATGACGTCACTGAAAGGTGGATTGGCTTGACTGCGCTACTGCACGGCTCGCCGACCTTGCGACAGAGTCAGTCGGCCCAGCGTTTATGCCCCCGGCCGCCGACGAGTCGTCGCAATTCGTTCGCTCAGTTAAAACCAAGCCACGACACGTTTGTGAATGGAAGAATGTGCCTTCCTTTAGTTTGTTAGTTTGTACACGGTATCAAGCTACAAGTCCAGGTCACTCCACAAAAGCGCACATGCGACGCTTCGCTGACTGGTGCGCTAGTAGGATTATCTAAGGCCAATTAAAGGCGGGAGAAGAGTCAACGAAGGTAATATAGGTACTAAGGAAATAAAATTAACTTAAGCTGTTACAATGAGCGTAAAACTAGGGTGCAGGAAGCACTTTTTTGCGCTGGGTGAACAAGCACAGCGGTCAGCAGTACGACAACACAACTGCGAACGCTTTTCCGTCTAAGAAATGCCATTGCTGACGTACGGTATTGTGGAAATTTGGGGTACGCTTACTGCATGAGCGCTATACAACAAATAGTCATTTAAGCTGCTTGAAATGCAAAAAATAAAAATTTCCCCGCATTTCCCCGAGGGGAAGAATGTGAAAGTGCGAATGCACGAGTTGAATTTGCGCGGTTCGGTAATGTTCGCGAAAGAGAGATCACACACACAGACACAACTACAAAGAAAGAAAGATGCATTTATTCACAGACACCTATTTGTGTTGTCGTTGTACTTCATTGCTAGAGCGGATCTCAGCTTTGAAATTTCGTGTCAGTACTCCTTTAAGCGGGTGCATTAGCCCTTCTCACGCCCGATTCCTGGCCAATCCCCCACGTGGGTATATATGTGCCATGTCAGCGGCCAGGCAGCGCGCGCCCATCTCCCCCCGTTGCCAAGGAAGACGAGGAGATTCCTGGCCAATCCCCCACGTGGGTATGCTATGCGGACATCGCCGGTGGACGCAGGTTCAGGGTCGCTTAAGAAGTGCATTCGCACTTAATAAAAATGTGAACTGGTTATACATTATATACCTTATATTTCCAACACCCGGCCGCGGCTTCTTACAGGCTCGGTTTAGCCTTGAGTCCATATTTAATGCTTCGCGCGAATCTACTTCCGATGCCCTGGTTTCTGGGCTCTTTCCCATACATTTATATCGTGTTCCGTACCTCCAGTGTACGTACCAGGATGTTCTCAATAGAGGGTGTAATATGTGTGATCCGCCAGGTGTTAAAACATTTTTATTTAAATTACACACTGGCACGCTCCCTGCTAAAACTTGGATGAAAGACCGGGGTCTGTTTATAGCTTGGTCGACAGACTGTCGGCTCTGTTCTCAACCAGAGAAAATTGATCACTGTTTTGTGGACTGCAGAGATGCTGTCTTTTTCTGGGACATTTTATTACATGGATATTACACCTTTTTCAATCCGATTTTTGCCATTCGGCTATCCGGGTGAGCCACCCTATGACATTTTTGTGTTGATTGGTTTGTACAGTCTGTGGCGATGTCGTTTATAGCATGGTGAGCCACCAAAATAAAAAAAGTGATATTTCCGAGAAACCGTGGCATTTGTGCATAGTGTGTATAATTCGCTTGACCAACCACCTGGCGGGTTCCCTCTTTTGAACGCTTGTGTGTGTTTGCCTGAATTTTTATGCATTTGTGCTTCTGCTAACTTCAGCGTATTCTTTTGTTTGCTTGTCTATGTAGTCATCGCACTGGCACGTGTGAACGTATTCTTCAATGTAATACAGAAGAAAAAAAGCTTGCTTGTGGCCGAGTGGTCTGAAGCGCAGGTTGGGTACGCAGGTTCAGTACGCAAGCCGGACTGGTATGGGCAATTCTGCCTTTTCCGGCCCTGTATGCCTGGTTCCACCCACCATGAGTACAAATAAAGTATTATTATTATGTTATTTTGCAAGTCACGAGTTCCAATCCCCCAGAGTACATCCTTTTTTTTCGTTAGTTGATTTTTTTCGTTTTCAGGTTTTCTATACTGAGTTCACCATTTTTTGCGCCGTAAACGTTCATTGTTCCACAAGCGAGTGCGCAGAAAGCGCGCAGACAGACACTGACGCGCTAGCGACTTCTCGTTAGCGTGCTGTTGCCATAAGTACCAACTGCTTGCGGGCAGTGGGCACAGGCCAGAATCAGCCGACCCTTAGCCTGGTGCAAACACGCTTTTTACAATACAGGCATCAATGCGGCCATCTCCAAAGATGGGGGAAAAGCGCATACCATTTGAGCGTCTGCGGTGGCGCGGAGGGCGTTCCAAGCCGTCCTAATAGGCTTATCTGAGGCATTTTATAGCCGAAAACACGACCGAAGTGCGGTATGGCGATTATTGAGATAGCGAGAATGCCCATCCAACGATAACTTCGGATTTCAAGCATGTTGGTTTACAGAACAGAAACCGAAAGTTGTTCGAATGCTAATCGTGGACATCGTCCAATCACGTAGCACCTTTACCTGACATCACTGCGGTTAGTTGGTGCAGCCGCCGCAAACCGCACATGGTAGTTTGTTTCTTTCAGGTTTTATAAAATAAATACCGCCTCATCGCCCGGATAAACGATGAAAAGTGTGTTCATTTGAGCTAGTCCAAACAGTGCAAGCAAAATCGAGAGCTTGACAAATTCACTTCAGTGACCCTCTATTATTCAGTCTAGCAACGTCCCAAGAAAAGCTCCACTGCTTGTACTTCAAGCCACGAGTGCGTGTTGTCAACGTTTTCCAAGCCGAAGTCGATAACGCATACACTAGCGTTCTCTGCGCCTGGAGATTCCCGCTAGGGGGCCGTGGTTTGCAGTCGCACCCCACATCGGCTCCGCTTTTTGACCCCTGTCCTGCAGGCTACACGCCTGCCCTGACGACGAACTGTGTGCTACGGCGCTCGATACATCACGGCGACCCCCTGGACACCATTTTTGTGGTACGTGGTGTATTTTGAGCGAACCAACGAGCTCCTGAATTCTGCGCCCAGCCGACGGCTCTGCTAGGCCTCATCAGGCCTAGCACCCTCGACTCGGCGCCGCTGCTGCACGTGCGCTCCTCGCCGCCAACTGCAGCGCGCCACGGGCAAATCTCGTTTCGCTCATGGAGAGCATCGTGGAAGGAGAGGAAATGGACCCCGCGGAATTCGAAAGGCCTGGCTGGGCAGAAGTTCGCCGCCGTCAGCGGGCCCTGCATGCGGATTCTAGCATTCCCGATCAGCAAGTAAGCACCCCCGGAAACCGCTCAAGTCAGCGGCCTCAGCGAAAGTGCCCAGCACAACGGACACCGCCGGCCACGCCGCTTCCCCCTGAGGATATTAAGATCGTCCTCCGCCCGCGTGGCGGATTGGCCCTAACTTCCGTCGCTCAAGCCACCCTCGCGGATGCTATCCAAGCCCAGGCAGGAATTCCACCAAACAGGGAAGACCAAATACGACCCCAGTACGTTGCTAACTATGTCATCGTTAGCACGCCCTCGGAGCAACGCGCCCACAGGTACGCAAGCATTGCCGCCCTCACGCTTAGAGGGAACCTGTATGAAATCTCCACACACGTGGCCGCCCCATCCAACACGGTCACAGGAGTCATCTTTAATATTCCTGAGGATGATAGCCCCCAACAAGTGCACGACAGCATATGCACTTACAACCCGGAGCTCCCCATTCTGGACGCCAAGCGCATGAACTCATCCAACATGGCCCAGATATTATTCGACGGCCAAAAAGTCCCCTTCTGGATCCGATACCGCTCAACGTTATACCGCTGCAAGCCTTTTCGTCGAAAGACTGAAGCGTGTCTTGCTTGCTGGTCCCCCGGTCATCGACAGGACGTGTGCCCCAAAGCCCGTGATGCTCCTCGCTGCCCTCGCTGTGGGGCCCCAATCCCGCTGATTCTCATCCGTGCACCCCGAAGTGCATTGTCTGCGAAGGGACCCATATCACTGGCTCCGCCGACTGCCCACGCCGATACCAACCGCGGCGACGTGCACCCACCTACGCTCAGATTGCCTCGGCGGGACAGTCCTTGAATGACACTCAAGACCAGAAAAAGCAACAAACTCGTCCGCCCGTGCCTCCGGATGGACTGTTCCGACGGCTCGATAAATCGGCAGGACCCGAGACCCGTGCACACACGGGAGTACCACTGAAACCCCCTCCGAGACAAGGACAAGTGCCGGCCGCTCCGGACTCACAGGTGAGCTGCCCCGTCGCTCCCGCCCACTGCTCATCTAACTCTCCACCTCTTTCCCTTGTCTCGCCCGCAGACATACTTAAAGAGCTTAACGCGATACGGGCTGAAATCTCCCTCCTTAGAGAAGAAAATTAGGCTCTCCGCAAGGAGAACGAAGCCCTGAAAGCGCGTGATTCCGCCCTGCAGGACACTCCCTCCTTTCCCACTCCTCCCCCTCCCAAACGTAAGGCGGTGTCGGACGACTCCATTCCTGACGCAGTCCTTCCATCCCCTGAGGAATCAGTTAGACAGCAAATCTCTCAGGTTGAGGCTTCCTGCAAGCAGGCGTTAGCAGAACAGAAAGCAGAATACTTGAGCATTCATGAGACAATTCAAGCCAGCATGACAAACTTGCATGCCAACATCGAAGCCCTGCGCTGCGAACTCCACTCCAGCATACGTGATCTAGTGAACAACATCAACTCTCTCACTGGCCCTAACCAGATTCCAATTCCCAACTATGGCCCAACCGCTCAGTAACAACATAGGGTCCACTCGGGTCTGGCAGTGGAATTGCAGGGGGTTCCGTCCTAAACGGCATGCCTTGCAACTCCTCATACAGGCAGCCGAATCTCCCCCTATGGTTATAGCCTTACAAGAAGTAGGTACCAAGGCTAAGCTCCCTGGTTACAGGGCTTTTCAGGGCACGGATAACACTGCAACAGCAGTCCTAGTCCACCGCAATATTCCCGCTGAACGGATGCAATTTGATAGTATCCCCATTCCCCACGATTTAGTGGTTCTCTACCCACATAAACGGGAGGCTGAGCGGCTATATATTCTGAACTTATACAGCAGCCCTCGTTCAACAGCGCATACTTTTAACCACTTGTTTCTTCTCACCAAGCAAACAGTAGGCTCACACGCTCTTCTTATTGTGGGCGACTTTAATGCGCCTCACACGGCCTGGGGATACCCTCACTGCACGCGCAAGGGTAGGCTCCTCTGGGATCACATCCAAGCACATCGGCTTGCTATAGTATCGGATCCGACGATTCCAACACGAATTGGCAACAGTGTACAAAGAGACTCATCTCCAGATCTCACCTTCATTTATCATGTCACGGACGCATGCTGGTCCAACACCAATGACACATTAGGTAGTGACCACTTCATTCTTCAAACTGATGTCATTTTAAAACGCCCCCTGCGCTCCCATCCGCGTCAGACGCATCTGGCAGATTGGAACGAATTCCGAGAGGTGCGGCAAGCCCACGCCCCTCCAGAGATCACCCCTTCGGGTCTCGAACAGTGGGTGAACCAACTTCTTACTGATGCCCGAAGCACGCGCACTCCAGTGGATCCCGATATCCCATCCGACACGGTAGACACCCATCTGCAACACCTACAGAATGCCTTCCGTAGCATCCAGCGCAGGTGGAGGAAAAATAAACGCAACAGAAAATTAAGACCGAAAATGGCTAAGCTAAATACTGAAATAGAAAACTATTCTGTCCAACTTGCTGAGAGTCAATGGCACGAAATTTGCAATAACATGAAAGGAAACCTTGGCATGAGGAGAACGTGGTCCCTCTTAAGACACCTCTTAGACCCCGCTCGCGCAAAAACAGAACAGGGTCATCGGCTCACAGCCATCGTACAAAAGTTCCCGGGTACTAATCAGCAACTAATCAATAGAGTTTGCTCCTTATATCTTCCTTCAGGAGACGCTCAGCAGCTTCCATCATATCAAGGAGCACCAAATAATGATCTAGATGCCGCCATCACGGAGGCAGAAGTGCGCAGTGCTCTTCTGGCTATCCGCCCAGGATCCGCACCGGGTCCGGATGGAGTGACCAATAAAATGCTCCGAAACCTTGATGATCCTTCAATCTCGGCTCTTACGGAATACTTCAATTATTTTTGGGAACGCGGTACACTCCCTTCCGAATGGAAACACGCTAAGGTCACGCTCATCCCGAAACCTGGAAAGCCCCTTACCATTGATCATCTCCGACCCATTTCTCTCACATCATGCATTGGTAAGGTCCTGGAGCACATTATTCTCGCCCGTCTAACGCTCCATCTCAATTCCACTAATGTTCTTCCACACTCGATGATTGGTTTCCGCCCCGGACTCTGCACTCAGGACGTCCTTCTGCAACTTTCCCGCGAGATTATCACCCCTCCATCCCGACTCGACACTGCTGCTATTCTGGCGCTGGATCTCACCAAGGCATTCGACCGGGTTACCCACGCCGCCATCCTGCGTGGCGTAGAATTAATATCTCCTGGAGAGCGTATGTACAACTACGTGCGTAGCTTCCTAACATCTCGTACAGCGTTCATTCAAATAGGGGACCTTCAATCTGATACACTAACTCTTCCTTCCATAGGGACTCCACAAGGGGCCGTTTTATCGCCTCTATTATTCAATTTGGCTCTCCTCAATATCCCAAAGAAACTTGAGACAATTCCGCACCTTCACTATACGCCTCGAGCTTCGCGATCGCTGCGCCGCCTGCCGCCGCTTCTCCGCGGCGTTGACGGGATTTGCGCTGCGTTACTGATAGGGGTTCGTGCAGTGTTTTGGTTCTATTTCGCTTCTTTTCGCCTTTCCGCGCCGTAAAAAAACTTGTTATGGTGACGACTATAGGCAAAGTGTACGTTTCGGTCACTTAAAAAGCAGCTGCGTCTTCGTAGAGTACGCGATCGCCTGCAAGAGCTACCCGGGGACGCGGTTCTGCGCGCTTCGTCGCCGCTCTTCCGGGCGTCGGCGACGGCAACAACATATCACTCATGTCACCTCCAAAACATCAGGCACAAATGAATTCGACTGACGCTTCGTTTAGATCTGATACTGGCACAATGAGAGGTTGGCGTCATTTTGCAGCGTGGACAACGAATGCGGCATCGTTTCGCATATATACGCCGCAGACAAATATGTTTCGGGGATGTGATTACCCAATCCCGGACAATAACGTATGCTTTTTATAAGAATATAAACCATGCGAGAATGTAAAGTATATTCCAAGCCTGTGCGTTGTTAAATATGTGCCCACACACGCCATATAGCAAGAACCAAGGAAATGAAACCACAGAAAAATAAATGCTGTGCCAATGCGGAATTTAGAAACGTAATAGCTCTAACGGAAATGAAAAAAAAAAAAAAACAAAACAATGCAGCTTCTGGCATGCTAAAGACGTTCGTCTAAACTTACGCCAGGTAGGTTTCACTAGACCAACTATACGCGAAATGCACTGCTATTTCGCGAGAAATCAGTGGGGAGGGGGGGGGGGGCGGGGAGGGGGACGCCGTGTACAAATGCGGAGCGGAATCAAGCAATGAACGTTTTAGTAATACCACACATAAATCTCGCGTTCACTTTCCTTTTGTTTTTCTACTTCAACGAAGATCTGATCGTACGGCGGACGCATTTTTGGAAGTATACAGGGTAGGCTGTTCAACAAGCGATGAAATGTGTCGTTGGAAGAGTGTGGTATGTGATAAGGCCCTGTGATTTCAGTTTCTGGTTTATTCTGCAGGCTTCCTGTGCCACATGACGATATTTCGAAGAAGCATTTAGTCGCGGACGCGGATTATATTGTAAGCCCGTCTCCGCGCTGCTCGCAGAGGATATATGTAGCAGATGAAGGTCTGCGGGCGCGCACCTCACGACAAGACGACTCTGTCGTGTGCTGATCCCCGAGTATAATTATGCATTGTCCATCGTACTTTTGTTGAATATTTGCGAAATTAACACAGACTGGCTTGTAAATGGTGGTGATCAATATCTGAGGTATAATATTGGCAAACGTAACTGGTGTGCTGTCAGGTATGAGTGCTCCGCTGATTATGTAAGCGCACAAAACCGATTTAAATCGTAGTGTATAGCCGTAGCATGAACATATGAGGAACCGGTGGTTACGGAGACACGGATAGTAAATTCAGGTCAGTGTAACTACAATCGGCTCCATCATACGCCGATTCCGCGACGCTGGCCTGTGACATATATCTGGCGCTTATACAGACCGAAAATACCACACTAAGATCGCGTCGGAAACATTTACACTCTCGTAAACACACCCCATTTGCGAGCAGATTGCTACACACAAACATGAATTTCAAACGCTCACAAACGGTAAATCTCAGTCGTGAACGTGCCGCAAAAGCAGCGGCGGCACTGGGGAGCGGGGCGCGGACTCCCGCGCCTGCTTTCGAAACGGGCCGCTAGGGGGATTTCAGTGGCACCCCTACAGGCCGCGCTCGAGGCGTATAGCCTATACGCGGACGATATTACGCTGTGGGTCACTGGTGGTAGCGATGCACTCATTGAAGAAACATTACAGGAAGGTGCACGCCTCGTGAATGAGGAAGCACATTTGGTGGGCCTGGAGTGCTCTCCCGCAAAATCGGAGCTTCTCCTCTTACCCGCCAAATCGACCTCTCATAATTCTCCTGACATCAAAATTTACCTGAATGAACATTTGATCCCAGAGGTGCGCACCCTCAAGGTCCTCGGTCTCGTCATTCAGCATAATCGTAGTAACACTAAATATATCTCGCAGTTAAGCTCCCATGTTAATCAAACAATTGGGCTCATCCGACGAATTACCGGACGTCACCATGGTCTTAAGGAGATGGAGAGAATCAGGCTTATCCAGGCCTTCATCATCAGTCGTGTAACATATTCTCTCCCATACCTGCGTGTATCGAATGCAGAAATGACCAAAATTAACTGTCTTATCAGAAAGGCCTACAAAGCTGCGCTACAAATTCCTCTGAGTACATCCACTGCCAGATTTGAGCGTCTCGGGGTTCATAATACCGCCCAAGAATTGGTCGAGGCGCATCAAATCAATCAGCTCCGTCGTCTCTCAACTACTCCCACTGGCCAACATATACTGATGCGTCTTGATATCGGGGCCCCAGTCTGTTCTGAATTAGCTATCCCCATCCCGCGGTCTATCCGTGACTGCCTCCGTGTCCGTCCTATTCCGAGGAACATGCACCCCACCTACCACAGAGGTAGAAGGGAGCAACGGGCGCGGGCGCTCACCAAGAAACTCCCCATTAAACCCGACATCCTATATGTTGATGCGGCAGAATACCGCCACCTCGACGCATTTGCCCTCGCAGTAGTTAACAGCCCGAATGACCCCCCTGCTAACTCCCTAACTGTCCGCACCACTATCCCGGCAGCGGCAGAGGAGGCGGCAATAGCGCTCGCACTAACGACTCGGCCGTCACCCACAATTATAATCACGGATTCGAAAGCGGCCATTCAAAACTTCGCCCGTGGGTACATATCGCCCGTGGCGGCCAAAATTCTCCTTCAAAATCCCCCGACCTCCCTGGTAGACATCGTCTGGACCCCGGCGCACACCGGCTTGGGTGGAAATGAGGCAGCACACAACACAGCACGAGGACTTACTATCCGTGCCGGTGCCAGCCTCGTTCCCTACCACGGCGCCAGGTCAGCCAGGGATCACCTAATCACGTACCATGATATCACTGCGCATTACCGCCTCGCTCGCCGTCAATACCCTCCTGCCCACCCTGAGCTGACCAACGATCAGGAGCGGTTCTGGCGACTCCTGCAGACGCACTCTTTGGCCTGCCGAGCACTTCTGCACCGAATTCACCCCTCGCAATTCCCATCGCCAAATTGTCCACTCTGCGGGGACCTAGCCACGTTGGTTCATTCCATGTGGGCCTGTCCTCAAGACCCCTTTCCACCCGTAGTTAATGAAGAGCAGTGGGAGGGAGCGCTGGGCAGCTCGGACCCAGAGGTCCAGATACTTCTGGTCACCCGTGCTGCCAACGTCGCTGCCGGCCTCAAACCGGCGGCCACACCGCTTCCGTAAACCAGCCTAAGGCTCAATAAAGTGATTCCTCCTCCTCCTCCTCTGCGCCTGGAGCTGGTGGCGTGCTGGCCAGGCAGACTGATACGTTAAACGTTTTTCGTTACGTTCCCTATTTCTCGACGCCCTCGTCACTGCTCACTGTTCTGAAAAATCAGCAAGTACGTCAAGCACATAACACTCCTGTAAAAAAATACCACACGCAAGTTCATTTCTACCCCCATATGCACGATGAAAGCTTTGCGTTACGGCGATTCCAACCTATGCGTTGGGTGGGATACGCCACTTTTTGCTTGTAGTCTGAAAAATAAATTCCCATACACCCACCAATAAAAGTCCGCAAAGCGATAATGCAATCTCTTGGGATTATCCCTTTTGTTGCCTTTAAGTTGGAAGGGGCGAAACTTGTGCATTGCGGCACGCGATTTTGTGCCACGCGCTACCGCTTTGTGAACGTGCGAACAGAAGAGCGCCTACTTGCTGTTTAGAGGCACTCCCCCTTCCCGCCACTATAAACGCTTCACTATCTTACAGCGTCCCCAAAGAGGCAGCCATCATAAAGTGTTTTTCTTTATTTTATTAGTAACTCTATTTATTTGCTTTCATTTTCTCCGCGCCTTCAGCTATTTCCATCGAAATGGTTCATTTACTGCGTTCGCATCCGTAAAACTGCATAATTAAAATCAAATCAAATCAAATCTTTATTTTCTTTTTAATCGATTCATTGTAGGGTTTAACGCGCCGACGCAACGCAGGCGATGAGGCGCGCCGTAGTGGAGGGCTCCGGATTAATTTTGACCACCTGGGGATCTTTAACGTGCGCCGAAATCTCGTACACACGGGCGTTTTTGCTTTTCGCCTCTATCAGAAAAGCGGCCGCCGCGGCCGGGAATCGAACTCGTGACCTCGTGCTCAGCAGCGCAAATTCCTTTTTAATAAAAAAAAGGATGGATGGAGTGACGTTTGACCGCTCAATATCATGGGCCCCACATATTCGGCGACTGAAGGAGCGGCTTCTGTGTTTTGTGCGCATTCTGCGTTTGCTCGGTGGAAATTCGTGGGGCTGCCCTGTATTCTCCCTTTTTTGCCTATATAAAGCCCTTTTTGTCGGCCTCCTGCGTTACAGCCTGCCGGCCCTACATCAGCTATCGCCTACAAGCCTGAAGGTCATAGACTCAGTGTTGGCAAAAGCAATGCGCACCTGCTGGGTCTGCCTAAATGCACATCGACGGTTGGAACTCTGTGCGAAGTTCGGTGCTTTTCCGCCACAGTGCTACAACGCCAAGAGGTCCTTCGAACGTCTTTGCGCCATTTGACTCGATGTCACACGCATCCTTTGGCAGACATCTCAGCACAGCATGTTAGACACCTGCTTCCAGCGAATTTTCAAAGACCTCAAAAGTCGATAGTAGCACCGTGGATACTGGCGCCATGGAAAATTTGCACAACAATACCCGGAATCAGCAAAAAGTCCGCCATGCCCGCGGCCGCGCTCAAGTTCTTCACACTCGAGTATATCTACAGTACCTACAAAGGCTACACACATGTTTATGCAGATGGCTCGGTTCGCCCGGGCTCATCCGCCATCGGCGTGTGGATCCCAGCTGCCCGGTGTACTATCCAAAGAAAACTCAGCCACGAAACATCCTCGACTGCTACCGAACTGGCAGCTGTAAGAGCTGCTCTTCACTACATCAGCGGACATCATTCCCAGCAATGGGTAATATTCCTCGACTCTCGCAGCGCCTTACAAGCCCTCCGAAATATTCACAACAACCACAGTCAGCTTGTATGTGAAATTGGCGAAATTCACACAATGGCAGTGCGCGAGGGTCATAACATCTATCTTCAGTGGCTGCCTGGTCACTCGGGCATACAAGGCAATATTAGATCTAATGCAGCCGCCAGCGCAGGCCACTTTATGAGCAGTACGACCCAGCTTCCTTTCTCCCGAGAGGACAGCAACGCCCTTATCCTCGAAAATGGATGGACTGCACAAATGTCGGAGTGGGAGGACCCTCACCGCAGGTATCTACCACTGCAGGCTATTGACCCGCACTGCAAGTTCCGCTTTCCACGCGGCATCAACAAGCGGTGTGAAGGGGTGTTGCACCGACTACGCCTGAATGTAGCATTTACTCGAAGTTTTAAGTTCAAGATAGGTTGGGACGGACGATTCCCCTCTGTGCCGGACCTGCGCTGTGCGTGAGACTATCGATCACTTGCTGTGTGTCTGCCCTCGATTCGCTGCTGCGCGGAAAACTGCAGCGACCTCCCTCTCTCGTGTACGCCATGGAAGCAGTCTGGAACTTCGTCATTTGCTTGGGCCCTGGGCCAATACTGCTGACAGTACCTTAGGTACAAAAGTTCTACTCCAGTTTTTACGAGACACTGAACTAGACAAATTTCTCTAGATAGCAGACAGAGCGAGTGTGTCGTGATATCTACTCTTTCGCACTGTGGCGTTCATCTCTTTACTTTGCTTGTGTTGGTGTCACTGGCGTTCATCTATTTATTTTTATTGGGTTGATGTAACTCTTTTTTTTTTCGCGTCGTTTACTTTTCGTTTTGTTTAGTGTTTACATTAACGATTCTCTTTTCAATTGTATTTTTATGTCCGGACTCTGCTGGCAGATTTCTCTTGTTTTTACTTTCCTTTTTTTTTCAACGCTTCTTGTTTGTCTTCCTCCTGCTGTAACCACTCATCAACGTAGTCACCCACCATCTGGTGTAGCAAGCCTTGTCCCTAGCAGGGCTGACCTCACCAGTTTACATTAAAGAGCCTTCTCTCTCTCTCTCTCTCTCTCTCTCTCTCTCTCTCTCTCTACAGTAATTCAATCCTCCCTCCCCACAGCTTGTTGTTCTGAATGACCCACCTCTCAATATTTAAGTATGCAATTATGTTTAATTATAGTATAAAAGTATTATCATGTGAGTATATAAATGACTAGGCCAGTTTTTTACTTTTCTTCCGAAACACAGTATCAGCTTTCTTTTACTAAAAATCTTATCTGTGACCCTGTGTACGGCAGCACATTGCATTCCCACCACTTGCAGCATGTCGAGTTGATCGTTGCGTGCAATACCATGGTTGCGCGTTCAGGGGTTTATTAAGAATTTCCATTTTTTGGGGAAAGGGCGTCAAAATCCTTCTGGAGCGTGTTGGAGGGATGTTGAGGGTGTGTGTATGAATGCCTGTGTGCGTTAAAACCACGAAATCAAGGCACCCACACCAAAGGTGATGCTCACAACGCCGTAAGTAAGTAAAAAAGGTACTTTTATTTTTGTGTAGCCCTACGAGTGAACATTGAAACTATTGATGATGGGATTCCGAATGATACCGTACCAGTTGTCCTTTCGGTAGGCTCAGGATGCACGTTGAGAGAGGGAGAGGTGTTTGGATTGACACATGTGCCACCGACGCAGATGCCTGGTCTCCGGTCTTTTCCGCGGCGCTGCAATTGAGATGTTTCGTAAGAAGTGTTCGTTTATATCGCTCGTTCGTAAAAATCGCTCGTTTATAAAAACCGATTTCACAATTTGTTTCTATGATACGCTTTCATAGTTTGTTAGTTCAATTGATATTTATAAATGTACCTGACGAAGTTGGAGGGAGGGGACCTGTTATGCTATCACGGACAGGCTGATAACGGGGATCTTGTTTTTGTGATCGTGCGAGCTCAATTGCATGCGTTGTTTTTGATGAGTGTATGTTTTAATCTGTTACACAAATAGGACTGTATACTACGTGAGCGCATGCATGTATGTATAAGTTTAATTTTCTGTTTATGTGTGCGTAAATAAGTGCTGCCAGTACCGGGCCAGCCATCAAGATGCTTGAGACAGCAGCTTCTTGTGGCTGGTCATCATTTGTAACAAAAGGAAAAAAAAAAACAGTCCATTTCGTTTTATTTGAAGTGAGACAACGGCAGTGCCCAAGATCTCCGAAATATACGGAGCGGTTCACTCTTAGAGAGAACACGTGAGCGCGTGGCCAAGGGCCCACTGAGCGGGAACTGCCGGCGAGATTTGTAAACGCGAAACATGCGCATCAAGTATTACGGCCGGTGCGTGCATGCCCGTCGTTACGTGTCAAGCGATTAAACTGCAGCGACCGCCACACTCGATGTTCACATTTGCACGTCGTACGTTCGACGGCGACGACTTTTTTTGCTTCTATTGTTATTGCCTCTCGCTTGGTACGTCACTTTACGGGAGTTTCGGTTTTTACATCGCCCAGTATCCAGGTTCTAAGGCAGTATGTGACGTCAGGAGCTCTCGCCTTCTCCTTCCGCGTCGAGAGGGACGGTGCGACGGTGGCGGCAAAAATTGGTCGAGAGTCGAGACCAATCGCTCTTCTCGCGCGGCGAGAGCGATGCCGAGAGACAAAGGTGATAAAAACCGCGTCGCCTCTGTCGCTTTGGCTGCTCTAGCGAGAAGTGTGAATGGGCCTCCATGGTTTTAAACACGATTGTTTCTTGGGCTACTTAAACGAAGAAATTTTGGTCTGTCTGTCTGTCTGTCTGTCACTCGATTCTACCACCCGGCCAAAGTGAAACAGGAACTGCGCAATAGTCTTATAAACCCACAGCCAAATCTAAACGTCTAAGTCCGGTGTTAATGTTCGTACTTGTCAACAATGTTCAACAACAACAAAACATTACACAAATATACGACAGAAAATCAATACATGAGTGATATTTGCTGCGTTCTTTATTGAAAAATCTACGGATGAATGGTTTTTGCGATTGCAAATGAAATACTACATCAGCTGCCGAAAACTGTCGCCTGCTGTTGCCCGCGCTACCTGACGGCAATTAAAAAATAAAACGTCCACAGTAACGAAAGGCTCCACTAGATAGGTTCCACGTTCCGCTTGGAACGCTCGTGGAGTAGGGCAGCGTGGTTCTATAAACGTTGTAGTAGGGTCCCTCGATTCACGCGCGTCTTCGCCGTACGGCGGCGCTGGCATCGAGGCACCCGACTTGGAGCAGTGGAATGCGGTAAATTTAAATTGACTTGAGCAAACCTCGAGCATGTTATCTTGGAAGAACCAGCATGAGAGGTGAGCGGGAAAGAGAAGGGAGGCATTTACTTGCCAGGGGCGCCAGTCGACTATCGTATTTCGCCGACATTTGCAACGAGAGGAGCAGGTATGCAGCCTTTTTTTCTCGTAGGGCGAAGAAACTGGCAACAAATCTGCCTTCCGCTAGTTGAATTGGCCAACATATCATGCTTGAAAAAGCAAGCTTGGTACAGGTTGCTGCATTAAGGATCAGTTGGTTTTGCTGTTATCAAAGTGGCCAGATGGGGCGAGTAATTAAGGGAAAAAAGGTATAGCAGTTCCACTCAACATGAAAGCTGTCATGTGCGGAGCAGTCATTCGCCAGAGGAGATGTGGCGCCGTTCTCTGCTCTTTGCCACCTCTCTTGATGAATTGAACAGAGGTTTATTTGTTCAATTCATTTAAATTTTCCCGCCTTCGCAGTGCCCGCGCGCCTGCTCCTGGGACAGCTCGCATCCTTTTATTCATCTTTTTCTTGCTTTACCTGGAACAGAACGAGCAGGAGTTTCGTTCTTTTAACAGCGGATCTGTTTAGGCCGAGCAATATCCTTCCGTCACCCCAAAAAACCTCGAAGTGTGAGGGAAAGTGGCCAGGAAGCAAGACGCCCACGAGTAGGTGTTGGGAGTGCTCGCGCCCCAAGCAAAAAATGACGGTTGGGGGGTACCGGAAATCGAACCCAGGACTTTTACCCCGTGCAACCGGCAACCTAACCACTGCGCCACCCCAAAGAACCAAGGGGTGCGGGTTTAGCAGCGCCGGGGAACAATAACATCTGCAGCCAATTGCGAAGAAAAAAAATGTGCAGAAATTCGGAGAATTGTCTACTAATGCGTAGCATTCTTCGGTCGCTTGTCTTGAGTGGGACTTCTCTATAGCTAATTTTCTGGGTTTTTCTAAATTTTGTCCGACCAATTATCTCCATTTACACTATGAAAACTTCTTCTAAATTTTGTCCGACCAATTATCTCCATTTACACTATGAAAACTTCTTCTAAATTTTGTCCGACCAATTATCTCCATTTACACTATGAAAACTATTACAGGTGTTACTTGCGCAAAATATGCATTTTTTGAAAATGAAGGGCTTTATACGGTTGGCCATTTTCCTCATTTTCTGAAAATTTTCTTGTTTTTAGTTTTTCCATATTCTTTACGACCAATTTGCCCCCATTCACGCTACTATAACGACCAGAGGTATTAATTCCACGAAATTTGCATTATTGTGGAAATGCAGAGTGTAACACGCTTTGCCATTTTCCCCATTTTAAAAATATATTGCCAATTTTAGTTTTTCAAAATTTCGTTCCACCAATTATCTCCATTTACGCTGTTACAACGATTATGGGTGGAGCTTTCTCGAAATAGGCACCATGTAGAAAACGTCCAGACAGGCAATGGAGGAGGCCGTCGTCGATAGAAAGCAGATATATTTACATTATTTACAGCCATCTTGTCGCATCTCCTAGTCGTCGTCTTCTTCTTCCAAGGTACCCGTCTGTTGATCTCGATGCCTGCGTCTTCTTCGGCATCGAAAGTGTCAACAGGCACTATTTTGGAAATGCAGGGTGTTACACGGTTCGCGAATTTCCGTATTTAAAATACTTTTCTTGTTTTTTATATTTTCAAAATTTAGTTCGACCAACCATATGCATTAACGTTATTGTAAAGATTACACGTGGAACTTCCACGATACCTGCAATTTTGTGGAAATGCAGGGCGTTAGACGATCCTGGCTGTGGAGTTACTCAGCAAAGAATGATGCACGTTAAAACAACGCTCCCGTGGTCGGAATTGAACCTGGGTCCCCCGGGTTATGAAGCCATCGCCTATCTGGTCGAGCTATCGTCGCGTTCCGGGCACGCCGCATTTCTTTTGGCTTTGTAGCGCGGGCGTTGTCTTTGGGCTTGGCCGCGGGTTCTAGCGCACGCTAACGTTGCCAACTTTAGGAGAGATGTGAAAGCCTGCGGACGAAACGATCCGGGCTCGCCCGTCATGGAGAACTTTCAGCCGCAGGTTCGGAAATAAATGTGAAGGGGCAACAGCTCGGTCTCTGACGAAGGGAGAGGGGCCGCCAGCTCTGCTGTCTCTCCAGCGTTGCACCTTTAGTGCGCGAGCTGGAGTGAAGTACACTCTACGCGAGCTGTGTCGTTTGGCGGGCAGAGGGGCGAGGCTGCTGCAGCTGGCGGCTGGCCTGTTGCTGGCTGGAGCATCACCTAGCCATCTCCGCGTAGCTTCGTCAGTGCGGACCGACGCCGCGGCCTTAGCTCGGGGCATTGACTGTGGCGCTCCCCGTTTATTTCCAAAATATTCCCGGTTATTTTCTATTGCCCCCTTTCTAAATAAACGACCACCACTAGTGCCAACCTTTTGTGCTTGCTTTTATCTCGCACGGGCTGGAGCTTTTCTGCGTCGTGCTAAACTCGTTTTTTTTTGTTCCACGCCCACGTTCTTCGCTTACTATCGTAAAAACCATCCCGACGAGCATACCTAGCTAAATGCACGCGGGGACTGCCACTTAAGTACACATACAGTATGCCTCAAATACATCTGCAGCTTTCTTCGCGCTAAATAGCGCTAAATGACCATTGTCAGCGGTTCCTGGAGTTCTGAACGGGTCGGCCTATTTAAACCTCTTATTCAAGTATGCTCTTAACTTTTGGTTGGAAGGCTGAATCGAGGAGCAAGCGGGTATTTTTCGAAGCCTCTGTTTGGGTGCCTGACGCCGCGTGACTACGGTGGCTGGATACCATGACCGCGGACGAGCTATACTTTGACAAGCTGGGCCACTAAAGTGCTTCGACTTAAAACATGTGACTCGATAACGTGGCTGCAAAAGTTGGGGGCTTTGTTAAGTGCAGAGCACTTTGGAGTCCCGCATTGTCGTCGTAGCTCGTTTGCTGTCACGCTGTGTCGCCACCGACGCAATCAGGCGGCGTAGCGACGTAACGCACCCAAGCAGAGCTCCACGGCGGGGTGGCCTAACGGACCCAAATAGAGGCTTCAAAAAGAAAGCGGTTTATATAGTCATAACGGTTCGAAAAAAACTCCTCAACCGCTGTCGCTTGTCGTATATTTCCCCGTTGTTTAGCGCAAAGAAAACTGCAGGTACATTTGAGGCAAAATCTGTGTAAATAACTGGCAGCCCCGCGTCCATTCTGTTAGGAACGCCCGTTTGGTTGGTTTTTATGACAGTAAGCGAAAAAACTGGCCGCCAAAAACGACGCGTATCAAACTGCGCAGTAAGGCACCGGCACGTACGTGCCGGTGCCTTACTGCGCAGTTTGGAGCGCACGTGCGAGAAGAAAGCAAGCACAAAAAGAACAGAACTCTAACTCATGCTGTTCCAGGCAGAGAGCGCGCTAGCCCTGCGAAGTCGGTAAATTTGATTTGCATTGGACGAAACATCCGTTCAATTCATCAAGAGAGGAGTGGGACAGGGAGGGGAACAGCGTGATGGGAGGGGACCAGCGGTAGCAGTGAGCGGATAAAGGCACCACAGCCCCTCGTGAGAATTAATCACTGCTCTGCCCTTCCGACAACTTTCACACTGAGTGAAACTGCTTTAATTTTCAACACTCTTGCCTGCTCAGTATCGGACGAACAACAGGGCGTGTGGTGGCCAAACAGGGCACATACTATAAGGAAATACAGCAGCCCTTGCCGAGCGCAAAGGCGGAGAAGTAGCAGCCGCCGCAGGCCACGCACCGCCCTTACGAGTCTACGCGCATGCGCCGCGTTTACAAGTCTTGCCGGTAATTAGCGCTCCGTGGACCGCCAGCCACGCGCCTACGTGTTCCCTCTTAGAGCAGGTCATATTGTACAAAGAACTAAGCAGTTTTCTCCTAGTACCTGCCGAAGATCGGGGCTGGTAGGATTCATGGAAACATACAGAGAAAACTATAAACGTGGTTCAGTGAAACGAGCAAATAAATATATTCACAGTACTGATTTTGGAATGCACGCCAATATTATGAAGACAAAGCCAATTTTTCTGGAGGCTGGTTACTCTGGCCTAGAGAAGCACGTCTAAAAGTATTGATACAGTAGACTACGATATATTGTTTTGTTTCTAACATTGCTTCTATGATGAATTATGAAAAGCGCGAACATCCACGGGCAATATCGTTTGCGTCCACTTTTTTCGACTATTACGGCATGCCTTTATCAGTGCCAGCCCTGCGCATTTGGTCGTAAACTGCTACGGAGAACAATCTGAAGAACAATCTCTGTGGAATTGCTATTTTGCCATTAGTTATAGTGTGTGCTGTGACGGTAACCGAGATCCAATTGCAGAATACACTAACCGCGGATTCAGTGAGCTAGAAAACTGATATCACGCGCGTCTGAGACTGAGTGATCAGATAAAATTTTAACCATTCTATTTCGGCATTCAGTTTATGCACTTGTGGTGCAAACGGTTTCACGCGCTGACTATCCGTTCCTTGGAGTTTCAATTTGAAGTTTGACAATTTATACAATCGTTTTTTAAAGCAAAAGTTGGTGCGGCTATGCTGTGAGACTCGCCGTCGGCGCCCCACAACTCCTGCGTGAGCGAGGCCAAGAAGCAGTACCGCGCGATAGAGAATGCAGTTTAATGATACTGACGAGGTTTGTCCAGCAAAGGGCCTAGTCAGGTGAAAAATGAAACGAGTGAGAAAAAAGGAATAGAAAAGCAAGAAGGAAAGAAAGAAAGAAGAAAAATATAAAAAAGAAAAAACGCATGATCAGAGTTGGAGTGTGGAAAGAGTTCAGTAGCTCATTGTAAAAGTAAAATGTTCAAGTACACTGCAGCACCACGTGACCACAATTGACCCTAGTGCACCGCGGCTACTACAGCGCGCCCCTCATGAATATTCGATTTGGATTGATCATTCGGGCCGCAACTCCGACTGCCGTAATCAGTGCCCGAGAACCTGGGTATCTCAGCATGCACATTGCCTGCTGCCGGAAACGTTACCTAGCGGGTGCATGGAACACATCCAGGGCATGAGCCTAAGCTCTAGGAAGTCTTACATAGATGCATAAAAATTTCCTAAAGTTTAACGATAAACGTGTTAAGGGTAGGTAGCAAAAGATTTTTGGTCAAAAAATGCCACGCTCAGACAAGAGATCTACGTACCAGCGTGTCATTGAAAATAATGACGCACGAATTGAGTCCCTGCGCAGTGCTACTTACATGGTGGCTAAGTGTGTCATGGGATTTACATCTGCCTTTTCGTGGAATCAATTCACATTAATTATTTTGTGGTCGTGTGTGCGGCCCGACAGACAATTGACAGCATTTGTGCCAACGCTGTACCGGTGGTATTGTTGCGCCTTCGTTCGACATCCTATGAGAGACGGACCAAAAAAACTGAGATCACTCAAAGGACTGTAAAACGTTTGTGCTAAGGAGACAAAGCGATACGCTGTTGGTCAAAAGCAGTGTGATAAGGTGTTACACGGGTTTGTTGCGGACACAACGGGACACAAAGTTATGCGACAGTGTTTCGTCTACGCGATTGCGTCAAGATCCTGCAGGTATTCCTTCCACCGCCTAAGTAAACCGAGTTAATAAATACTGTTTTGAAAGTTTGCTAAATTCTCCCGCGGCGGCTGGTGTGAGCCTATGCGAAGCCAGGAAACAATGTTTGTCTGAATAAGAAAGCAGCTCAAGTTCATAAAACTCCAGAGCTTGGTTCCTGCTCAGTGTTATGAAGAGCTGTGAACAAACGGAAATAAAAACCATGACTTATGCATGTTGCATCCCCCTTTACAAAACGTTTTTGCCAGCCTGTTTTAAATCTTTCCACATGTATCACCCACGCTGTCATTCATATTAATGTTTCATTCACGGGTGGCAGTGCACACATACTGTGGGCTCGAAAACTGACCATTTGTTTGTACCATGGCTCTGCCAGGGGTATTCCCTCCTTTTTAGTTTTGCTGTCCCTGCTGTCTTCAATAAGATAGGCAAGTTAGAAAAGGCTGCCAACTCACATGGCAGAAGGTGCCGTCCTCTGCAATGCCGATGCGGACTGGCCATCCTTTGCAAACATACTTGCACTTGGCTTTCGTGGTAGACTTCCTCTGTCGGATGGAAAATGATGGATTGACATGAAAACTCCACGTTTAAACCTCCCGCCAGCACAGCGTGCTGTTCATCCCCAGAAACTGGTTATGTGCGCGAGCTTAGAAGTGAAAGAAACGTCGAAAATGTCACTCTGAAAGCCCTTTAAGCTGCACAAGTAATAGTGGGGCACTTCAGCGTTCGAAGCAGCGAATTTGCTGTTCATCTGGGAGGGATTCGCAGCTACTCGATGAGCTGGAACTCAAGCAGGCAACGACGGCAGGGAGTTTCCGTTGTTTTCGCGCCTATTCGAGTTTCTGTTCTGGCCGATGCTTCTTCAATTTCCGCTCTTCCTCCAAGCGAACGACATGCGTCCGTCCCATAGCGAGTTAAACCTGGAATGCCTCGAGGTTTATTCAAGTGCACAAACGTCACAGTCCCTTGCCCCCCTCCCGTCGTAGGCATGTTATTGTCTGCGTAACACACCAACCCTTGAGGCAAACCGCTCGATTAGGGAGGACAGCTGACAGGGCGCATTGAGCGATGAGTCTGCCATGTTTATTTCTCCCACAAGCACAACTGGCATGTTATCGGTAGTGGCATGAAGCGCAGCTGTGCGTGCATTAGCCACTCCTTCTACACCTAACCCGTGCCCGCATTAAGTGTCAACCGGTGATGGGCGCACACAATTAGGCGTGAGATGCTGAAAAGATGTGGCTCGGAAAGTCTTTCAAGCTGAAGTAGGAATATGGGCTCATGTCAGCGTTCCAACCAGGCTACTGGCTCTAAACTGGGAGGCATTCGCCCCTAGTGTGCGAGGTGGACTTTGAGGCGGCAACGGCGGCGGCGGCTTTCAGTCGTTTTACGCCCGTTTGCGCTTCTGTGTATCCTCCGCAATCATCTGATAACGGCGCTACCGCCCTTGTCAGCCTATTGCACAACTTGTGAAAGATGCATGGGTGTTGGTGAGGGTAATAACAGGGGCGGTATTCTCGTAACTGTCCCTTTTGAAAACGTCCCTTTTGCGCCCCTTCCTCGTGACGTACTCAAGTGAGCGCTGGAAGTAGGTTTGCCGCGCTTGCGTTACGTCACTTCCGGTTGTTTGCTTTTAGCCAATCAGGGATTGCCAAAAAGGACACTTTTTAAAGGGACGCAAAAGGGACAAAACTCGAGAATACCGCCCCAGATGTGATGGAAGTCAGCGGTGGCGAGGAGGAGTGCCAGAGCGGCACCGAGTAAGGCGGCTTCACGGGAATGAAAATTGTGGGGAGGTTAGACATATACTCCTTCGGAGTAAAATGAAAAAAAAAAGACATGTTTCCGTGAGGAATAGAACGCCATGAGAGCGGCTGATACAAGGGAAGAGTTTTAAGCTCTTGGTACATTGTTCCAACAGCAACTTTTCTCTCACCAATTCAGCTGGAAACTTTCTTTCGCAGTTGGGGTCCACCGGTCGTCTTTTACGCTGTGGGTTTGATGCTGTAACGAAGCAACGAAGGCATATATAAAGGTGATGCGCCCTCTTTATATGTGTCGAAATAGCATAGATTCAAATAGGCAGCATAGAACTGTACTGCGGGATTTGCTGGTCACAGCAGGTACGCCTTGCGTTTCTGCTTTGCTTTTGTGGATTTCTTTTTAACGTGGCTGTTGAGTGCGTACCTTGCTGCAACTGAAGAAAAGCCAGCCAATAGCCGCTACACCGCTCTAATGACGTAATTGAAGCGGTCGAAGAATGCGAGGACCGGGAAAGAGAGAAAAATATTTCGAGCATGTTTCTGTGGGATTGGCCTAGAGCAGTGATTCTTGGCTGAGCTACTTTGCGACCCCGTAATCTAAGTACTAGATGGGTTGGTTGACTCCATTCTTCAAGCACTCAGGATGTCGGAAAAAGGTGAAAAAAAGCGCTGCAGGGTCCCTTTAAACGCTGGTCTTTGCAGTAGCTTCATAGTACTTTATCAATTACTCCATCTCGGCAGATTGGTAGGGTTGTTGTCGTTGTTGTTCCTTTTTTCGGAGCACAAAGAAACTCTAGGCGTTGTTTAGGAATCGGGAGATTCGAGGGGCAGTGTGCCCGCTTAGCCAGTGAGTGAGTACGGACTCGGTCGAGTTGATCTTGTGGGGGCATTTTGTCCGTGCTTCCAATACATATCTCGAAGAACAATGTTGAAAAAATATGATTTGATTCGCTTCACAAAATTCACAAAACTATGGGTCAGAAACGTGAAAGCTGTAGAATAGTACGTGCCGCTCGACTCCTGAACGTGAGCGCACGTGAGTAGAACAGGTGCAGACCATCCGCGCAAATCCATGATTCCATGGAAGCTGTGGCATGTGCCAGTCTGATTGCTGACGTAATTCGTGCCGAAAGACGAAGAAACGAAATCGAAGAAAAAGACATAAACGGTGTACCAGAAAAGAAGGCGGTCTAGGTAATTTGCATCAAAGACAAAATACCTAAAGGGGAGAAACAGACGCAGATAAGAACCAGCAGTCAAGATGTTGTCAATAAGAATGGACAGGATTTCGCCACCACAGCATGTAAGCCCATTCTCTCTGTTCTCACAGCATGTAAGCAAAATCCCAGCATGTAATTAAATGTGGGGTCTCTCTGAGATTTTCGCGTGGTACATACACTTAGAATGACTTATTTTCGTTCCCTACCATTGCCACCCATTTATCAGATGTTTGTCAAAACATGTGACACCGAAATACACATGCTGGCTGCGTTGTGGCGTCTTCGGTTTCCAAACTCTCCAATCTTTGGTGATGACTAAGGGGAGCACATATGGTTCGCTGACAAGAGTGACTGCGTCCTTTCTTTCACAAAACTTCAGCGAGGTGGCTGGACATCCCACTTACGCTACCCATCATGGTAGCTGGGCATTGCATGCCGTTCACGATTTCATAACAGGTTAGTGAAAGTATGATTGAATATGAATTTTTATTACGCCGACTTATGTGTTACACAGGCCGGGAAACTAAACTGTTTTCCCGATTTTAGCGAGTTTTCCCGATTTTAGCGAAACTACCACTCGGAATCCTCGCAAGCGGGGCCCGATGAACACTTGCGCGGGGTTTCGAAAACACTGTCACTTTGCGGAGATTTTTGCTCTCAGATACTGATAACCCAAAAGGAAGACCTTCCTCCAGTTACTCGTACTTTTATTGTAAGTGCTGTATTGAATGATCCTATAAAAGTATTACAGGAATGGTTGACGATCTCTATTTGGAAATAAGACGCGATGGATGTTTGACAGTGTTTGCATTGGAGTGCCAAGAAAGGGAATAAAAGCGACTAACAACTGAGAAGGACGAAAACAGGACGAGTGCTAACTGTCCGCCCGCCCTGTAGAACTTTTGTGAAATAAATAACGCGGTCACTCTACTCAGCAAACTGTTTGCGCCCCTTATTCATCACCAAAGGCTATAGGTTTCTATTCATGCATCACAAACACGACCAAATGTCGAATCTTTTGGGTGCCGATAGTCAACTTTACGACTGTTAAACGAAAGAAAAACTTAAAAAAGTAATTTGGGCTTAAACAGCATACCAGCTACAGGAGCTCTGGGGGCATGTAAACGCAGGTAATTTTTTAATATGCATGTAACCCGCTCACGCGTTGCTAACAATAAAAAAGTAGCTTGTGAGCGCTATCAAACATTGTTTCCTTTCTTGTGACCTGACTTAAGTGCTGGGCTATCAAAACACGGCCGTCCACTGAAGACTGCGGTTCATGGTTCATTAGCAACACGCGTTACACTGGTGAGCGTACCTACATTTTAAGAAACATCGCTAATAAAAACACTCAACAAACGCTGTGTTCTGAAATGGGTGGGGTGCCCCTCGCAACAACCCTCGATGGGGTGCCTCTCGAGTCAGAAAAAGGGGATACAAGGTGGTAGCCTCGGTTAGAACCAAATGCAAAAACAAATGCAATATCGTTTTGGGAACATTTACTGCTCTTTTGAACAAATATGTATTGTTCAAACTTAAAAATAGGCGCGTGAAAAAGCTTTGAGGTTTCCGAACAGCTCCACCGTTATTTCTTGTGATTTCCTTTTTCTTACTACATGAGCCATTCTCTGCCAATCTGTTTACAGATCGTGCTCCGTCCTGGATTTGACCTTAAAAGTCAATGACTGTCGTAGATGAAGACATGAAGGTCGAGGTAGAATTTTGTAATATTCATAATTATATCAGTACAAAGAAATGCCTCGGCGCTGCACTAAATTAAGGCGCACCTTCGTGGATATAAACATTTTTATCGGAGCTCTACAGCCCGCGTTGCACAACGCTACAAACTTAGAACAAACTGTGTAGTCCGCAGCGTGACAATAGAGCCGTATTTAAGTTTGTCTCAACGCGTAACGTGTGCTCCGGGAAAATGAAGTTAATTCTTGCGATACGAAAAGTCCCCCCAAAGTAAAACTGCAGATGGCCAGGTTTTGTGCTTGTAGGAAGGCTGTGGCATACAATAATTAGAGCTATACTTCGAGCGGTATTATTGTTTTAAACAGTAGGAAGACAATTGAACCTATCTTTCAGGTTGCGTACCAATGACCCATCGCTTACTGATTTAATATTTATAACAACGCAAAAGAAGCGCACAAAAAATCATTACGACTTTACCAAGACAAAGTCGAGAACTCCTTCAGTACAAAAAAAAGGCGGTGCTGTTTGCAGGAATAATAAGGTACACAGCACTCACTCGTCGCAGCACTAGCCAAGTGAGCGCACACTCCGAAGAGGACGAGACAAATCACCCAAGCTCTCATCACTGCAGGCTTTACTCGAGGTCAGTGCATGGACCACAATTACCGACTGAGCAGCGCGAGTCTGCGCCCCTGTAACTCTTAAATAATTCAGCGCCTCGCTTATCGCAGTATCATAACTCCACGGATAAGCCGGGGAAATACGTGCCGCTCTTTGTCGCTTGAGGTGTAAGTCGCCCACCCGAGGGAAAACCCGCGCAGTGCCTGCCACTTCGTGAATAGGTGCTGAGGGACCGTTATCCCGTCCACGTGTGTGAATACTTGCGCGCGGGTGCGGTGATAAGGAGGCAAGTATTTTGATGATATGACACAACACATTTAAATGAGTCCTTTCCTCAGCTGCTTTTTTTAAAAATAAAGTGATGCCGTGGTTTACCTTCACCACACCGTCTCCGCGCTGTCCATGTATACATATATGATGTCAAACAACAAAGCAAAGTGTAAGGAATTTATTAAATACGATTATTAGCGTTTACGTAACGTAGCGTTAACGTTAAATTGATTGAAGTGTCTTAGGTACAAAAACGGTTGATATTAACAGCGAAGATGTTTAGCAAATAGTAATTTTTCTTGTCCGCAATTAAAAATACCAGGAAATTTCCGAGCACGCGCACGTATGGGCGGGCATCGCGGTGAGCGTCTGGCAGTTAACAAAACCAAGAAATAAGCCGCGCGATCGTGTGTGCATGTTCAACGGCGACCACTCATCGTCTCCGGCGCACGTTTGCAAGCCAAGCATACTAATTTAGAGAGATTGGCCGAAATTCGCACACACACACAAAAAAAACTCTAGCGTTCGCCGTAGTCGTGCAACACTTGCTCAGAACGAGAAAAACACCCATGGTGTACGCCCTTCCAAGGTGATGTTTAGTGATTATTACTTCCAAAAAATTAAAGAAGCTCGGACTTATCGCCACAATGATGGAGTAAAAATTGTTGCAGCAGCGAAGAACAAGCAATTCGGCTGCAATCGTGGACTTAAACCTTCATGATGGTAGTGAAGGTTGCATGCAGCTTCGCTACCTTCAAGGCTTACGCGTTAGTGTGAGTTTCCTTCATTTTTAGTAGATGTTCCCGTAAATAGGAGTGCCGCGGCGGCCTAGTCAGCCCGAGTTTGGCCATGGATGGGAGCGAGGCTAGGCCGTCTCCTCCTTTGCGTTGTGTCGGAGCGGGAGCCTATGAGCAGTCGGCGGCAAGCGGCGTCCGACCACCCCGCGGATATCGCCAGGCGAACTGCTTCACTAGTGAGGGTCCGGAACTCCAAGCGCGCGAAGCTAGCGTCGGAGGCGGAAGAAGAGCGAACAAAGTGAAACCAAGACTCAAGCATTGTAATCCAAGATTTCCCTCTGAACATCCTGGGTTATCTGAGCTTAGCCGCAGCCATTTTAGATGCAAAGCATCTCTTGCTCTCGGCTCCGTCGTCCGTCATCCGTCCATCCACCGGCCCAGGAAGACACCGGCAACTCTGCCGCTCCAGGAGCCCTTTAAGGGGAAGCGTGCTCGTCTCGTGCCGGCCCAGGATCACCGGCAACACTCGCTCCAGCATCTCATGGTTGGGGCTATGTCCCTCCCTTGTTGTGGTGCCGTCCACACCCCCTCTGCGCGTGCTCGGCTCACCTCGGGCCGGCCCAGGAAGACACCGGTAACACTGTCGCTCCAGGAGCCATTAAAGGGTAAGACACCACCGGGCGTTCAGCAAGCCGAGCATGCGCAGTGGGGGTGTGGACGGCGCAACAACGACAAGGGAGGGACACAGCCCCGTCACATCTAATAAAATTACACAATCTTCCCGTAGGGGAACCCTGAGTAGTATGCGAAACAGCCATGGGCTCAACGAAATTTCCCATTTCGTAGTTCCGGTAAGTGAAAAGTGTGGTAGTTACCATGGAAACCAAACTGTAAATATAACGGAAGCTACGTACCTCAACCTAACGGAAACGACGAACTGAAAACTAATGGGCACTTGAATCGACCCCATGGCTGCTTTGCATACTACTCAGGGTTCCCATTCGGGAAGATGGTATAATTTTTTTTTCCACAACGTCTCACGTAGCCACACTTGGTACGTCCTTGCGGTGTGCTCCTATTCATGGGACATGAGGATTATAATAGGATGGATTATAGAAAGAAACACAACACTCAAGACATTAAATATTTTTACGGGGTAGCATTCCTATTGAATTATTTGCACAGAAGCAGCTTCATCTGGTGAATGTGGCCGAGCATAAATGAAGATGAAGACGACAAGTGGTCTGGCGCCTTGCATTAACAGTGCCTCGGTCAGCTGATGTCTCCCCACTGCGGTATTCACTACTGTTGTAAATAGCGTAAGTACAGCTAGTAAAACGTCGTCTGCCTCGTTTCAACATATAGGATAAAAAGGACGACTACATGTTCCGTTCTTCGCAGAATAACTGCAAGAAAACTGTCGCCTGCCAGCATCGCGGGTTCTGCTCCTTTCCTGCACAAGCAACTTCGTTTGGTCCTTGAGCAGTCGCTGGAGCTACCCGCACCACTTCGCGGCCGGAGACGCCGCCATGTTTCCGCCGCCTGCCGCACCGCGCTCAGCACGCGGGTGGTATTCGCGGCAGCGCCAGCGCGCCTGCGTCGTGCGCGTTGCGTTTTCGCGAGCAGAAAGCGCTCAATGCGGTTCAGACCGGGTTCAGACTGTCGCCGCAACTGTCGTAATAACTTTAAAGAATGACGTCATTTCACGTATCACTCAACCGAACTGTGTGACATGCCGTTTTTTTTACGTCCATAGATCACGATATGGCTTTGTGTCGGTAGTCTCATAGAGTTTCTCACAGTATACACTGAAGAGGAATCTGGCGCTAGCGTCTATGCGGCTCACATCAAGGTCGTCTGTGTCGTCATGAGCCGCCTTTAGATCATGCGCTCGCCTTACATTCATTATTGGCTTGGATTTAAACGTTTTAGTGACCGCAAATTTAAAGAAATAAAACAGGCTGTTTTAAAACTAAGGAAAAAGGAAGTAAACCGTATTTTTCCGGAACAGTTGTGCCTGCTATTTTGCAGGCCAAGGTGGTAGTTACGAACAATGTAATATTTGGGGGGAAACTGACAAAGACCGTCATTTTATTAATTTTATCATTATTTCGAATAATAAGTTATTTGAAAAGTTTGTAAAGTTTTTTTCAGGGTATACCCATGAAAACATCGCCTTCCTGGTGAACCGGTGCACCAACGGTCAGCTACAGTTTAACAAAACTTCCTGCTGAGCGAGTTGGTTTATAATAGGAGAAAAAAGAACATGTGGGTTTAAACAGTCGTGGACGATGACAAGATAGGACGGATACAGGCGCCCGTATCTTTCGTATCATATTGTCTTCGTCGAAGTACGTTTTCTGTCTTTTTCTCGTCCGCTACAAATTTCGCGGCGGCATATTAGCCACTCAGTCATACGTCCGTCGACTTCGGCATGACAAACTTCAGGTACGATCACGCACTGCCTGCTGTTTCACCATACACGGCTACCACAGAAAAGGGACTATTTCGGCTTAAGGAAAATGACGCTAAAAACCAGGAGAGAAAAAAAACGAAGAACGACGAGACAGAAGCTTATTTGTTTCGTCGTTCTTTGTTTTTTCTGTCCTGGTTTTTGGCGCCCGTTTTCCCTAAGCAATGCACCAACTAGCCCAACAGCATACTTTACTGGCATGATGATGATGATGGTTGGGCTCTATTGGCCCAAGGCCGACTATGGGCAAAGAGCGCCAAAGAAGAAGTTATTGAGTTTTCATCAGACCGTAAGTACTAAAACATGTAACTAAAAGTAAAGGTGATGCAAAACAAAAGACAATGGAGATGGCTGGTGTATAGGGCCAGGGTGATTACACATGATATGACAGGAGCTGCAAGAAGTTTACCTCAGCTAAAAACTTAAAAACACGTTGACTAGAAAACATTGGTTCGTCGGCTAAAAAGTAGGATGGGTGCAAAGGAATGTGTCGTCTGTATAATTCAGGGAAATGTTTGTGTCGTGTTGTGTCAAGTGCCTTGCATGTGATTAGTATGTGGACTACGGATAGGCCCTTTCCACACCTGCTACACGTGGGTCCCGAAGTTTCAGTGAGCAGGTGGGAGTGCGTAACATGTGTGTGGCCTATCCGCAGAGTAGCCAGGGTGACTTCAGTATATCTGTTGTGTGAGTCAGTTATGTAGCGTCCCAGTTGTGGTTTTATTACGTGTAGTTTGTTGTCTGTTTGTTGACTCCAGCGTAAAGGCGTAACCACATGGAGCGATTTTTGCTAGCGACGCGACAAGCGATAGCGACAAGTTGTCGCTGCCACTTGACTTTTCGCCCGCCGATGCAACCACATGCAGCGACAAGCGACGGGTTGTCGCCCGGCCGTTGGCCACCAAGGGAGCGGGGCGAGAATCTTTTTGCTTACAGGTTGGTTACGAATGCGAAAAAGATATATAAATACAATTTACTATTAAATCCTGTAGTTATAATTTAATAAAAACGTAGTCGGTGACGTTTTTTGAACAGTAATTATCAGTTCATTTTACACTCCGCAGTTCCGTACTTCGCGCTTGCGCAGAACGAGCGTGCGCGAGCAAAAAGGCGCCAAAAGGGGTCTTGTCGTCGGTTTTGCCGTTTTATGTCGTTGACAGAGGTGCGTGGATTTCATTTTGCTGGCTATGGCGCGCAGAAATCGTGCTGCTACGCTGAAGGCCCTGCTAAAGCCGCAGCAGACAACAAAAATGCGTCCCGGTAGCGGGCCAGTAGCAAGCGGTGGAAGCGCAAAGGCTCACGAATACATCGTCTGCTCCTGCCGGAGCGCTCCAGGCCTTCCGCTCGCCAGCGGCTTTCACGAGCGTGTGTGCGCGTTGTTTGTCTCTTGCCACTGAAATAAAACGCTCAAACAACGCGCCTTCAACGATAACTACGATGAATGCTACCAGGGGCGTCTCTGAAAGGTAACAACTTTGTGACAAATACACAATACGCACACACGCGCGTGAAAGCCGCCGGCGGACGGGATGCCAGCGCAGCTCTAGAACCGGAAGTCGCGGGAGCAGACGACGTGCCCCGTCAGCCTTTGCGCTTCTCTAACCCTTCCGGGCGACGCGATTTTTTGTTTTGTTTTTTTGTCAGGCCAAAACCGAGCGATACGCCAAAAGTTAGCGACAGACGATCGCTGCGACAGCCCGATCTTGCCGCTTGTCGCTGTCGCCGGTCGCATCGCTCGCAAAAAACGCTTCATGTGGTTATGCTGGCGACAAGCGATTTTTCTTTCACCATGTTAGAATCACGCGTTGCGACTAAGATTAGCGACGGAGGGTCGCGGCGAAAATCAGATTTTGTCGCTTGTCGCTGTCGCTTGTCGCATCGCTAGCAAAAATCGCTCCATGTGGTTACGCCTTAATTGCCATGTGTTACGAAGCTGTCGTCTGATGTGTGTCCTTAGGTCGGTGTAAGGTACTGTTGTTATGTCAACTGTGGTCACGAGAGCAGCAGCACCAGCCATTTGATCAGCAGTCTCATTGCCAGGGATCCCACAGTGACCTGGTACCCAGCATATAGTTATTTGAAGATTTGAGGCATATGCAGTCATTAGTACCTTGAAAAGAGCATTGATCACATTGTTTTTAGATGTCTTTCCTGATGACAGAGCCTGTACAACGCTTAGAGAATCTGTGTACACAATGGACTTTGGAATTTTATGTTCGAGGATGTGGTTTGAAACGAGTAAAATGCTATAGGCTTCCGCCGTGTAAATACTGCTATGAGAATTCATTGTTTTAGTAACGGTAAAATTTGGTCCGTGCGCTGCACAAGATACAGTAAAACCAGTTTTGGACGCGTCGCTATAGAATTCTGCGCACCTGTACTTGTCCTGCAGGAACAGGAAGTGCTGCAGAATAGCACTCCTGGGTACCCTATTTTTTATACTAATGTGAATGATAGGTCGCATGATATAGGATGTAGATGCCATGGTGGAATTAAATTATGGATGGGTGTCTTGTGCGTGTCTGAAAGAGGGACCGTGAGTGCAGAAGCCTCCTCCCTAACTCTGAGAGAGAAAGGTAAGGAAATGGATGGCCTGTTTAAAAACAGTTGCAAGTTTGATGTATTGTTCATGATGGGATTAAAAGGATGGTTGGTAAGGGACACAATCTTAGATGCATATAGCAGGTCAACATACTCCCGCTGATGCCCTAGACACCACTTGTCGCACTCGACATAAAGGCTTTCGACAGGGCTAGTACGGAAAGCGCCGCTTGAAAGGCGAAGGCCAAGATGCAGCACTGGGTCGAGCATTCTCAGTGCGGTCTTTGTCGCCGACCCATACACGACACTGCCGTAGTCGAGCCGAGACCCCACCAACGCTGTGTACAGGCGCAGCAGGAGTTGTTTGTCGGCCCCATAAGATTGATGTGAGAGAACCTTGAGAATATTCATTGTTTTTAGGCATTTGCATTTGAGCTGTTTTATATGAGGAATGAACGTAAGTTTTTCATCGAATAAAATGCCTAAAAACTTGTGCTCCTTGTTCACAGGAATTGGCACATTCGCAAGAGTGATGTCTGGGTCCGGGTGGACCCCACGCTTCCTGGAGAATAAAACACAAGAGCTCTTTCCGGGATTAATTTTAAAACCATTCTTGTCTGCCAAGCCGGCAAGTTTCTTTACACCAAGCTGGACTTGACGTTCACAGATTGACATATTGCATGATTTATAGGATATCTGGACGTCATCTACATACATGGAATAAGAGATTGTAGGTGGCAGTGCCTTACCTAGGGAGTTCATTTTTACTATGAAGAGAGTGCCGCTCAACACGCCACCTTGTGGCACGCCATTTTTTTGCACGTGAACCTTTGAGAGTGCACCACCGACTCTTACTCGGAACGTTCTGTCTGACAAGTAACTGTCAAGAGCGTTCAACATGTTACCTGAAACACCGAAAGACTTCAGGTCACTGAGGATCCCGTAGCGCCAAGCGATGTCGTAGGCCTTCTCGAGGTCGAAAAACACAGTTACACAATACTGTTTATGCACGAAGGCATCCTTAATATAAGATTCAAGAGCTACAAGTTGATCATTCGTGGATCGCCCCGCCCTGAAGCCTGCCTGGCAGCTCTCGAGACGACCGTTGTACTCAAGGAAGTACACGAGCCTGCGATTTATCATCTTCTCGAAGAGCTTGCACAGGCAGCTCGTCAGGGCAATAGGACGGTAACTTGAGGGGGACAACGGGTCCTTTCCCTCCTTCAGGAAAGCTACAACTATAGCCTCCTTCCAAGAGTTTGGAATGTGCCCCGAAAGCCAAATCTTGTTATATAGGTGTAAGAGTGTTAGAAGAGTGTCTGCGTGCAGGTGTTGTATCATTGTGTATGTGATGTTGTCTGGGCCTGGAGCTGAGGGTTTACACGTGCTCAAAGCAGCCCTCAGCTCATGCAGTGAAAACTCTGAGTTATAAGAAGATGTTGACCTATTGTTATCTAGTATAGGCTTCTTTTCGGCCATTTGTTTGTGTTTCATGAAAGTGTTTGTGTAGTGTGCTGAACTAGAAACTTGTTGGAAGTGTTGTGCGAGTGTGTCAGCCTGGTCTTCGAGTGTGTCCCCTGTTGTGCCGACCAGAGGCAGGCTGTGTGTTTGTTGTCCTTTGAGTTTACGTATTCTCGTCCATACTTTCCGTGTGTCTGTGTAGCAGTTTATTGATGTTATGAATGTACGCCAACTCCCTCGTTTTCCCTCACGACGCACACGTTTTCCTAACGCCTTGGCCCGTGTGAACAAGAGGAGGTTTCCCGACGTGGGGTACCGACGAAGGATACCCCACGGCTTGTTCTGGGCCTCTCGCGCCCGCCTACAGTCCTCATTCCACCACGGCCTCCCCTGGTTGCGCGGGGCACCAGAGGCGTGGGGAATGGACCTTTCGGCGGCGTCGAGAATGTGCGCCGTGAGCAGTTGGGTAGCTTTTTCAACCTGTAGGTGTCCTATGGATGTGTGGTGTAGTTTGGATGTCTCTGTAAATGTATTCCAGTTAGCTCTTGCTTCATTGAACCTGTTTTGGGAAGATGGACTGCATGGGCCTTTACCTATATACGTTAGTGAGGTAGGGAAGTGGTCACTACCGTATGGGTCAGTGCCCACACCCCACTCGAGAAGAGGAAAGAGAACTGCGGAGCCAATCGCCAGGTCAAGATATGAGTATGTGTTGTGTCCTATGTTATGGTATGTAGGCTGTTTATTGTTGAAAAGGCATGCTCCTGAAGATGTAAGGAATTTATCTATGAGGCGACCTCGGGCATCCGTGTGAGAAGAGCCCCAAAGAGAGTTGTGAGCATTAAGGTCGCCTGTTAGAATTTACGGTTCAGGCAGCTGGTCAACCAGCGCCTCGAAGTCAGAGCTCAAAAGTGTAACATCAGGAGGAATGTATATGGAGCATACCGTTATCAACCTATTAAATATTATTAAGAGTATTGCTACAGCTTCAAGGACGGTGTTCAAGGTGACAGGGTGGCATGCTAAGGATTTGCGGGCGATTATGGCCACACCGCCAGAAGAGTGTGTACAGCCAACCCTGTCCTTTCTGTATACCAGGTAACTATTCAAGAAATTTGTGTGCTTAGAATTCAGATGTGTTTCCTGGACACACATTAAACTTGGCTGATTGGCATGCAGAATCTCATGCACGTCGTCAAGATTATTCAGAAGGCCTCTGCGGTTCCATTGAACTATGTTATGTTTTTTCTTCCCATTATTTAGTGTGAGAGCTACTGGAGTGTGTATGTTTATGTGTCGTCTTTCGGGGCTGTGACTCTTGGATTGGGCTTTCTGGGCCTTTCTGTAGGCTTGGACGTCGGAGGCCGATCCTTGCGCTGCGTTGCAGGCAAGAATGGCACGACGTCCATCTCGTCGTCCGATGTCCAGGGTGTACCCGTCGAACCGGGCCCCCCGGACTTGGCCCCCCTTCGAGGGCCCTTCGTTTGACCCGCCACCGCCGCAGGCATCGGAGGCACTAGAAGCGGCACGGGCGGTGCGGTGGCGGTGGGAGCCGGTGCGGAGCCCGTGGGGTCCATGGCCCCCTCCAACGCACTGGAGGATGGGGAGGCAGGGACGGGAGCGGCACCGGTCCCGACGGAAGAGGTTGCCACCACAACCGCTGCTGGCTCAGCGAGCGGTGCGGAGGCAGGTTGGGCTGCCAGAGGCAACCCAGGGGGGTGGCGGGGGCGGGACCAAGTCCGACTCGCGGTACTGGGTCCCCGCCGAAACCAGACGCCGCTCCGCCTCCCGGCCAGCTGCGTCTGCGTACCTCCCCAGGGGGAAAGAGGCGAACCTCTTTCGCGCCTCTGGGAAGGTGATGTTTTCCGTGACCTTGATGTTTATTATTTTTTCTCAAGCTTGAACGGCTCGCAGGTTCGCGAATATGCAGCGTGAGGTCCTTGACAATTGGCACAGAGCAGTTGATTGGATGAACAGTCATCAGTGAGATGGTGTTGGGCACATTTAGCGCAGATTGGCTGGCCCCGGCACGAGTTGGTACCATGCCCGAACCGCTGGCACTTGTAGCAGCGACGCGGATTCGGGATTTACGCTCGGACGGAGCTCGAGATGAAGCCTGCCCTAATGGATTCAGGAAGTGTGGAGCGGTTGAAAGTCAGGATTATATGCTTTGTGGGGATTTCCTTCTTGTCTCCTCTGATGGTGATACGCCTCACTGCAGTTACACCCTGATCTTTCAGGCCTTCTAACAGATCAGCTTCGGTCTCATTCAACAAATCAGTCTCCGAAATCACACCCTGAGAGCTGTTGAGGCTACGATGGGGAGTGACTGTGATGGCCAGATCTGCCATGCAGGTTTGCGACAGAAGGTTAGTGGCTTGTTGCTGCGTCTTGACATTGACTAGAACTTCACCGGTACGGAGTTTTTTAGCATCGAACGATTTTCCGAGGATGCCTTCCAGGAACTTAGTGATCAAGAATGCGGACATGGAAGAAACAGGGTTTGTTTTGTCAACTGCCTCGATAACCAAGAAGCGAGGATAGTTGTCAGGTTTCAGAATGTGGATCGTTGGAAGGGATTGAAAGGAAACTTCGGTGCGGCCCCTTTTCGGGGGCCGATCACGTCTGGGGAGGGGGGGGTTTGAATTATCCATATGTAATTTGGAAAAAGCAGGGAGACGGGGGTACTTTCTTCTTTGACCTTACCCTGGTAGTCAAAGAGGTCCCGGAGCTCCCTGCCTGGTAGACAGGCAGGGAGCCCATCGGTCGGAGCTTGACCAAGGCTCCGACGGCCACCGTTAGAGGTTTCTACCCTTAACCTTAAAAACACGTCACCATGGTAGGTCACAGCTTATGTTGGGGGGCTCGGGGTCCGCGGTATCGCCAGTACCGTCACCGAGATTACTCAAGGTGCCCCGTGCGGGGCTTTACTGGCATGGAGCCTCCATGTTTACTGGAGTATTTCGGCTTCCTCGTAGCTCGTAGACGTGTTAATGCATAGTGAAGAAAGCAAATCCCCAAAACCATTTAGAATCCAATTTTCATGCCAAGCCCAAGACAAAAGCGGGGGTCTTCCCATAAACCCACACGAGGACATGGATTACTAGGCGCAGTTTCCTCTCTAGGCAGTATACTCACTTAGAAATTCAATTGATAGCCTGAACCAATGCCGCCTGTATAAACATTGCCTGATGCGTGAGCGAAAAATGGCGAAGCAGCCCCTCTCCTGCTGCTCTCTCCTGCTGCTCACCGAAAGCTACACAAGTTGTGTAAGTGTGTAAATTCCGAACAAATGAGGCATAGGCGTACCGGGAAAGACGCGAGAAGCGCTTCGATGCATGCTAAGCATGCGTTGTTTACAAAACCCCCTTGTCCTGTGAGCGGTCGTACGTTGGCCGAACGGGCCGATGATCGGCTGAGCGAACGCGTCAACAGCCTACGCATCTTTACGTGCAGCAACCTGGCCACCCAATGCAGAGACGGCAAAGAGTGTAGGGCGTACAGGGGTGCGCGCACGAGGGAGATTTTCGAAGCGTGCGCGATCCTCAAGACGAACTGTGTGTCAGTTCGCCGTCTGGTCCCTACTGAGCACCGAGATTGCATACCTTACCACACTATTGGGTGTGATATTCCGATCTTTTGGACTGCGCCAGCCCTCGGTTTGTTTTGTTTTGTCTATGTGAGAAGCGACTGCGCATGCCTATTGTCAAGTTCCTTGCTCCCCGTGTCGAGCTGTTTTCCGGTTTCCCCCCCTTCGTTTGGTGCCCTAGGTTTTCGCTCGTTCGCAGAACGCATTTTCGTTCAAAATCGGTTTTTTTATTCAAACAAAATTCAGTTGCTAGTCTGCGTTCATTGTGTCTAGTCGTATTTATTTGTGTCCTCCGTTTATGCGCAGTTTGTCCGTTTCGTAGACTGAAGTGCATGTCTGACGAAGTTTTACCCCGAATCTTCCAAACTCCGGTGCGCATTGAAGCCTTGAATGCCAACATCTTCGACAGAGCTCTGTCTGGCTGGGTTAAATTTGAGCAAGAGGCAAATACACCAACCAAGGGCGTTTATTGAAAGCGGTCCCACGTTTCGGGGCCTACTCGGCTCCTTCATCAGGGCTGACTGTGTAAGACAAGGAGAAGCAGTTATATAAGGTGTTTTCTTTTTCTTTTTATTTTGACTCGCATCTTGCCCTCGCGCGTCGGAGGCCGTGGGCGTAGAGGGTCGTAAGGGCTCCTAGGGATGTATTTAGGCCTTCCCGGTTCTCTTGTATGCGCCAGGAGTCGAGGAGGAATCTTTGTAATTTGTTTCGGTGCCAGTAACCTGTGCGCCGTCAAAGTGAATCTTGTAGCCAGCTTTTTCGCAGTGTTCGGCCAATGTATTGCGTTGAATGTGCGACTTTTGAACGTAATGTTTGTGTTGTCGATGCCGTTCTGGCAGGTTTCTGGTCTCGCCGACGTAACTAGCAGGGCATTGTGTGCTAGCAGTTTTGTAGACGACCTCTTGGGCTTTTTAATTTGGTGGACGCTCTTTCGGTTGGGGCATCAGCCGCGCAAGCGTTGACACTGGCTTGTGGGAGACGATAATACGTTCCTTCCGGAAACGCTGGATAATTTTTCACTTGTTATTTTTACAAAGGGGAGGGAAATAGGGCTGGGTCATCGGGCGGAGGGTGTGTGTATGGTATGGGGGGTAGACGGCAGAGGCAGAGGAGGGGTTGTTGACGGGCAGAGTTAAAGGGACAGTGAAGTGAATTTGTCAAGCTCCCATTTTTGCTTGCACTGCGTAGACTGGCTCAAATTAGCACACTTTTCATCGTTTATCCGGTTGACAAATCGGTAATTATTTTACAAAGCGCGAAAGAAGAAAAACTACCATGCGCGGTTTGCGGCGGCCGCACCAACTAAGCTGTGACGTTGGGAGGAGCGGGCACCGTGATTGGACGATGCCCAAGGTTAGCAATCAGTTTCGGTTTCGGTTTCGGTTCTGTAAAACAACATGTTTGACATCCGATGGCATCGTTGGATGGGCATTCTCAATATCACAGTAATCGTAGTACCGCGCTTATGCCATGTTTTCGGCTGTAAAACGCATAAGATAAGCCTCCCAGGACAGCTTGGAATCGTAGCATTCATTAGCTGAGCCCTACGCAGTTCATGAACGCCCTCCACGTCCCCGCAGACGCTCAAATGCATGCACTTTTCCCCCATATTTGGAGCTTGCCTCACTCATGCCTGTACCGTAAAAAGCGTGATCGCACCAGTCCAAGGGTCTGTTGGTTCTGGCCTGTGCCCACTGCCCGCAAGCAGTCGGTGCTTATGGCAACAGCACGCCAACGAGAACTCGCTAGCGCGCCAGTGCCAGCCTGCGCGAGTTCTGTGGACTATTTCGTGGAGCAATGAACGTTGCGGCCCAAAAAAAAAGGTGAACCCAGCATAGAAAACATCGGCGAAAAACGAAAAAGTGAACTTATAAAAATAAAGCATGCACTCGCGGGGATTCCAACTTGTGACTGGCAAAACAGTTCGGGTGACACACCTAGCGCTCCAGACCACTAAGATACCCGGCGGCGTGGTCCAGCGGATAGTGCGTCCGGTTCCTTGTGTGTACTAAGCTACGAACGGACGATGCCGATGATGGAAATATAAAGTATATAATGTATAACCAGTTTACACTTTTATTAAGTTTTAGTATTTCAAGCAGCTTAGGTGACTATTTGCTGTATTGCGCTCGTGCAGTAAGCGTCCCCCGAGTTTCCACAATAGCTCACGTCTAGCAATTGCATTTCGTAGACGGAAAAGCGTTCGCAGATGCGTAGTCGTGCTGCTGACCGCTGTGCTTGTTCGCCCAGCGCAAAAAAGTGCTTCCCGCACCCTAGTTTTACGCTGTACGGTAAAAATATCAGTTGATTTTACTTCCTTAGTACCTATATGGACTTCGCTGACTCTTCTCCCCCTTCAAGAGGCCTTATATTTTCCTACTGGCGTACCAGTCAGCGAAGCGTCGCATGTGCGCTTGTGCAGCGCTTGTGTGAAGCGACCTTGACTTGGAGCTAGATACAGTGTACAAACTAACGAAGTAAAGAAAGGCACATTCTTCCATTCCCAAACGTGTTGTGGTTTAGTTTAAACTGATCGAGCGAATAGCGACGACCCGTCGGCGGTCGGCGGACTAAACGTTGGGCCGACTGACTCGGTCGCGGAAGGTCGGCGAGCCGTGCAGTAGCGCAGCCAATTGCCAGCTCCTCTCCTGCTGACGTCACACGAAAACGCCACAGAAAATGGGCGAGCGTAAAGAGAGGAGGACAGCATTTTTGAGTTGATTTTTCTACTAAATAAATTCGCGTAAACGCGCTCAGAGTGGTCGAAACAGGGCCTAGGGACTCCGGACTACAATTTGCGCTCGTAATCCCGCATTGTTTACAAATCACTTCAGTGTCCCTTTAAGAGAGCGAGATTTTCGTGGTTGCGGCCCGACCGTGGGAGACGGCCTTTGACATGCCGTAGGAAGTTGCTCGTGTATCCATTTTAACACGAAACTGTTTTATTCCCCGGAACACCAAGACCTCAGTGAAGTCATATCCGTCATGGAAGTAACGTTGCCAGAAAAAGTGCCATTGACGCGGCTGCGCCCGGTTTAGAGCCCACGGACTTCCTCGCCTCTCGCCACAACGGGAGGTACGGGGCGCTCTGCCCACTGCGCTATGAACAGAGGCGTGAGAAGCTCTACGAACGCGCCTTATGTCCTTCCCTACGACTCATTCTGATGGTGCTGCCGTCTAGGAGAGGCGAAGCGAAGTAGCGCATCATGACGCTAATGAGAGCCGATAGTTGGCGCCTCGATGACAGCGCGTTCGTGTACGCGGAACGCGCGTGAATTGAGGCACCCTCCGCTGTCGCGTTGTTCCCATGAACATTATGTGTTTCAAGCTGC